>NC_134357.1:56393280-57143280 GCF_048569485.1 Anomaloglossus baeobatrachus | reverse complement strand
GACAGACAGAGAGAGAGACACACAGACAGACAGAGAGAGACACACAGACAGACAGAGAGAGAGACACACAGACAGACAGAGAGAGAGACACACAGACAGACAGAGAGAGAGACACACAGACAGACAGAGAGAGAGACACACAGACAGACAGAGAGAGAGACACACAGACAGACAGAGAGAGAGACACACAGACAGACAGAGAGAGAGACACACAGACAGACAGAGAGAGAGACAGATCGCTGCATTTCCCACGGTCGGCAGTGAGTTCACATTACCGGCCGTGGGAAATGACCGGTAATTACCTCTGCTGTCTCGCTGCGAGACAGCAGAGGTAATTCAGCGCTGTGTGTCAGTCGCGGCTGGATGTGAGCAGCGCAGGACCTGTGGATTACGCCGGAGCTGTGGATTACGCCGGAGCTTTGTTTCGGGAGGGGTTAATAAAATGGTGAACGAGGCTTGTTTGTGTTTTATTTAAAATAAATGATTTTTCGGTGTGTTTTATTCACTTTACTTACGGGTTGATCACGTCAGCTGTCTCATAGACGCTGCCATGATCAAGCCTGGAGTTAATGGCGGCGATCCGCCACCATTAACCCCTTGTATTACCCTGCTGCCACTGCTACACGGCGGCAGGAAGAGCTGGGGACACTCCGGTAGTGCCGCATAATGCATGCCACAGTGCCGGGGCAGCTGTGGCTGATATTCTCGGCTGCAGGAGGGGGAGTGAGTCGGGGGACATTAACCCTGCTCCTCTCCCTCCCCAGCCTGAGAATACCGGGCCACCGCTGTGTGCTTACCTCGGCTGGAAGGTAAATATACAGCGGAGCCCACGTTCTTTGTTTTCTATATTTCCGTTTTGCTTTCTATGTGTATTCTATGTGTCTGTGTTCTATGTCTGTGATGTCTGTGTGTGTGTGATCTGTGTGTTTGTTTACTCTCTGCTCCGCTTCCTCTTCCTGTAATGACATCACTTCTCTGCAAAACCGCAGACAGGCGATGTACATTACCGGAGGTAAACCGCGAAATACCGCAGGGAATAACGCAGGAAAACGCAGTGAACCGCACAGAATTTGCTGCCTGCGTTATTCCCTGCGGGATTTCACGATTAACATTGGAGTCAATGTAGTGAAATCCTGCAGCGACGTGCGGGAAAGAAGTGACATGCAATTGTTTTTGCTGCGGGAATACCGCAGCAAAACATGCAGCTGTCAAATTCCGCCTAGTGCGCACAGGATTTTTTTTGCCCATAGGTTTTGCTGGTGATTCACTGCAGAGAACTTATGAACATTTTCTGCAGCGAAACATGCAGCAAAACCGCAAAAAATCCGCGGCAAAATCCGGTAAGTGCGCACGTAGCCTAAGGAATGATAAGATTCAGTAAAAAGGAGCGCAGGTAATGGGCAGTTACTAGGGACGATCGAATACCTACATATCTGCCTTTGCAAATATCCGACGAATAGGTCGGGATTAGTCGGCTATTTGCGAATTTTCGATGCGCAATGTAAGTCTAAGGGAAACTTGAATAATTTCACGTTGGACCGAACGGTGAGCTGTGGTGACCGAGGAAAAGGCTGAAATGGATGGGAAAAGGCAGAAACCGCATGGGCACTGCCTGAAGAAGGTGCCTGACTGCATTTCTTCTCTCTCCCTCCCATCAAGTGTGTACATTTCCAGGCTGTCAGATCCTATGACTCCCGATCACTTGACTCCAATGCCCGCCCATAATCTGCAATGAAAATGAAAGTATCGGAGCGGATGTTATTTTATTATATAGATATTATATATCTCTATCTTGGCATCCTGTATATAAAGAGTAACTCTGTACTGGCTTTTGATTGGCATCAGTGATTTTGGCTCCTGAAAGATGAGTTTGAATACTCCAAAATCCATAGAACAATAAATCACACTTTTATCTTTAATTGATAGTCTTCATGTCCCACACGGGTGGGCGGGTTCTCCCCTTTCCTTTTTCCTTCCGTGCATCGATCTATCAGTTGGGTCTGCAGCAGCCATTGTGGTTTGATCTATGTTCCTACAGTAGTTGTGACTTACATGGCTACTCGTACCCCAGGTGAGTGATTCCCTGAAATCCGTTTATTTTGGTACCACCAGGATAAAACCTTATTTGCGCCTTTTTGTCTTTTCCAGCAACTATAATTCCATTTTCTATCCGATATTATTAAAAAAAAAAAAAACTCTATTGGTATTTATTTAATTTATTTTAATTTTTTTTTTTTTTTCTCCTTCTCGACAGGTTGCCAAGACTTAGCAGAAGATTTCCGATCCCAAGAGATTGACGGGCAGGCTCTGCTGCTCCTGAAAGAAGAGCACCTTATGAGCGCCCTAAACATTAAACTCGGACCTGCATTGAAAATCTGCGCCAAAATTAACCTGTTAAAGGAGACTTAACTCTTCACGCTATCCCTACAAAGCACAAGGAGGTGGAGACAAGGACTGCGGACTCCCCAGGGCTGATTGCCACCCACTCGCCCCTGTTCCAAGTGAAAGAGTAGGGAAGACTTAAAGAAAAAAACAATTGGGAGATAAGCGGTCTTTACAACTGGCCCCCATTTCTTAAAAAAACAACAAACAAACAAAAAACTTCCTACACTCGTGCTCCAAGCTCTTATTTTACCATCTCTTACATTATTACTCTCCATATATATCTATATCTTCTACATGTCTGTATCTGGTCACACAGGTACTGTGCCTAGTAAGGGGAAGCTAAAGGCAGCCCAAGCCTCGCGCTGGTTAGACACAGGTCTATGGACAGTCGAGAACATTAATGGGTTCCAGATTTGGTGGAGTGGGGCAGCAGACATTGATCTACGTAGCAAATCTGTAGGTGAAATACAGATAAAGGCTTTGTAAATATACTGGTCTATACAGGTATGGGGGTCTCTATACTGTCGAATCATATGCACACATTTCTACATGGACCTGAATGTACATAACGAGATCCCCCCCGATCACGCTTACTGTAGAGACCGGTATTTCTGACATGTCCACACTGTTTCCTCCGTGTGCCTCTTCATTAGTGTACGCTGGTCTGTTGCACATATATGCAATGGTTTTAATATGTTGGACATTTTTAGTCTAATACGTTGCTGCAGCATGCAATACTGCCTATTGATTCCCTTTGTCAGTGAAGGCAGACCACTGCTGCACACTGTAATGTTACAGCGTTCTCCCCCCCCATTACCACCTCGCCCCCCTGTGTGCACCAGCATCCCCTTGTGTGGGATCTGAGCCTTAATGATAGTAGTAGTTGTCATCTCATTCCAGTACACCGCTGCTCCGGCAGATGGATCTGCTGTGCACGGATGCCTCGTACGGTGCCCAGTAAAGTCGTACTGTAGCCTGTACGTGGTGGAGGCGGCCAATATTTCGATTAACGTCCCCTGTACCAGTTCACCAAATATTTCATCTGAACAAAATAAAAAAAAAAGGTAACCTCATTGGAATCTGTTCCCCTGGGTTATGGCTTGTTTTTCTAAATTATTACAAATTTAGGGCCAGCTTGTATTATTATTTCTCCACTCAATGATTATGCCCCTTCTGATCGACAGGACAGGATCCAGCAGTGGTAATTAACAGAATACGATTGGCGTTTTATGGGATTAGGGAAAAAAAAAAAGTGTTTTGCTTTTAAACTTCTCCAAAAAAACAGGACTGCTATTGCACTTCAGTCCCATTATAATTAGCGCTGCCTGAGCTAAAACATGGACGATGGCAGCGCTGTTTAGGCCATGTTCACACCTCTGGTTGTTCTGTTTTTAGGAACAGAAACGGAATACCGTCAAACCATCCATTGCATTTCTGATGCAAAGTGGAGACAATTAGAAGCCGCACTGATTATTTTGAGATACATCTGAATTCCATTATTTTTGGAACAGAAGTAAAAGTGAATCAATGTTAAAACTTTTTCTTCTGTTTTTTATAAAAAAAAAAAATTCTCTTTTATTGAGCACAGTTAAAATAATACAGAGCTCATAGCATATGGTGGATGCAAGACAAACCGAAACAGACTACGCGTTTCGGCGGTACTAGATGCCTTCTTCACGGTCCAAGCCAAAACTCTAGTACCGCCGAAACGCATAGTCTGTTTTTGTGTGTGTCTTGCATCCACCATATGCCATGAGCTCTGTATTATTTTAATTGTGCTCAATAAAGAGAATTTTTTTTTAACTGTCACCTTCCGAATTTCTTGCCGGATCCATTCCAATGTGTGTTATTTATTTATATGTATTATAAACGACGGAGCCCAGATGGGTCTCATAATACACAATGGAGTCTTTTTTTTTTCTTTTTTCTTTTTTTTTCTTGTGTATCAGCTATATATCCAAACTAGTTTTAACGTTATTCCGTTTCTCTTCTTCAAAACAGAATGTCCATACGTAGGTGCAAACGGAGCCTAAACGAGTAAAGAAAAAAATAAAAAATAGACGTTTTTGGATAATCTCATACAACTTAAAGGGGTTGTGCCAGCATATTCTCCACCTAAGCTGACCTCACTTGTGGAGAGTCAGCACTACAGTTGCAACAAACATTGTGCACAAGTTGTAATAATTAGGATAGGATCCAAAAAATGGCCGTTGGATGGTTGGTTCATTAACCAAGTCTACTAGCATAGTATGCGCGCCTCGCCCCACTTGATAACAGATTTTGGGTGGGGATGGCTGCAATTTCACAATTCCCTTAAAGGGGTTGTCCACTACTTTTACATTGATGGCCTGTCCTTAGGATAGGTCATCAATGTCCGACACCCCGCACCCTCACTGATCAGCTGTACTCAGTCCCGACGGCGGCAGTAAGCAGCCAGAGTTGCTCAGTTCCGGCGCTGATCAGTTTTCTGATATCGGCCACAGACTGGTACTGCATATCCACCTCCTATTGATTAGGATGTGAAGCACCCAGCCGTGGCCACGATCAAAAGGCTGAGCAGCACTGGAACGGAGCATTTCCGGGTGCCTGCCGCTACTGGGACCGAGAACAGCTGATCGGCGGTGCGGAATGTTGAACCCTGGCTGATCAGACATTGATGACCTATCCTAACGATAGGCCATCATTGTACAAGTAGTGGACAACCTTTTTTAAGTATGTGTTGGATCCGTAATAATTACAGGTTGGTTGATGGTTCCTTACACCCCTCTGTTCAGGCTTCTTAAATTGTGAAGGGCTTGGAAAATTCTTGTAGTATCTGGATCATAGAATCCAGGGATGTTTTATATTGGGGTGGCAATTTGAGCCAATCAAGGGCAAACAAATCGATTTCCTCCATAACCAAGATTTTGATCATCACTGAAACAAAATAAATCTAGGTGACTGGTAGACAAAACACACTCAAAAGCACAGCACGCTATCATACTGTCTCTAGTCCAGGCAAACCTCAGCCGATTGCCCAGAATCCATGTTCATACGGTTCCCTTCTTTGCCTAACCTCATGGTTTTGTGACCTTTCTCGCAGTAATGGCTTCCTTCTGTCCCCCATTTGTAATTCCTTTTATTATTATTATTTTTTTTTTATTCTAACATATATGAATATATATTTTCTGTAGGTTTTTATGTAAGAGCTTTGTGGAGTGTCACCGATCATAGGACGCTGTGACTGTTGGGCAGCCGATGTAGCGGTTACAGCAGCGGGTGGGAGGGAATTGGAATGTGTTCCCTTTTTTTTTTTTTTTTTCTTTTTTTTTTTTTTTTGTTTTGTTACATTTTGTCAGCACTTGAAGACAATGAAATAAAAGAATCATTGCTTTGGATCTTTGCGATGTGAAGTCCATGGTTTCTACTACAGCTACAAACAATAGTCTCTGTAGGAGACATCAAAGCAGCTACTCACCACCCACTAGCTCAGAGACGATTGAAAATGTGTGTGCCTACTGAGGGTGAAACTGGTGAAGATACGAGGTATATTAAGGCCAGAACTAATGTTAGTCTTCATTTACAAACCGCTTATTCTGAAATTTCCAGACGCTTAAGGGTTTCCAATACATCTTTTAGGCAATGTTCACATGCTCAGACTTTAGAAGCCAAAACTAAGAATTGGTGAAAAATGTAAAATTGGTACACATTTTTTTTTTTATTCTATTTTTCCTCTGAGTGTTCAACTCCAGATTTTGACTTACAAATACTGAGCTGTATCACTTTTAGACCACGTTCACATGTTCAGTAGTTTATAACGTTTTCTGGTCTGGGGGTCACTATTGAACCAACCCTAATAAACCAATAGTATTATCATTTCTCTATCGCTTCATTGGGGGACACAGGAAACCATAGGTGTATGCTGCTGGGTCTAGGAGGCTGACACTATGCTGTAGAAAAAAAAGTTGGCTCCTCCTCAGTAGTATACAGCCAGTGACCGGAGCTGAGGTTATCAGTTTATGCTTAGTGTCCGAGGAGGTCGGACGCTTGGGGCTGCTCTCAGCCCCTCGGGTTTGTATTGTTGTGTTTTATTATTCTTTTACATTTTACTTTCCGACACAGCTCATCGGGATGACTAAATATATTTGATTACCCAACTCTCCCACCTAGACCGGTTGCACAGTGTGGGGTCCGGGCGCCACTGTTGTCTTCCGTGTCTGTCTGGCAGGACCCCAGCCCCTCCAACACAGAAGTGTTCGAGGTGCATCCGCAGAGAGATCAGGACAAAGACACAGGCGGAGGGTCCTGACCCCCCCCCCCCCCCCCCCCAACTCTCTCGCTCCAGAGCTTGATTGTGGGGTAGACAGTACCGATGATGGGAGAGGTACCCCTCCAGTCACCCGGCACGAATTTTGAGTGTCTTCATTTCACCTCCTCCAGGTTGGATCACGTGACCTCCAGCACCTCCAAGGCAAGCCGGGGCCTTCAAGACAGGTACTCTCCCCCGTTCCGGGTCCCATTTATATAGTATTCCACAGCCCCTTCTCCAACACGGGTCAGGGTGAGTCCCGTAATATATACTTCATCAAAGCCTTTTCTCCATCACTGCAGGCCCCTCTGCAGTTTGCCTCCCCCCGCTCTCCTGATTGGCTCCCCTGTGGTCTCCGGCGTGGCTCCCTTGTGGCCTCCCGAAAAGTTTTGCCCCGGCTCCATTGTGGCTTTCTCCTCCGGCCGGGCTACACCTTGTTCCAGGTTCCCTACCTTTCGCCGCAGGGCTTCTCCTCACTCTGTGCACCCTTCCATGCTCCCCAGCCAGGGATTCATTTGTCCGCAGGGGCTTTTCAAATCCGACCCACCTCTACCTGCTCCCTCAAGAGAGCTCTGAAGTCCAGCCCACCACCTCCTGCTGCCTCGTGCGGGCTCCGCCCCTTTACTTCCTGGCGCCTGATGTCACTTTCGGCGCCAAACCCTCCGGTGGACGTCATCTCTACCCATCCTGGCAGCTCCCCAGACCCAACCCTACCTGCGTGGTAACGCTGCCGCCGCGGCAGCTTGTGCAGATGCTTCTGTGCTTACCGTCAGGCAGTGATTGTGATTTAGGGCCCAGGGCTCCCTCGCAGGCAGACACCGTTTTAGCACCCTCCTCACAGTCGAGCACTTCCAGCCACCGTTCCAGAGTGCCCCTTCACTACGGCACTCTAGTCTGTGGAACAGTGGTGAGGCGCACAATAGGAAATGCCTCCCTGTAGCAGAAAATTAGAGGGCCTCTGTGTCAACCACCCTACCCCTCTCAAGACCATGTATCAGAGGTTTGCCACTGTACAACCCCTGTGAGTTTCACATTACCCTGTTTCTCCTCTAATTTTGTGGGTAGCACTATTTACTACAACAGGCAATGTCGTCACAGTCTACGTCTAAGGCCCCCTTCACACGTCCGTGAAAAACACGCACGTGTGTTACGGGCCGTTTTTCGGGTCCGTGTCCCGTTTTTGTGTCCGTTTTTATGGTCCGTGTGGCACCTGTGTGAATTGCGTATGCTAGCCGTGTTTGTGTGCAGAACGTCCGTGTGTGCGTGTGGAATTAACGTGTATGTGTACGTGTAGTGTCCGTGTGTAATGTCCGTGTGTGTGATGCACAATGTCGTTTATAAATGTCGGCTGACAGCAGACAGAGTTGCGCGATGAGAATGAACTCGGGTGAACTTCACCCGACTTCATCCTCATACCGCGGCTCTGTCTGTGTCGAGTACTGATTAGCGGTCACCTGTGAAGGATTCACCGATGACCGCTAATCCCCCGAGTGACTGAAGTGTCTCCCCCTCTCTCATACTCACCGTTCCTCGATCTCCGGCGCAGCGCTGCACGGCATTCACACGGCTGCGGCGGCTTTTACTATTTTGAAAAAGCCGGCCGCCCATTAAACAATCTCCTATTCCCTGCTTTCCCCGCCCACCGGCGCCTATGATTGGTTACAGTGAGACACGCCCCCACGCTGAGTGACAGGTGTCACACTGCACCCAATCACAGCAGCCGGTGGGCGTGTCTATACTGTGCAGTAAAATAAATAAATAAATAATTAAAAAAAAACGGCGTGCGGTTCCCCCCAATTTTAATGCCAGCCAGATAAAGCCATACGGCTGAAGGCTGGTATTCTCAGGATGGGGAGCTCCACGTTATGGGGAGCCCCCCACCCTAACAATATCAGTCAGCAGCCGCCCAGAATTGCCGCATACATTATATGCGACAGTTCTGGGGCTGTACCCGGCTCTTCCCGATTTGCCCTGGTGCGTTGGCAAATCGGGGTAATAAGGAGTTATTGGCAGCCCATAGCTGCCAATAAGTCCTAGATTAATCATGTCAGGCGTCTATGAGACACCCTCCATGATTAATCTGTAAGTGACAGTAAATAAACACACACACACCAGAAAAAATCCTTTATTAGAAATAAAAACACACACTCCCTGGTTCACCACTTTAATCATCCCCGAAAAAGCCCTCCATGTCCGGCGTCATCCAGGATGCTCCAGCGTCGCATCCAGCGCTGCTGCATGGAGGTGACAGGAGCTGCAGAAGACACCGCCGCTCCGGTCACCTCCACGCAGCTAATGAAGACAGCCGTGCGATCAGCTGCTGTCACTGAGGTTACCCGCTGTCACTGGATCCAGCGGTGGCCGCGGGTAACCTCAGTGACAGCAGCTGATCGCGCGGCTGTGTTCATTAGCTGCGTGGAGGTGACCGGAGCGGCGGTGTCTTCTGCAGCTCCTGTCACCTCCATGCAGCAGCGCTGGATGCGACGCTGGAGCATCCTGGATGACGCCGGACATGGAGGGCTTTTTCGGGGATGATTAAAGATTAATGATTAATCATGGAGGGTGTCTCATAGACGCCTGACATGATTAATCTAGGACTTATTGGCAGCTATGGGCTGCCAATAACTCCTTATTACCCCGATTTGCCAAAGCACCAGGGCAAATCGGGAAGAGCCGGGTACAGTCCCAGAACTGTCACATATAATGTATGCGGCAATTCTGGGCGGCTGCTGACTGATATTGTTAGGGTGGGGGGCTCCCCATAACGTGGAGCTCCCCATCCTGAGAATACCAGCCTTCAGCCGTATGGCTTTATCTGGCTGGCATTAAAATTGGGGGGAACCGCACGCCGTTTTTTTTTAATTATTTATTTATTTATTTTACTGCACAGTATAGACACGCCCACCGGCTGCTGTGATTGGGTGCAGTGTGACACCTGTCACTCAGCGTGGGGGCGTGTCTCACTGTAACCAATCATAGGCGCCCGTGGGCGGGGAAAGCAGGGAATAGGAGATTGTTTAATGGGCGGCCGGCTTTTTCAAAATAGTAAAAGCCGCCGCAGCCGTGTGAATGCCGTGCAGCGCTGCGCCGGAGATCGGGGAACGGTAAGTATGAGAGAGGGGGGGGAAACTGATCGACAGACTGTGAGAGAGGGACAGACAGACAGAGAGACCGACAGAGAGACTGACCGACGGACTCAGGGAGATTGACGGACATACACAGAAATAGAAAGAATAGCCGACATCACTAGAAATAAAAACACCAAACGGACACGGACTATAGGTATATGCATACGTGTTTACTAACGTGTGTGCACATACCCATAGACTTTCATTGTGTCCACGTGTGCGTGCTCCGTGCAGATAACGGACATGCATCCGTGCCAAACGCAAACACATACGGATCACGGACACGCACACACGGACATAATGAAATAACGGACGTGTGACCACAATCATAGATTAACATTGGTGCACGTTTGGCCGTGTCTCCGGTATATACGGAAACGGACCAAACACGCACGTGTATCACGGACGTGTGAAGGGGGCCTAACGCAGATATGCTCCTGATTTTTGGGATTCCGTTCACTAAGCCATTTCCCCCCTGCCAGGTATTATATGCCTGAAGTACTAATTCAGCCCAGTAGTATTATAGACCTCATACTACAGCATTCCCAGATTCCCCCCACTTCTACACAGTTCAGGGTAACATTCTTCTATTTTCTCCTCAAGGACAACAGGCGCTCTCTACTATGTACCACCGATTCCCCGGAAGGTCATCCTTTTATGTGCTGACCTCGCACCTTCTTCTCCAGTCACATTAAAAATAAATTTAACTCAGAAATTAGGAGCTCATATCTTGTTACGCACGATAGGTTACCCAGCGGTCCCTGACCTGCCCATTTCTGGGAGAGCACCAGTGTTCTGTGAACTTGGCCAGTTTCTAGTGCGTCAGTGTGTCTCATGCTCCGGTCTACTCTTCTGTACCCACTATCTAGTGAATCAATGTTTCTATATGTACCCATGTACCACAGTGTGCAAGTGTTTCTTGAACTGTCCACTTTTCAGTGTGCTAGTTTTCTCTCTGCATTGGTCTACATCGGTTTGCCAGCGTTTCCTCGTACTTGTCCACTATCCAGTGTGCCAGTGTCTGCGTAATACCTGTCTGCTCCAATGTGCAGGTGCTTCTGGGATCCTAATTAGAAGGTGAAAAAATCCAGCAAATAAAATGAAAAAATTTTATTAAAACATAGTTAAAAAGCCCATAGCAAAAATTGTTAGAGTGGGTAAAAAGCAAAGAAACGTCAAGGCGTCTCAAGCGAAAAGGCTCTTAATCATGATGGACCCCATCACGCGGCACTGCAGCAGCTGTCATTTTGTCGCTTCCCAGTGACCCAACGCCATCTCCTACCTCCCACCACTCATCTAGGGTAACCACGAAGTAAGACACGGTCCTCTGACCAGTACATAGTCTGCTTCACTTCCTGCAACAGCAGTCATGTAGTCACTTCTCAGTGATCCGGGTCCATCTCCTTTTTCACACCATACGTCTAATGTAATCACAAGGTAAGGTAAGGCACTGTCCTCTGACCATCAAGTTGCGTGACTCACTTCCTGCAGCAGCAGTCATTTAGTCACTTGCCAGTGACCCAGGTACTGCACCACATGTCTAATGTGATCATGAGGTAAGGCTCTGTCCTCTAACCTTTACGTTGTCCGCTTCACTTCCGGCAGCAGCAGTTTACTCACTAACATGTCTAAGTTACTCAAGAGGTAAGGCACTGTCCTCTAACGAGTATGTTGTCCGCTTCACTTCCTGTCACCTTCCATTGGTGGTTCATTGTACTTCTGGTATCCTCCAATTATTTGGCCTAGATCGCCCTCTGCCGCGCCCTTTACTAAGGTTCGGGGCATGTATGTGTTTAAGTCTTTAGGTTGGTGCTTACATTTTCTCTCTTCCAGACAGAGATCAGATTTTCTCCAGTCCCTTCGCTGACAAAGGATGAAGCACCGACTATTTCTTTATCGTTCTTTTGGGAGACCCATACCATGGGTGTTTAGCTTCTGCCTCCGGAGGACACACAAAGTACTACACTTAAAAGTGTAGCTCCTCCCTCTGAGCTTATACACCCCCTGGTAGCCAGTCCTAGCCAGTTTATTGCTTTGTGTCAGGAGGCATACATCCACACATGCATTCTCATCTGATTTGTTTGACTTTTGGAAAGAGTTTGAAGAAAAGTGGGTCCATGTCTGGACTCCCAGCATGTCCCTTCTCACCCCACTGTGTCGGCGGTGTTGTTAAGGTTGATTTACAAGGCTGCAACCTTACATGCCGCACTCCTTCACCATCCCTTCTGGGCTCTGGCTTGAAGTGGGAGCCAGCACGGTCTCCATGCCTGGCAGGAGACCAGTCTCCATCCGCAGCCCTTCAGGATCCTGCTGACGTTTATGTTGGGGGTCCCGGTTCTTTATTGTAAGGGGAGAGTATGCTGTATGTGATTGTTTTAACTTTTCCGGCGGATTCTCTAGCTTTTGCCTGAGAACTGCGCCGATGGTGCCTGCTTGTCGGCCTCGCCGCTTAAATTTAGGCCCCGGCTTCGCCGGAGGCCTAGTTTAATTTTCCTGCCCTCGCATGTCACTAATGCAGAGGGACAGGTTCGGCTCCTCCCGGCGGCCGTTCTACACAGGGGAGGGACACTCCCCACTGCTGGGGCGTCCCTCCTTCCCTGCAGGTCTCTATAGCCCTCCAGTTCCCGCTCTTTTATAGGAACGCCCCCTAGTCAGGCAGAGTTCACTCTGCTCTGGGACATCCTGCATTCTGCATCTCTGCTGAGGTGCTGCGACTGGGGGACCGGGCTTCGGGATCTGGAGGGCACACAACACCGCGCTCAGCGGTCTGGTAAGCCACAGCCGGTCTCCGGTTGTGGACCTCTGTATACCAGCAGCATGTCTCACACAAGGAGCAAGGCCCAGTGGTCTCTCAGGCTGCTGCTGCACCTGTGATTGAACCCCCGGCCTGGGTAGAGTCCTTTTCTAGGTCCATATCCCAGTCATTTGCTGAGTCCATGGGACTTTTGTCCAGGACTTTGATGAATATGCATCAGCCCCCCTCACAGGGTGCCTCTAATACTCTTGACAGAGGACTCCTATCCTCTGACCTCCGTCCATCAGAGCTCACGGAGGATTCATAATCTGATCCCAGACCCCCGTCCTTCTAAGAGAAGGCGCAGGGTTTCCTCCCCCGGCTCTGTCTCAAGAGCTGACTCAAGATGAGGAGGATGCCCTCACTGGGGGCTCGGAGGCTATGTATCCCATCGATTTCTCTGAGGGTGACTCAGATCTTAGTGATTTGATTGCTTCTATTAATTCTGTGCTGGATCTCAATCCGCCAGTGTCAGAGGAGCAACTCTCTTTGGCAGAAAAACATCAGTTTACCTCCCCTAAGAGAGTGAAGAGTGTGTTCTTTAACCACTCCAGTTTTCAGACCGCTGTGACCAAACCCAGGGCCTGCCCTGACAAACGCTTTCCAAAGCGTGGTTCTGATGACCGGTTTCCATTTCCACCTGAGGTGGTCAAGGAGTGGTCTCACTCCCCAAAGGTAGACCCTCCGGTGTCTAGGCTATCAGCCCGGACCGTTGTGTCGGTGGCTGACGGCACCTCACTTAAGGATTCCACTGACCGTCAGATTGACCTTCTGGCCAAATCTGTGTATGAAGCTGCGGGGGCCGCGTTTTCCCCGTCTTTTGCAGAAGTGTGGGCTCTCAAAGCCATCTCTGCTTCTCTAGAGGAGATGCATTCCCTCACCAAGGAATCTATGCCTGAGATGGTTACCTTAACTGCTCAGGCTTCAGCTTTTTCATCCTATGCCATGTCTGCCATGCTAGAGGCTGCTCACCGCACTGCGGTGGCTTCAGCTAATTCTCTTGTTATTCGCAGGATTTTGTGGCTTCGAGAGTGGAAGGCAGATGCTTCTGCCAAGAAGTTTCTTGCTGGGCTCCCTTTTGCTTGTTCACGGCTGTTTGGTGAACAGCTGGATGAAATCATTAAAGAAGCTACTGGCGGGAAGAATACTTCCATGCCACAAACCAAGACCAGGAAACCCGCCCAGGGTAGGAATCAATCGAGGTTTCGTTCCTTTCGTTCCTCCAACTGGTCATCCTCTAAGCCTTCCGCCTCGTCTGCTAACTCAGCCAAGGATCAGAAATCCAACTGGCGCCCAAAAGCGCGTCCGCAGAAGACCGCAGGAGGTTCTGCCACTAAGGCAGCTTCCTCATGACTCTCGGCCCGCTCCAGCCACGTCCTTAGTCGGTGGCAGGCTCTCCCACTTTGGCGACGCTTGGTTAAAGCAAGTCTCCGATCAGTGGGTGAGAGACATCATATCTCACGGCTACAGGATAGAATTCTCTTCCAGTCCTCCAAACAGATTTTTTTCTCTCAACTCCCCCCTGCTCCAAGGCCGCCGCCTTCTCGCAGGCCGTGGCGTCCTTGCAGGCAAACGGAGTGATTGTCCCAGTTCCCGCTCAGGAACGGTTCAGAGGTTTTTACTCAAATCTCTTCCTAGTTCCAAAAAAGGACGGTACCTTCCGGCCCATCCTGGATCTCAAGCTTCTCAACAAGCATGTCCGGGTGCGGCATTTTCGCATGGAGTCTCTGCGCTCAGTCATTGCCTCTATGACCCAAGGGGAGTTCCTGACGTCCATCGACATCAGAGATGCCTATCTACATGTGCCAATTGCAGTGTCACATCAGCGTTGGTTACGTTTTGCGATAGGAGAGGATCATTTCCAATGCATGGCTCTCCCCTTCGGGTTAGCCACGGCCCCTCGGGTATTCACCAAGGTCATGGCGGCAGTGATTGCGGTCCTGCACCTCCAGGGGTTAGCAGTGCTTCCTTATCTGGACGACCTTCTGGTCAAGGGTACATCCAGCGCAGACTGTCAGTGGAGTGTTTCGCTCACTCTCGCCACCCTAGCCCAATTCGGGTGGATTGTCAATCTTCCCAAATCCACTCTGCCTCCGACCGAGTCTCACGTACCTAGGGATGCAGTTCGAGACTTTGCCGGCACTTGTGAAGTTGCCCTTAATCAAACAGCAGTCTCTCCGGCTAGCGGTGCGCTCTCTCCTGAGGCCCCACCGTTATTCCCTCAGGCGCCTGATGCAGGTGCTGGGTCAAATGGTGGCCTCCATGGAGGCGGTTCCCTTTGCCCAGTTCCATCTGCGTCCTCTGCAGCTGGACATTCTCCGCTGTTGGGACAAGCGGCCTTCCTCCTTACAGAGGTTAGTGGATCTGTCGCCACGGACCAGGACCTCTCTTCAGTGGTGGCTTCGACCCCTCTCCCTGTCCCAAGGGCGCTCCTTCCTGACTCCGTCCTGGGTGATTTTCACCACGGATGCCAGCCTTTCCGGCTGGGGAGCGGTACATCTCCATCACAGAGCACAGGGCACTTGGACCCCGTCCGAGTCAGCCCTTTCAATCAATGTGCTGGAAACCAGAGCTGTGCTTCTAGCTCTCCTAGCCTTTCACCACCTGTTGGCGGGCAGGCACATTCGAGTCCAGTCAGACAACGCGACAGCGGTTGCCTACATCAATCACCAAGCCGGGACACGCAGCCGCCTGGCAATGTTGGAGGTCCAACGCATTCTTCAATGGGCGGAGGACTCAAAGTCCACCATATCCGCAGTCCACATCCCTGGCGTAGAAAACTGGGAGGCAGATTATCTCAGCCGTCAATCCGTGGACGGTGGCGAGTGGTCCCTGCACCCGGCAGTGTTTCAGTCAATCTGCCGCAAGTGGGGCACTCCGGACGTGGACCTAATGGCATCCCGTCACAACAAGGTTCCGGTTTACGTGGCTCGCTCCCACGATCCTCAGGCCTTCGCCGCGGACGCTCTGGTTCAAGACTGGTCCCAGTTTCGTCTGTCCTACGTGTTTCCCCCTCTAGCTCTCTTGCCCAGAGTCCTGCGCAAGATCAGAATTGAGGGCCGTCGAGTCATCCTCATTGCACCGGACTGGCCCAGGCGAGCTTGGTATCCGGACCTGCTCCAACTGTCCGTGGAGATGCCGTGGCATCTTCCGGACCGTCCAGACCTGCTCTTGCAAGGTCCGTTTTTCCGTCCGAATTCTGCGGCACTCAAATTGACGGCGTGGCTTTTGAGTCCTGGATTTTGACGGCTTCTGGTATTCCTCCTGAAGTCATCTCCACTATGACTCGGGCCCGTAAGTCTTCCTCCGTCAAGATCTATCACAGGACTATCTATCACACCTGTCCTGGTGTCGCTCTTCCGGCCATTCTCCTTGGCCATTCTCGTTCGACCCTTCTGTCTTTTTTTACAGTCCGGTCTGCAGCTAGGACTGTCCCTCAACTCTATCAGTGCTGTTCCAGCGGCGTCTCGCCCGGCTGGCTCAGATCCGCACCTTCATGCAAGGTGCGTCTCACATCATTCCGCCTTATCGGCGGCCCTTGGATCCCTGGGACCTTAACTTGGTCCTCACGGTATTGCAGAAACCCCCTTTCGAGCCCCTTAGGGAGGTTTCTTTGTATCGTCTTTCTCAAAAGGTGGCCTTTCTAGTTGCCATAACTTCTCTCAGGAGAGTCTCTGATTTGGCTGCGCTCTCCTCTGAGTCACCTTTTTTGGTTTTTCACCAAGACAAGGTTGTTCTCCGTCCGTCCCCGGACTTTCTTCCTAAGGTGAAAAATATAAAAATTTCATCATACACAGGATAACATTTTTGGAATATAGGGAGGGATGTCAAGCCGCACTTATAAGGAGTGGCACAATATTACAGTAGCTGCATCTGCCCGTATAATAACGGCCAGTATAAATGGGCATATATATATATATATATCATATATTTCCAGGAGCGGACCAAAAGGGATGTGGTTTACATAGACATGGTATAATATGGCATAATCTTGGGATTTTACAGGTGTATAAAGATACAAACACATATATAAGATATAGGCATATCAACAACCATTATATAGATTGGTTAGGAGGCACCATGATTTACATACCACAAGAATTTAAGGCAGCAAACCTGTGCCTATATTGTTGCCCCCACCTATCTATTAACCCTGTAAATCGGTCCAGTTACCTGTTGTCATTTGTAAAGGGTATATGTCCTCAGCAGCACCGCAAGTTGCACCCACTCCAACCTCGACGCGCGTCGAGGTTGGAGTGGGTGCAACTTGCGGTGCTGCTGAGGACATATACCCTTTACAAATGACAACAGGTAACTGGACCGATTTACAGGGTTAATAGATAGGTGGGGGCAACAATATAGGCACAGGTTTGCTGCCTTAAATTCTTGTGGTATGTAAATCATGGTGCCTCCTAACCAATCTATATAATGGTTGTTGATATGCCTATATCTTATATATGTGTTTGTATCTTTATACACCTGTAAAATCCCAAGATTATGCCATATTATACCATGTCTATGTAAACCACATCCCTTTTGGTCCGCTCCTGGAAATATATGATATATATATATATATGCCCATTTATACTGGCCGTTATTATACGGGCAGATGCAGCTACTGTAATATTGTGCCACTCCTTATAAGTGCGGCTTGACATCCCTCCCTATATTCCAAAAATGTTATCCTGTGTATGATGAAATTTTTATATTTTTTGCACGAGCACTTTATATAAATAAAAATTTAATGTTTCAATATTAGTGTATGATTCCTGAATTCCTTATAGGTTGTTATTCAATATACTGGAATCTATTTCAGAACTATGAGAGGCCTTGTATAGGTAATTTTTCTTCCTAAGGTGGTCTCTCCCTTCCACCTTAACCAGGATATTTCCTTGCCTTCCTTCTGTCCGGCCCCTGTTCATCGCTTTGAGAAAGCGCTGCATACTCTAGATCTGGTGCGTGCTCTCCGGATTTATGTGTCTCGCACCGCTGCGCTTAGGCGGTGCACCTCTTTTTTTGTGCTAACCACAGGGCGGCGCAAGGGTCTCTCTGCTTCTAAGCCCACCTTGGCCCGTTGGATTAGATCGACCATTTCGGATGCCTACCATAGTACTCAGGTGCCTCCCCCGCCGGGGATCAAAGCACACTCGACCAGAGCTGTCGGTGCCTCTTGGGCTTTTAGGCACCAGGCTACGGCTCAACAAGTCTGTCAGGCTGCCACTTGGACTAGCCTGCATACCTTTTTGAAGCACTACCAAGTGCATGCTCATGCTTCGGCAGATGCGAGCTTGGGCAGACGCATCCTTCAGGCGGCTGTCGCCCACTTGTGAAGTTAGGCTCCGCCTACTTCTTAGTTTTTTCTGTTTATTCCCACCCAGGGACAGCTTTGGAACGTCCCATGGTATGGGTCTCCCAAAGGAACGATAAAGAAAAAGAGAATTTTGTTACTTACCGTAAATTCTTTTTCTTATAGTTCCGTATTGGGAGACCCAGCTCCCTCCCTGTTGCCTGTTGGCAATTTTCTTGTTCCGTGTGTTATCACCGGCTGTTGTCGTGGACAGAGTCTCCGGTTGTTCTGGTTCTTACTCGGTTCTACTTGTGGGTGGCTATTCTCCTTCAGCTTTTGCACTAAACTGGCTAGATCTGGTTCTCCAGGGGGTGTATAAGCTCAGAGGGAGGAGCTAAACTTTTAAGTGTAGTACTTTGTGTGTCCTCCGGAGGCAGAAGCTAAACACCCATGGTCTGGGTCTCCCAATACGGAACTATAAGAAAAAGAATTTACGGTAAGTAACAAAATTCTCTTTTTTCTCTATTTTCTCTTATTGCTCAGTCATTAATCTTATTCCTCTGGCCAACTGAGGCTACAAAGCTGTTCTGTCTGTTCAATTTCCGCAGCAGAATTCTTTGGGGAGCCCCAAATGTACAGGCCACTTAGTATTTCCGATGTTAACCTGATTCTCTGTCGACTTCGACACTTAACGCCACTGCAGGTGGTCCCTTTCCGACTTGCCGGGTTTCTCTAGCATTATAGACCTGACCTGCTTGAGTAGCAGGGCAAAAAACTGTTTCGATCGACCCTGTCCCTGGTCTGCCTTCCACTACATCACTCGTACCTATTTTAGATCTAACTTGCAGGTCTCCAAATTCTCAGCCCTGCCGGATTCCACAATCCGGTCACCACCGCCTGGGCTCAGACAAACTCTTATACACTTCTCAAGCAGTGTCTCTGCGGGATCATTTAATTTCACATATTCTCAGGCGCGTCTTCCTCTTTGCCACCGCTTCTGGATTTGACGTGAAGCCTTGTTTTCTCGTCAGTCTTCCAGTTTCCTTGCTACCTTTTCCAGGATAGGTGTTGCTCCTCTGGTCGGATAGCATTTATATAAGCGACATTGTCCAGGCCCTTCTTCGAGTTCCCTTTTAGAGGGGTTCTCTCCTCCTCCTAATCTAGGTTTTACAGCCAGGTCACATGACCATTTTAAGTCACAGGAGCTTTTCCCTCCATAGTGGGTTCTCCTAATAGCTCACTTCGATGTCCAGATTTCAAGCTCCCACGCCTTGTCAGCTATCTAGTACCTTCACATCCAGAGTACAGGATCTCCCAATGATACGCCATCGTAGATGCACATTCTCTTCTCCTTTCTGTCACGTCATAGTGGAAGCTGGTTATTAGATTTCCTTAGGTTCCATAACCCTTTCATTTTTCAGCGGACTTCAAATGTTCCTGACCTCTTCTAAATACATAAATTATCCCGTTTCCTCACCTTGCCTGCAGGCTGTTCCCCTGTCCACTAGAGTCAGATCACTACCCATTTAGTCACTCTGTGGCAGTAAATAGCCATGGCTTTGTTGGCCTCTGTTTGCCCCGGCACCCATCTCTACCAGGTGCTTTAGCTCTTTAGTTCATTCTTGGGCTAAGTTCACACTTCCGTTGTTTTGTATCAGTCACAATCCGTCGCCTTGAGGAATTACGGTATCCTGCAAAATATTTTGCAGGATTCCAGTTTTTCCCCATAGACTTCTATTGGCGACGGATTGTGACTGATGATGCTGCGTTGCATCTGCTGCGTCGGGGTCAGTCGTTTTTTTGACTGACCGCCGGGCGGGAGCAACGCAGCCTGTAACGTTTTTTGTGCAGTGGAATCCGTTGGATTTCGCTGCGCATGCGCTCTCTGGCTCCCCGCACAGGTAACCAGGATAAACATCGGGTTACTAAGCAACGCGCTTTGGTTAGTTACCCGGTATTTACACTGGTTACATGTGCAGGGAGCCCGCGCTAAGCGGTGTATGCTGGTAACCAAGATAAATATCGGGTAACCAAAAAAAAAGTGCTTTGCTTTTACCCGATATTTACCCTGGCTGTGCAGGGAGCCAGACACTTCACCGCTCGGCTCCGCCCCCTCCCGCACTCAGCATGTACTCACACTTACACTCACTTGTCCTGCAGTCTCCGCGGCACTGACGTCCACCCACCCCGAACTCCGCCCCCTCGTGCTCCGCCCCCCGCACACTGCATGTATACATATATACACACACACACACACACACACACACACCTGTCCTGCAGTCCCCGCGGCACTGACATACTCAATGCCACGGCCCCGCTCGGCTCCACCCACCCCGAACTCCGCCCCCCCGCACACAACGGAATCCGACAAAATTCTGTTCTTTGTCATCCGTTGTACAGCGCATCAGTCACATGCGTCAAGCGACGCATGTGACTAATGCAACACAACGGAAGTGTGAACTTAGCCTTACACGCTCTCAAACTAAGTACTATGGCCTGTCAGTCCGCTTCTCTTGGCCTTGACCTGTTGCCGACAGTCCTTAGATTCTCTGCATCCTTGGGCGCATATTCCACAGGAGATAGAGCTTTTTCTCTGGTTCTCCTACTCCCTTCTTCTGGGATTTATCATCTTTGGACACGTATTCCACTAGTGTTTCAGTTCTTTCTCTAGTACTCTGACTCTCTTCCCCTACATTTGGGGTCCTCCTAGGCTTAGCCACTGGGCTTCTCTCTTCAGTTACCCAACTGTTTTATTTTTTACTTAACAATTCCACTTTCAGGGTATTTGCGGTGCCCATCTTCTTACCTGTTGTGAATACATTTTACAGTTTGGGGCTCCCTCTTGTGGTCAGTGCTGGTGGTGCAGTTGACTTGTGGAATGAGAGCCAGACACCTGTGGAGAACTGGCAATCGGGTCTTTCAGATTGGGCCTATATAACGGAGTAGGTTTTTTTTCCTGTTACTTGCCGGTGCTCAATGGATCTCCTGTGTGCTGAGGACATTCTGAAACCAGCCAATTTCTCTACCAGAACTCCTCTCAGATAAGTTGGTCTTTGTACCTCTGCTTATTGTTTCCACTTGCTTGGTGTTTTTTCTGCTTTGATACTAATGCTTGATTCCAATTTTGCCTGTGTGGAGTTCTTGGTAGAATTGGATCATTCCCTGCGAGTGTCTGTATACCTAGCTCCATGATTCTGCTATGTATTGTGTTTTTGTCATGATTGGTATTAAATTCAGTCCCTCATCTATATTAGTGTTTTTGGATCCCAGTAACATCAGAGTATTGATATAGTGGGGTAGAGCCTGTGTGGGCTCAGGGTCTTTTCATATCAGGCGGGCTGAGATTTATTAGGGTTTTTATGACTGCAGACAGTGCTCTTTCCTATAAAGATTGTTTGGGCCTCATCTTTGCTGAATCTGTTTTCTGGCTTTGTATTGTGTTTTCCTATATCACCGTAGTCTTTACATGTGGGGGGCTATCTATATTTTTGGGGATTGCTCCGAGGTAGATTACTTTTCTTATATTTCTGTAAGAATATTTAGTTCTCCGGCTGTGTCGAGACGACTAGGTCATCGTAGGTTCGTCCCACGGCTACTTCTAGTTGTGTGTCAGGATTAGGTCTGCAGTCCGTTAAGGTTCCAGCCACTCTGGTTACTTTTGGGTTTCCGCATTCTTGATCCTCTTCGGTCACTGAATCATAACACTTACCCTTTTTCGCCGGTAGTTCACTCCTAGCTGGGAGAGGGTTCTTTACAGTGTCTAGCAACAGGTTCTGGTCATGGAATCTCATCCTTGCTAATCTTGTTTTCGGGTACTCCTCTTCCCACCCTTGGGTACTGCTTTCCTGTGTCCCCCAATGAAGCGATAGAGAAAAGAAGATTTTGGGTACTCACCGTAAAATTACTCAGAGCCTTCATTGGGGGACACGGCACCCTCCCTTTTCTTAATACTTTCAGTGGATCCAGTCTGTTCCTGGACTCAGGTTCTCCTCCTTCTGCTTTTACACTAACTTATCATCTCAGCTCTGGTCAGTGGGTGTATAAGACTGCGGAGGAGCCAACATTTTTTTTCTACATCATAGTGTCAGCCTCCTAGAGCCAGCAGCATACACCCATGGTTTCCTGTGTCCCCTCCAATGAAGGCACCGAGAAAAAGATTTTACGGTGAGTACCCAAAATCTTTTTTTTTGGCTTATTGAAGATATAGGCTAGAAGTGCCTGTTAGGTGCACATCTTGTTCCTATTAGGTCTTTCACCCCCTTTCTACACTGTTAACATGAGACCTCGCAAGCACAGGTCAGTTTTTCCATATTCTACCATGAAGATGGCTGCTTGGCAACTTTTCAACTTTGTGGCTCCCTGCCCTCATTTTGCTAGTATATTGGGGGTCTCTGAGATGGCTTCACCATTTTACATACCTGTTCCTGCAGTATGCAACACTCCTTTTTCTGTCATGGAAAAGATATCTGAGAATACATTCCTTGGGGCCCAACAAAATTGTATCATTGTAGCTTGTGCACTCTTAACTCATGGCTTGTCACAGTTTTTTATTTTGGGGGGGGTTTATTTTCTAGGAATGCTGTTTGATACTGCACGCGCACGAGTCTTTTTCTTCCAGAAAAAGTTTTGCTCCTGTTCCAAGGGATACTCTCAGCATCTTTCAAGCATGGTCGCTCTGGGTCTGCATGAGCATAGTGGGGAAGATGGTAGTGGTCCCATTTGCAGTGTCACACCTGTACTCTTGAGCTTGAGCTTACCCTACTGTCTTAATGGAACAAGACATCTCTGGATCGATCATTCTCTATCTTCCCTAGATCAGAAAGTCCTTAAGCTAGTGGCAACACCATTCCCCTATCTTTCACCACAGAAGATCATTTCTCTCCGATATGCTAGGAGATCGTGACAATGGACACTAGCCTTCTCTGCTGAGGAGTGTTTCGGAGTTACACAGTCACAGGAAAGTTCAAGAATTATCTCTTTCCATCAATATTCTGCAACTCCGAGCCATATTTCTCTCCTTCATTGGCAGGACCTTCTCTCATACCACCCAATCTGGATTCAGTGCGACAGTGCCACAGCCGTGGCATACATCGATCACCAGGTTGGAACCCTGAGTCAGACAGTCATGTCAAGGTAGCTGCATGCTACCATGGGCCGAACAGAACATTCTGGTAATCTCAGCAGTATACATCCCCGGAGTGGACAACTGGGCCACAGATTTCATAAGCCACGAAGGCCTATCAGCAAGGAAATAGCCTCTGAACTCAGACGTTTGTGACGAGATGCGGCACACTGCATGTAGATTTCATAGCGTCTAGCAGAAACAACCAGGTTCCTCAGTTTGTGTCTCGATCTTGCTACCCTCTCTTGCTAGACTTCGATGCTTTGGAAACTCCATAGTCCTAGTTCTCCCATACATATCTCTTTCCTCATCTGCCTCTGATCCCCAGGATCATCAAGAAGGTCAAGGTGGAAGGAGTGCCAGTCATTTTCGTAGCTCCAGACTGTCCCAGAAGAGCCTGGTATGTAGAGATAATCTTGTCATTCGTCCCTTGCAAGCTTCCAGATCATCCTGATCTTTCCCAGGGACCCTCTTTCACCACAATTCAGTTTCTCAACGGCATGGCTTTTTGAAGATGCATTCAAACAATTTTGACGAGGAAGCCCTCTTACTCCAATATCTTCCTTCCCACATGGAAGGCCTTCTTTTGCTAATGTGAAGCTAACCAGGTCGCCCCCTTATCCTTCTTTTTTTTTTTTTTCCCCTTCATCTCTGCTCCCTGCTAACTGCCTTAGTTTGGCTTTGAGTCTAGGCTATCCCTTAGCTCCTTTAAGGGCCAGGTCTCAAGACACTATTCTTTTCCAAAGGAATCTAGCTTTCCACTTTCAGATCAGTCCATTTCTACATGGCATTGCTTGCTGTTTCCCCCGTTTGATCTTCTTTTGATCCATGGAATCTCAATTTGGTTTTGGACATTCTTCAAGGTCCCACTTTTTAACCCACAGGGGAGATTTCTCTCCCTTTGCTCTTGTGGAAGGTTGATTTCCTGTAGGTGATCTCCTCGATCAGGCTAGTTTCAGAACTCGCAGCCTTATCTTGTCATTCTCTATCACGACAAGGTGTGGTTTTATGCCATGTGCCATCCTTTCTTCTTAAGGTGGAAACTACCTTAACAAGGATAGCGTTCTTCTTTTGTTTCTGCCAGTCTCCTCATCCTTTGGAGCCATCTTTGCACAATTTGAATCTTGTAGAGCTATCTTTCCAGTACAGCATCTTACATACGATCGTATTCCCTGCTCATGATTCCCAACTGCTACCCACCACCAAGGCCACCATTGCTTGATGGATTCGATCTGCCATCTTGGAAGCAAATAAAATAAAGGATAGACCGGCCCCACTCAAGATCACGGCTCCTTCTCCCCTGTCTAACATCAGGCTTTGGCATCACAGCTCTGCAAGGTTGCTATCTGGTCCTTTGTGCACACTTTTGCTTCGTCATATGCCATCTTAGGCAAGAAGATTCTGCAAGAAGCAATTGCTTGGGTTTTGGTCTTAGCTGGGCTTTAATCTGTTTTCTCCCACGCTCGGGACTCCTTCAGGAAGTTCCATGGCTTCCTGTGTTCTCCAATGAAACAAGAAGATTTTGGGCCCTCTCTGCAAGTCTTATTCAGAGCCTTCACTTGGGGACATAGCATCCGCCCTTGTGTTTGGTTTAGCCTTTTTTTTTATGTTTATCTTTTATATGTTCTTGCCTTACTGTTGCTTCTCCTACTGCTTTCTCACTAACT
The DNA here is from genome assembly GCF_048569485.1 of Anomaloglossus baeobatrachus. Classification (NCBI taxonomy): domain Eukaryota; kingdom Metazoa; phylum Chordata; class Amphibia; order Anura; family Aromobatidae; genus Anomaloglossus; species Anomaloglossus baeobatrachus. Next base: position 57,118,609 of record NC_134357.1, on the reverse strand, counting down.
GATTTGCTTGTTTCCAGTTGGTGTGTGCAACCTGCTGAGGAGGTGGTAATCTTTTTGCTTAGTGTCAGGGTCCTACTGGCAGCAGCATACACCCATGATTTTCTGTGCTCCATACTGTAAAATCTGAGCTTTCAGTAACTATCCAAAATCTTCTTTTCCTCTTGGCTGCAAGGCTCTAAATGTGGGTGCAGTATAAATGCTATGAACATGCCCATTTATAGCATTTTTTCAAAGTGGCAGGTTCCATTTAAAACATTGGCTGCGGGTTCTACATCTAAAATATCTCTGCCCATCTTTCCTTGTTAGCTTTCTTACCTTTTTTGATCCCAATTGAATCAAATCATGTCGTATGCCACCAGCGAGAAAAACAACTTGCTTTCTCACACCAAACACCCAACTCCTAGACAAAGAACTCTTCAGTTTTGTTCCTTTCGTCCATTTTCTTTAGTTGGGGCTTCCAACAGCCAGGAAAAACCCTCTGTACCACAATAAAAGAAAAAAGGCCTTCCTTCAAGCTAGCCCTATCCCGGCAACCAGACAGTCAACAGAGCTGGCAGACAGCAATACAACAGATTCTTTTTAGCATAATGGGGAGCTCCGACTTGGAAATTCTCTCGGGCTAAGTGGCAGTCTCCTTTTCTGGTACATGTGGCTCTCTGGTGTTGACTATGCCTAGTTAAGCAAAGTCATCTCTGACTAATGCAAGATGGAATTTTTTTCCCTACCTCAACTTTTTTTTTTTTCTTCTTCAGGTCTTGCCCTCCAAAGAGTTCAACCATGTGTTCTGTTTTTCAAGGCCACAGACACGCTTTACAGGTTATTTAAAAAAAAAATACTCCCAAAGGACAGCTCAGTCAGGCTCATCTTGGATCTCAAAATACTGAACAATTGAGTTTGACATTTTTGGTTGGCATTAGTCCATTTGGTAACAGCTTCCATGGCACCTGTGACTCCTCTTAGTGGAAATTCAGGATACCCGTTGCCACAGCCTCAGGGCACCAAAAATTCCTTTGTTTTGCAGTCTAACAGTCTCACTGTGTGTTTTCATGTCTACCTGGTAATTGCACCCAGGCATTTCACAAATATCATGGCTGTGCTCAGGGCCATCCTGTGTGTGATGAGAATTGTGGTTCTTTTATCTGGATAACATTTATCAAAGCTCCCATGTTAATCGCCTAGCGAGTCTTCAGTTTACCCTTGATACATTCTCTCGCCTCGAATGGATCATTAATGAGCCAGTGTCTTTCGATTCCTCTTCAGCATCGAGTCTTTGGATTGTGTTGAACAGCATTTCCAACAAGAGTTCTCCTCAAAGACAAGATATTTGCCTTTCCCCACAACATACGCTCCCTCAGACATCCCTCTTATAATGTTCCCTCCTCTCTTGCAAAAGCGTGTTTAGCAAGATGATGGCTGCGTTTTAAAGCTATTTCTCTGACGCCTCATTGGGGGACACAGGACCATGGGTCTTATGCTGGTTATCCATAGGACACTAAGTAGATGCAAAGATGTTAGCTCCTCCCCTGCAGTATACACCCCCTGGCCCAGCCAGGCTACTTCAGTTTTAGCTTAGTGTCTATAGGAGGCACATCTCTGCAGACTACTGCAGCAAGAATTTTTTGTTTTTAAGAGGGTGACTGTTCCCCAAAACCATCAACAGGTGGGAACGCGGAGTGTCGCCTCCCCGTACACCCTCCTGTGACGCTGGAACCTGGGCTGTTACTCACTGGACGACGGGTCTCAAGGCACCAATTTTTCCAGAGCCCAGAGCAGATGAAAACTTCCTCAGTCCTTCTTGCAGGCTCTGAGTTGATACACGCTCCGCACCAGCATGACCAGGCAGAGACTGCCATCTCCACAGGAGCTGAGGTGAGATTCTTCCGATTTTTCCAGAGCAGATGAAAAACTTCCTCAGTTCCTCTGGCAGGCTCTCAGTTGATGCACGCTCTGTGACCGGGCACAGCAGGCGTCAGAATCTCCACACTGGCTCTCTGACAGGATATGGAGCAAAGGTCACGCTGACTGGATCCACATGGGCTGATTGCAGACTCCTGTATAGCATTCCACCTGTGGCGGGGGGAGGGGGAGAGCCCCCGGGACTCAGTGCACCCGCAGCTGTGGTACACTTATAGTTTTTTCTGTCCACCATTGTTGTGCAGGGCTGGAGGGGGGGAAGGGGAGTCCCTTCCCACCATTTTTTTTTTGTTTATTATATTTTGTCATGCATACTTGTCAGAGCTAAGACCCGTCCCCTCCGACACTCGATAAGTCACGCCCCCTTACGAAAGCGTGCGTAACCCTCCTCACACAGGAGCTCTGCAGAGCATTGCACCCTCTTGTGATCAGAGCCTGTGGGTGTCTCTCAGAGCTGGCTTCCTCCTTCCCACAGGAACTGGGACACAGGAGGTGGGGGGGAGGGGTCATCAGGTTCTGGGTGAGTTATATCCTCACTTGCACATTAGCTCTGCAGAGCATTGTTCCCTCATTACAATCAGTTTGTGGCTGCAGTCACATTTTATGCCCTGCACAACTACAGCAAAAGCTACAAGACTTTTAATGCATCCTGCCACGCTGAGCTACTAGGGGATGATAGCACCTCTTCCTTTTGTGAGTCCGGGGCCCCTGTAGCGCCCTCCCACCACTACCACCCCGCAGCAATTGCTGCCAGCCCAGAGCCTACGGCTCCCAGTCCCCCGGAATGGGCACAGATCCCAGAGCCTGGTGCTGGCTATGCAACATCGTCCTCACACCCCTCGGGGCCCCTGGACAGAACGCAGCCTGATGACACCTCTATAGAGGGTCCTTCTGATAAGAATCACCCTCTGCTTCACCGGTTGCAGATCAGAAAAAGGGAATGACCCCCATGGTTCTCCCTCTGGGGTACACAGATGGGGTTCTCCCACATGTTCCGCGGTCTCTGAGGAGCCGGAGGAAGGGGAATGATTCCTTGGTTTCAACCTCCCCGAGTGATCAAGCTGCGATGCACTCCCTTATTGCAGCAATCAACCAAAACTCAGCATGTGGAAGATCTCCCATCCACTACTACTGACCCTGCAGTCTCCTTGAAAAGGGTAAAAAAAAAAAAAACCTAAAAAAACCCCCAAACTTTTTTGATGCCGCTTTGGTATCCGTAAACTCATGGGGTACCGGGACTCCTTTTAGCTTAGCTGTCTCTAAGGGCTGGGCCGATCCGGCCTCGGTGAAGGACCCTCCTGTCTTTTATTTGATGGATCCTCCTTCAAGGACCTGACAGACAAGTGGAGCAGCTCGATCGCTCCGCCTTGAGGCTGCAGGTCCCTCTCCCCTTCTGTGTGGGTCGCACAGGCACTAGGACTACCAGTTTCCCTCAGACCCTCACAGATGTAACAGTTCACATTGCTGCGGCGGCAGAGTACCTCAGGCAGGCAGGCCTCCCTCGACGCTGCTACCTGCGCAGTTATTGCTGCCTCAAATACCATAGCCATCCATAAGACCCTCTGGTTCCGATAATGGAGAGCGGACTCTGTCTCTAAGAAGCCTCGCACAGTACTCCTTTCCAGACCGATGGTTTGCCGATCGTCTGGACAGGCTCTTTTTTTTTTTTTTTGTCTGACGCCACGGGAGGAAAAGAGTACCTCCCTCCCCAACTCTAGCCCAGGATGTTTTTTATTAGACACGCAGGGCCCGACCTTCTCAGCCCTCCCCTAGTCCACCTTGTCCTGACAGTCTAGACAAAGACAGTGGAGTCTCGTCCTCCTCCATCTGGGCTGCCGCCTCAGACCACAAATGGGTGCAATACCTTGTGTCTTCTGGTTACCACATTGAATTCCGGACCCAATCCTATGGTCAGTCTTTTCTCTCAACCCCCCCCCCTCACCAAAGGCTCCAAAACACCGTGAGGCCTTATCCTCAGCGATCCACTCCCTTCAAAGGGCGGGGGTGATGGTACCTGTTCCGGACGGCGAGAGGTTCAAGGCCTTCTATTCCAACCTCTCATGGTCCCCAAAAAAGACAGGTCAGTTCGACCCATCCTGGACCCCTAACACCTGAGCAAACATGTGCACGTAAGGAGATTCAGAATGGAATTCCTTGGGTCCATTTTTACCTTTATGGTTGAAGAATTCCTTGCTTCCCTAGCTATCAGGGACATGTATATACATACACATACCCATCGCTCCAGCTCAACAAAAATTCCTCTGCTTCGCTGTTCAGGACTTCTTTTTTTTTTCATTTGTGGCCCTACCCTCGGCTCTGCCACAGCACCAAGGGTCTTAAAGGTCATGGCGGCCGCCATGAGTGTCCTTCATGCCAGGAGAGTGGCTGTTCTGCATTGCTTGGATGACCTCCTCACCAAGGGCTCAACCAGCATGCAGATCTCTGTGGGCACCCTATCCCGCTTAGGGCGGCTTCTGACTCCAGTCAAAATCCGTCACCTCCCTGGGCATGTCCCTGGACAACCTTCGGGGCTTGATATTTCTCCCTCAAGACAAGGCGACCGCTCTACAACAAGCGGTACACTGCCTTCTACATACTCCTCTCGCTCCATACGATTCAGTATGAGAGTGCTAGGTAGGATAGCGGCGGCTATAGAGGCAGTGCTGCTTACTTGGCCACATCACCGCCCACTGCAGCTTGCACTTCTAGCTGCCTGGGACAAGAGCCCCTTTTCCTTGGACGAATTTCACCTGACACCTTCAGTCAGGTATGCGCTTTGCTGGTGGCTTCAGTCCTCTTCCATATGGAGAGGGAGTTTTTATCCCCCAAGTGGACTGGCTACTCCTGACCACGGACGCCTCTTAGTCTGGGGAGCAGCGCACTGGCTCCACACTACTTGGGGACGTTGGATGCCCCAGGAGTCTTCCCTTCCCAGAAATCATCCTGAAAATCAGCGCGATCTTTCTCGCGCTCAGGTCATTACCCCCTTCTGCTAGCAGGTCGTTTAATTCAGGTCCAATTGGACAATGCAACAGCTGTGGCCTAGGTCAATCGGCAGGGAGGTACCAGCAGCAAGACACTTATCTCGAGGTCCTCAGGATCCTCACTTGGGACGAATCGACGGGGGTCTGTTTTCAGCGTTATACATACCGGGAGTAGAGAACTGGGCGGCGGACCTTCTAAGTCGCCAAGGCCTGGCCGCCGGAGAGTGGTTTCTCCACCCAGAAGTCTTCCCACACATCTGCACTCGCTGGGGTACACCAGACGTGGATCTAATGGCCTCAAGGTTGAACGCAAAAGGTACCTGCATTCTTAGCCAGGTCACGTGATCCAAAGTCCATCAGAGCGGATGCTCTAGTCTACTGAGGTCGCTTTCGTCCACCTTGCATGTTTTTCGCCTCTGCTGCCGAGAGTAATCAGGAAGAACAAGGCAGGAGGAGTCCTGGTGATACTAATAGCACCGGACTAGCCAGGGTGCGCCTGGTATGCCGAATTAGTACAATTGCTCATGGCGCCTCGTAAGCATCCCAGACCTGCTGACCCAAGGGCCCATTTCCCATCAGAACTCCAGAGCCCTGAAGCTGACGGCCTGGCCATTGAGACCTGGACTTTAACAAGAGCGAGATTCTCTCCCGTGGTCATCTCCACCATTTACAGTGCCCGAAAGTTGGCCTTCATCCCGTATTTACCACCGTACGTGGAAAGCTTTCCTTTCCCAGTGCAGGAAATCTAATGTCCAACCTATGCCTCTGGCGATCCCCAGAATTCTTAATTTTTCTACAGTCAGGTTGCAAAAGGGGTTGGCCCTCAGCTCCCTTAAGGGGCAGGTTTCATCTCTCTCAATATTCTATCAATACCGCCTAGCTTGCAATACGCAAGTCAAGACTTTCCTCAAGGGTGTTTCCCATCTAGTTTCCCTGTATAAACGGTCGCTGGACCCATGGGACCTCAATCTCGTTTTGGACGGTATCCAGAGGTCCCCCTTTGAACCTCTTAAGGAATCTTCTCTTGCTCTTCTATCCTGGAAGGTAACATTCTTAGTGGCGATTACGTCCATCAGACAAGTTTCGGAACTGGCAGCACTCTCTTGCCGCAAACCCTTTCTGATATTTCATCAGGACAAGGTGGTTCTGCGCCCCCTTACAGATTTTCTTCCAAAGGTTCCTACCCAGTTTCATTTGAACGAGGACAATGTTCTGCCTTCCTTTTGTCCACACCCAGTCCATAGGGTGGAAAAGTTCCTATATTCGCTAGACCTTGTGAGGGCTCTCAGATATTACGTACCCAGGACAGCCCCTTTAGGAACATTGACTCCTTGTTAGTCATTCCTGAAAGGCCTAAGAAAGGAGAGGCAGCTTCATAGGCAACGCTGGCTCGCTGGATTCGCTCTGCGATCCAGGAGGTCTACCACTTGAAACTCAAGCCCATTCCTAGTGGGCTGCGGACTCATTCCACGCGAGCAGTTGGCGCCTCTTGGGCATCAGGCTTCAGTGGAACAGGGATGTAAGGCTGCGGCCTGGTCTTGCCTAAATACTGTTTCAAAGCATTACCGAGTCTATACCCAGGCTTCGGCTGAGGCGAACCTAGGTAGGAAAATTCTGCAAACGATAGGTGCTCCACTATCTCAGTAGGCGCTCCTGGCTATCTGGGACTGGTTCCTGGTACTTGGGTTGCGTTGTTTGTTTACCCACCCAGGGACTGCTTTAGGACGTCCCATGGTCCTGTGCCCCCCAATGAGGTGTCAGAGAAAAACGGATTTTTGTTTACTCACCGTAAAATCGTTTTCTCTTAGCCATCATTGGGGGACACAGCACCCTCCCTTTTGCCCTGTTGGGCCTTAGCTTTTTTTTTTTTCTCTTTCAGTACTTTTTTATGAGTATTCACTAACGTTTTTAGTTACTTGTTCTCCTACTGCTTGTGTACTAAAACTGAAGTAGCCTGGCTGGGCCAGGGGGTGTATACTGCAGGGGAGGAGCTAACATCTTTGCATCTACTTAGTGTCCTCCTATAGATAAGCAGCATAACACCCATGGTCCTGTGTCCCCCAATGATGGCTAAGAGAAAACGATTTTACGGTGAGTACATAAAAATCTGTTTTTTCTTTGCATAGTTCCATACCAGATATCTTAAGCTTGCCCTTCTGTCTTGGTACAAGAAATTCCTCTCCCTGGCTTGACTGATTCTTATCCCTCAGAGTCAAGTAGTCTTTCGCCTGATGACAGTATTCCAGTCTAATTCTCCACAGAAGTTCCTTTCTCCCGATCCATTGGCAAATCATTATTATGCATACCAGTCTCTGTTGGGGAGCAGTATTCCAGACACTTGCCATTTGATAACATTGGGAAATAAGGAATCCTGAGTCTTCCATTTACATTGTAGAATTCACAACCATGCAGCAGTCTCTCTTTACTGGCAGGACCATCTCTTGGCTGTCTTAGCTGCATCCAGCCTGACATTACCACCACCTTGTCATACATCAACCATCAGGGCAGAACTCAGTCATTTAGCCATGATAGAAGTTTCTGAGATTCTTGCATGGGTGGAACAAAGTCACAGCAATAGTGGTAGTACACATATCTGAATGGACAACTGTACCTCCAATTTCCTAAGCCATTAAGGATATTCTGCAGGGAAGTGGTCTTTGCGACCAACTATATTCAAAGAGATTTGTCTATGGTGGAGCACTTCTAACATCAATCTGACAGCATCCAGAGTGAACAAAAAAGTTCCTCTTTGTACCTAGAGCTCTTGCGATCCTCTAGCACAGTATTCCCCAACTCCAGTCCTCAAAGACCACCAATGGTGCATCTTTTCAGGATTTCTATAGCATTGCCAAGGTATTGGAATTATTAACTGTGTAGGTGATTAAATAACCTGTGAAATACTAAGGAAATCATACAAGTAAAAGACCTGAGTAGTCTCGAAAGCTTGCAATTATTACCATCTTTTCAGTTAGCCATTAAAAGGTATCAACCACTGAGGACTCTCTGTTCTTTTAAACAATTTTTTTAAGGAAATCATAAAAACATTCACTGTTGGTGGTCATTGAGGACTGCAGTTGGTGAATATTGCTCTTATGACCAATTCTGATGCTCTAGCCCCAAATTTGTCCAGCTGTATCTGTTCCCTACCTGCGTTGATCAGGAAGATCAAGTCAGAAAGCATGCCAGTCATTCTTGTAGCCTCAGACGCTCAAGGTACACATAGATAGTCATTCTCCTCAGTCCCCCATGCAGAAGCTCCAAAATCACCAGCCCTGCTATAACAGGATCCCCTCTTCCACCAATATTCAATCTCAAACAGCATAGCTGTTGTAGCCACAGGGTTAAGGGCCCGAGGTATTTACGATAAGATCATCCAAACTATGCTTGAGGCATGAAAGCTTTCCTCCTCTCGTATCTATCATTTGTATCTGGAATGTATTTTCCTACTGATGCGAAGTCGAACATTCCGTTCCCATGACCTTGTCTCCGCCATCTCTCGTCCTATTTACAGGTCCACCTTGAGTCCAGTTTGTCTATCAGTTCTCTCCAAGGACAAGTCTCTGCCCTTTTTTCTCTCTCTCTCTCCAATCCAGCTTTTTGTCAGCAAATCATGAATTTTCTTCGGGGCGTGTCCCATTTGGTTCTTCCATATCTGTCTCCCATGGATCCTTGAGACCTCAATTTGGTTTTGGATACTTTCTATTTAAGCCCATCTGGGATATTTTCCCTGTTTCTGCCCTCCTGGAAGGTTGCCTTTCTTGTAGGAATCATTTACATTAAGTTTCAGAAATGGCAGCCTTCTGTGATTCTGTCTCATCCCTCCACCAGCATAAGGTGCTCTTGGGTCTGGTCTCTTCCTTCCACTCTCAAGTGGTTTCTGCCTAACATCTTAATGAGAAAAAAGGGAATTTTGTTTACTTACCGTAAATTCCTTTTCTTCTAGCTCCTATTGGGAGACCCAGACAATTGGGTGTATAGCTTCTGCCTCTGGAGGCCACACAAAGAATTACACTTTAAAAAGTGTAACCCCTCCCCTCTGCCTATACACCCTCCCATGGACCACGGGCTCCTCAGTTTTGGTGCAAAAGCAGGAAGGAGAAAACTTATAAATTGGTCTAGGGTAAATTCAATCCGAAGGATGTTCGGAGAACTGAAGACCATGAACCAAAAGAACAATTCAACATCAACAACGTGTACACAAAAGAACAACCAGCCCAAAGGGCACAGGGGTGGGTGCTGGGTCTCCCAATAGGAGCTAGAAGAAAAGGAATTTATGGTAAGTAAACAAAATTCCCTTTTTCTTTGTCGCTCCATTGGGAGACCCAGACAATTGGGACGTCCAGAGCAGTCCCTGGGTGGGTAAAAGAATACCTCAATCAAAAGAGCCGAAAACGGCCCCCTCTTACAGGTGGGCAACCGCCGCCTGAAGGACTCGCCTACCTAGACTGGCGTCTGCCGAAGCATAGGTATGCACTTGATAGTGCTTCGTGAAAGTGTGCAGACTAGACCACGTAGCTGCCTGACACACCTGCTGAGCCGTCGCCCGGTGCCGCAATGCCCAGGACGCACCTACGGCTCTGGTAGAATGGGCTTTCAGCCCTGAGGGAGCGGAAGCCCAGAAGAACGGTAGGCCTCGAGAATCGGTTCCTTGATCCACCGAGCCAAGGTTGACTTGGAGGCCTGAGAGCCCTTACGCTGGCCAGCGACAAGGACAAAGAGCGCATCTGAACGGCACAGGGGCGCCGTGCGAGACACGTAGAACCGGAGTGCTCTCACTAGATCCAAAGAGTGCAAATCCTTTTCACACTGGTGAATTGGATAAGGGCAAAAGGAAGGCAAGGAGATATCCTGATTTAGATGAAAAGGGGATACCACCTTAGTGAGAAATTCCGGGACAGGACGCAGAACCACCTTATCCTGGTGAAAAACCAGGAAGGGGGCTTTGCATGACAGAGCTGCAAACTCAGACACTCTCCGAAGTGATGTGACTGCCACCAGGAAGGCCACCTTCTGCGAAAGACAGGAGAGCAAGACATCCCGCAGCGGCTCAAAAGGCGGCTTTTGAAGAGCCGTCAGGACCCTGTTAAGATCCCAAGGTTCCAAAGGACGTTTGTAAGGTGGGACCATGTGGCAGACCCCCTGCAGGAACGTGCGGACCTGCGGAAGCCTGGCTAGACGCTTTTGAAAAAACACGGATAGCGCCGATACTTGGCCCTTGAGAGAGCCGAGGGACAAACCCTTGTCCATTCCAGATTGTAGGAATGAAAGGAATGTGGGTAAGGCAAACGGCCATGGCGGAAAACCGTTATCAGCGCACCAGGATAGGAAGATTTGCCAAGACCTGTAATAGATCTTGGCGGACGTTGGCTTCCTGGCTTGTCTCCTGGTGGCAATGACATCCTGAGATAATCCTGAAGACTCAATGGCCACAGTCAGGTTGAGGGCCACAGAATTCAGATGGAAAAACGGGCCTTGTGACAGCAAGTCTGGGCGGTCTGGAAGTGCCCACGGTTGACCCACCGTGAGATGCCACAGATCCGGATACCACGACCGCCTCGGCCAGTCTGGAGCGACGAGAATGGCGCGACGGCAGTCGGACCTGATCTTGCGTAGTACCCTGGGCAGCATCGCCAGAGGGGGAAACACATAAGGCAGTCGAAACTGCGACCAATCCTGGATTAAAGCGTCCGCTGCCAGAGCTCTGTGATCCTGAGACCGTGCCATGAAGGCCGGGACCTTGTTGTTGTGTCGTGACGCCATGAGATCGACGTCCGGCGTTCCCCAGCGGCGACAGATCTCTCGAAACACGTCTGGATGCAGAGACCATTCCCCCGCGTCCATGCCCTGATGACTGAGAAAATCTGCTTCCCAGTTTTCTATGCCCGGGATGTGAACTGCGGAGATGGTGGAGCCTGTGGCTTCCACCCACTGCAGAATCCGCTGGACTTCCTGGAAGGCTTGACGACTGCGAGTGCCGCCTTGGTGGTTGATGTAGGCGACGGCAGTGGCGTTGTCCGACTTGATTCGGATCTGTCTGGCCTCCAGCCACCGATGGAAAGCCAATAGGGCTAGATATACTGCCCTTATCTCCAGGATATTGATCTGAAGGGACGATTCTATCGGAGTCCAGGTTCCTTGAGCCCTGTGGTGGAGAAAAACCGCTCCCCAACCTGACAGGCTCGCGTCCGTGGTGACCACGGCCCAGGTGGGGGGTAGGAAGGATTTTCCCCAAGACAGAGATGTGGGTAGGAGCCACCACTGAAGTGATGTTTTGGTTGCAAGGGAAAGAGATGTTCTTGTCGAGGGAAGCCGCACTCTTGTTCCATTTGCGAAGAATATCCCATTGGAGTGGCCCTAGATGGAATTGCGCGAACGGCACTGCCTCCATAGCTGCAACCATCTTCCCCAGGAAGTGCATGAGGCGCCTTAAGGGGTGTGACTGACTCCGAAGAAGTGATTGCACCCCCGCCTGCAGAGAAAGCTGTTTGTCCCGCGGTAGCTTGACTAACGCTGGCTGGGTATGAAACTCCATCCCGAGGTAAGTCAGTGATTGGGTCGGTGTCAACTTGGATTTCGGGAAATTGATGATCCACCCGAACTGCTGGAGAGTCGCCAGAGCGACGGTAAGGCTTTGTTGACACGCCACCCGAGAAGGGGCCCTGACTAGGAGATCGTCTAAGTAGGGGATCACCGAGTGGCCCTGAGAGTGCAGGACCGCCACGACTGATGCCATGACTTTGGTGAAAACCCGTGGGGCTGTCGCCAGGCCGAAAGGCAATGCCACGAACTGGAGGTGTTCGTCCCCGATGGCGAAACGCAGGAAACGTTGATGTTCGGGTGCGATCGGCACATGGAGATAAGCATCCTTGATGTCGATCGATGCTAGGAAGTCTCCTTGTGACATCGAGGCGATGACCGAGCGGAGAGATTCCATCCGAAACAGTCTGGTTCTCACATGTCTGTTGAGCAGCGTGAGGTCCAGAACGGGACGGAATGACCCGTCCTTTTTTGGCACTACGAACAAGTTGGAGTAAAATCCGCAACCACGTTCCTGAAGGGGAACGGGAATCACAACTCCTTCGATCTTTAGAGCGTCCACTGCCTGAAAAAGTGCTTCGGCCTGTGCGGGGGGTGGAGAGGTTCTGAAGAAACGAGCCGTAGGTCGGGAACTGAACTCTATCCTGTAACCATGAGACAGAATGTCTCTCACCCACCGGTCTTGAACATGTGGCCACCAGGCGTCGCCAAAGCGGGAGAGCCTGCCACCGACCGAGGATGTGGCTAGGTGAGGCCGAGAGTCATGAGGAGGCCGTCTTGGAGGCAGTGCCTCCTGCGGCCTTTTGGGGGCGTGACTTGGACTGCCACGCATAGGAGTTCCTCTGGCCTTTCTCCGGCCGGTTGGACGAAGAGGATTGGGGCTTGGCGGAGGGACGAAAGGACCGAACCCTCGATTGGATTTTTCTCTGCTGAGGTCTCTTAGGTTTGGACTGGGGTAAGAAGGAGTCCTTTCCCAAGGATTCCTTAATAATCTCATCCAATCGTTCGCCAAATAAACGTTCGCCAGAAAAAGGCAAACCAGTTAACCTTTTGGAAGCAGAGTCTGCTTTCCATTCGCGCAGCCACATGGCCCTGCGGACTGCCACAGAGTTAGCAGATGCTACAGCCGTACGGCTAGTGGAGTCCAGGACGGCGTTCATGGCGTAGGACGAAAAAGCTGATGCCTGAGAGGTCAAGGAAGAAACATGCAGAGCAGAATTCCGTGTGACAGCATTAATCTCAGTCAGACAAGCCGAGATTGCTTGGAGAGCCCACACAGCCGCAAAGGCCGGGGCGAAAGACGCGCCCGGGGAAGAGTCCCAGCGAGGCCGCTTAGCCGGTCTGGGACTGCGATCCGGGCAGGAGTCCTCAGCCTGGGACCTAGGGGCTATCCTGGGAGCGCGCTGCGGCGCGGACCGAGAAGGCCCTGGAGGAAACAAACTAACAGGGGCAGGTGCCTGTGAAGAGCCCGGTCTGGACTGCAATGCCTCAAGGAGCTTAGATGACCATTTGTCCATAGACTGTGCAATGGATTGAGAGTTTCTCAGCGAAAGGGGCCAATGAGGGTGACTCTGTCCCTGCAGCCTGCTCAGGAGGAGCAGGGGGATCTACATGAGCCGAGGGGCCCACAAGTGCCCGAGGCTCCGGCTGAGCAAGCGTGGCAGGAGTCGAGCATTGATTACAGTGAGGGTAGGTGGATCCCGCAGGCAACATAGCCCCACAAGAGGTACAGGCTGCGAAAAAAACCTGTGCCTTAGGGGCTTTGCTCCTTGTGGACGACATGCTGTAAGCAATAAGTGTCCCTTAGGAGAGCGACCACTGAGGGTATATGGGAAAGGGTTACACAGCCGTTCCTAATTATATATATATATATATATATATATATATATATATAAAATCACGGCACCCTAGGGGAACCAGCACCGGGTAACCGGCGCGGCTTACCAACCGCTGGTGTCCTCCAGATTCCCTGTCGTGGGTCCCCCAGAGCTGTAGAGATGTGCAGCTGCAGCATACACCGGCAGAATGCCAAACATGGCCGCCGGAGCTCTCAAGGGGGGAGTGGAGCCATGGGCGGCGCCGGCCAAAGGCGGGAATCTGGAGGCCCCATAGTGGTCCATCAGAGGGGAGGGGAGACATGCAAAGATGCTCCAGCCCTCTGTCGGTAATCCCGCCCTTACCCCTGACAGGCAGGCCCGGGGGCGGGATTTATCGCAACTAGGCCGCGATGAAGCCGGGGACTAAATTTAAGGCCGTGCCCGACAAGCAGGCACGGTCGGCGCGGAAGTCCGATGAAAAAACAACGGACGGCGCTACTGGGGAGAAAGGCGACCTCTCTCCCCGTACCGTCCCCACATGGGGACAGAGTACCTTCAAGGTGCAGGGCCCGGTCCCTGGGGATGAAAACGCTCCGGTCCAGCAGGTTCCACCAGGGGCTGCGGATGGAGCACGGTCTCAGCAGGTGAATGACCGGTGAGGCTCCCACTTCTCCCAGAGCCGCATAAGGGATGGTGAAGGAGACGGCCTGTGGCTCCAGCCTTTGTACCCGCAATGGGTACCTCAACCTTAACAACACCGCCGACATAGTGGGGTGAGAAGGGAGCATGCCGGGGACCCCATAGGGGACCTCTTTTCTTCCATCCATCATACTATGTATGAGAAATCTTTTTTTTTTTTTTTTTCTATGAGTGGATGTGTGCCTCCTTCCACACAAAGCATAAAACTGAGGAGCCCGTGGTCCACAGGAGGGTGTATAGGCAGAGGGGAGGGGTTACACTTTTTAAAGTGTAATACTTTGTGTGGCCTCCAGAGGCAGAAGCTATACACCCAATTGTCTGGGTCTCCCAATGGAGCGACAAAGAAATTTATACTTCCTTCATTGTGTCTCACCCCTCAGCAGTTGGACCTGGTTAAAGCTGTGCAAAAAAACTCGAAAAACAACTCCTCACACTTACATAATCCTTGAAGGCCATCATAGAAGTATCCCTGCCTCTAAGATTACTATTGCTCATTGAATCTGCTTTTGCCATTCTGAAAGCATATTTGACTAAAGATGAACCGCTTCCAGTCAGGATTACAGCTCACTCCACCTGAGCAGTAAAGCTGGGTTCACACTAAGCGACAGCGACGATGTCACTGTTACGTCACCATTTTCGGTGACGTAACAGCGACCTTGTAAGTCGCTGTTATGATCGCTGCTTAGCTGTCAAACACAGCAGAAGCAGCGATCATAACGTCGCTGTGCTACATGTGCAGAGAGCAGGGAGCCGCGCTTAGCGCTGGCTCCTTACTCTCCTAGGTACAGTACACATCGGGTTAATTAACCCGATGTGTGCTGCAGCTACATGTCACAGTGCAGAGAGCAGGGAGCCGCGCGCACTGCTTAGCGCTGGCTCCTTGCTCTCCTTGCTACAGTATACATCGGGTTAATTACCCGATGTGTACTGCAGCCACATGTGCACAGAGCAGGAGCCGGCACTGGCAGCAAGGGCGGAGGCTGGTAACGAAGGTAAATATCGGGTAACCAGGGAAAGGTCTTCCCTTGGTTACCCGATGTTTACCTTGGTTACAGCTTACCACAGCTGCCAGACGCCGGCTCCTGCTCCCTGCTCGCTTCATTTCGTCGCTCTCTCGCTGTCACACACAGCGATGTGTGTGTCACAGCGGGAGAGTGACTACCAAAAAATGAAGCTGGACATTCAGCAACGACCAGCGACCTCACAGCAGGGGCCAGGTCGTTGCTGGATGTCACACACAGCGACAGCGACAGGATGTCGCTGCAACGTCACAGAAAATGGTGACGTAGCAGCGACGTCGTTGTCGCTGTGTGTGACACCAGCTTAAGGGCTACTTTGGCCACTTGTGGGTGGAGTGGAGAGGGGGTTAATTGTTAGCCAGACGCATGGTTCCTTTTGTTTGTTAAACCAAGAAGCCATTGTCTCATGTGAGACTAATCCAAGCCTACTTTCTGTAAATGTTTATTGCCTCAGCCCTTCTGACTACATAGTTCAGAGGAAAATTATGCAGTCTGATTAAACTAGCAACCAGTAAGAGGTCAGCCATCTCCAACCAATCCTGTAAGATAATTGCTTGGTATAAAAGGGCCTTGCTTCTGTTACCAGAGTTAGTCTACATGACTTTAGCTGAGAAGCTTCAGTTTCAGCTGGGGATCACAGAAATACTTAACTTTAAATATTCTACATGACCTCAGCTGAGGAAATAAGGTTTCAACTGAATGATTACAGAACTGCTTCACTGATTAATGCGGAGTCCACGAATTCACTTGGAGAGCCCAGGTTGGGACAACTCCATCACCTGGCTACATATGTTGCTCTGCTCAGGTAGCTTCTATCTTCTCTCAGTAGGTGCCGGCTAAAAGCATGGTGCTACTGGTTGAGACAGTTGGCCCTGAAGCCACAAAGATTCTAATCCTGAAGTGCCAGCAAAAGGGTGAGACTGTACCTTGCATCATGTGTTCTTGCTGGGAATATACAACATGTTTTTGCCATTTGGTGAACAAATAAAGTCTTACCAATGTGTGGTTTCCTCACCTTGTTTTGTCAGAGTAGTGTTCTGCAAACGGGGTAAGAGTGTGTAGTGGGATGAGCCCTGGTCCGTGCAGTCTCTTACCTTAGTGGTCTTGGCATTTATAAAACTCACTGCAGCAGCATGACTGTCTCCCGGTACCAGAAAAGGCGGGAGTCAGCACGTGCGCAGATGGAGCCCTTGGAGGAGAGCTCCATCTGTGCATGCGCCACTCCAGGTGCCATCACTTGAATCGGGACCGCGGACACACTGCACTGGCCTGCTCCACCACTGAGCCGTCACCGCCAGTGCTACCACTGCAGCTGTCCCTACTGACCGCCACCACAACCTCTGCCTCCTGTGACGCCCCGCTTCACCACCACTGCTTGACCCCCACCCCCCTCCCCCCCCTCTGGTAAGACAACACCGGAGTATAAGACTGACCCCATTTTTTTTTTCTCTCAACTTTGGATGCATCTTATAATCCAGCACGTCTTATAAAACAAAGAATACGGTACTCCAATCCCCCATGGATGACTTTGGGGACAATCAACATTAATCAAAGAATTATGCTGCAATTTATAATACCGAACAAATTGCTTCCTTTTTTTTACTTTTTAATTCTTTTGTTAAAAAAAATGAAACAAAAAAAATTCAGAATTTGCCAATAAGTCACACAAGATATAAACACCCATAAAAATGTAAATACCCCAAAAACCTTATTAGGAAAAAAAATTAGAGGGAAAGCGTAGCAAGAAAGTGGAATAGTGATTCAGATGCAGAACTAAGTAACGCAAACCCCAATGGTGATATCTACCGCAGAACTGTACAGGTTTGTGTGTTTCCAGTGTGTACAAAAGAGTTCAAGTACTTCTGTGGGTCCAATTTTAGTGACGTTGTAGGAGTGGCCGTATGCAAGGTAAATTTATGTCAATTCTGCTATTTTGACAAATTGTCCATCTGCTGGATGGACCTACCACATTGTGGTAAGGAGAAAGGCCTTCCAAAAAAGACCTTGGTCTTATATATCGACTTCCTAACTTATCCTGAGTTTGTTTCTTGGTTTAAGGCCTTTACCCATATAGTGCTAATACAGGAGAAGACATCAGGTTTATTCATGGCCATAAACCAAAAGTACCATGTTGGCTATACTCCCAGTACAAAGCACAAGAGGTGGCTGCCCAATGTAGGGTTACGCCACAGAAGGGCAATGGGGACAGAGGCCCCCAACTGCAGCAGAGGAACATTAGGAGACTAAGGATTTTCTAAGCAGCGGGAGAAAATGTGGTGGAAGATGCGGGCTTCCTCCAATTGCTAATTTATGTAACGTTATCATGAATGGATCTGGATCACATAGGTAGTAGGTGGTCATCTCTCTCTTCCGGCTCCTCTCCAAGTTGATCGTCGCCAACACCTCGGTAGGCAGTTTCTGAAGATCGTGGTTGGGATCGACACACAAAATCACAACCGTCCTAAAAATGGGGGGAAAAAAAAAATATTCAATCATATCTTAAATGATCATCATGAAACGTCCATACATGTCCAGCAGGTAGGTGAGAACAAATAGAAAATCCAAACAGAAGAAAAGCTGTTCTTAAAAGGGAATCTGTCAGCAGGTTTTTGTCATGTAATCTGAAGACAGCGCGCTGCAAGGGTTAACATTTAAATTATAGCAATGCATCTCTTATCTCAGTGTTTTGTGTTTACCTGCAATGTTAATTTAAGCTTCCTTGCTTTATGTTCAGTCTCACTGAGCAGCTTGTGAGCTGAGGTCTGACTGTCCCTTTCTCTAATTAGCAGCCTGTCTATAAAAATGTACACTGAAAGGGGTGTGTGTAAGGGCAGCTTGTTATGCTCTACTATAAGCAAAAAATTAAATCTCTGATATCAGAACGGCTGCAGAAAGTAATTTAGTGATACGTTGTTAGAGTTAGGATCAACATAGCACACCTTGTTTTCCGCGGGACTCTGCATGTTTAAAATCCACTTGGATTTTAACTTTCGTAACCTGTAAATAAAAGCTATCAATTTCATCTTTTCATCAATGGAGCTGGATTTTTCTTCTTTTTTGGGAATATCCGGTTACAGAAGTAAAAAGAGGCTGCTCACACTGCTGTCCACTGTGTACCTGAACGAATACTGAAGATACCAGGAGTGCTGATGTGAGAAGTGCCTGCTCATACTGCTGAACTTGGTCTATCCAATCTAATATTGCAGATACCATGGATGAGGCTGCTAACACTGCTGTCCACCCAGCACCCCATCTATCTTATCTAATAAAAATACCAGGGGTGCTGAGGTAAGAAGAGGCTGATCACACTGCTGTCCACCCCATCTATCTTATCTAATAATGAAGATACCAGGGGTGCTGAGGTAAGAAGACCGAATTTTGAGATTTGATCCTTACCATCGGTCTCTGAAAGTTGAGACATGGAATCATAAATCTATTCTATAACTAGAGTGTTGGCAGTATACATGCTAATTAAAATACACACACTCTTATATACATTCCCCCCCTCCATCATTCATTTGAATGGGTGAAAAACAATGAAATAAATTCACCTGCTGCAGATTAAATAAAAAAAAAAAAAAGTGCACCACCACTGAACATAGACAAGGAAAACAAAGCAAGACACCTGATATTTTCAAAACCTCAATTGTTTGCTGGTACTGTAAATGCTATACTTTTATTTTTCTCAACGGCGCAAAAAGTGGCAAAAACACGATATGTGACCAAGCCCTTAAAAATGCGCAGTAGAACTAAGCTCAAATGTCCAAAACAGACTAATTTGTCAAACTATCCAAACAAGAAGCCTCATGGTTAAACCTTATGGTCTCTAAAGGGTCATACTGGTAAAGGGTATAATTTAACCCACCAGAATGTCCCAGAGACTGCACACTACAAAGGACTGGTAAATAAACAAGAAAGGCGGAGTATTTGCGTGAAAATATATAATAGTTTTAATGGACACAATTACAAATACATGTAAAAAAACATTTAAGAAGCATAGACCTGGGAAAAATACATCAATAATTTGTCAAACTGCAAGTTAGGGCCGTTTCACATCTCCAGTATTTTGCTGGAAGCCGATCCGGCACAAATGCAGTATAGTTACATTCCTTTACAATGGAAGCACGACACAATGCGGACACATGTGGTTGTGTATAAAGCATGTGTCCGCATGGTGTCTCACTTCCATTGTAAATGAATGCAACTGTACTGAATTTGTGGCGGGTGATGTGAAATCTGCCCTAAGGCTATGTGCCCACGGGGAAAGTGTCCTGCGGTTATATCCGCAGGACATTCCGCAGGAGCTCCCAGAAACCCGCAGCACAACTTTGTCTGTTTCAATGCTGCGGTTTTATTGCGGAATGTCCTGCGGATATGCTGCGGCCATTCTGCATTGATACAGTACCATGGCTTCGGCACTGCATCCTCAATGCAGAACAAGTGCTGAGTGATCGGGGCGTTCACATTTACCTCCATCACACAGCACTTCACTCTCCAGCCGTGTCTGTCAGCATCTGCACTGTGCAGGAGAAGGTGGGCGGGCCTGAACTAGCTCTGGCTGTCACATGACCGGAGCTCGTGCAGGCCCCGCCAACCTCCTTCCTGCTCCTAGCTCCACTGCTATCCTCTGCATCCGCAGCATGGACACAGCACTCCCCATGTCCCATAGGGCAACATGGGGAGTGTCTGTACTTGCTGAAACCTGCGGATTTATCTGGAAAAAAATTTAGCAGGAGCAAGTTCCCGTGGGCACATAGCCTTATACTGCCCCGATCATTACAAAGAATCAGGCAAGGGGACCTCCACCATGTAATGTGCTGGCATGGACTCATTGGAGACAATCGAGAGGTCACTCAAATACAGTTAAAACCTGATTCCTCCCCCCCCCCCCCCAAAAAAAAGAGAATTTTGTTACTTACCATAAATTCTTTTTCTTATAGTTCCGTATTGGGAGACCCAGACCATGGGTGTTTAGCTTCTGCCTCCGGAGGACACACAAAGTACTACACTTAAAAGTGTAGCTCCTCCCTCTGGGCTTATACACCCCCTGGTGAGCCAGTCACAGCCAGTTTAGTGCAAAAGCTGAAGGAGAATAGCCACCCACAAGTAGAACAGAGCAAGAGCCGGAACAACCGGAGACTCTGTCCACGACAACAGCCGGTGATAACACGCGGAACAAGAAATTGCCAACAGGCAACAGGGCGGGTGCTGGGTCTCCCAATACGGAACTATAAGAAAAAGAATTTACGGTAAGTAAACAAAATTCTCTTTTTCTTTATCGTTCCTTTGGGAGACCCATACCATGGGACGTTCCAAAGCGGTCCCTGGGTGGGAATAAACAGAAAAACTAAGAAGTAGGCGGAGCCTAACTTCACAAGTGGGCGACAGCCGCCTGAAGGATGCGTCTGCCCAAGCTCGCATCTGCCGAAGCATGAGCATGCACTTGGTAGTGCTTCGAAAAGGTATGCAGGCTAGTCTAAGTGGCAGCCTGACAGACTTGTTGAGTCGTAGCCTGGTGCCTAAAAGCCCAAGAGGCACCAACAGCTCTGGTCGAGTGTGCTTTGATCCCCGGCGGGGGAGGCACCTGAGTACTCTGGTAGGCGTCCGAAATGGTCGATCTAATCCAACGGCCCAAGGTCGGCTTAGAAGCAGAGACCCTTGCGCCGCCCTGTGGTTAGCACAAAAAGAGAGGTGCACCGCCTAAGCGCAGCGGTGCGAGACACATAAATCCGGAGAGCACGCACCAGATCTAGAGTATGCAGCACTTTCTCAAAGCGATGAACAGGGGCCGGACAGAACGAAGGCAAGGAAATATCCTGGTTAAGGTGGAAGGGAGAGACCACCTTAGGAATAAAGTCCGGGGTCGGACGGAGAACTACCTTGTCTTGGTGAAAAACCAAAAAAGGTGACTCCGAGGAGAGCGCAGCCAAATCAGAGACTCTCCTGAGAGAAGTTATGGCAACTAGAAAGGCCACCTTTTGAGAAAGACGATACAAAGAAACCTCCCTAAGGGGCTCGAAAGGGGGTTTCTGAAATACCGTGAGGACCAAGTTAAGGTCCCAGGGATCCAAGGGCCGCCGATAAGGCGGAATGATGTGAGACGCACCTTGCATGAAGGTGCGGACCTGAGCCAGCCGGGCGAGACGCCGCTGGAACAGCACTGACAGAGCCTGAGACTTGTCCCTTGAGAGAGTTGAGGGACAGTCCTAGCTGCAGACCGGACTGTAAAAAAGACAGAAGGGTCGGCAACGAGAATGGCCAAGGAGAATGGCCAGAAGAGCGACAGGAACATTTTCCAAGTCCTGTGATAGATCTTGACGGAGGAAGACTTACGGGCCCGAGTCATAGTGGAGATGACTTCAGGAGGAATACCAGAAACCGTCAAAATCCAGGACTCAAGAGCCACGCCGTCAATTTGAGTGCCGCAGAATTCGGGCGGAAAAACGGACCTTGCGAGAGCAGGTCTGGACGGTCCGGAAGATGCCACGGCATCTCCACGGACAGTTGGAGCAGGTCCGGATACCAAGCTCGCCTGGGCCAGTCCGGTGCAATGAGGATGACTCGACGGCCCTCCATTCTGATCTTGCGCAGGACTCTGGGCAAGAGAGCTAGAGGGGGAAACACGTAGGACAGACGAAACTGGGACCAGTCTTGAACCAGAGCATCCGCGACGAAGGCCTGAGGATCGTGGGAGCGAGCCACGTAAACCGGAACCTTGTTGTTGTGACGGGATGCCATTAGGTCCACGTCCGGAGTGCCCCACTTGCGGCAGATTGACTGAAACCCTGCCGGGTGCAGGGACCACTCGCCACCGTCCACAGATTGACGGCTGAGATAATCTTCCTCCCAGTTTTCTACGCCAGGGATGTGGACTGCGGATATGGTGGACTTGGAGTCCTCCGCCCATTGAAGAATGCATTGGACCTCCAACATTGCCAGGCGGCTGCGTGTCCCGCCTTGGTGATTGATGTAGGCAACCGCTGTTGCGTTGTCTGACTGGACTCGAATGTGCCTGCCCGCCAACAGGTGGTGAAAGGCTAGGAGAGCTAGAAGCACAGCTCTGGTTTCCAGCACGTTGATTGAAAGGGCTAACTCGGACGGAGTCCAAGTGCCCTATGCTCTGTGGTGGAGATGTACCGCTCCCCAGCCGGAAAGGCTGGCATCCGTGGTGAGAATCACCCAGGACGGAGTCAGGAAGGAGCGCCCTTGGGACAGGGAGAGGGGTCGAAGCCACCACTGAAGAGAGCTCCTGGTCCGTGGCGACAGAGCCACTAACCTCTGTAAGGAGGAAGGCCGCTTGTACCAACAGCGGAGAATGTCCAGCTGCAGAGGACGCAGATGGAACTGGGCAAAGGGAACCGCCTCCATGGAGGCCACCATTTGACCCAGCACCTGCATCAGGCGCCTGAGGGAATAACGGCGGGGCCTCAGGAGAGAGCGCACCGCTAGCCGGAGAGACTGCTGTTTCATTAAAGGCAACTTCACAAGTGCCGGCAAAGTCTCGAACTGCATCCCTAGGTACGTGAGACTCTGGGTCGGAGTCAGAGTGGATTTGGGAAGATTGACAATCCACCCGAATTGGGCTAGGGTGGCGAGAGTGAGCGATACACTCCGCTGACAGTCTGCGCTGGATGTACCCTTGACCAGAAGGTCGTACAGATAAGGAAGCACTGCTAACCCCTGGAGGTGCAGGACCGCAATCACTGCCGCCATGACCTTGGTGAATACCCGAGGGGTCGTGGCTAACCCGAAGGGGAGAGCCACGAATTGGAAATGATCCTCTCCTATCGCAAAACGTAACCAACGCTGATGTGACACTGCGATTGGCACATGTAGATAGGCATCTCTGATGTCGATGGACGCCAGGAACTCCCCTTGGGTCATAGAGGCAATGACTGATCGCAGAGACTCCATGCGAAAATGCCGCACCCGGACATGCTTGTTGAGAAGCTTGAGATCCAGGATGGGCCGGAAGGTACCGTCCTTTTTTGGAACTAGGAAGAGATTTGAGTAAAAACCTCTGAACCGTTCCTGAGCGGGAACTGGGACAATCACTCAGTTTGCCTGCAAGGACGCCACGGCCTGCGAGAAGGCGGCGGCCTTGGAGCAGGGGGGAGTTGAGAGAAAAGAAGGGAATTTTGTTACTTACCGTAAATTCCTTTTCTTCTAGCTCCTATTGGGAGACCCAGACGATTGGTGTATAGCTACTGCCTCCGGAGGCCACACAAAGCATTACACTAAAAAGTGTAAGGCCCCTCCCCTTCTGGCTATACACCCCCAGTGGGATCACTGGCTCACCAGTTTTAGTGCAAAAGCAAGAAGGAGGAAAGCCAATAACTGGTTTAAACAAATTCACTCCGAAGTAACATCGGAGAACTGAAAACCATTCAACATGAACAACATGTGGACCCGAAAAACCAACCCAAAAATCCCGAAGGACAACAGGGCGGGTGCTGGGTCTCCCAATAGGAGCTAGAAGAAAAGGAATTTACGGTAAGTAACAAAATTCCCTTCTTCTTCGGCGCTCCATTGGGAGACCCAGACGATTGGGACGTCCAAAAGCTGTCCCTGGGTGGGTAAAGAAATACCTCATGTTAGAGCTGCAAAGACAGCCCTCCCCTACGGGGAGGCAACTGCCGCCTGCAGGACTCTTCTACCTAGGCTGGCATCCGCCGAAGCATAGGTATGCACCTGATAATGTTTGGTGAAAGTGTGCAGACTCGACCAGGTAGCTGCCTGGCACACCTGTTGAGCCGTAGCCTGGTGTCGTAATGCCCAGGACGCACCCACGGCTCTGGTAGAATGGGCCTTCAGCCCTGATGGAACCGGAAGCTCAGTAGAACGGTAGGCTTCAAGAATTGGTTCCTTGATCCATCGAGCCAGGGTGGCTTTGGAAGCCTGCGACCCTTTGCGCTGACCAGCGACAAGTATAAAGAGTGCATCCGAGCGGCGCAGGGGCGCCGTGCGGGAAAAGTAGATTCTGAGCGCTCTCATCAGATCCAACAAATGCAAATCCAATTCATATCGATGAACTGGATGAGGACAAAAGGAAGGTAAGGAGATATCCTGACTGAGATGAAAAGGGGGATACCACCTTAGGGAGAAACCCCGTAATCAGGCGCAGCACTACCTTGTCTTGGTGAAACACCAGGAAAGGAGCTTTGGATGACCGCGCTGCTAGCTCGGACACTCTCTGAAGAGACGTGACCGTTACCAAAAAAGCCACTTTCTGTGACAGTCGAGAAAGTGAAAAAACATCCCTCAGAGGCCCCAAGGGCGGCTCCTGGAGAGCAATAAGTACCCTGTGCAGATCCCATGGGTCTAACGGCCCCTTGTACGGAGGGAGAATGCGACCAACCCCCTGCAGGAACGTGCGTACCTGAGGAAGTCGTACTATGCGATTCTGAAAGAATACAGACAGCGCTGGGACTCGTCCGTTAAGGGAGCCGAGCGACAAAACTTTTCCCAAACCAGATTGCAGGAAGGAAGGAAAAGTAGGCAATGCAAATGTCCAGGGAGACACTCCCTGAGCAGAGCGCTAAGAGAAGAATATCTTCCACGTCTTGTGGTAGATCTTGGCAGACGTCAGCTGCCTAGCCCGTCTCATGGTGGCAATGACGACTTGAGATAATCCTGAAGACGCTAGAATCCCGGACTCGATGGCCACACAGTCAGGATCAGGGCCGTAGAATTCAGTGGAAAAAACGGCCCTTGGGACAGTAAGTCTGGCCGGTCTGAGAGTGCCCACGGTTGGCCGACCGTGAGATGCCCCAGATCCGGGAACCACGACCTCCTCGGCCAGTCTGGGACGACGAGGATGGCGCGGCGGCAAGCGGAGCTAAGCTTGCGTAGCACTCTGGCAACAGTGCCAGAGGTAGAACACATAGGGTAGCTGGAACTGCGACCAATCCTGAACTAAGGCGCCTGCCGCCAGAGCTCTTTGCTCGTGAGACCGCGCCATGCAAATCGGGACCTTGTTGTTGTGTCGAGACGCCATTAGGTCGACGTCCGGCATCCCCCAGCGGCTACAGATTGCCTGACACCATTCTGGGTGCAGAGGCCATTCCCCTGCGTCCATACCCAGGCGACTGAAGAAGTCTGCTTCCCAATTTCCTACGCCCGGGATGTGAACTGCGGATATGGTGGATGCTCTGTCCCCCACCCACATCAGAATCCGCCGGATTGCCAGGTAGGCTTGGCGATGCGTGTTCCGCCTTGGTGGGCGATGCCTGCCACCGCTGTGGAATTGTCCGACTGACTTCGGATCTGTTTTCCTTCCAGCCACTGCTGGAAGGCTTGCAGGGCAAGATACACTGCCCAGATTTCCAGAACATTGATCTGACGGATGGACTCCATGACCGTCTGAGAAGGGAAACGTTCCTGTCTAGGGACGTCGACTCCCCAACCCATTGGCAAGCATGTCCCATTGAAGTGGACGCAGATGAAACTGCGCGAAAGTGACTGCCTGTGCATGAGACGTCTTAAGGGGTGTGACTGGCCTTGAAGGAGAGACTGCACCCCCGTCTGTAGTGAACGCTGCTTGTCCAGCGGAAGCTTCACTACCGCTGAGAGAGTGTGAAACTCAATGCTCAGATATGTCGGCGATTGGGTCAGTGCCCGATGTAACCTTGAAAAGTTGATGATCCACCCGAAACTTTGGAGAGTCTCCAGCGCCACGTTCAGGCTGCGTTGGCATGCCTCTTGAGAGGGTGCCTTGACAAGTGGATCGTCCCAGTAAGGATCACAGAGTGACCCTGAGAGTGCAGGACTGCTCAAACTGAAGATGCTCGTCTTCAATAACGAAAACGTAGCACACGCTGGTGCTCTGGAGCAATCGGCACGTGGAGATAGGCATCCTGATGTCTATTGATGCCAGGAAATCTCCTTGCGACATTGAGGCAATGACGGAGCGGAGGGTTACATCCGGAACCGCCTGGCCTTCACGTGCTTGGTGAGCAGTGTTAGGTCCAGAACGGAACGGAAAGAGCCACCCCTTTTTTGGCACCCCAATCAGATTGGAGGAAAAAACCGTGTCTTGTTCCTGAAGAGGAACAGGGATTACCACTTCTTCTGCCTGCAGAAGAGCAACGGCTCGGTGGGGGGAGGGGGGGAGAAGTGCTGAAGAATCGCGTCGGAGGACGAGAACAGAGTTCTATCCTGTACACGTGAGACAAAATGTCTCTCACCCACCGGTCTGTGACCTGTGGCAGTTAAATATCCCCAAGCGGGAGATTCTGCCACCAACCGCGGATGCGGAGAGAGAGAGCTGACAGTCATGAGGAGACCGCCTTGGTAGCGGTTCCTCCTGCTGCCTTCCTTGGGCGTGATTGAGCCCGGCCGGAATCTGAGCCCCTCTGAGCCTTTTGAGCCCTTTTGGACGAGGACAACTGGGACCTGCCCGAGCCTGGGAAGGACCAACCTCGACTGTCCCTCCAGGACAGCATTACTAGGGTAAGTTGCAATGAAGACATTGCGAGGTTAAGGACACCACCTGCGGCACAGATGCACATGTGCTCAAGACCAGCTGCGCAAGCGCAACTGAAATAGGTTAGAGTGCCCATACGGCTGCGAATGCCGGAGCAACCGACACGCTGATAGCTTCACAGACAGACTTCAACCAGAGGTCCATCTGTCTGTGAATGGTATCTTTAAGTGAAGTCCCATCTTCACTGCAACTATGGATCTAGCCGCAAGTCTGGAGATTGGGGGATCCATTTGGACCCTGGGTCTAGCGCTTTACCACGTCAGGTGAAAGGGATAACGTGTATCCTTAAAACGTTTGGAGAAACCGCTTATCTGGTAAGCGTGGTGTTTCTGAACTGCTTCTCTGAAGTCAGCGCCAGAAAAATACTCAATATACACTTGAGATACTGAAAGAGGGATTTATCCTGCTGTGAAGCTGACCCCTCCCCTGGAGGAGTTGAGGGGGAAATACCCAACTTTCCATTGATGGACGCTATAAGATTATTCACTATAGCGTCACCATCCGGTGCATCCGGATTGAGAGCGGTCTCAAGATCAGAGTCTTGAACAGCTACGTCTGCCTCATGACACAGAGAGTACTCCTGTGGTGACCCTGACCAGTGATGAAGTCGAGGGCCAGTCCCCTGGAGCTCACTTAGGCCGTCTGGGACTGTCGTCCGTGTCAGAGCCTGCACCCTGGGATGCATGGGACCCCCCTGGAACCCTCATTTATTCCCAATCAGGGTGGCCAGGGGCATTGAATCAACCTTGGCCAAGGTCTATCTGGACTGCAAAGTCTGTAAGACATTAGTCATAATCACAGACAATAAAGCAGCGGAAACTGCAACTCCATCCCTGTCCATGGACAGGGATCACAGGTGGTCTTTTGGCTACCTGTAGCGGAGACCCCGGTTGAGCAAATGCACATACTGGGGGCCCTGGAACCGTATCACATGCAGTACAAGCAGCATAGAAAGCCTGTGCCTTGGCACCCCTGCTTTTTTGCTGTTGTTGTCTAGCCATCTAGAAGCATTAGCTAAGAATAGCGACCTTACAGTGAATGCATACAAGCATGAAGTACAAATAAACCCTTCAGCACATGTAGTACAAGCAGCCTAGAAAGCTTGTGCCTTGGCACCTTTGCTTTTCTGCTGCTGTTGTCTAGTTATTCCGGAGCATTAGCTAAGAATAGCTACATACAGTGAATGTATAGCAGACACGCATGAAAATAAACACTGCAGCACATGCAATCCAAGCAGCATTGAAAGCTTGTGCCTAGGCACCCTTGCTTTTCTGCTGCTGTTGTCAAGTTATCCAGGAGCATTAGCCAAGAATAGCGACATACAGTGAATGTATAGCATACAAGCATGAAAATAAACACTGCAGCACATGCAATCCAAGCAGCATTGAAAGCTTGTGTCTTAGCACCCTTGCTGTTTGCTGCCGCTGGCTAGCCATCTAGGCGGGTAGACAGCCAAGAATAGCCATTACAGTGCCATGTACAGTCTGTGCTTTAGCACCGCTGCTTTTTAGCTGCTGTTTCTAGGCCTGCATCCTGAATAGCGACTTCACAAAAAGTACAGCAGGACACTTCGGCATTAGTGGGTCAGCACTGCAGCTGCCGCTTACCGCCCGCACAAAAGCAGGTGTGTGGCGCCTCCTGTAACTGCTAGCTCAGCGCTTGTCTCCGTTTTCCCGCTCTGTGTGCCGGAATGGCTGCCGGCGTCCAGAGAAGAGGGGCGGGCCGAGGGCGTGCCCGAGACAAGAGCGGGAACCCGGCGTCCCACTGAGTCTAGTGAAGGGGGCTGGAGAATGCAAAGCAGACTCCAGCTCCCTGCGCTGACATACTGTACAGCGTCCCGCCCCTTCCCTGACTGGCAGGGCTGGGGGCGGGAACGAAAGGAAAACTAGGCCGCAAAGCCGGGGACTCGAGTAATAAGCGCGGCCGTCCTATGTGCACGGCCGGCGCGGAAGTCCCCGGCGCACCACAAGTCCCAGCCGCGCCACAGTGTAAAACACCCAGCAGCGGCCGGCGCGGCCCTTCCCAATACATAAATTCACTCAGCAAAGCTGCAGTGAATAATAGCACAAGCGCTCTGCGCTGTTGTCCCCGGCACACTAACACTCCCAGCAATGCTGGTGCGTGTGTGCGCGATGTGTACGGGGACACAGAGTACCTTAATGTCGCAGGGCCCTGTCCCTGAGGATACCCAGCTCCAAATCCAGCAGGTTCTCTGGGTCTGTGGATGGAGCCCGGTCTCAGTGCCTGGAGACCGGTAAGATCCCACTTCCACAGAGCCCCTCAGGGGGATGGGGAAGGAAAGCAGCATGTGGGCTCCAGCCTCCGTACCAGCAATAGGTACCTCAACCTTACAAACCGCAAGTGGGGTGAGAAGGGAGCATGCTGGGGGCCCTATATGGGCCCACTTTTCTTCCATCCGACATAGTCAGCAGCTACTGCTGACTAAACAGTGGAGCTATTGCATGGATGTGTGCCTCCTTCGCACAAAGCTTGAAAACTGGTGAGCCAGTGATCCCACTGGGGGTGTATAGCCAGAAGGGGAGGGGCCTTACACTTTTTAGTGTAATGCTTTGTGTGGCCTCCGGAGGCAGTAGCTATACACCAATCGTCTGGGTCTCCCAATGGAGCGCCGAAGAAAAATCTGTTTGGAGGGCTGGAAGAGAATTCTATCCTGTAGCCGTGAGATATGATGTCTCTCACCCACTGATCGGAGACTTGCTTTAACCAAGCGTCGCCAAAGTGGGAGAGCCTGCCACCGACTAAGGACGTGGCTGGAGCGGGCCGAGAGTCATGAGGAAGCTGCCTTAGTGGCAGAACCTCCTGCGGTCTTCTGCGGACGCGCTTTTGGGCGCCAGTTGGATTTCTGATCCTTGGCTGAGTTAGCGGACGAGGCGGAAGGCTTAGAGGATGACCAGTTGGAGGAACGAAAGGAACGAAACCTCAATTGATTCCTACCCTGGGCAGGTTTCCTGGTCTTGGTTTGTGGCATGGAAGTACTCTTCCCGCCAGTAGCTTCTTTAATGATTTCATCCAGCTGTTCACCAAACAGCCATGAACCAGCAAAAGGGAGCCCAGCAAGAAACTTCTTGGAAGAAGCATCTGCCTTCCACTCTCGAAGCCACAAAATCCTGCGGATAACAAGAGAATTAGCTGAAGCCACCGCAGTGCGGTGAGCAGCCTCTAGCATGGCAGACATGGCATAAGATGAAAAGGCTAAAGCCTGAGCAGTTAAGGTAACCATCTCAGGCATAGATTCCTTGGTGAGGGAATGCATCTCTTCTAGAGAAGCAGAGATGGCTTTGAGAGCCCACACTGCTGCAAAAGACGGGGAAAACGCGGCCCCCGCAGCTTCATACACAGATTTGGCCAGAAGGTCAATCTGACGGTCA
Source organism: Anomaloglossus baeobatrachus (assembly GCF_048569485.1). Taxonomy (NCBI): domain Eukaryota; kingdom Metazoa; phylum Chordata; class Amphibia; order Anura; family Aromobatidae; genus Anomaloglossus; species Anomaloglossus baeobatrachus. The sequence continues at coordinate 57,088,765 of NC_134357.1, read as the reverse complement.
GTAGAATCCTTAAGTGAGGTGCCGTCAGCCACCGACACAACGGTCCGGGCTGAGAGCCTAGACACCGGAGGGTCTACCTTTGGGGAGTGAGACCACTACTTGACCAGCTCAGGTGGAAATGGAAACCGGTCATCAGAACCACGCTTTGGAAAGAGTTTGTCAGGGCAGGCCCTGGGTTTGGTCACAGCAGTCTGAAAACTGGAGTGGTTAAAGAACACACTTCACTCTCTTAGGTGAGGTAAACTGATGTTTTTCTGCCGAAGAGAGTTGCTCCCCTGACACTGGCGGATTGAGATCCAGCACAGAATTAATAGAAGCAATCAAATCACTATACATAGCCTCCGAGCCCCCAGTGAGGGCATCCCTCCTCATCTTGAGAGTCAGCTCTTGAGACAGAGCCGTGGGATGGGGAGGGGGAGGAAACCCTGCGCCTTCTCTTAGAAGGACGGGGTCTGGGATCAGATGATGAATCCTCCGTGAGCTCCGATGGACGGAGGTCAGAGGATAGGAGTCCTCTGTCAAGAGTATTAGAGGCACCCTGTGAGGGGGGCTGATGCATATTCAAAGTCCTGGACAAAAGTCCCATGGACTCAGCAAATGACTGGGATATGGACCTAGAAAAGGACTCTACCCAGGCCGGAGGTTCAATCACAGGTGCAGCAGCAGCCTGAGAGACCACTGGGCCTTGCTCCTTGTGCTGAGACATGCTGCTGGTATACAGAGGTCCACAACCGGAGACCAGCTGTGGCTTACCAGACCGCTGAGCGCGGTGTTGTGTGCCCTCCAGATCCCGAAGCCCGGTCCCCCAGTCGCAGCACCTCAGCAGAGATGCAGAATGCAGGGTGTCCCAGAGCAGAGTGAACTCTGCCTGAGAAATGACTAGGGGGCGTTCCTATAAAAGAGCGGGAACTGGAGAGCGGGAACTGGAGGGCTAGAGAGACCTGCAGGGAAGGAGGGACGCCCCAGCAGTGGGGAGTGTCCCTCCCCTGCGTAGAACGGCCGCCGGGAGGAGCCGAACCTGTCCCTCTGCATGAGTGACATGCGAGGGCAGGAAAATGAAACTAGGCCTCCGGCGAAGCCGGGGCCTAAATTTAAGCAGCGAGGCCGACAAGCAGGCACCATCGGCGCGGTTCTCAGGCAAAAGCTAGAGAATCCGCCGGAAAAGTTAAAACAATCACATACAGCATACTCTCCCCTTACAATAAAGAACCGGGACCCCCAACATAAACGTCTCAGGTACTTAGCTGCTGAGACACAGGGCCATGTCCCTGGGGATGAGTGCTCCGGTCTAACAGAATCCTCAAGGGGCTGTGGATGGAGACCGGACTCCTGCCAGGCATGGAGACCGTGCTGGCTCCCACTTCAAGCCAGAGCACAGAAGGGATGGTGAAGGAGCGCGGCATGTAAGGCTGCAGCCTTGTAAATCAACCTTAACAACACCGCCGACACAGTGGGGTGAGAAGGGACATGCCGTGAGTTCAGACATGGACCCGCTTTTCTTTAAACTCTTTCCAAAAGTCAAATAAATCAGATGAGAATGCATGTGTGGATGTATGCCTCCTGACACAAAGCAATAAACTGACTAGGACTGGCTACCAGGGGGTGTATAAGCTCAGAGGGAGGAGCTACACTTTTAAGTGTAGTACTTTGTGTGTCCTCTGGAGGCAGAAGCTAAACACCCATGGTGTGGGTCTCCCAAAGGAACGATAAAGAAATATAAATAATAGTATATCTATGTGTATATATATCTATTACTCCTGCTTCAAGCTAGTCCCAAAGTTCTGCAACATTGGGTCAGCTTCTAATCTGATAACAGCTGCGAACCTCAATTCTTGGCATAATTTCCCTACCCAATTTTCACATCTCGGTAATCTAAATTCTGTGGGATCACAGAACATCTGCAGACAGCGGGCAAACAAGAAATGTCCCCATGGTTAAGTCATATGCAAGATGGGCAGAGTGCAATATCACATTTCCATTACTCACTGCGACTAGATTCCCCAGCTCTTTCCACAATGTGATGTTTGGAAATTGCTCCATGCCTTTGGCTCCTACAACAAACCGCTGGTAAAGGAATCCACCGATAATGTAAAGTCCAATCAGTACAGCAAGCCTAAGAAAGAAGACAACGCAAGTGTAGTCATATACGACATCAGGATTCCATATACATTGCGTTATTACATCTTCCTGGTAAGAAGAAAATCTGGTGCCAAATAGGGAAAACTCCCACCCCATTTAATCTAACCAGATGACACTGGTCTCAGACCATGAAACGAATCATCTTTTGCATTCACTCTTGTGAGTGAAGAGACAACTAATGTGTCACTTCTGTGTCGGACATGTTGGCGCCCTTACTTGCTTCTGACCGGTAGTAATTAGTATAACTAGTAGAAGTGTAAAAGGTAGTTCCCAGCTCAGTCATTCATGGCCGAAACATGGATTTCAGGATTCAAGCGCCGGCTGGACACTGGAGGTGGTTCTATAGAGACAGCTGACCAAGGCGAAGCTATTAGAGATGGGCAAATCAATTTGCAGGACTCTGGTTCAGCAGCGATGTCAGTATTACCTAGCTGCTACATGGGAGTCCTGTGTGCTGACTACTGGGCACCCCCTGTATAACGTAACACCGCAACAAAGATGTTGGGACAAAGCCGGCTTATCAAAAATGAGTCAGAGATGCGGCAAGTAGGAGGCGGTTCAGTGGGCGAACACAGAGTACTGCCCTAGACCAAAGTTTTGCAAAACTAAGGCCTCTTTTCACATCAGTTTTTCGCCATCAGTCACATTCCGTTTAATTTACAAAAAAAAAAAAAATGGATCCGGCGACTGATGCCGCTGGATCAGTTTTTCTCGTAGACTTATATTAGCGATGGATGGCCTCACGTTTCATCCGTCATTCGACGGATATGTCAAATTGTTTGTCCGGTGGACAGAGACAACGGATAAAGTAATGTTTATTGTCTACGTTGAAAACCAGACAGTGATGGATTAGTCGCCGTCCATCGTTTGGTAGAAAGGAAGCCTATGAGTGCAGAATTCATCAAATGATGGAATCCAGCGACTGATTCCATTTTTTTTAAACGGAGCATGCTCCAATTTATTATCAGCCGGATCCGTTGCATCAGTTTGTCCATAATCTGTGACGAATCCGTCGATCCAACGGATTGTGACTGACGGCAAAAAACTGATGTGTGAAAGTGGCCTAATTCTTCAGAGTGAACGTCTGCTTTGAAGAAATACTGATTAGCTGCAACCGACACCCGACAACAAATGTCACATCACCGCCAGGAACAGCAGCACTGCAGCAAGAGAGTGTGAACTTTTCACTTTAAGTTAGGCTCCTGAATTGATTATGCTGGGACTCTCTAGTAGTAGACAACCCCCTTTAAAAAGGGAACTTGTCACCATGTTTTCCCCTTATGAGGTGCTGCGACCACAAGTGAGCTCTTATATACAGCATTCCAGAATACTGTATATAAGAGCCCATGCCACTCCATATAGTGTAAAAAAAACAAACATACCAAAAACATTTAGAAATACTCACCTAGGGGGCGGTCCGGTCTGATGGGCGTCGCTGCTGGAGGGACTGGCGCCTCCTCTCTGCAGTGATCACCGTCTTTTCTCAGCCCCGTGTGCATCATGCATCCTACATGATCCTCACAGGCCAGCATTGCGGTCCAGAGCAGACGCACTTTGATCTGCCCTGCTGAGGGCAAATCAAAGTATTATAATGCGTAGGAGCGAGAAAAGGTCAAAGACTGCCGGCGCATGAGCAGTATAATACTTTCATCTGCCCTTGGCAGGGTAGAGAGAAGAGAGTCTGCGCAGGAGCACAATGCCAGCCTGTGTGGATGATGTAGGACATGTCATCCACATGGGACTGAGGAGCAGGGGGGCAGCAGAGGAGGCGCCGGACCCGCGAGCAGCGACACCCAACAGACTGCCCCCTAGGTGAGTATAACAAACGGTCTTCTTTACACTATACAGTGGTCTGGGCACTTATATAAGAGCTCACTGGTGGTGGCCGCAGGTCATTAGGGAAAAACGTGATGACAGGTTCCCTTTTAATTGGATATGCTGAAACCATCCATTACTGACCCTTTAGCCACGTTCATACGCTGAGTATCTGGTCAGCATTTTACATCAGTATTTGTAAGCCAGAATAAGGAGTGGGTGAAAAGGCAGAAGTGCCTGTGTTTCTATTATACGTTTCCCTCTGTTCCATGCCTGATTTTGCCTTACAAATACTGAAGGTATGAACGCGGCCTTTGGTATAGAAGCTATTGAAAGTAACGATGAGCAAGGAATGAAACCACATAAACCAGTAATGATGGGAGAACTCACACAATGAGCAGGATGGAGCCCACGCTGAGGTGAGATTCCTCTGGAGGACACGCAACGCTACTGTCCATCTCAAAGAGGTAGAAGCAGTCATTTAGCTTGTCCCGCTCCTCACTAATTATCGTGAAGCCCTCCTGTAATACAGACATAAATCAACACAATGTAACGAAGCAGAAATCACTGTAAAGACTGACACAAAACCACAACCAAACAAACCGCTGTAACAAATATGTGAACCGCAGAGCAAGGCATATAATGGACGCAGGAACTTATCTATTTTTTATTTTTTTTTGAGGGGGCATAAAAGAACGGCGTTCATCATATCAAAAACAGGTCATTGATTATGGCTGTACTAATTAAAGTTACTATATTTTTACAGCTTTTTTCACAGTGAAAGTGTTCAACCCCTTCACCCCTGGGCAATTTTCCATTTTGTTGCTCCTTTTCCTCCGAAAGCTGTAACTTTTTCATTTTCTCTGACGCCTCATTGGGGGACACAGGACCATGGGTGTTATGCTTCCTATCCATAGGAGGACACTAAGTAGATGCAGTATACACCCCCTGGCCGGGCCAGGCAACCTCAGTTTTAGATTAGTGTCTGTAGGAGACACATCCTGTCAAGGTTTTGTTATTTTTTGAGGGCGACAGTTTCCCTTAGGGACCGATCTCCCAATAACATCAACGGGCGGGAACACTGAGTGTTGCCTCCACGTACTCCCTCCTGCAACGCTGGATCCTGGGCTGCCTTTTACTGGACGACGGGTCCCACAGACACCGTTTTTCCAGAGCCCAGGGCAGAGGCACAATTCCTCAGCCCCTCTTTGCAGGCTCTGAGTTGATAACATTGCACCTGTGTGGCCGGACACAGCAGGCTGACTCTGCTATTTCCACTGCCTGGACTGAGGCACTGTTAAGGTGAGATTCCCCCCTGACTGGTTTCCCAGACAAAGGGAGAAAGACGGTGCAGGGAAGGCTCCCAGGACTACTGAATTTACAGTCTTTATTCCCACCATAGCTGCGTGCTGGCTGGAGGAGGGGGAAAGTCCCTTGCTGATTGCAGGGAATCCTGCAGAGATAATCTAACGGTGGCGGGGGGAGGGCTCCCAGGGCTCATAAACTCAGTGTTTATTCCCTCTAGCTGCGTGCTGGCTGGAGGAGGGGGGAGTCCCTTGCTGATTTAAAGGGAACCTGTCATCAGAAATTTCGCTATAAAGCTAAAAGTTCCCCCCTCTGCAGCTCCTGGGCTGCATTCTAGGAAGCTTCCTATAGTTTTTGTGGCACCTTTTATCCCAAAATAAACACTTTGTAAACTGGTACCTTTTCTTATGCAAATTTCTTAAATTTTCCATGGGGGCGGGCTGCCTGTGGTCCGTTGCTGTTCCTCCTGCAGATTTACGCCGCCCCCGAACGCTGATTTTGAAAGCTCAGGACACCGCCCCTGGGTGCCCGTGGTTCCGCGCATGCGCTGTTCCACTGTAGCGGTGCCGTGCACTGTGTGCACGTGTGACCGCTGTGACGCTTTGCGCGGGCACGAGGTTATGGGCGGCGCTGTTAGTGTCATCAGTAAGTGCCGCCCATAACCTCGTGACCGCAATTTCCCCTATTACTCCAGCGTTATGCGCAAGCGCTCGCTGGCCTGCTGCCCGGACGTCCCCTCCTTCCCATCCTGCTCAGCAGCAGGAAATAGATGGGAGGAGCGGACGGAGCAGGAGAGCTTAGGTTACGGGGAGACGCGGCACCATAACCTCGTGCCCGCGCAAAAGCGTCACAGCGGTCACACCGCTACAGTGGAACAGCGCATGCGCGGGACCACGGGCACCCAGGGGCGGAAAATTTAAGAAATTTGCATAAGAAAAGGTACCAGTTTACAAAGTGTTTATTTTGGGATAAAAGGTGCCACAAAAACTATAGGAAGCTTCCTAGAATGCAGCCCAGGAGCTGCAGAGGGGGGAACTTTTAGCTTCATAGCTAAATTTCTGATGACAGGTTCCCTTTAAAGGGACTCCTGCAGAGATAATCTACTGGTAGCTGTGTGCTGACTCAGAAGCTCCCTTCCTGCCGTTTACTACCCACAGCAGGGGGGGGCACACTGACTTCTTCTTGGAGCTCTTTTAGCGCTATGCTCCGCCCCCCGCGGGCCGCAATAAGACCCGCCCCCCAGGAAAACGCACGAAGATCTCCACAGAGACTCCTTCCTGAGGACGCAGGGCCATTGGCTGATTCTGGTGAGGTACACCAAAGCAAATACAATCCTTGCTTCCCACTGCTTCACTTGTAGCTCTGCATATCATTGCTCCCCCTCCTGGCATACTCCTATTAGGAACATGCAAAACTCTAAGGGTACTAAGAGTGCTAAGGCTCACATAGTCTATTATTCAGCCTGCACTGCCTGCCACGCTGAGCTACCACGTAAACACACCTTCTCACTGAGTCCTGTGCCCCTATAGCCCCCCAAGATCCCCACGCCACCACCGCCGCAGCCGTCAGCCCAGAGCCTAGGGCTCCCAGCCCACCGGAATGGGCACAGTTTCTGTCCCAATCCATGGAAAGACTGTCACAGAACCTGGTACTGGCTATGCAATGTCGTCCTCCACACCCTTCTGGGCCCCTGGACGGAACGCAGCCTGAGGATACCCCTATGGAGGATTCTTCTGAGGTAATCTGGGCCCATGCTTCACCGGTTGCAGGAATCCGGAAAAGAGCACACGGCCGGGTGTCTCCAGCACTCTCATGGCCCCCATGGCTCTCCCTCGGGAGCGCACAGGGCAGGCTCTCCCACACGCTCCACGGCTTCTGAAGAGCTGGAGGAGGGAGAATGCTGTTTGTACCAGGATGATTCCTTGGTTTCTCCATCCCCAGATGATCAAACTGCAATAGACTCCCTTATAGCAGCAATCAACCAAACTCTGCATGTGGAGGATCCCCCATCCACTACCACTGACCATGTGGTCTCCTTCCTTTAAGAGGTCAAGGAAACCCCCTAAAGGTTTTCGCTGATCACCCAGAATTTCAGGATATCCTCACAAAGCAAAGGGAGAAGCCTGACAGGCGCTTCGGTAACTGTAAACTCATGGAGTCCCGTTACCCTTTTGCCTCACCTGCCCCTAAGGGCTGGGCCGATCCGCCCTCGGTCGACCCCCCGGTCTCCCGCCTTGCCACAAAGACGCTCCTGTCTTTACCCGATGGTTCCTCCATCAAAGGACCCGACAGACAGACAGGTGGAGCACCTCGCCCGCTCTGCCTTTGAGGCTGCGGGTTCCTCCCTCTCGCCCTCCCTTTGCCTCTGTGTGGGTCGCAAAGGCGATCGTGGTCTGGGCAGAATCCCTTAACACTTCGCTTGAGGAATCCCAGTTCCCTCATACCGTCACAGAGGTAACAGCTCAAATTGCCTCTGCGGCGAAGTACCTCATGCAGGCCTCCATTGATGCTGCTACCTGCGCAGCTTTTGCCGCCTCAAATACCATAGCCATCCGTAGAGCTCTCTGGCTCCGACAATGGCGAGCGGACTCTGCTTCAAAGAAGTCTCTCACGGGCCTTCCCTTTTTTCCAGACCGATTGTTTGGCGAACGTCTGGACAAGCTCATTTCTGACGCCACGGGAGGAAAAAGTACCTCCCTTCCCCAGCTGAAGCCCAGGACGACCTTCACCAGATGTTCACAGCCCTCGTTCCGCTCCTTTCGGAACTCATTTGGTTGGTGGACATTCCGCTCTGCCCCCGCCACTAGCCGCGGACTACGCAGGGACCGACCTCAGCTCTCCCCGAAACCCACTTAGTCATGGCAGCCTAGACCGAAACTGTCCAGGACTACGGAGACTCGTCCACGACGTTTTCCCCCCTCATGACTCCTTTGGCGCCCCGGAAGACACACTCATTGTAGGAGGTCGACTGCGGCTCTTTCAACACATCTGGGCTGCTGCCTCAGACGACAAATGGGTACAAGACCTTGTGTCTTCCGGCTACCACATAGAATTTCGGACCAGACCACCGAGTCGGTTCCTTCTCTCAAACCCCCCAAAGACTCGAAAACAACGCGAGGCCTTTTTCTCAGCAATCCACTCGCTCCAAACAGCAGGAGTGATAATACCCGTCCCGTACGACGAGAAGTTCGGGGGTTTTTATTCCAACCTTCTTGTGGTCCCCAAAAAGGATGGGTCAGTTCGACCCATCCTGGACCTCAATCACCTGAACAAACATGTGCACGTACGGAGATTCAGAATGGAGTCCCTAAGGTCCATTACTGCATCCATGGTCGAAGGGGAATTCCTCGCCTCCATAGATATCAAGGACGCGTACCTGCACATACCCATCGCTCCAGATCACCAAAAATTCCTCCGCTTCGCAGTTCAGGACTCCCATTTTCAATTCGTAGCCCTACCCTTCGGCCTTGCCACCGCGCCAAGGGTCTTCACCAAAGTCATGGCGGCCGCCATGAGCGTCCTTCACACCAGGGGAGTAGTCGTTCTCCCTTACTTGGACGACCTCATCAAGGCCCCTTCCTTCCGCAACTGCTCAACCAGCGTACAGATCACCGCGGACACCCTATTCCGCTTAGGGTGGCTACTGAATCTAGACAAATCATCCCTGGTCCCAGCACGATCCATCACCTTCCTGGGCATGTCCCTGGACACCAGTCGGGGCTTGATCCAGCTCCCTCAGGACAAGGCGATCGCTCTTCGACAAGCGGTACGCTGCCTTCTACGTCCTCCGTCTCGCTCCATTCGATTCAGCATGAAGGTGCTCAGCAGGATGGTGGCGGCTATGGAGGCAGTACCTTTTGCTCAACTGCACTTCGCCCACTGCAGCTAGCCCTTCTAGCTGCCTGGGACAAGAGCCCCTTCTCCCTGGACAAACATCTTCACCTGACGCCTTCAGTCAGGTATGCACTCCGCTGGTGGCTTTTCTCCCAGTGAACTGGCTGGTCCTGACCACAGACGCCAGCCTCCTAGGCTGGGGAGCAGTGTACCAGCACCACACTGCACAAGGACGTTGGACGCCCCAGGAGTCTTGTCTACCCATAAACATCCTGGAAATCCGCGCGATCTTCCTCGCGCTCAGGGCATTCTCCCCTCTGCTAGCGGGTCGTCAGATTCGAGTCCAAATCGGACAATGCGACAGCTGTAGCCTATATCAATCGGCAGGGGGCACCCGCAGCAAAGCGGCTTATCTCGAGGCCCACAAGATCCTCAGCTGGGCCGAATTGACGGGATCAGTGATATCAGCGGTACACATACCGGGGGTAGAGAACTGGGCAGCAGACTTTCTAAGTCGCCAAGGTCTGGCCGCCGGAGTGTGGTCTCTCCACCCAGAAGTGTTCCTACACATCTGCACTCGCTGGGGTACACCAGACGTGGATCTAATGGCCTCAAGGTTGAACGCAAAGGTACCCGCGTTCATAGCCAGGTCACGCGACCCGCAGTCCATCGGCACGGATGCTCTAGTCTGCTCCTGGCACCACTTCTGCCTGCCTTACATATTTCCACCTCTACCCCTGCTGCCGCAGGTAATCAGAAGATCAAGGCAGAGGGACTCCCGGTGATACTGTTCGCACCGGACTGGCCCAGGCGCGCCTGGTACGCCGAACTAGTACAAATGCTCGCAGACATACCGTGGCGCCTTCCAGACATCCCAGACTTGCTGACCTAAGGGCCCTTTTCCCATCAGAACTCCAGAGCTCTGAAGCTGACGGCATGGCCATTGAGACCTGGGTATTAACAAGAGCGGGATTCTCCCCCGCGGTTATCTCCACCATGATCAGCGCCCGAAAGCCTGCTTCATCCCGCATTTACCACCGTACGTGGAAAATCTTCTTTTCATGGTGCAGGGAAACTAACGTCCAGCCTATGCCTCTGGCCATCCCCAAATTTCACGACTTTCTGCAGTCTGGCTTGCAAGCGGGGTTGGCTCTCAGTTCCCTTAAAGGGCAGGTCTCAGAGCTCTCAATCTTCTACCAATGCCGCCTGGCTCAAAAACCGCAAGTCAAGACCTTCCTCCAGGGCGTTTCCCCATCTAGTTCCCCCGTACAAGCGGCCGCTGGACCCATGGGACCTCAATCTCGTTCTGGACGGTCTCCAGAGGTCTCCCTTTGACCTCTCAAGGAATCCTCCCTTGCTCTTCTGTCCTGGAAGGTAACATTCCTGGTGGCAATCACGTCCATCAGATGGGTTTCGGAGCTGGCAGCACTCTTGCCACGAGCCTTTTCTGATCTTTCACCAGGACAAGGTGGTTTTGCACCCCCTTACGGGTTTTCTTCCAAAGGTTCCTACCCAGTTTCATTTGAACGAGGACATTGTTCTGCCTTCCTTTTGTCCACACCCAGTTCATAGGGTGGAAAGGTCTCTGCATTCGTTAGACCTTGTCAGAGCTCCCAGATAGTACATATCCAGGACAGCCCCCTTTAGGAAAACGGACTCTTTGTTCGTCATTCCTGAGGGGCCTAAGAAGGGACAGGCAGCTTCAAAGGAGACGCTGGCTCGCTGGATTCGCTCTGCGATCCAGGAAGTCTACCGCTTGCAACTCAAGCCCATTCCACGCGAGCGGTTGGCGCTTCGTGGGCCATTCGGCATCAGGCTTCAGTGGAACAGGTGTCTAAGGCTGCGACCTGGCTAGCCTACATACGTTTTCAAAGCATTACAGAGTCCATACCCAGGTTTCAGCTGAGGCAAATCTGGGTAGAAAAATTCTGCAAACTGCAGTAGAGCACCTCTCTCAGTAGGCACTCCAGGCTGTCTGGGACTGGTTTCCTAGTCCTTGGGTTGTGTTGTCTTTTATTTTTTCCCACCCATTGACTGCTTTAGGACGTACCATGGTCCTGTGTCCCCCAATGAGGCGTCAGAGAAAAACGGATTTTTGTGTACTCACCGTAAAATCGGTTTCTCTTAGCCATCATTGGGGGACACCGCACCCAACCTGTTGCCCTGTTGGGCCTTGGTTCTCTCAGTACCTTATTTGGTTATGACTCTTCTTTTCTCATGTTCCTCTGTTGAGATAAGTTTTTACTATTTTTTTCTCCTACTGCTTGTGTACTAAAACTGAGGTTGCCTGGCCCGGAGGAGGAGCTAATGATTTTTGCATCTACTTAGTGTCCTCCTATGGATATGCAGCATAACACCCATGGTCCTGTGTCCCCCAATGATGGCTAAGAGAAAACGATTTTACGGTGAGTACACAAACATCCGGTTTTTTTTGTCAATCTTGACATATGAGGGCTTGTTTTTTTGCGGGACAAGTTGTACTGGAAAGCGGAAAAAAAAATTCAAAATTGCAAAAAAAAATAAAAAATTGCACATTTGATTTTGGGGCATGTTATTCACCGTGTTTACTACATGGTAAAACTGATTTATTAGTGTCGTGCCTTAGGTCGGTACTAGTTCTTAGATAAAAGTAAACCCATACATGTTTGGTATCTAAGGGGTTAAAAAAAAAAAAAAACAACAGAAATTTGTCCCAAAAAATTAGGGAGCACTTTTTGTGCCATTTTCCGTGACCATTTTTTGGATCTATGGCTCAGTGACTGCTTCTATTTTGCGTCTCGAGCTGACGTTTTTAATAGTACAAATTTTGCGCTGATGCTACGTTTTGGTCGCCTATTTTTGCATTTTGCACAAAATTTGTGATGACCAAAAAAAAAAATAGGGCAAATTGAGAGGGGGGGGGGGGGGGGATATGAACTTAGTTTTTTTTTTTTTGTTTTTTTTCTTCTAGTCACCCTAGAGAATTTTAAGGATCAGCAATCTGATCGCTCATCCATTTCTGTTGATCAGAGCAACGCAGCTCTCCTGTTACAGCTGCTGCTCTGCCGGCTGTAGCAGGAACAACATCATGATAGCGACTGGAGTCTTCACATGGCAACCACTGACTCCCCGTGATTGCGTCACAGGGCCTCCAATGGCAGCGGGGAAAGGGGATTTCACCGCCACGGCAATTTAAATCATGCTGTCACATTTTGACAGCGTGATCTAAGGGGTTAACAGATGCAGGTGGATCGCAGATCCACGTGCAAGGCACACATCTGCTGTTCAAATTAGCAGACGTGTGGGGATCACCGCCGGCTCACCGAAGCAGCCGGTGACGATAACCCCTTTATGATTTAGGACATACCTCTACGTCTGAGGTCGTGCAGGGGTTAAGGGTGAAAAATCGCAATCAGCGTCAAATTTTTCATCTCGAGGCATTGTGTCACAATATTTATTATTTGACAGATATCGGATTTTACAGTTCAGGTTATTACGGTAAAAAAAGCTTTTTCCCTCAAATACTTTATTTTAATATATTAAATAGTTCCCTTCTATGGGGACTTAGAGGAAACCTGTCACCAGTTTTTTGTCCTATAAGCTGTGGCAACCACCAGTGGGCTCTTATATACAGCATTCTAACATGCTGTATATAAGAGCCCAGACCGCTGTGAGAACATAAAAAACACTTTATAATACTCACCTAAACCGGTCACTGCGGTGGATGTGGCTCAGATGGGAGTCTTCGTCCTCCGGTGGTTCCAATTTCGTCCATCTTTGTTGCCGACTCTGTCGTCCTTCTGAAGCCGCGGTGCATGACGCGTCCGACGTCATAGACACTCGCTGGCATTCAGGTCCTGAGCAGAGCAGATCAAAGTATTGTAGTGCTCCTGAGTGGGACCGGTTGAGTGTGTATGACGTAGACGCGTCATGCACACAGGCTTCAAAAAGAGGACGAAGATGGCCGAAAGAGGAGGCGCCGACACCGGACAACGGAGACGCCCATCTGAGCCACATCCACCGCAGCGACCGGTTTAAGTGTTTTATATGTTCTACACAGCGACCTGGGCTCTTATATACACCATGTTACAATGCTGTATACAAGAGCCCACTGGTGGTGGCCGCAGCTTATAGGGTAAAAAACTGGTGACAGGCTCCTTTAACCATCTGATAATAGTTCATGATTTCTAAAATGATCAATATTAAGGTGCATCAATCCAGTCAAACACTATGGACGCTGCCAGGAAAGTTATTTAAAACCTAATATACCGCATTACCGAGGATTCAGGAGTTCTTTGATGTTAAATAACAACACTTCTGGAGCTACACTCTAATCATTCAGTGTAATCTTGTAATCTTCCAAACATGGAGGGGGCGGGGGACATTGAAATACTTAAAAGATCTTTTGGGAGTTTTTTTTTCTGCCCCCATCCCTCCATATGATCCACAGAAAGAAGAATGAGACCACACCAAAGCTGTAAGATTTCGTCCGGTAATTCTTTATGGTGTGGTGGACCCGTAGAAGCCTAATTACAGGCGAAACGGCCTTCGTCCGCAGCGAGGGGCCGCATCCAGGTCTCCTCCACCCGCTTACAGCTTATACCTTTTAACCTTGAATATGGAATAAAGAATTACCATCCCTCCATATACTGACAAATATCATACCGCCAGTGTCTTCTTGTTACAGGAGATCATGATCATTGCTTTCCTTGGCTCGCTTCTGCAATGACTATCATACGCCTCTCCAGATTTATAAGTAAGTAGTATCCAGTCCGCTGCAGAAAAAAAAAAAAAAAAAAAAAAAGTAAAAAATAAAATGTGCTTCTGATACTTGATTTTCATAAATGCGCATTTATAATTTCAAATAAGATGAACACAAATTTGCCCATTCTCCCCCAACCTTGGGTGATTACTGCAGCTATTTTTTTAATCGAAGGCTGTATAATCCCTTTAAATGGCAAGCTGATCTGCAGTACCAGTGCTGCTCATGGAGAAGAATGGCGCTGTGTATTTATCCCACATTAAGAGACAAGTCTTACTTCCATTGACGATGCTAGTGTCATTGATGCGGCCGACCACCGTGATTCCTTGGTTTTTCGTATTGTTCTGCACCAGTCCTTCATTACTGCTTTTGCTGCCGTTGAAGACACTTCCACAAACTACAAAGGTGTATGTATAGGAGTCGGTGCCGGTCTGAAGTGTGGTTTCAAACCTAAAGTTAAAAAAGAAAAAAAAAAAAAAGTGTTAAGTTTATAAACTTTTGCAGAAGAACAACCATGACATCGCAGCCGTGATTATAATTTGCTGGGTCCCCGCTGATGCTGAGAAATGGCAAGTGCATATGCTGTGAGCTGCACAATCATGGCACCGATCTCCTCCCTCTGCAGTGATCTGGACAGCCCGGGGTGCATCAGTAAAACTAGAATTAAATAAAAACTAAATAAACAGCGAGTTTAATTATGTATTAAAAATACTTGATTTCATAATCACTATTAGTACAAAAATAAAAAGCACGACACCTTCCCTTTTAGGCTATGTGCCCACGGGGAAAGTGTCCAGGGGATATATCAGCAGGACATTCCGCATCACAACTTTGTTTTCATGCTGCGGATGTCCTGCGGATATGCTGCGGGCATTCTGCATTGAGGATACAGCACCATGGCTTCGGCACTGCATCCGCAATGCAGAACAAGTGCTTGAGTGATCGGGGAGTTCATACGTACCTCCATCACGCAGCACTTCACTTTCCGGCCATGTCTGTTAGTGTCTGCACTTTGCAGGAGAAGGTGGGCGGGCCTCAACTAGCTCCGGCTGTCACTTGATTGGAGCTTGTGCAGGCCCCGCCCACCTTCTGCTCCTGGCTCCTCTGCACCGGAGGAAGTGACTCAGGTGTCTGCTATCAAGGCAGGTAAGTATGGGACCCTGCGGAGAAATCCACGGGAATAATTCACATGCTGCAGATTTTTCCGCAGGGAATTCTGCATTATTTCCGCTGCGGAAAAAAAAACGCAGCATGGGTACAGCAGTTCCAAAATGCCATAGAAATGGCTGGGGACTCGCTGTACTGCGGATTTTTAAAAAAATCTGCGGAATTTCTACGAAAAAAATCGCGCCAAATTCCGCAAAATTTTCCGCAGAGTGGGCACATAGCCTAAAACATTCACGCTCTCATTTTTCTGGTATTTGACAAATAGAAATGATTTTGGTTCCAAATTGACCTAAAAATGGGAAAGGCTTATTCTGATTTTATGTCAGACACGGCAGGCTTGCCGGCGGCACCCACACCACACGGCAGACAGATTAGTGACATTTTTTCAAGAGATGCTTTGGTTATTCCATGTAATCTTTGTTTTTGGGTGCGCAGAATACGCTTGAAATGCTTTCAGCATTCGTCTGACGATTTTTTTGTAGTCAGGTTATTTGTTATTGCCTAAAACTTTCTCTACGACCTCTTTAAATGCAATCCACCCTTCTTTTTGGGGATCTGTCATGGTATTGATAAACTCTTAATCTATAAGCCTTCTAATGTCTGGTCCGACAAACACCTTCCTCCAATTTTGCCTCCAACTTGGTGACCAAGTATTTGAAGCATTCTCCATCTTTTGGAAGTGATTTTACAAACTGCTTCATCAATCCCAATTTGATGTGGAGAGGTGGTAGAAGCACTTTATGGGGAGGTACCAATGTTTCTCGGAGAACATTTTTTTTTACCAACTGTGAGCACCCTCGGCTGACAACTCTTCTTGGTCCAGTGATTGTCCCATAAACACAAAAAACAAGGGTATTTGGTATACCCAGCTTGTTGCCCGAGCAGCATGCACAAGACTTTCAAATCCCCGCACACTTGCCAATCGTGGTCTTCATATTTTAGTTTAAGAAGAACCAATTCCAAAGTTCTCGTGGGTTTCTTTGAGGTGTACGGAATGACCTACAGGGATGGAAGCATAAAAACCGCCGTTGTGGAGTAAAACTGCTTCGAGATTTCTTTTTGAAGACTCTATAAAAGATTCCATTGTGCTGAATCATATTGGATTTTGAATTGACCCCTCAAACCTTCGACATCGATGCAATAAACCAACTTGTCTACCTGGGCAAAGTAAGGAACAAACTTCTTTTCATGTCTGAACCATGAAAAAGACACTCCTAGCAATAGAAAATTCCTGCTTTTTGAGCATTGATCCGAGTAACTCAGCGGCATCTTTGGGAAGATTCAAGTCTCTTACCAAATCATTTATTTGCTGGGAAAACAATTTTGATCTTGTATCGTCTTCAAAGTCAGAACTTGATTCATCATCTGGTTCAGGTATAAATTCCACCTTCATCAGAGCTAGTTTTCTCTTCCAAGGTTGCAGGACCTTGGGTACTGGTGCCATGGGGGATGGAACGAATTGCTGAGTGAAGATTGAGGTATGAAATGGAATGCTTCCATTTTGAATGATACCCTTTCACATTGCATGAACAAAAGTAACAATCATCACTATGGTTCTTTTGCTCTTGCCATACCATAGGAATCCCTTAATACACAGCTTTTTTTTTTTTCTTTTAACCAGTGATACAATTTTGGAGGTCCTCACACTGTCTGCACAATAGCGCCGCATGACCAGCTCTACCCTCACCTACTGTATCCGCACCCATTCCCTGTAGACTGAGCCCTCGCAGGCAGGGACCTCTCCTCCTGTAGACTGAGCCCTCGCAGGCAGGGACCTCTCTCCTCCTGTACACTGTGAGCCCTCGCGGGCAGTGTCCTCTCTCCTCCTGTAGACTGTGAGCCCTCGCGGGCAGGGTCCTCTCTCCTCCTGTAGACTGTGAGCCCTCGCGGGCAGGGTCCTCTCTCCTCCTGTAGACTGTGAGCCCTCGCGGGCAGGGTCCTCTCTCCTCCTGTAGACTGTGAGCCCTCGCGGGCAGGGTCCTCTCTCCTCCTGTAGACTGTGAGCCCTCGCGGGCAGGGTCCTCTCTCCTCCTGTAGACTGTGAGCCCTCGCGGGCAGGGTCCTCTCTCCTCCTGTAGACTGTGAGCCCTCGCGGGCAGGGTCCTCTCTCCTCCTGTAGACTGTGAGCCCTCGCGGGCAGGGTCCTCTCTCCTCCTGTAGACTGTGAGCCCTCGCGGGCAGGGTCCTCTCTCCTCCTGTACCAGTCTGTGCCTTGTATTGTTTATGATTATTGTACTTGTCCCTATTATGTATTCCTCTTTCACATGTAGAGCACCATGGAATTCATGGGGCTATAATAATAAATAAATAAATAAATATGAGGCGCCGAAGCTTTATATTGATCTCCAAGTTTTAGTCAGAAGTATGTGAGTATACTTTTTTTTTTCCACAAAGTCTGTAATATTCAGCTGTTGCAACACTATATTCACCACAAATGTAACAGAAACTGTCAGGCGACTTGATACACTTCCGCTGACCCCATAATGCTAATTTTTGGAAACACTGTTGAATAATGATGAGCTAACACGAACTGAGCTGAAAAAGTGTGAACAGGCGAGAACCAAGAAAAACCAAGCCGGGCATGTCTGAGCCCACGCGTCCAGCTTACAACATGTTGATGCTGGTTTCATTCGCTCACTCTTAAAGTTCTTCTCTTTGAAAGTTATGTTATTTTGGCATTGTATATCTTAAATGCACTGATATGAATTAACAGTAATTTTGACTGTAAATTTGGTTAAAAACCCCATAATCAAAAAAATACCAAGAATTGAGAAAAATTTTACTAAATTTGAAGAGAATTTTGCATTTTGTGGCAAATCCTGACCTTCAGGACATTATTTTCAATATTTTCAGACCACCAAAATACATGGAAATTAGATTAAAATAATCAAACCTCTTTTTAGTCGCGCACCTGAGTTATTTTACTCTGACTGCACAACGTTACCTCTTGTGCTTCAGTGGAGCCAGTCTGTTGAGGAGCGCCTGCTCCGAGGCTGACGCTTTGTCACTGCTCAGCTTACAGTCATCAACAACGTCGGCAGCCACAGCCGATACAGCAGCGAGACAGATGCACAGCCACCGGGTGTACATCCTGCAAGGAGAGAATTACACATTTCATCAGAAAACATTGCTCACACTTTTTGGTATATATTAGATACAAAGACCACAATGGTCCCAAATCTTTGACCACTGATTTGCATACTTCAAAGGGCTCTATACAGCCCACATACCTCTTTGGCACTACTAGGACTTCCATTAGGGAGCATTTACACTGTATTTGGCGTGTGTGGCAGGAAAGCTCCTAGTTTATACACCAAATGTATACATAGCCCACCCCTCGCAATGATCCGATGGTGGCCAACAGGGGGTCCTACTGCCTTCAGTTAGTGTGTTTTTTTACTGTATGGAAAAGTGCAGCCAAAAATGCTTTTCTATTCAGTAAAAAAGTGAGACAAAACCACTCCTCAGTCATCACCAAAGCTGAACAAGGGATGGACGTGAAGCTGTTTAACAAATGGGATCAGAGCCGATACCTTAGAAGGGAACCTGTCACCAGATTTGGGGCCTATAAGCTGCAGCCACCACCAGTAAACTCTTATATACAGCATTCTAACATGCTGTATATAAGAGCCCAGGCCACTGTGTAGAACATAAAAATCACTTTATAATACTCACCTAAATGGTCGTGCGGTGCAGACTGGTCGGATGGGTGTCTCTGTTCTCCGGTACCAGCGCCTCCTCTTTCAGCCATCTTTGTCCTCCATCTTCTGAAGCCGTGGAGCGTGACGCGTCCTACGTCATCCACACAAGCCGGCATTGAGGTCCTGCACAGGCGTACTACATACTTTGATCTGTCCTGAGCAGGGCAGATCAAAGTGCGCCTGCGTGGGACCTCAATGCCGGATAGTGTGTATGACGTGTCCAGCACCCAGGCTTCAGAAGACGGAGGACAAAGATGGCCGAAAGAGGAGGTGCCTGACCCAGAGAACGGAGACACCCATCTGACCATTGTGCACGCACCGCCCATTTAGGTGAGTATTATAAAGTGATTTTTACGTTCTACATAGTGGCCTAGGCTCTTATATACAGCGTGTTAGAATGCTGTATATAAAAGGCCACTGGTGGTGGCCGCAGCTAAAATAGTCACCAAATCTGGTGACAAGTTCCCTTTAAAGGGTCTAGCAATGAAGTCACCCCATTTATTTTAACTACAATTCTGTGCAATCATATCTATAGACAGGTGTGTGAACCATGGAGAAAAGCCCCCTAGATCACAGCGTAATATTCCTGACTTATTCCTCTCACTTTCACCTTCAGGGTTTCTATGGAGTCAAGTGCATAACTGCTCCGACCAGTTTTAGCAGTCGGCAGGATTTGCAGACGTTTGGCAGATGGATGCAAGGGTAAATATTGCTGAGAGCGACTCAAGAAGCCTGTCCTTACATCCCAGAAGGAGGGCGGCCCGAGGAGCAGCAATCAGACCGGAGCCAAGAGCTTCACGTAGAGGAGAAAAAACAACAAATGTGCTCAGAATTATACTGATCTGCACAAGCAGATTCATACATTGCGTCCCCCAATAATCCAATCTGTATGGAGTCAAGCTGGAGGTGTTCTTTTTCTATGTGCCTTTTTGTGTTTTTAATTTTAATATTTAGCATTGTGGTGTTTGACACATTTCAATATCAAAAACACAAAATTGGCATGGTACATTTACTACCTTGCATTAAAAAACAAAACAAAAAAAAAGGTGATGTGCACTATAGCCAAATTTTGACAATCAAATGAATACAATATTTGTAGAGATAATAAGTGGATTTTTTTGGTAGATTTTATCTGAAAATCAGATAAAAATGGTGTATGAACATACCCTCCTAGTGACTAAAGCGTGCTTTACACGCTACGATATCGTTAATGTTTTATTGTCGGGGGTCACGTTGTTAGTGACGCACATCCAGCGTCATTAACGGTATTGCAGCGTGTAACACTTACCAGTGACCTTAAACGTCCTCCAAAGTGGTGAAAATCGTTCCCCCATGGAGAGGTCGTCCTAAAACCAAAAATTGTTAATGGTCGTTTATAGATGTTGTTCCTCGTTCCTGCGGCGTCACACATCGCTGTGTGTGACACCGCAGGAGCGAGGAACCTCACCTTACCAGCGTCCTCCCCGCAATGAGGAAGGAAGGAGGTGGGCGGAAAGTTCGTCCCACTCATCTCCGCCCCTCCGCTTTGATTCGCCGGCCGCGTAGTGACGTCGCAGTGACATCGAACGCACCTCCCCCTTGAAGGAGGGATTGTTCGGCAGTCACAGCGACGACGCCGACCAGGTAAGTGCGTGACGCTGCCGTAGCGATAATGTTCGTTGCGGCAGCGATCACACAATATCACATGCACGACGGGGGCGGGTGCTTTTGCATACAATATCGCTAGCAATTACTAGAAATATCGTAGCGTGTAAAGCCCGCTTAAGAGACCCTACACCCTGGAACTGAAGAGCTCACGCATGGTAACCCTACCTGGTGCCTGCTGTTACCCTCCTCCTTTGCAGAGATCAGTGTCCCGTTCCTCCTGCTTCCAAGATGCCGCTGCAGTGATATGGGGAGAGCAGTCAGTAAAAGGCTATGTGCACATGTTGCTTTTCTGTGTGCTTCTGTTCTGCACACAAAAAAAATCATGTTTTTGCGTGAAAAAAGCCGCTGGAAAAAAATGGGCATTTTTTATTGCGTTTGCTCACTTGCGTTCTTCCTGCTTTTTTATGGTGTTTTTTTTGTCTAGGTGATCAGGCGCTGTACCCACGCGATCGCCGCCGGGTCTCCAGCTCCCGGCAGTTTAACACTAGAACTCCCAGAGAGGGGTCATTTAACATTTCTACCTTTGCCAATCCATAGAGCTCGAAATTCCTGGGACTTCTAGTTAACCCCCTGAATGCTGTGATCAGTGCAATCGCTGCATTCAGGAGGCAGGGAGAGGAATCGATTATCTCTCCCTGACGATCGGGTCCCTGTAATGCGATCATAGGGACCCAATCGCTGCCAAAGTAACCCTACGTCGTCACCAGAACTAGAGTCTGATCAGA
This sequence comes from Anomaloglossus baeobatrachus, assembly GCF_048569485.1. Classification (NCBI taxonomy): domain Eukaryota; kingdom Metazoa; phylum Chordata; class Amphibia; order Anura; family Aromobatidae; genus Anomaloglossus; species Anomaloglossus baeobatrachus. The sequence goes on along the minus strand of NC_134357.1, from coordinate 57,067,691 downwards.
GGAGGCAAACGGAGGGGTCACTTACCAGTGTCCGAATGGTGGGTCACTTTAAAGAAGCTTACACCACTTTAAGATTGATCCTAGGGCTGTTTGCAGCGCTCAGATGTCAGCAGTGTACGGAGCGGAGCTGATCTGCAGATCCTCACAACACTTTGCATCATGATGAAGGGCAGAAGATCTGTACAATATACCAGTACACATTTGGCCTCTGCTCAATAACGAATGGGGGGGGACCAGGTGTCAGACCACCACTGGTCTGAAATTGAGGACCTATTATATAGATCAGTCATCAGTATCAATAAGCTTGACCCCCCCTCCTCCTCCTGTAATAGGCTTGAGGACTTGACACATTCATGCACATAGGTAATAACGAAACCCCAATCTCAAAGATAATGTACTGTTTGGAGGTTTATAGACCAGGAAAATCCTCTAAGGCTATGTGCCCACGGGGACAGTGTCCTGCGGATATATCCGCAAGACATTCCGCAGGAGCTCCCAGGAAACAGCACCACAACTTTTGTCTGTTTCCATACTGCGGAATGTCGTGCGGATATGGTGCGGGCTTTCTGCATTGAGGATACAGTACCATGGCTTCGGCACTGCATCCTCAATGCAGAACAAGTGCTGCAGTGATCGGGGGAGTTCATACTCCCCTCCATCACGCAGCACCTCGCTTTCCGGCAGCCGGGTCACTCTCTCAGCGTCTTCAGGAGAAGGTGGGCGGGCCTGAACTAGCTCCGGCTGTCACATGACCAGAGCTCGTGCAGGCTCCGCCCACCTCTTCCTTCCTGACCTGGATTCACCGCGCTGCTGTACACCGGACGGAGAAAGTGACTCCGGTGAGGCAGGCAAGTATATGGGACCCTGCGGAGAAATCCGCAACAATAATTGACATGCTGCAGATTTTTCCGCACGGAAATCCGCATGATTTCCGCTGCGGAAAAATCCACAGCGTGGGCACAGAATTTCCCAAATGCCATAGAAATGGCTGGGGAGTAGCTGTGCTGCAGATTTCTGGAAAATCCGTGGCTTTTCCGCAAGAAATCCGCTGCAAAATCCGCGCATTTTCCGCAGCGTGGGCACGTAGCCTATGAAGAAAAAAAAGAGGGAAAAAAATAGTAAAATCCGCTACAGGTTTTACCCCCCCCCCCCGCCCTCCAAACAAGTTCCTAAAATTTTTATAGCTTTAGTATCATATAAAGTTTATTGTTTTCAAAAACTGAATATATAAATTCCTGTCGCTCGGGGTTCATTTTTCGCATTGTTCTAGGATAGTTCTGGTTTTCTGACAGTGACTCGGCCTGTGGACTGGAAGAACTGGTATAACGAGTGAGAAAGATACAGCGCGTTATCAATCACGTTAATTAACAGGATTATAGAACAGCGGTCGCGAGGCTCCGACTATAGGAAACGGCCCCTGGCCTCTGCGGCCGCCAAGGGGGGGGGGGGGGGGGTGTGTAACGAAACGGCCCCCGGCTTCTGCGAACGCCAGGGGGGGGGGGCAACAAAACGACCCCCGGCTTCTGCGGACGCCATGGGGGGGGGGGCGCAACGAAACGGCCCCCGGCTTCTGCGGACGGGGGGGGGGGGGGGTAACGAAACGGCCCCCGGCTTCTGCGGACGCCAGGGGAAGGGGGCAACGAAACGGCCCCCGGCTTCTGCGAACGCCAGGGGGGGGGGCAACAAAACGACCCCCGGCTTCTGCGGACGCCATGGGGGGGGGGCGCAACGAAACGGCCCCCGGCTTCTGCGGACGGGGGGGGGTAACGAAACGGCCCCCGGCTTCTGCGGACGCCAGGGGAAGGGGGCAACGAAACGGCCCCCGGCTTCTGCGGACGCCAGGGGGGGGGGCAACGAAACGGCCCCCGACTTCTGCGGACGCCAGGGGGGGGGCAACGAAACGGCCCTCGGCTTCTACGGACGCCAGGGGGGGGGGGGGGCAACGAAACGGCCCTCGGCTTCTACGGACGCCAGGGGGGGGGGGGCAACGAAACGGCCCTCGGCTTCTACGGACGCCAGGGGGGGGGGGGGGCAACGAAACGGCCCTCGGCTTCTGCGGACGCCAGGGGGGGGGGGCAACAAAACTGCCTCCAACTTGTGCGGACGCCAGAGGGCAAGAAAACTGCCCCCGGCTTCTGCAGCCGCCAGGTGGCAATGTGATTCCCCAGAGGTCTCACAAATTATAATTAAAAATGTCCTGATTTAAAGGCATCTCCCAAATAAAAAAAAAAAAAGTTAAGCTGATAAATTAGTCCATGTGCAGCTTATAATTATATTTAATCTACAAACTCCGGTTCAGGTCCACAGGGTTTGGACAGAGTTTCCTGCGCTGTCCCAGTGTGTAAAGGGGGCTGGTTGCTCAGTGCAATAGACAATCCTAAATTATTCTACTTACATATTGGCTGTAACACAGAAGGGGGCTGGCTGACAGCTCATTACAATAGCTGACAACCTCCTGGAACCAGGGACTGTAGGATCCAGCTGAAGATCCACAAACGTCACAGACAGGAATTTTATCATTATTTATAACATTTATGTATAACTTTATTAGCTGGAAGAAGGGAATTTTGTTACTTACCGTAAATTCCTTTTCTTCTAGCTCCTATTGGGAGACCCAGACGATTGGGTGTATAGCTACTGCCTCCGGAGGCCACACAAAGCATTACACTAAAAAGTGTAAGGCCCCTCCCCTTCTGGCTATACACCCCCAGTGGGATCACTGGCTCACCAGTTTTAGTGCAAAAGCAAGAAGGAGGAAAGCCAATAACTTGGTTAAACAAATTCACTCCGAGTAACATCGGAGAACTGAAAAACCGTTCAACATGAACAACATGTGTACCCGAAAAAACCCAAAAATCCCGAAGGACAACAGGGCGGGTGCTGGGTCTCCCAATAGGAGCTAGAAGAAAAGGAATTTACGGTAAGTAACAAAATTCCCTTCTTCGGCGCTCCATTGGGAGACCCAGACGATTGGGACGTCCAAAAGCTGTCCCTGGGTGGGTAAAGAAATACCTCATGTTAGAGCTGCGAAGACAGCTCTCCCCTACGGGGAGGCAACTGCCGCCTGCAGGACTCTTCTACCTAGGCTGGCGTCCGCCGAAGCATAGGTATGCACCTGATAATGTTTGGTGAAAGTGTGCAGACTCGACCAGGTAGCTGCCTGGCACACCTGTTGAGCCGTAGCCTGGTGTCGTAATGCCCAGGACGCACCCACGGCTCTGGTAGAATGGGCCTTCAGCCCTGATGGAACCGGAAGCCCAGCAGAACGGTAGGCTTCAAGAATTGGCTCTTTGATCCATCGAGCCAGGGTGGCCTTAGAAGCCTGCGACCCTTTACGCTTACCAGCGACAAGGACAGAAAGTGCATCCGAACGGCGCAGGGGCGCCGTGCGGGAAATGTAGATTCTGAGTGCTCTCACCAGATCTAACAAATGTAAATCCTTCTCATACCGATGAACTGCATGAGGACAAAACGAAGGCAAAGAGATATCCTGATTAAGATGAAAAGAGGATACCACCTTCGGGAGAAACTCCTGAATGGGGCGTAGCACTACCTTGTCCTGGTGGAAGACCAGGAAGGGAGCATTGGAAGACAGCGCTGCTAGCTCAGACACTCTCCGAAGAGATGTGATCGCTACCAGAAAAGCCACTTTCTGTGATAGTCTAGAAAGTGAAACCTCCCTCAGAGGCTCGAAGGGCGGCTTCTGGAGGGCAAATAGTACCCTGTTCAGATCCCATGGATCTAACGGCCGCTTGTACGGGGGTGCAATATGACAAACCCCCTGCAGGAACGTGCGCACCTTAGGAAGTCGTGCTAGACGCTTCTGAAAAAAGACGGATAGCGCCGAGACTTGCCCTTTAAGGGAGCCGAGCGACAAACCTTTTTCTAACCCAGATTGCAGGAAAGAAAGAAAGGTAGGCAATGCAAATGGCCAGGGAGACACTCCCTGAACAGAGCACCAGGATAAGAATATCCTCCACGTTCTGTGGTAGATCTTAGCGGACGTGGGCTTCCTAGCCTGTCTCATGGTGGCAACGACCCCTTGGGATAATCCTGAAGACCCTAGGATCCAGGACTCAATGGCCACACAGTCAGGTTCAGGGCCGCAGAATTCCGATGGAAAAACGGCCCTAGGGACAGTAAGTCTGGTCGGTCTGGCAGTGCCCACGGTTGGCCGACCGTGAGATGCCACAGATCCGGATACCACGCCCTCCTTGGCCAGTCTGGGGCGACTAGTATGACGCGGCTGCAGTCGGATCTGATCTTGCGTAGCACTCTGGGCAAGAGCGCCAGAGGTGGAAAAGCATAAGGGAGCCGGAACTGCGACCAATCTTGCACTAAGGCGTCTGCCGCCAGAGCTCTGTGATCGCGGGACCGTGCTATGAAGGTTGTTGTGCCTGGACGCCATTAGGTCGACGTCCGGCCTTCCCCAGCGGCTACAGATTTCCTGAAACACGTCCGGGTGAAGGGACCATTCTCCTGCGTCCATGCCCTGGCGGCTGAGGAAGTCTGCTTCCCAGTTTTCTACGCCGGGAATGTGAACTGCGGATACGGTGGAGGCCGTGGCTTCCACCCACATCATAATCCGCCGGACTTCCTGGAAGGCTTGCCGACTGCGTGTCCCCCTTGGTGATTGATGTATGCCACCGCTGTGGAGTTGTCCGATTGAATTCGGATCTGCTTCCCTTCCAGCCCTGTTGGAAGGCTAGTGGGGCAAGATACACTGCTCTGATTTCCAGAACATTGATCTGAAGGGTGGACTCCTGCTGAGTCCACGTACCCTGAGCCCTGTGGTGGAGAAACACTGCTCCCCACCCTGACAGACTCGCGTCTGTCGTGACTACCGCCCAAGACGGTGGTAGGAAGGATCTTCCCTGTGATAATGAGGTGGGAAGAAGCCACCATTGCAGAGAGTCCTTGGCCGTCTGCGAAAGGGATACTTTCCTGTTCAGGGATGTTGACTTCCCGTCCCATTGGCGGAGAATGTCCCAATAAAGAGGACGCAGATGAAACTGCGCAAACGGAACCGCCTCCATTGCCGCCACCATCTTCCCAAGGAAGTGCATGAGGCGTCTTAAGGAGTGCGACTGACCGTGACGGAGAGTCTGCACCCCGGTCTGTAGTGACCGCTGCTTGTCCAGCGGAAGCTTCACTAGCGCTGAGAGGGTATGAAACTCCATGCCAAGATACGTTAGTGATTGGGTCGGTGACAGGTTTGACTTTGAGAAGTTGATGATCCACCCGAACGTCTGGAGAGTCTCCAGCGCAACATTCAGGCTGAGTTGGCATGCCTCTTGAGAGGGTGCCTTGACAAGTAGATCGTCAAAGTAAGGGATCACAGAGTGTCCCTGTGAGTGCAAGACTGCTACCACTGCCGCCATGACCTTGGTGAACACCCGTGGGGCTGTCGCCAGACCAAATGGCAGAGCTACGAACTGGAGATGTTCGTCTCCTATCACAAAACGTAGAAAACGTTGGTGCTCTGTAGCAATCGGCACGTGGAGATAAGCATCTTTGATGTCTATTGATGCTAGGAAATTTCCTTGAGACATTGAGGCAATGACGGAGCGGAGGGTTTCATCCGGAACCGCCTGGCCCCACGTGCTTGTTGAGCAGTTTTGGGTCCAGAACGGAACGGAAAGAGCCGTCCTTTTTTTGGCACCACAACCAGATTGGAGGAAAACCGTGTCTTGTTCCTGAAGAGGAACAGGGATTACCACTCCTTCTGCCTGCAGAAGAGCATCGGCTCGGTGGGGAGGTGGGGACGTTCTGAATAATCGAGTCCCTCACCCACCGGTCTGTGACCTGTGGCAGCTAAATGTCGCCAAAGGCGAGCGAGTCTGCCATCAACCGCGGATGCGGAGAGATGAGAGAGCTGAGAGTCATGAGGAGACCGCCTTGGTAGCGGTTCCACCGGCTGCCTTCCTTGGGCGTGATTGAGCCCCCGGAAGCTGAGCCCCTCTGAGGCTTTTCAGCTCTTTTGGACGAGGACAATTGGGACCTGCCCGAGCTTGGGAAGGACTGAAACCTCGACTGTCCTTCCAGGACAGCATTAATAGGGTAAGTCGCCATGCAGACATTGCGAGGTTACGGACGCCCCTGCGGCACAAATGGACATATGCTCAAGACCAGCTGTGCAAGAACAGCTGAAAAGCTTAGGGTGCCCATACGGCTGTAAATGCCGGAGCAACCGACACGCCGATAGCCTCATAGACAGATTTCAACCAGAGTCCATCTGTCTAGCATCTTCAAGTGAAGTCCCATCTCCACTGCAACTATGCTCTAGCCGCAAGCCTGGAGATTGGAGAATCCAGCTGTGGACCCTGGGTCCCGCGCTTGACCACGTCAGGGGGAAAAGGATAACGTGTATCCTTAATACGTTTGGAGAAAACGCTTATCTGGTAAGCGTGGTGTTCCTGGACTGCTTCTCTGAAGTCAGCGTGGCCAGAAAAAATACTCAATATACGTTTGAGCTACTGAAATGGGACTTCCCTGCTGTGAAGCTGACTCCTCCGCTGGGGGAGCTGAGGGAGAAAGATCCAACATTCCATTGATGGACGCTATAGGATCATTCCTTATGGCGTCACCATCCGGTGTATCCGGATTGAGAGCGGTGTCAGGATCAAAGTCCTGATGAGCTACGTCTGCCTCATCATACAGAGAGCCTCCTGGGACCCCCCCCGGAGCACCGATTTTATTCCCAATGAGGGTGGCCAGGGAGCAATGATCCAGATTGCCCATGGCCTGTCCGGACTGCAAGTCTCTATCCCATTGCAACTCCATCCCTGTCCTTGGGCAGGGTTGACAGGTGGTTCCTTTGGCCACGTCTAATAGAGACCCCGGCTGACCAAGTGCTACAGGGGAGCATTGCACACAATGGGGTTCAGTGCCGTGGAACAGTATCACATGCAGTAAAAACAGCATCGAAAGGCTGTGTTGCATATATGCTGCTGCCGGCTAGCCATCTAGGATATAGAGCCAAGAATGGCGACCGTACAGTGCAATGTATAGCATACAAGCCTAAAGTACAAATGAACACCGCAGCACATGCAATACAAGCAGCATAGAAAGCCTGTGCCTTGGCACCCCTGCTTTTCTGCTGCTGTAGACTAGCCATCTAGGGGAATATAGCCCAGAATAGCGACCATACAGTGCAATGTATAGCATACAAGCATAAGTACAAATGAACACTGCAACCCCTGCAATACAAGCAGCATAGAAAAAAACCTGTGCCTCAGCACCCTTGCTTTTCTGCTGCTGTAGTCTAGTCATCCTAGGCGAAAATAGCCCAGACTAGCGACCGTACAGTGCAGTGTATAGCATACAAGCATAAATACACATGAACACTTCAGTACATGCAATACAAGCAGCATGGAAAGCCTGTGCCTTAGCACCCCTGCTTTCCTGCTGCTGATGTGTCGCCATCTAAGAGGGCATATAGCCACAAATAGCGACCTATGCAGTGTAAGCATAAAATACAAATGGACAACTGCGGTATGTAGAGGGGTCAGCACTTCAGGTGCCGCTTACCGCCCGCCTATAAGCGGGTGTGTGGTCGCCCTAGTCCTGTGCCTGGTTGCCCAGAGTCCGATCTCTCAGCTCGGACTGCAGGAATGGCTGCCGGCGTCTTCTCCAGCTCGTGTGGGTAGGGGCGGGCCGTGGGCGTGCCCCCAAGTCAGAGCGGGAAACCGGCGTCCCACAGTGTCCAGTGAGAGGGCTGGAGCATGTAAATAAGGCTCCAGCCCTCGGCGCTGCTGATTGACAGGGTGGGGGGCGGGGAACGAAGCGGAGCTAGGCCGCAAAAGCCGGGGACTGGATTTATAAGCGCCGCCGCCGTAAAAGCGCGGTCGGCGCTCAGTCCCCGGCGCACTACAAGTCCCAGCCGCGCCGCCGCTCCCGGAGCGTCCGGCGCGGGTAGTTCCCCATACATAAAGTCACTCAGCTAGGCTGCAGTGACTGTAACCCTTTACTGTCCCCGGCGCACTAGCACACCCAGCAAGTCTGGAGTGTGCTGTGCCTGTGTGTACGGGGACACAGAGTACCTGAATGGTGCAGGGCCATGTCCCTGAACGGTACCCAGCTCCGTATCCAGCAGGTTCAATGGGTCTGTGGATGGAGCCCGGCCTCAGGGCCGGTAAGATCCCACTTCCTCAGAGCCCCTCAGGGGGATGGGGAAGGAAAAACAGCATGTGGGCTCCAGCCGCCGTACCAGCAATAGGTACCTCAACCTTACAAACCACCAGCGGGGTGAGAAGGGAGCATGCTGGGGGCCCTATATGGGCCCTCTTTTCTTCCATCCGATATAGTCAGCAGCTACTGCTGACTAAACAGTGGAGCTATGCGTGGATGTCTGACCTCCTTCGCACACAAAGCTTGAAAACTGGTGAGCCAGTGATCCCACTGGGGGTGTATAGCCAGAAGGGGAGGGGCCTTACACTTTTTAGTGTAATGCTTTGTGTGGCCTCCGGAGGCAGTAGCTATACACCCAATCGTCTGGGTCTCCCAATGGAGCGCCGAAGAAAATATCTTTAAAACCCCAGTCTAATGTCACAGGAAACATGACAACGTGTATTAATACCAAAACTATAGTCGTTCCACGCTCAGAGGCCCAGAATTTGGGTGAGCGTGGGAGTGTGCAGTCTTCAGCTGCAAAAGGCTTAAAGGGGGTTGCCAAAGCATTTTTTTTTATTTTTTTTTTAATTAAAAACACGTATTTAGAGCTAAGAATCATTTATGCAATTTGTTTTCGAAAGAAATTTTGCACCAATTTGCCTTTGGAGGCTCTTTGTGTCCCGGCATATTCAACTTTCATGAGGTCTGAGGACATAATACAGCTTAAAAAAAAGATAAAAACTCACATTGGACAGTCAGAATGAGCGCACTTAACTCACTCATCAGCAATATACAGTGTGTCCACCCATATCCAGTCCACCGCCATTACCTTGAGAATGGTGGCAGCTATGGGCATAGAAGTGGTGTCTAGGTATAGTAAAGTATCCATGTGCTACGCAATGAAACCACCTATAGCGCCACCTGGTGGAAAACAACGGAGTTAGCATTTTTATCTTGAAACGGAACAAGAGAGAAAAAAAAAGTGAATTACAAAGTTGTAGGGCATCATCAATTCAATACGAATCGACACCTTGCATACAGAAATGCTATGATTAGAACGTGTAAAACTCACAAGGCTGCGGACGTGAAACGATACCTCATGGAGACCTTCCTACAAGTCATTGGGCATGGTGGCTGTGTGGAGTGGCCTCCACGCTCACCTGACCTGACCCCATTGGACTTCTTTCTGTGAGGTCACATCAAACAGCAGGTGTATGCGACCCCTCCACTGACATTGCAGGACCTACGACGACGTATCACAGATGCTTGGAGAAACGTGTCACCTACCATATTGCACAACGTGCAGCAAGATACAGTGTGCTGTGCAGAGTCCAGATGTGCATTGCAGCTGACGGTGGCCACTTTGAGCATCAAAGTTAACCCCTTAATGACCCATGACATACTGGGTACGTCATGGAACGTGTGCGATTAATCCCCACCCCCTGCCGTGGGCAGGCCGCAGCGATCCACGCACATATCAGCTGTTTTCAACAGCCGACATGTGTGCCTGTTAGTTGTGGGCGGAATCGCTTCCACCCGCGACTATTAACCCCTTATATCTCGCTGCCAAAATCTGGCAGCGAGATGTATATGCGCGCCGCCATTATCTTGACTTACCCCGCCCCCATCGGAAGTCACGTGACATGATCACGTGACTTCCAGTGGTTGCCATGGTAGCACAGGGTCACGTGATGACGCCTGTAGCTAACATGAGTCACTTCCTCTCAATGCTGGAATACAGCCGGCATTGAAAGTAAAGCAGCATATCTGCAGATCTTAGCTCTGTAGCTGTGATCGCTATAGCCCCCTAGGGAACTAGTAAAATAAAAAAAAAAAAATAGTTTTAAAAAAATTAAAAAAAAAAATAAAAAAACCTAAAAGTTCAAATCAGCCCCCTTTCACCCCATTGAAAATTAAAGGGTTAAAAAAAATAATATACACATTTGATATCGCCGCGTTCAGAAATGCCCGATCAAAATATAAAATCACGTAATCTGATTTATAAATGGCGTAGCAGCAAAAAAAATTTAAACGCCAAAATTACGTTTTTTTGGTCACTGCAAATTTTGCTCAAAATGCAATATCAGGCGATAAAAACGTAGCATCTGCGCAAAAATGGTACAGGTACAAACGTCAGCTCAAGACGCAAAAAATAAGCCGTCTCTGAGCCATAGATCCCGAAAAATGAGAACGCTACGGGTTTCGGAAAATGGCGCAAAACGTACGCCACCTTTTTTTGGACAAGTTTGTGAATTTTTTTTTTAACTCCTTAGATAAAAGTAAACCTATTCATATTTTGTGTCTACAAACTCGCACCGACCTCAGGCATCACACCCACACATCAGTTTTACCATATATCTAACACTGAATAAAATATCCCAAAAACTATTGTGCGATCACACTTTTTTTTGCAATTTTTCTGCACTTTGAATTTTTTTTGCTGTTTTCCAGTACACTATATGGTAAAACGTATGGTTCCATTTAAAAGTATAACTCCTCCCGCAAAAAACAAGCCCTCATATGGCAAGATTGACGGAAAAATAAAAAAGTTACGGCTGTCGGAAGAAAGAGGGAACACACCCCCCCCTTCCCCGGAAGGAAACGCAAAATGCCCGGGGGCTGAAGGGGTTAAATGAGCGCCATATGCGTGACCGACCAACAGTCAATGGGGGGGGGGTCATCGGTTTCAGATAACATTTCTGTATGCAAGGTGTCGATTCGTATTGAATTGATGATGCCCTACAATTTTTTAATTCACTTTTTTTCCTCTCTCTCGTTCCGTTTTTGAGATAGACAGGTGTAGACCTGTTGAAGAGCTTGCTTAGCACGAAACGGCCATCTGCTGCGCCGTGCATCCCTCCCCCCTCCCCTGTTTTTACATTTTACCTGATGCTGAAATAAACGGATTCTTTGGTATACGGCAGCCCGGTGAGTGCCCTCTTTTGCTTCATTGAATTGATGATGCCCTACAATTTTTTAATTCACTTTTTTTCTCTCTCTCGTTCCGTTTTTGAGATAAAAATGCTAACTCTTGTTTTCCACCAGGTGGCGCTATAAGTGGTTTCATTGCGTTGCGCATGGATACTTTACTATACCTAGACACCACTTCTATTCCTATAGCTGCCGTCGTTCTCAAGTTAATGGCAGTGGACAGGATAGGGGTGGACACACTGTAGAGGTTATAGAGGATAAATGGTGTAACATTTTTAATGAAACCGAACTAGAAAATTTTTAGCCAATAATACAAGAAAAAAAATTTCAACAATGTTCGACAATGGCTTTAAAGTATTTTGCCAAAAATTCCCCCAGACTATGAAAATAAACCAAAACTTCACATACAGTCTCAAGATTTACGGGCGCCCTTCAGGGGTTTGATCCCACTGCTCTTAAAAAGCATCACTGCGGCTTCTTTCTTATTAGACCTCTGGAGTTGTGCTTTAAATACAAGTCCCCTGCCCTTTTTTACGCTCACCTTCTATCGCCGCCGTTCTGGTTGGTCTCGGCAGCTCCAATGGAGCTGGAGGTCACAACTCAATGCAATATATACAAGGCACTCCTGAATTCAGTAAAATATGATGATTTTTTATTATTTCATACTCAGTTTAGTCAAGTCAGACGTTGCGGCCCAAACATGGCCTTCATCAGTAACTGAAATAGATTACCGTAACAAAATATCCAAAATTACATCAAAAGAATAAAAAAATTATAAAAATACAAACATCATGTACAGTAGATTTATACAAACCAGATTAAACATCTGTGTTGATAGTACCAGATGATATAGAATAGACCAATACACAATGAATGATATAAGTGATTACAGTGCTGTATAGCAAAAATTCTGGATCCCAAAGGAAGACAAGAGGGGTGTAACATACATACATATACATATATATATATGTTTATTTTTATAATTTTTTTATTCTTTTGATGTAATTTGGGATATTTTGTTAATCTATTTCAGTTACTGATGAAGGCCATGTTTGGGCCGCAACGTCTGACTTGACTAAACTGAGTATGAAATAATAAAGCATAATCATATTTTACTGAATTCAGGTGTGCCTTGTATATATATTACTACTGTATATGGTCTGGAAACCTACCTGAGCACCCTGGTAACTAGAAATTCAGTAGAAGTGCCTTATCCTTTTGAACAACTCAATGCAAGTCTATGAGTGCCTCCGGTTGGCTCTCAAGAGGTGCATTAAGAACTTGTGACGTAACTTCTGGCCAGTCAGAAGTGATGGACACAAGATGGTGCCACGGAATCAGAGCAGCACCAAAAACGGATGAAAATGCCAGAGGGTAAGTAAAATGGCAGGGGACTTGCATTTAAAGGGTCACTTCAGCAAAAAAAAAAAAAGAAAGAAACAGTGCCTGTGGGTTTAGACTCATGGATTAGATACGAGGAGCTGACAGGCGTTGAGCTGAGCAGTCACTATAGATCTTACCAGGAACCTATTAGAACCTGTTATCTGATCCATGCTTGCGAGGCAGAAATCGGAGCCATCTATTATTGTGGATGTTTACTCTGAAACAGCAGCTTCTCTCAACCAGAATCCATTTGACAGACGGGACATTTTCTCCTTTGCACAAAGAATCAAAAAAGACCTTCCAGTCACTTAAAGCACAGCGTGTAGAAGCTGTCAGAGATCTCCGTGGAAAGGTTCATGTGGTTGACAAAAGCAGCTTCTGCCTCGTAAAGAAGCAGTCCCATCAAAGATTTTATCATATTGTAAAACACTGTTGCCCTTCTACCCAGTTAATTCTTCTCTTTCTATCAGGTCTATGGCATCAAGTGATTAAAACTGACAGCTAAATCCTTTTAAGCTCTAAGTAGCAACAGGAAGGTTTTTTTTTTCCCTGCATAATTCATCTCTTGCAAAAGTCAATGGCAAAGGGGTATGGGGAAAGAAGCAGCTGGGTCAGGAGTTGAAGAGGGAAATGATTAATGCAGGGACAAGAGACTTCCTGTTTCTAGGTATAGCTTAGGCTGCTTTCACACATCCGGTTTTAGCAGAGCCGGCCAATGCGGCTCTAAAACCTATGCAACGGATGCGGCGACAATGCCACATCCTTTGCATAAGTTTTTGACATGCGGCCCGTCCGGTTTTTGCCGGTTGCGGCACGCTACTGAGCATGCGCAGTGGAAAAAAACGCATGCGGCGGCCGGATGCGGTGTTTGTAAGCATTAAATCGCGACGCATCGGCCGGATCCGGCACGATGCGGTTTTTTTTTGCCAGACCAAAAAACGTGCCAGGCAGCGTTCCATCCGGCCGCCGCATCGGCTAAATCGGCCGCATGCGGCAAAAACCGGACCGAACGCAAGCCCATGCGGCACAATCCGGCACTAATGAAAGTCTATGCAAAAAAACCGCAAACGGCGTTTTTTCTGCAAAGTGCCGGATTGTGCCGCACAAGAAAAAACGGAGGTGTGAAAGTAGCCTCAGGAGGAAGGGTTCTGCTAGTCTGTTTTTAATCACATGATGCCATAGACCTACTGGAAAAGAAGAATTAACTGGGTAGAAAAGCAAATTTAGCCATTTTTGCGTAGACAGCGCTATATAATATGATGAGGACTGGAATAGATTAAGAGATGAACGATTTCTACAGGTTAGTGTAGTAAGCAGAGCCTGCGAGTGAGGGTGGATATGATAAATGGGGCGATGGGTGATAAATTGTGCCTGCGAGTACTACATACACTGGGAAGGAGGCAGGGGTCTCACGCTCACCCTGTACAATGTTGGTGGCTAATGTGAAGGGGTTGGTGATAAGGAGAGTACGAAGTCACAAGGGCACGCTCGCTCGTATACCATGGCGGGGGGGACGGACGTTGTCACAAGGGCCCACCAGTCCACCATGGAAGGGGGGGAGGGGAGGTTCACAAGAGCACACCAATATACCACAAGGGGGTCACAAGGGCGCACCCATATATCATATGGGGGGGTACAAGGGCACACCCATATACCACAATGGGGGTTACGAGGGCATACCCATATACCACAATGGGGGTTACGAGGGCACACCCATATACCACTGTGGGGGTTACAAGTCTCCGTGGATTTGGGGACAGAGGTCCAAACCCCCTCCCCAGAGACCACAGGCATGCACCCCCATATATCAGGGAGAGAGGGGGGGGGGGACAAACACATTCTCCTATTACCTGGACGGATCCTGTCACTTGCAGGGGGCTTTTCCTTGGGCAGCAGATATCGTGTTGATATTCGGTCGTCAGGGTGACACAACGCGAGGATGTCTGATCCCCAAATACCTACAGGACCGTGTAACTGATCGCAGCAGCGGTGTCCTCCTCTACTGCAGAGTAACAGCCTCCATACCACTGCACTGTCACCGCCGCCGAGGCTCCCCGGACACACAGCGCACTAACTGCCGAGTGAAGCCTCAGAATATCCACCGAGCATCACCGGACACCGGAGAGACGCGCGCCGGCTGCAGTCCGCCCTCCTGCCTTCACGTGACTCCTCACTTACTTCCTCCTGTCACTTCTCCTTCTCTGTTCAACCAGACCGGAAACCGGAAGCGAACAGGAAGTGAAATAAGAGCGAATAGTTAGCGGCTCTTCTGCTAACCAATTATCTGTCAGTATTTCTTGTTGGCCACGCCCATCTACTGAGTCTTTTGTCTTCAAAAGTCCCGTGATGAGTCACGTGATGTAAGAGGTCCCGTGCATGCCGGGAAATGTAGTTTTTCTCTTTTATTTGATTATTTTGCAACACGCTTCAAAGTGAAGCAGTCGCAGAAGGGCGGTGAAGTCTAATGCCAAAAAGAGTGGGAGAAATGATAAAGAGAAGGCAAAACCAAAGTCAATCAATTATTAATTATTAACATATAAGATAAAAATAAGTAATAAAAAAAGGAAAAAATAAATATTATTAGTAATCATAAAAGTGATAAGAATGACAACAATAAAGTAATAATAATGATAACACAACACTGGTGATCAATGTTTCTCCTATTATGGACGAGCAGAAATGGCCTATTATTTTCTTTATTTATTTGTTTCAGAGAAACAAAAAAACCTGATGACTTTCTTCAGGTGGAAACATTTATTTTTAAAGGGCTTTTCCATTTTAGGAAGAGCTTATATATATATATATATATATATATATATATATATATATATATATATATATATATATATATATATATATAAAAATGTATATATGTATATATATATATATATATATATATGAAAAACAACCATCAGCAGATGCCCCTTCTTCCCCTATCGGCTGCTGAGACTACGCCACTGTTTCGGTTTCAGTATTTGTCTTCCCTTCACCACTGCGGCTAATCCTTGAGCTCTACGACTCGTGTCTTCTACATAGCTGCTGAGCTCAGTAAGTGGCAGAGACCTGAGGAGAGTGACTACCTGCTCTGGTTTTTTTGTCATCTACATAAAGGCGTCTAGGGGTCCACTTTTCTTAAAATGGAAAACCCATTAAAGCTCATTAAGGAAGGTAAAGATGTCTTTTTAGGGGATACACAGGTCAGTCTAGGTCGGTATAGGGATGAAAAGGCGAATGTCACGCAACTGTTCAGCAAATGTAATTTTAAATGAATATTATGGAGTTCTCCCCAAAATAAGAAGCAATCCCAATTGCAATTATTAATTGGTTTCCCCCTAACTAGACTCTCTCCTCTACAGTCCATCCTTAATGCAGCAGCTAGGGTCATCTACCTGGCTAACCGCTACTCGGATGCCTCCTCTCTGTGCCAGTCATTGCACTGGCTGCCCATATATCACAGGATCCAATTCAAACTGCTTGTTCTCACCCACAAAACTCTCCACAGTGCGGCACCCCCCTACATCTCCACCCTCCTCTCTGTCTATCACCCTACCCGTTCTCTACGCTCTGCAAATAACTTTCGACTAACGTCCTCACTAATCTGAACCTCCCACTCCCGGATCCAAGACTTCCCCCGAGCTGCACCAATCCTCTGGAATGATCTACCCCAAGAAATAGGATGAATCACAACTTACTCAGCTTCAGACGCTCCCTAAAAACGCATCTTTTTAGGGCGGCCTATCACACTCCCTAGCCGAACTAAATTCACATAGGTCCTCCACATCTTCTCAGAATATAACCCCACGTCAAGCTCCATGGCACCCAAATGCATCTCAAGGTTCTGGCTAACTGGTCCAGGAAGCCATTATCTATCCCCCATTTCCTTGAGATGGCTGGACTGCCATGGTAAATAAGCAATTTTACCTTGTGTCCCCCCCCCCTTCATTGTATTGTAGATTGTAAGCTCTCACGAGCAGGGTTGTCTTTATTCCATACTCCAATTATAGTATTTTCTATAACTGTTACTTGTTTGTATATGAACCTCCTGAATTGTAAAGCGCTGCGGAATATGTTGGCGCTATAGAAATAAAGATGTATTATTATTATTATTATTAATAAATTATTATTATCCCCTTTTGACAGGATAGGGTATAGTTTGCTGATTGTTGGAGGGGGTGGTCAACCAATACCAAGAATGGACTCTGCAGCCTTATCCTGAATGGAGACAAGGTGCGATCAGTACGTTATCCCCATCCTATCCAATTCACTCTCTTGCAAACATTTCGTAAAGTCCAGGCCTGACCCTGTGTCTCGTGACCACAAGTACCAGCCTCATAGGTGGGATGTGTTCATTTATAAAAGTAGGTGAAACGCATCGGTGGATTCATCATATGGGCAGCACATCTGTATGATGTTAATGACCTATCCAAAGAAGAGGGCTTCAGTTTTAAAGTCCCAGAAAATCCCTTTAAATGGAGGATGATTAAATCCCATTCTTTATTCATGGCAGTGTTCGTTAGCAACAT
Source organism: Anomaloglossus baeobatrachus (assembly GCF_048569485.1). Classification (NCBI taxonomy): domain Eukaryota; kingdom Metazoa; phylum Chordata; class Amphibia; order Anura; family Aromobatidae; genus Anomaloglossus; species Anomaloglossus baeobatrachus. The sequence continues at coordinate 57,050,742 of NC_134357.1, read as the reverse complement.
TATGAGTGAACCTACTCCATATGTCACACCCGTAATCTGCACGGTGGTCTGTGCAGTTATACTCACTGCGGGCACCAGCCTGTGCATGCGCCAGTTGCTGCTGAGTCTTCTCCTGGCTATAGTAAGGTGCGGCCAGGCTCTGCAAGATTTCGAAATCCCTGTATTTTTCAGAGTATTTGGTCCCTGGCCAATCCCCTGCCAGCACTCGGTATTTCAGGCAGCCCCTCCCTAGACACATGTCTCTGACCTTTTATTATGCTCTTTTTGAAGTTCTGTCTGGTTTGTCTGTCCATTTTGTCTTTGCTAGCTGTCTGTTCATTTGTTCTTGATAAATCTCTGTCTGTTTTGCCTGTCCGCTTGAGCTAAAGTACTTCTGGTTCTGTTTACCTGTTTGCCCTTGTCTGTTTGTCTGTCCGTTTAGTCTTTTTTCCCCTGGCGAGCCTCCTGTTTGTCCTAACCTCTCCTGGCTTGCCTTCCATTTGGCCTGATCTCTCCTGGCTTGCCTTCCATTTGGCCTGACCTGTTCTTGTCCATCTTAGTCTATGTTTCCTGAGCCCAATCTGTTTGTCCTGTCCTTAGTCAGTTTGATTATGTCTCTGGGTTCTGCCTTAGCCTCCTACTTCCTGACCCTCCGGTTGTCACGTCCCCACCGCTCCTGTGACTTCTACTTCGATAACCAGGCGGCTCCATGTTCCTGCTGTGGATAGTGCTGGTGATAGAAGAGGAGTCGGTGCCAGTGATTCTGGTGGGCGCAGGCTCCGCTCATCCACTAAGCTGGGTTTCCCTGGGACCTGCAGTTTCACTGGCTGACTGTAGGTGACATGTGTCTTGCAGCTGAAGTTACCACCATTCAGCTACAGCCAATGGGAAGACACCACACCCTTCTAATACCCACTCCTGTCTGCTGCTTACTGCCAGAGATAGTTCTGAATTCCTGCTTCCCGTTCTGTTCTGTATTGAGATTCCTGTGTTTTGACCGCTACCTGTTCTCTGACTACCCTCCTGCCTACCGTTTTTGTACCTCGCTACCCAATCCGGATTGGACCTCTGCCTAGTTTTCTGATTACGTCCTTGCCTGCCTGATTTTGCCCTGTTCTTCATTTCCTGGTTTGACCCTGCCTGACTACTACTCTCATTGGACTGCTGCCTTCCACAGGTAGTGATCTCCGAGGGCCCAGTGTAATTCCAACTCCCTGTATAGGGTTAAAGGGTTTCAGGGCTCTCGGGGTCCTGCTTTTTGAGCGGCTTTCCTCTAGCCTGTTCGTTACAGCCAGTCTGAGTCTTTGGTTCCAGGCAGGCGCTACACCGGTCAGCTGCTGCAGGCCCGGGGCCTGCCGTGGAGTAGCACCTGATGGCCATCTGAGGCTCAAGCCTATTCTCTCCACTGGAGGTTCTTTTGAAAACCAGGTAGTCGCTTCATCACATCCCTCCAGGATAAGCTTATGGTGAATTGGGACCACACACTACCCCAGCCATGTCACCATGGATGAAAACTGCCGTACACGAAAGGTCTCAGGATGCTTTACTGTTGACATGACACAGGACTCATGGTAGGGTTAAACTTTTCTTCTCCAGGCAATTATTTTTCCAGGTGTCCAAAACAGTCTGAAGGGGACCTGTCAATCATTTTCAACTTTGAAGAATCTGACCAAGGGCGAACAATTTTTCATTTCAGAGAGTAATTTACTTGGCTGCAATCATGTAGCCAGGCTCTTTCATGCTTCCTGTAGTTTGCGCAGCATAAATCAGATAGCAGGTTCCTTTTAAAAATGGGTTGTCCAATATTGTTATATTGATGGTGACCTATCCTTAAAATAACTCATCAGTATAAGACTGGTAGGGGACCCAACAGCCTCACCGATCAGATGTTATCACCTCAGGAGAAGCTCATATGTAAGCAATGTATGGGACAGAAGTTACAGCCCAGTTCTGTACAAAGTAGTATTGGGTAGTGGCTGCTGCCGGTAACTGCAGATCTGCTGCTATTCTTTTCAATGAGTGCTGATATACAGTACTGTCAGTAATCATTACACAATGTATGGACTGTACCCCTATACTGTTAATATTTGGCCAACAATTAATGATAATGGAGGTGCCGGATGTTGGACCCCCACTGATTTTATATTGATGACTTATCATTTGGCTACACCTATGTAATCAGGTATCGAAAACCTGATGGTGGACTCCAATACCTATGATGTGCATCCTGGAATTTCTGGACGGCTGGTAGCCCAGGGGCTCATTGGTGTGACACGCCCTACCGGGTCCTGGGGGGGTCACTAAGAAGTGGGCCGGCTCTGTTCTGCTTGGAGGATGTCACGGCGACAGGGCCCGGCTCCGTGACCCTGGCGGTGTCGCTAATTAAATGGGGAAATATTATTTACAAGGAGAGATGAGTTCATGAAGCTACCAGTGGTATGCGGCAAGATAGGTGTCGCCGGAGCTATTCAGTTCCCTTAGGGCCAGTGGTGATGTAGCTGAGGTGGTAGAGCTCTTCACAGGTAGAGCTGAACCCCAGGGCTGAAGATGGTGTTGTAGAGTAATGGCGGGGTGCCAGGCCAGAGGCGCAGCCAATAACTGGGCAACACAGGAATGCAGTCACAAGGTCTTTACTCACAGTTAAGAGTTCCAGGTTATCACAGCCAGTCAAGTACTGCCCTTGGAGTTCTGAGTCCTGCTGTGATGGGCCCGAGCCAATCCCCGGATAGTTCGGAGGCACAGTCCTGTACACCCTTCTGTATTCCTTCCCTAGTCATCTTCCTGCACTGGCCTCTCCCGCGTGCCCTGCGCCTCACACACAGAGCCCTGAGACAGTTTCCGTGGATCACTTTTGTGGGTGGCTTTCTTGCCTTGTCCCTTGGTCCTATGTGGTCACCTTTTCACTGGATGTGTGTGGATGTGGCTTCGGTACTTGACGTATCCTCAGCCTCTGGTTTGCTAGCTGAGCCTTGTAGTTTTCCACTAGTTGAAGGCCGGTCCTCTTTGCGGCCAAGTCCCTCCACGCCGGTATACCGGCTGTAGATGCGAGCCCAAGGATGTATGGTGCACTTCCCGTGGTCCTGGGACTCCTTCTTCCCTGATCCTGGGATGAGCTGGTCCAGCTCCAGACCCCAGGACCTCTCTCCACCGCGCCCACTTCCTGACTGACTAACGTTCTACAGTTTGCTCCCACTAACTAAACTCCATCTCCAGACTAGCTTCGGGACTGTGCTTCCCTAAGGTGAAACTTGCCCTAACTACGGCCTAATGGAGTGTCGCTACAGTAAAGCGAATCCCAGCACTCAAATTGAAGACGAGAGGGGAATTATGCAAAAGTGAATTTATTGGCTAGTACACTGCAAAAGGAACCTAACCAGAGCAACGGCACCAACGTTTCGGCATAAAGCCTTTTTCAAGGTCGTTGCATCACTGGTCAGAATATGGAAATGCGGGTCTCGGAGGACAACCGGAGGATTGCAAATAATGGTAAAGTTCCACACGTTTTTGCAGAGTATGCTCATGGGTGAAGGGGTGACAGGATCACAGTGAGAGGTGAGAGGACGCCTGCAGTGGAGGTCCGGGATTAGCATCAGTGGCAGGGAGACAGGCTGCAGCGGCGCCGCTGCAGCCTGTCTCCCTGCCACTGATGCTAATCCCGGACCTCCACTGCAGGCGTCCTCTCACCTCACACTGTGATCCTGTCACCCCTTCACCCATGAGCATACTCTGCAAAAACGTGTGGAACCTTACCATTATTTGCAATCCTCCGGTTGTCCTCCGAGACCCGCATTTCCATATTCTGACCAGTGATGCAACGACCTTGAAAAAGGCTTTATGCCGAAACGTTGGTGCCGTTGCTCTGGTTAGGTTCCTTTTGCAGTGTACTAGCCAATAAATTCACTTTTGCATAATTCCCCTCTCGTCTTCAATTTGAGTGCTGGGATTCGCTTTACTGTATGTTTTCTGATCCCTTTAGCACCTCCAGCATTTGTGGTGAAGCCTGTAATTTCTCTATATTTAATGGAGTGTCGCTAACTGAAAGTGTTTGTGTATGTATACAACGACTTGTGACCTCCTCCTTACCGTGGAATCGGATACTACACCTCTGGCTGAGGTGCAGTACCTCTGTGGCGACTGGAGCCTCAGGGGCGCCTCGGGTGTAAATGTAGGAAGCTTAGCTCAGTAACATGGAAATTAGGGAGCAAAAAAGTATGAAAACCTAAATAGTGTAAAAGAGAAAACTACTGTTCCTGTTGAAGTTAAATATACAAAATATATGTCATAAATAAATAATAAGGTGATAACAACTATGTTATCCTACAGACAGATAATTATAATCAAAGTAATAGACAACCCTTTAAGCTGGTCATACACCGGAAATAGCTGCTGGACAATTATTAGTTCGTAAGGCCTCTTTCACACGTCAGTGATTCTGGTACGTTTGTGCTTTTTTTTAAACGTACCAGAATCACTGACATACGCAGACCCATTATAATGAATGGGTCTGCTCACACATCAGTGATTTTTCACTGCACGTGTCTCCATGCGGCGTACCCGCGTGTGCATGATTGCCGCACGGAGACATGTCCATTTTTTTCTGGCATCACTGATGTCCCACGGACCACGCAGTGGTGTGGTCCGTGAAACACGTGCCAGAAAAAAACGTGCTTTTAAAATAAAAAACATTTTAACTCACCCGGCGTCCAGCGATGTCCTCTGCAGCCCGTCCTCCCTGCTGCTTCTGAGCCGGCTCATTATTGTCGAGCATATTCATGATGCGCGACACAGCCGACCCGGAAGCAGCTGCTGCGGGGGTCAGCGCCGGCCGGATGCTGCACCGCGGGAGCGATCAGTACCATGGAGAGCGGGAGCGGGCGCAGGTGAGTTGATTTCTAAGTGCAATCACGGGCCATGGAGAACGGAGCCCGGATTGCACTTAGACAACCCACGTGTGCCGTGAATCACGGCACACGCAGGGACATGTGCGTGTTTTACACGCCAGTGAAAAACGTCAGTGTTTTTCACTGACGTGTGAAACGGGCCTTAGACAGCTTTCTTTCTCTCTCAACTTCTACATGCATTGAGTGTTTATTTCGGCTGAGCGTTGATATGATTACAGTAGGGACAAAAGAGGAAAGGCATGACCAGACCCCTCATTGCCCTATCACTCAAATTCCAACTGCACAATCATTTTCTCCCCCAATATCTTCTTTTTGGGAAGAGTCGGAAGGCCCATGAACACATCAGATGGTTGACCGATCCTGCCGGAGTTTCAAGTTTAAGTGACTTTCATCCAATGTGTATGGGGGGCTTTACTGTAGCTCTTGGTGTCACAAGAAAGTTTTTGCAAGCATTGCCAACTGTCATGGGATCTATGGAAACGTCTATATTCTGGCACTCTGCCTTCTAACTTCTCTAATGTCTGTGATCAGTGCATTGAGACTCAGGCGTCGACCCACAGACTTGTAGTTCAAAGGCAGGCTAGCAAGAGTTAATCTCTGCTGGTCTGTTTGTTAATCTCCTTTAGGTTCAATATATCTTTATTAAACAAGGAAAAAAACCAAATATTTCCAGGTATTCAAATAGGCAGGAGCATGGTGACAAACATAGGTAAGTCAGGTCGGGGGGAGGGGGTCACACTTTCCTCCTGACTTGGAATGTGCCTATTTAACATTAAATAAAAATCAATGACTGCCCTATATAACCTTTTCCATACAACTTTGTTTATACAACAACAAGTGAACAGAAAAGAAGCAAGACAGGAAAAAAGAAAAAGGGAGGAAAGAAGAAAGATGAGATGAAAGAAAAGCAAAAGAGAGAAAAAGAAAGGAGGGGGAGAGGGATCAGAGTAAGTGTCCCCATATTGGAAACATAGCCGTCTCCCTCTGATCCCAGATCCATACTCCCAGACCTTATCAGGTCTCTAAGATGACCCGCGTCAACCACTGCTGAAACCCCACTGACTCCTTAAACCATATCCAGGGATACCAGACTGCAAACCATTTGGAGGAAGACTTCTCATCGAATGCCCTGCCCTCCTCCAGGCGCTGGAGCGCATTAATCATTTTTTTCCTTGTCTGTCTAAATCTGTGTTGCCATCACAGTCCTGCCCTTTGTTTCCTTGGTGGTAGTGGTAGTGGGGGGGGACAGATTAGCTCTGGTCAGGAAAATTGCCAGGCATGGGACATCTCCACCATTAGGGGCAACCCAGAGGACAGGGATAGCCTAGGATCCCCTAGCGTGAGGAACAGTATAGAAGCCCCCTGTCCCTTGCTAACTTGACACATGAAGGAATGGTGTAATCTATCAATGTGACCCTTGGGCTGAAAAAGTTTGAGCACCTCTGCCATATAGAAAAGATATTGTCAAAATGACAAATATGTCGGCAAGTCATTTTTACCGCATAATGAAAACCAAAATTATAAAACCCAAAAAACAATGGTGGAATTGCTTGTTTTTTCCCCATTTTTTTCCACTATATCCGGAATGATTTTTTCCCATTATTTAGTATGTTATGTGGTAACATGAATGATGTCATTCAAAGCTACAACTCTTCCTGCAAAACACAATCCCTCATTTTGCTGTTGATGGAAAAATAAAAATGGTATGGCTCTTGGAAGAAGAGAAGGAAAATGCAACGGAGCGTAAATTAAAAATTGTCGTTAGAGGAGGTTAATCTATAGTGTGCAGCAGATGGGTGGGTTTTTGGGGCTTGAGGACCCCCAATCAATCAATCAATCAAAAACTTCTCTGTAGTGCTCAAGAGTAGAGATGGGGGACCCGTAGATATTTAGGATCAGTAAGTCCCACCAGATTTTTTTTTTTTTTTTTTTTAAACAGTTTGGGATCGGAATTAATAGTGAATATCTGCCCAAACACCAATCCCCATATACCGTATTTTTCGATTTATAAGACGCACCTGATTATAAGACGCACCCCCAAATTTGGTGAAGGAATAGAGAATTTTTTAATAAATGGGGTACGTCTTATAATGCCAGTGTCTGTCTAACAAATCATATAGGGTATATGTCCCTCATAGCCCCCCATCCTAAAATTAGCCAGCTTAATCTGGATATGGCCACCTTATATTGAATATAGCCCCCTTGTGCTGGCAGACATCCCCCAGTGATGCCACATGTCCCCTATGGCTGGCACACATCCTCTATGGCTGGCACACGGCCCTTATGGCTGGTACACGGCCCCCTGTGGCTGGCACACATCCCCCAGTGATGCCACATGTCCCCTATTGCTGGCACATGTCCTCTATGGCTGGCACACGGCCCCTATGGCTGGCACACCGCCCCCTGTGGCTGACACATGGCCCCCAGTGATGCAACATGTCCCCTATGGCTGGCACACGTCCTCTATGGCTGGCACACGGCCCCTGTGGCTGGAACATGGCCTCTATAGCTGGCACACGGCCCCTATGGCTGGCACATGGCCCCCTGTGGCTGGCATATGGCCCACTGTGGCTGGCACATGGCCCACTGTGGCTGGCACACAGCACCCTGTGTTAGATATCGCCCCCTTGCTGCTGCTTTAAGTAAAATAAACTCTTTCCTTACCTTCTCCAGCACTGTCTTCCCTGTGTCTCCCTCCTTGGGGTTGAGCTCCTCCTGTCTCCTGCACTTCCTACTTCCTGGTTCTCAGTGCGGTCATGTGATCGGCACAGCAGAGAGATATCTCTGCGTGCCTGATCACAGCAGCAGGAGGGAGACCGGGGAGACACGCAGGAGGAGGTGAGTAAAGAGTGTTTAATTTTACTATGGGCAGCAGCATGGGGGCCATATCTAACACAGGGGGGGCATGTGCGATCAAAGGGGGCGCAGGCAGATATAATATGTGCCGCTTCCCCAGCCCATCGCCGCAGTGCGGTTTCAGCACCACGGTGATGGACAGCGGCTGTGCATATTATATGAGTGGGAGCAGGAGATCTAACGCTGCCGCCTGCAGCTTTCACCTGCCCCCAGCACCGCTCCAGAGCTGCCCCCAGCTCCCTTGAACTCTGTAGTGTATATATATATATATATATACACCCCCGTATATTCGGATTATAAGATGCACCCTCTACTTTCCCCCAAAATTTGGGGGAACAAAAGTGCGTCTTATAAAGCGAAAAATACGGGGGACCCGAATATTGTGCTTTAACATAGTGGTAGAAAGGCGTAGGGGGATTGAAACAGGAGACTTATTCTTGCTTATTTTTTCATGTTTTCTTGGCAGTAATATTCACAATCCAATGTTCACCACTTACATCCTTCCCTTTTTTTCTCCTTTCCTTTACTTGAGTGCAACTGTTATTTTGGATATCTGATTTGTTGCAGTCAGACTGTGCCCCAACCCTGTGTGACAGCGTCAGACTGCTTGGAATCACACATGCTGTCTGCATCTCTATAGTGTAAAAATAAATAAATAAATTGGCAAAGGGTTCCCCCAGATTATGATACCCAGCACAGATAAAGCATACGGCTACAGGCTGCAGCCCCCAGCCATGCTCTGAACTTGACTGTGTATCAAAATAAGAGGGACCCCATCTTTTTTTTTTTTCAATAAATCATTTAAAAAAAAACAAAAAACAGTGTGTGGTCCCCCCAAATTTGATACCATGACAAAGCCGACAGCTGGGAGCTGGTAGTTTTAGACTGGGGAGACCCATGGTTATTACCCTCTGGCCTAAAAATGGCAGCCTGCAGCAGCCCAGAATTGTCTCATCATTAGATGCAACAATCCTAGCATTTTATCTGGCTTATCCCGACGATTGCCCTGGTGCGGTGACAGTCATGGTATTATAAGGGGTTAATGACAGTATACAGCTACCACTAAGCCGTAGATTAGTAGTAATGGTAGGTAATGAGTAATGGGAGTAGTAATGAGACCCCCCATCACTAGTCTGTAAGTGAAAAGAAATAAACACAAACACCGAAAAAATCCTTTACTTGATATAAAATACCAAAAAAAAATCCTCTTTCTCCAATTTATTAACCCAAAACACCCAGTTCCGATGTAATCCACACCAAGTCCCACAGCGATTCTAGCTTTGCTACATAATGACGTCACAGTGCGCAAGCGCAGAACATGTCCACATGCTGTGGTTTCCGGCAGAGATGAACTGAGCTACACCTGTTTAGGGGTCTCAAAACCTGAACCCTCATTGATCGCAGGCGCAGAACATGTCCACACGCTGTGGCTTCCGGCAGAGACTAACTGAGCTACAGCTATTTAGGGGTCTCAAAACCTGGACCCTCATCGATCTGCTGCAGATGTTAGGAAGTGATTAGATGAAAACCTCCCCTCTGATAAGTAGGACCAGCTCAGGCTCCTAAGGTTTAAGAGATAATACGTTTCACCCTGATTCTCTCTTTGCCGTCTATTCACATTTTGCATTGCAAAGGGTGAAATCTTATTGCTCAGCATTGACCATGCTAAAAATCATATCTTACAATGGTCCTTGTGCCTCTGACTTGTAGGCAGAGATCCTGACTAGTCATCAGAGTACATGTCTCTATGTGCAGATTTAAAAGTGAACTTTTTATTTTTGAAAAATAAGCTTCTAGATATAAAAAATGCCAACAAAATATCCTGCATGTGTTACTGTGTCCCATAATTTCCATGATAATAATAATTATTATTATTATACATAGTCACTAATTGCTGTTATTATGTTCTGGAAGCAGTTACTTTTGTACTCATAACATTTGTGGCATGTGACTCTTTGTTACCAGATTTCAACAATCCAACCTGAATACATTAGATCTCTCAGACCTGATGAGGCTGGTGTACTTACTGTGAAAATCCATGCAAGGGAACACAATTGTTTTTGAAACATTCCTTGTCTAATATGAACTCCATCCTGCCTGGACAGTTTTTCACATTTGAGCGGACTGGCAATAATCCGGGTCCGGCGGATCCGCGGCGGGTTAACAAAGAAGTCCAGATCCGATCCGGAATCCGGCCCCATATATGTCAATGGGGAGCGGAATCCGGGATGAGAGAGAGAGAGAGAGAAAAAAACCCCAAAAAAACGGATCGTGCACCCGGAATCCCGCGTCCGGGTCGGACTCGGATCTGCCGCTCAAACCGCGCGGATACGGATTTTGCCGATCCGGGTCCGCTCAACACTAGCCTTCTTCTTATTCCTCCCCTTCAAGAGCCAGTGCACCAACACATAGGAACTAGATAATTTACATGCCAATGTCAGTGATTGACAGTGGCATTTAATTGGTTAAACTATTGACACAGGTAGACGCCAGCTATGTTATACAGCCAGCATCCACTTGGTATGGTGCAGGTTCAGCTGTTGAGCCCGCACTATACACCCCCATGTGACTTGTGACAAAAATACGGGTGACAGCTAAGAGGTTAAAATGAGCATTTTATGTGTGTAGCCCCAGATGTAATTTACATAGCCGTTCTGGCATGGATTTTCACAATAAATACATCAGTTTCATCAGGACTAACATAAATTTAATATTGGATGCAGTTTGAATGGTGAAATCTGATGACAAATCCCCTTTAAAGGGAATTTGTCACCAGGTCCCATTTAAAGGGAATCTGTCACCAGGTTTCTGCTCCCCAACTGAGAGCAGCATAATGTAGAGAAATAGACCCTGCTTCCAGCAATGTTTCACTTACTCGGCTGCTTGCTGCAGTTTTGATAAATTAACTGTTTTCTCTGTTGTAGATCTACCAGTTCTCTGAATGCTGAGCTCTGTGTAAACCCGCCCCCACCACTGATTAGCAGCATCCTGTATACATTTTGCATAGGCAGAAAGCTGCCAATCAGTGGAGGAGTGGGGTTAGTCACAGCTCATCAATATGGAGGACTACCTTACAGCAGGTTTGCTAGTCCACTAATTATAATCTCCTGATGATAAAACAGTGATTTTATTAAACTACAGCAAGCAGCCACGTAAGTGATACATCGCGGTAATCAGAGTCTTTGCCCCTACATCACACTTCTCTTAGATTAAAAAGCAAAATTGAATCAGAGGACAAATTTCCTTTAACTTCACCCAAAATAGTTTTCTTTTGTCAATGCATACTGCAAAGATTTTTTAGCAAAAATTCCTTTACTATAACAACTGACTAGGGTTAAAAAAAAAAAGTGTATGCCTTTTACTGAAAATTACATCACAGAACAAGGAAAACTCAGCATCTGGTCTCCATTAAATGTATTGTAGGAGTCAAGTGACTGCTCTGCAGAATGTCAAATACAGGTCATTAAAGTGCCACAATATTCCCCCGTCTGCCCCCTACCATAATATAAGAGCTCACACTCACGTATAATTACTACACAAGTGTATGACCAGTGATCCGGGAAATAAAGGAGCTGTGCGCTTTGGAAAATAGTTTTTGTTCGAAGTTACACCTGGAGATCAGCTTCATTCTAAAACAAAATCTGCCGGCAAGTGAAGCCACCACCGATCAGGATCTTGTAAGGATAAAGTTAAAAGAAAAAGGTTTTGGTACCGTGTTAGCCAGTTAAAAAATGATTGATTGCTCTCAGTGAGAGAAACAAAATTAAAATGTTGTAGTTGTGATACCTTTTAATGGCTAACTAAAATAAAATATATGATGATGTTATAAAGCAAGCTTTCCAGACATCTTAGGTCTCTTCCTCAGGCATGGTATGACAAAATATCTGAAGAAACACAAATATGTGCACAAAACAGGGCAGAGCGATGCATAGTAAAAGAACATTTAAATAAACAAACACTGAGCTTAGAAAGTGAATCCTTAATTAGCTTTGATTAGTGGTGTGAGAGTTTTATTAAAGTTTTAGGCTATGTGCGCACTTTCCGTTTTCACCTGCGTTTCAGGTGCGTTTAGGGTCAGTTTTGAACTGCAGCGTTTTTGTGCCCAAATGCATGCGTTTTGGTTTTCCATTAAAGACAAAGGAATAGCCTGGACTGCTGCCCCAAAGGGGCTCAAGGGAGGGCAGCATGACTAGGAGGGATGCCAGGCCATAGGGTCAGTAAGGGGTTAATGTAGGAAGTAGTTTGAGCGGGAAATCTGGGGGGTGGAACTAAGGGGCAGTTAGGACTAGGGGTCAGTTTGATTGGTCAGGGGGTGGTGCTGTTGGGGGTTGTATATAGGTCAGGTCAAAGGGTGGGAGGGCATTCTTACCTGGACGGTGACTGGAATCGTTCCCGCCCGTCCGCCCTGATGATGGATTCAACATCGACGACAAAGAGGAGGAAGATCGTAATTTGTTGCAGCGGCGGAAAGGAGGGGGGTGTCTGAAGGTGGGGGTTTGCACAGGAGGAGAGGATGGAACCCAGTGCCGGAGCGGGTTACCTCTAGCGGTGCAATTGTTTGGTGAAACGGGTCCTTGCTGGGTTGAGTCTCAGCGGGACATGGTGTGGGCAACATCTGGCCAGGACTCTCGAGTCGGTGTGTTGCGGCTGAGGGTCAGGAGGTAGGCTGATGTTGCAAGGAACAGTTTGGTCAACCTTCAGTTACCCCCCCCCCCCCCTTTTTTAGGTGTTCTTCAATGAAGATGTGTAATGTTATATGGCTTATGTTTTGTTATTAATAAATGGGGCTGCTGTGGCCTTTATATCCAATGTCACGCAGTGTTTTGTGTTTATTTTAGATAAGAACCTTGGTGGGTAGGGGGTGTTGGGTGAATGATAAGGCCTTCAGTCAAACATTCCGGAGTCATGAGAATTCATGATTTCTTGTCCGCACTTTGCGTTTCAAAACGCATCTCAAAATTTGCATAAGTTTGGTCAAAAACCATGCGTTCAGAAAAGGACCCTGTCAATTGTTTTTGCCATTTGTGGTGCGTTTTGTTAACATTGAAGTCAATGAGAAGTAGCAAAACGCAAGAAATATCAAAATTCCTGCGTTTTACCTGCTTTTTCATTGCAGAAAGCATGCATTTTGGACTACAAAAACGCATGCTTTTTGGACATCAAAATAATGATTTGATATGTCCCTTTACTAGAGATGAGCGAACCGGTCCCGGTTCGGCTCGAGGCGGTTCGCCGAACGGGGGGTCTGGCTCGAGTTCGGCTCGTCGAACGTTCGACGAACCGAACTCGAGCCCATAGGAAACAATGGCAGGCAATCACAAACACAGTAAAACACCTAGAAAACACCCTGAAAGGTGTCCAAAAGGTGACAAACAACTCACAACATAACACAAACACATGGGAAAGTGACAAGGACATATACTCATGTGAAAACAAAACAGCTGGACAAGGAAAAAGAGGGAGACACACAGATATATGAGTATATGCAAAGAAACATCGATTCCATTATTGTGCAACTTGAGCCCTGCTCATTTTAGGCTTCCAATCTGGATAAATTGCCTGAGCTCGCCACGTACGCCTTGAGGATCTTGTCGTGTCCTGCAGCCAGCGTTCTCTCGGAACCTGTCTTCAGTGCTGCTGGGGGTCTGCTGGCAGATAAGCACACGTGTCTGTCCACTGACAATGTGGACCTGGCTCTCAGAGGACTTTTCTTCCCCTGGGTCAGCCAGGGGAGGCGAAAGGCACGCGTATTTTTGAGAGTGCTTCATGCAAAGCATCTTTTTCTTTGTCAAAAGGGGGGCTCAACCGATGCCAGTCAAGTGGGGTGTGTGTGGCCCAGTTAGTGGCAACGAGGGAGACTGTGGTTGGAGTCCCCTCGCTGTGTCTCTAAAAGAACCAAGATGAACAAGTCATGGCTCTCAGAGGACTTTTCTTCCCCTGGGTCAGCCAGGGGACGGGAAAGGCACGCGTATTTTTGAGAGTGCTTCATGCAAAGCATCTTTTTCTTTTTCAAAAGGGGGCTCAACCGATGCCAGTCAAGTGGGGTGTGTGTGGCCCAGTTAGTGGCAACGAGGGAGACTGTGGTTGGAGTCCCCTCGCTGTGTCTCTAAAAGAACCAAGATGAACAAGTCATGGCTCTCAGAGGACTTTTCTTCCCCTGGGTCAGCCAGGGGACGGGAAAGGCACGCGTATTTTTGAGAGTGCTTCATGCAAAGCATCTTTTTCTTTGTCAAAAGGGGGGGTCAACCGATGCCAGTCAAGTGGGGTGTGTGTGGCCCAGTTAGTGGCAACGAGGGAGACTGTGGTTGGAGTCCCCTCGCTGTGTCTCTAAAAGAACCAAGATGAACAAGTCATGGCTCTCAGAGGACTTTTCTTCCCCTGGGTCAGCCAGGGGACGGGAAAGGCACGCGTATTTTTGAGAGTGCTTCATGCAAAGCATCTTTTTCTTTGTCAAAAGGGGGGGTCAACCGATGCCAGTCAAGTGGGGTGTGTGTGGCCCAGTTAGTGGCAACGAGGGAGACTGTGGTTGGAGTCCCCTCGCTGTGTCTCTAAAAGAACCAAGATGAACAAGTCATGGCTCTCAGAGGACTTTTCTTCCCCTGGGTCAGCCAGGGGACGGGAAAGGCACGCGTATTTTTGAGAGTGCTTCATGCAAAGCATCTTTTTCTTTTTCAAAAGGGGGCTCAACCGATGCCAGTCAAGTGGGGTGTGTGTGGCCCAGTTAGTGGCAACGAGGGAGACTGTGGTTGGAGTCCCCTCGCTGTGTCTCTAAAAGAACCAAGATGAACAAGTCATGGCTCTCAGAGGACTTTTCTTCCCCTGGGTCAGCCAGGGGACGGGAAAGGCACGCGTATTTTTGAGAGTGCTTCATGAAAAGCATCTTTTTCTTTGTCAAAAGGGGGGGTCAACCGATGCCAGTCAAGTGGGGTGTGTGTGGCCCAGTTAGTGGCAACGAGAGAGACTGTGGTTGGAGTCCCCTCGCTGTGTCTCTAAAAGAACCAAGATGAACAAGTCATGGCTCTCAGAGGACTTTTCTTCCCCTGGGTCAGCCAGGGGACGGGAAAGGCACGCGTATTTTTGAGAGTGCTTCATGAAAAGCATCTTTTTCTTTGTCAAAAGGGGGGGTCAACCGATGCCAGTCAAGTGGGGTGTGTGTGGCCCAGTTAGTGGCAACGAGGGAGACTGTGGTTGGAGTCCCCTCGCTGTGTCTCTAAAAGAACCAAAATGAACAAGTCATGGCTCTCAGAGGACTTTTCTTCCCCTGGGTCAGCCAGGGGACGGGAAAGGCACGCGTATTTTTGAGAGTGCTTCATGCAAAGCATCTTTTTCTTTGTCAAAAGGGGGGCTCAACCGATGCCAGTCAAGTGGGGTGTGTGTGGCCCAGTTAGTGGCAACGAGGGAGACTGTGGTTGGAGTCCCCTCGCTGTGTCTCTAAAAGAACCAAGATGAACAAGTCATGGCTCTCAGAGGACTTTTCTTCCCCTGGGTCAGCCAGGGGACGGGAAAGGCACGCGTATTTTTGAGAGTGCTTCATGCAAAGCATCTTTTTCTTTTTCAAAAGGGGGCTCAACCGATGCCAGTCAAGTGGGGTGTGTGTGGCCCAGTTAGTGGCAACGAGGGAGACTGTGGTTGGAGTCCCCTCGCTGTGTCTCTAAAAGAACCAAGATGAACAAGTCATGGCTCTCAGAGGACTTTTCTTCCCCTGGGTCAGCCAGGGGACGGAAAAGGCACGCGTATTTTTGAGAGTGCTTCATGCAAAGCATCTTTTTCTTTGTCAAAAGGGGGGGTCAACCGATGCCAGTCAAGTGGGGTGTGTGTGGCCCAGTTAGTGGCAACGAGGGAGACTGTGGTTGGAGTCCCCTCGCTGTGTCTCTAAAAGAACCAAGATGAACAAGTCATGGCTCTCAGAGGACTTTTCTTCCCCTGGGTCAGCCAGGGGACGGGAAAGGCACGCGTATTTTTGAGAGTGCTTCATGCAAAGCATCTTTTTCTTTGTCAAAAGGGGGGCTCAACCGATGCCAGTCAAGTGGGGTGTGTGTGGCCCAGTTAGTGGCAACGAGGGAGACTGTGGTTGGAGTCCCCTCGCTGTGTCTCTAAAAGAACCAAGATGAACAAGTCATGGCTCTCAGAGGACTTTTCTTCCCCTGGGTCAGCCAGGGGACGGGAAAGGCACGCGTATTTTTGAGAGTGCTTCATGCAAAGCATCTTTTTCTTTTTCAAAAGGGGGCTCAACCGATGCCAGTCAAGTGGGGTGTGTGTGGCCCAGTTAGTGGCAACGAGGGAGACTGTGGTTGGAGTCCCCTCGCTGTGTCTCTAAAAGAACCAAGATGAACAAGTCATGGCTCTCAGAGGACTTTTCTTCCCCTGGGTCAGCCAGGGGACGGGAAAGGCACGCGTATTTTTGAGAGTGCTTCATGCAAAGCATCTTTTTCTTTGTCAAAAGGGGGGGTCAACCGATGCCAGTCAAGTGGGGTGTGTGTGGCCCAGTTAGTGGCAACGAGGGAGACTGTGGTTGGAGTCCCCTCGCTGTGTCTCTAAAAGAACCAAGATGAACAAGTCATGGCTCTCAGAGGACTTTTCTTCCCCTGGGTCAGCCAGGGGACGGGAAAGGCACGCGTATTTTTGAGAGTGCTTCATGCAAAGCATCTTTTTCTTTTTCAAAAGGGGGCTCAACCGATGCCAGTCAAGTGGGGTGTGTGTGGCCCAGTTAGTGGCAACGAGGGAGACTGTGGTTGGAGTCCCCTCGCTGTGTCTCTAAAAGAACCAAGATGAACAAGTCATGGCTCTCAGAGGACTTTTCTTCCCCTGGGTCAGCCAGGGGACGGGAAAGGCACGCGTATTTTTGAGAGTGCTTCATGCAAAGCATCTTTTTCTTTTTCAAAAGGGGGCTCAACCGATGCCAGTCAAGTGGGGTGTGTGTGGCCCAGTTAGTGGCAACGAGGGAGACTGTGGTTGGAGTCCCCTCGCTGTGTCTCTAAAAGAACCAAGATGAACAAGTCATGGCTCTCAGAGGACTTTTCTTCCCCTGGGTCAGCCAGGGGACGGGAAAGGCACGCGTATTTTTGAGAGTGCTTCATGCAAAGCATCTTTTTCTTTGTCAAAAGGGGGGGTCAACCGATGCCAGTCAAGTGGGGTGTGTGTGGCCCAGTTAGTGGCAACGAGGGAGACTGTGGTTGGAGTCCCCTCGCTGTGTCTCTAAAAGAACCAAGATGAACAAGTCATGGCTCTCAGAGGACTTTTCTTCCCCTGGGTCAGCCAGGGGACGGGAAAGGCACGCGTATTTTTGAGAGTGCTTCATGCAAAGCATCTTTTTCTTTTTCAAAAGGGGGCTCAACCGATGCCAGTCAAGTGGGGTGTGTGTGGCCCAGTTAGTGGCAACGAGGGAGACTGTGGTTGGAGTCCCCTCGCTGTGTCTCTAAAAGAACCAAGATGAACAAGTCATGGCTCTCAGAGGACTTTTCTTCCCCTGGGTCAGCCAGGGGACGGGAAAGGCACGCGTATTTTTGAGAGTGCTTCATGCAAAGCATCTTTTTCTTTTTCAAAAGGGGGCTCAACCGATGCCAGTCAAGTGGGGTGTGTGTGGCCCAGTTAGTGGCAACGAGGGAGACTGTGGTTGGAGTCCCCTCGCTGTGTTTTACATGCTTTTAGAAGGGCATGAAATGGCTTGGAGGTTGACTTTCATCATATGCAAACTGTTGGCTACCAAAATGCTGCCTTTCCAACAACTGTGGTTATAGGCAATGAGGAACATACTGATGAAGATGAGACGCAGATACCCGATTGGGATGACAACTTAAATATTCGGTCAGGGCAAGAAGAAACTCGGTCTGAGGGGTAGGGGAGTGCAAACACAACAATTGATGATTAAGTTCTAGATCACACCTACTGTCAACCCACAGTCAGACACTCGAGGAGGTCAACAGAGGCGGTGGAGGAGGATGCAACCGACGTCGAAGTAACCTGGCGCCTTCCTGGACACAGTCGGAGCACTGGTAGCACGTCTACAACTGCATCCTCAGCCACCACTCTGCCTCTGAGCATTATTCGGGGTGGATCAACAGGTCGCATGGCCTCTAAGCCTTGCCTAGCCAGGTCCTTTTTTGACATAGAAAAAGATCGCCCAAATTATGTGATCTGTAAAATTTGTCATGGTTCTCTTAGTAGAGGTCAAAACCTCAGCAGTTTGACAACTTCTTCCATGAATCGTCACATGAATAAATATCATATGGCCCGATGGGAAGCTCACCGTGCTGCAATGCGGCCTAGCGGAGCGAACCATCCACCGCCTGCCCCTTCCAGTGCATCCGCGCGCTCGTCATCTTCTAGGACTGTGGGGACAGCTGTCACACCTGTTTTTCCACCCACAACTTCCACCACTGTAACCGCAACAGGCAGTTTGCTTGGTAGGTCGTCAGTTGGTTTGGAAGGGGAAACAAGTGAGTGTGTACAGCTCTCTCAGACATCGATAGCACCAACTTTGGATGAAGGCAACATCATGTCTCCGCCTGCACTTTCCTCACAAAGCTGCATTTTTCCAGGGACACCCGACTCAACACCGTCTACACACAGCAGCCAGATCTCTGTCCCTCAGATGTGGTCAAATAAAAGGCCACTTCCTGCGACCCATGACAAAGCGAAGAGGTTGACTCTATCCCTCTGTAAGCTGTTGACTACAGAAATGCTGCCTTTCCGCCTAGTGGACACACAGGATTTTAGAGACCTTATGTCTGTCGCTGTGCCCCAGTACCAGATGCCTAGTCGCCACTACTTCTCTAAGAAAGGTGTGCCCGCGCTACACCAGCATGTCGCACACAACATCACCGCTTCCTTGAGAAACTCTGTGTGTGAACGGGTGCATTTCACCACCGATACTTGGACCAGTAAGCATGGACAGGGACGTTACATGTCGCTGACTGGCCACTGGGTAACTATGGTGATAGATGGTGAAGGGTCTGCTGCACAAGTCTTGCCGTCCCCACGACTTGTGTGTCAATCCTCTGTCTGTCCAAGTTCCGCCACTGCTTCTGCATCCTCCACCTCATCTGGGTCCTCCACCTCCGCCCCAAGCCTGCCTGGTCAGGCCACCAGCGTTCTCACTGCGCAGAAGGAATCACGCACCCCTCATTACTATGCTGGTAGCAGAGCGCAACGGCATCAGGCGGTCTTTAGCTTGACATGTCTTTGAAATAGGAGTCACACAGCGACTGAGTTGTGGGCAGCTCTGGAGACTGATTTTGATAAATGGTTGTCTCCACTCAACCTGCAGCCTGGTAAGGCCGTGTGCGACAATGCTGCAAACCTGGGTGCGGCCCTTCGCCTGGGCAAGGTGACACACGTGCCTTGTATGGCTCACGTGTTTAACCTTGTTGTCCAGCAATTTTTAACACACTATCCCGGCCTAGATGGCCTTCTGACCAGGGCACGGAAACTGTCTGCAGTGCTCACTTCCGCCGTTCAACCGCCGCACCTGAGCGACTTGCATCGCTCCAGAAGTCTTTCGGCCTGCCGGTTCATCGCCTGAAATGCGATGTGGCGACACGCTGGAATTCAACTCTCCACATGTTACAGCGACTGTGGCAGCACCGGCGAGCCCTGGTGCAATACGTCATGATGTATAGCCTGGGCCAACGAGATGCAGAAGTGGGGCAGATCACCCTGATGGAGTGATCTCAGATCAAGGACCTATGCACCCTTCTGCACAGTTTCGACATGGCGACGAATATGTTTAGCGCTGACAATGCCATTATCAGCATGACGATTACAGTCATTTACATGCTGGAGCACACGCTAAACACTATTCGTAGTCAGGGGGTGGGACAACAGGAAGGGGAGGAACTACAGGAGGATTCATATGCGCAAGACACAACAACATCACCAAGGTCCAGACGTTCATCATCACCAACGCGGCAGGCATGGGACCATGGGGGACAGGGATCAACAAGGGCGCATGGTAGCAGGTGAGATGTTGAGGAAGGTGCAGGAGGACATGAAGATATGGAGGACGAACTGTCCATGGACATGGAAGACTCAGCAGATGAGGGGGACCTTGGTCAAATTTCAGTTGAAAGAGGTTGGGGGGAGATGACAGAGGAAGAAAGAACGGTTAGCACCTCTATGCCACAAACACAGCGTGGACTTGGTGCGCATGGCTGCGCAAGACACATGAGTGCCTTCTTGTTGCACTACCTCCAACATGACCCTCGTATTGTCAAAATTAGAAGTGATGATGACTACTGGCTTGCCACACTATTAGATCCCCGGGACAAGTCCAAATTTTGTGACATAATTCCACCCATAGAAAGGGACGCACGTATGCAGGAGTATCAGCAGAAGCTGTTACTCGATCTTAGCTCGGCTTTTCCACCAAACAACCGTGCAGGTGAAGGGAGTGATTCTCCCAGTTGTAACTTGACAAACATGGGACGGCCTCGTCATCTTCAACAGTCTACCCGTACCAGTAGGACCGTATCTGGTGCTGGTAACAGCAATTTTATGGAATCTTTTCATAATTTTTTTAGACCCTCCTTTGCAAGGCCACCAGAGACAACAAGTCTGACACATAGTCAACGGATGGAGAGGATGATACAGGAGTATCTCCAAATGAACATCGATGCAATGACTTTGCAAATGGAGCCTTGCTCCTTTTGTGCTTCAAATCTAGAAAAATGTCAAGAGCTCTCCAGTTACGCCTCGAAGATTTTGTCGTGTCCAGCTGCCAGCGTTGTCTCTGAACGTGTCTTCAGTGCTGCTGGGTGTGTGCTGACAGATAAGCGCACGCGTCTGTCCAGTGACAATGTGGACAGACTGACGTTCATCAAAATGAACAAGTCATGGATCCAGAAGGAATTTACTACCCCTGTGTCATCCTGGGGAGAGTAAATGCTTGTGGATTTGGAATGTGCTTGATGCAAATCAAAACATCCTGTTTGCAACTAGGGCACAAGTGCTGCCACTGATAAGGTGTCTGTGTGGGGCCCAATTTTTGGAAAAAAAGGGAGACTCCGCTTGGAGTAACCCTTGCTTGCTGTGTTTTTTAAAAATGATACAAGATGAACAGATCTGAAGGCAAGATGAAGCCAACATCATGTCTCCGCCTGCACTTTTCTCACAAACCTGCATTTTTCCAGGGACACCCTACTCAACACCGTCTACAGACAGCAGCCAGATCTCTGTCCCTCAGATGTGGTCAAATAAAAGGCCACTTACTGCGACCCATGACAAAGCTAAGTGGTTGACTCTATCCCTCTGTAAGCTGTTGGCTACCGAAATGCTGCCTTTACGCGTAGTGGACACACAGGATTTTACAGACCTTATGTCTGTCGCTGTGCCCCAGTACCAGATGCCCAATCACCACTGCTTCTCCAAGAAAAGCATGCCCGCGCTACACCGGCATGTCGCACACAACATCACCACTTCCTTGAGAAAATCTGTGTGCGACAGGGTGCATTTCAACACAGATACTTGGACCAGTAAGCATAGACAGGGTCATTACATGTCACTGACTGGGCACTGGCAAACTATGGTGAGAGATGGAGAAGGGTCTGCTGTACAAGTCTTGCCGTCCCCACGAGTTGTTTCAATCCTTGTTCTGTATGTAGAAGTTAATACACTGCTTCTGCCTCTTCAACCTCGTGTGGGTCCTCTACCTTTGCGCAAACCCTGTGTGGTCAGGCCACCCTTCCTTGCAACTGCGCACAAGGACTACCACACACCTCCTTACTATGCTGGCAGCAGAGCTCAATGCCATCAGGCGGTCAAAGTTTTACTTTGAAATGTATGGGAAATGTGAGTCACACCGCTATTACAGAGAATAGTAGTCAGGCAGGGTCAAAACATTAATTGAGGAACAGGAACAGAATGGGACGGCCAGGACTTAATCAGAAAACAAGCAGAGGTGAAATGCGTATCGGCCAACAAGGTACATAAACAGCAAGCAGGAAAAGTAGTCAGGTAACAAGCACACAAAATCATAAAACTGAACTGGGGGTAAAATTAACCAGAGGTTCATAGCTATGTCTGGCAGTGGTCTGCAGACAGGATGGGCATAAAAAAGGGTGTGGTGTCTTCCCATTGGTTGTAGCTGAATGATGGTATTTCATCTGTGAGATACCCACCAGCTACATTCAGCCAGAGATTCTGCATCTGTCAAGGTAATGCAGCCCAGTGGGTGAGCATAACCTGCGTCCACCTGCGCCGCTGGCATCGACTACTCTCCCATCATCAGCACTATTCATGAAAGGAACACGTTGTCACCTGGCGACCGGAGTACAAATTGACGGAGCGGACTCCGTTGGTGACTTAACAGCCGTGTGCGGCAATGATGCAAACCTGGCTGCGGGCCATCCTCAGGGCAATGTGACACACGTGCCTTTTATGGCTCACGTGTTGATCCGAATTCTCCAGCAATTTTTAAAACACCATCACGGCCTACATGGCCTTGTGCAGCGGGCACGCTCGCTATGTGCTCACTTCCATCGTGCGCACACAGCAGCTCAACAACTTTCATCACTCCGGAAGTCTTAGGGTCTGGCAGTTAAACGCCGGAAATGCGATGTTCCGACACGCAGGAATTGGAATCTGCACATGTTGCAGCGTGTGTGGCAGCACCGCAGAGCCCTGCTGAAATACGGTAAGACATATAGCCTGGGATAAGTTGATCCAGAGGTGGTGCAGATCACGCTGCTGGAGTGGTGTCAGATCAAGGACCTATGCACCCTGCTACACAGTTTTGAAATGTCGACGAAGATGTTTAGCACTGGCAATGTCATTCTCAGCGTGACAATTCTGGTCATCTACATGATGGAGCACACTGTAATTATTATTCGGAGTCAGGTGTTGGGACAAGAGGAAGGGGAGGAAGTACAGGAGGAGTCATATGCGGAAGGGATAACAAGATCTACGAGGTCCAGATGGTCAGCGGCACCTATGCGGCAGTCATGGTGAGGGAGAGGGATTAACAAGGGCGCATAGTATCAGCAAAACGTGTTGATGAAAGTGCAGGAGCCCATGAAGAAATGGAGGACGAACTGGCGATGGGCATGGAAGACTCAGCAGATGAGTGAGAGCTTGCTCACATTTCGGTTGTGCGAGGTTGTGGGTAGAGGGCAGAGGAAGGATGCACGATTCTCACCTCTCTGCCACCAACACACCAAGGACTTGGTCCTCCTGGATGCACAAGACACATGAGCGCCTTCTTGCTGCACTACCTACATGACCCTCGGATTGTATGAATTTGAAGTAATCCTGAATACTGGGTTGCCACACTGTTAGATCCCCGGTACAAGACAAAATTTGGCGAACTAATTCCTGCCATAGAAATAGACGCACGTATACAGGAGTATCTGCAGAATGTGGTACGCAATCTTAGATCTACTTTTCCACTAAACACCAGTGCTGCACAGAGTGAATCTCAACACTTTGTCATGGATAGGAGGAAATGGTCTTTTACTTGTCCACATCGGAGGGACCGAGGGATGGCTGCTGTGCTGAGATGGCGTTGAGTACGGTGTCCCTGCACAGTTGCACTTTTGGTCATATCCCAAAATGAGTTGAAAAAGGACAGATGCTGTTGGAAAGGGGAACAGGTGTGTTGGAAAGGGGAAAAAAATTTTGGTCCGTGGATTTGGTGGTTAAACAACTGTAACATTTGCTGAAGAAACAACATCTGTTACAGTGGGACTGGCAGATTTGGATAAAGTGGTATATAATCTGTGACCGCTATATAACAAAAATTAATAAGAAAAGAAAGAGAAAGGTATATATCACCTTCAGCAGTCAGTGTCCACCGTGCTCCCAGTTGGAAAAGGAGAGGTTGGCAACTTGAAGGTTTGGTGGAGGATACAGAGCTGTGTGGCTATGAAACTAATAGTAGCCTGAACCGAGTTAGACGCCATTCGGATCTGGAGACTGTGAGCCCTGTTAGCGTCACAGGGTCCACATGCCCACCCAGCCCAGGAACTCCCTGTTAACAACACAGGGGCCATTGAGTACGCTGACCGTGTGCGTAGGGGCCACACCTGTGGACAGCAGGCGCATCAGCAGCAGCAGGCCTGTTAATGCCACTGGGCTGCACAAGCAGGACTGTTAGGACAGGAGCTGGTCTTAACCGTTCTGCGTTACCAACTGTGGTGGTGGCCTGCATCCACCACCCTATCCCTGCCTACCTCTGGCCTAAAGCCGCAATGGGTTCAACACATGGAGGTGTGCTCTTTCGGAGCATAATAGAAGACTGCGCACCTCCTTGTTGGCTCCAGCCCCTTTTATAACCTGGGTCCGCCCCAAACCAGGGTGAACCACAATGCACCTCCTGGAGACAAAAGCAGAGTGACACGTCATGAGTGGCATAACTAGCGTCCTATTTGGAAACGCAACTTCAATGATGACCTCATGGCTGCCATGACCCAAACACCTCACCAGTCATCGTCTGACCATCAATAATGCGGTGACAAGTCATAGGTGTGGGCCTCTGCAAGCCATTTGGGAGGACACCTGATGCCCTGTGGTCTATATGGGACCCCCACATCAGGGCCAGGGCCAAAGAGTTCATTACCGGACCTAGTCTCTGATGCAGGAAGTGCCTGAGCATGCTCAGTAGCATGAAATACAGTCTCTGAAAAAAGACTATCAGCTTTAGCATGGTGTCTAGGCACAAAACAGGACTTAGACCCGGCACAGAATGCAAGCACCTGTGCAAAGAGGCTTTTCACACTTAGTGTGGGAGCATGCGCTGTATCCCGAAATGAAGACTTAGCGTCAGGAATGGCACAGTCAGGCTGAGCATACTCACTAGGCGAAACACTGTAATTATGCTGCAGCTGGGGTACATCGGCACACGCATGCGCACTAGCTGCCTCTCCACACTTAGACGTGGAGGGGAAATTTGTCTTGGAGATGCTGTCTATGAACAGAAGGAAAAGCTAAAGGAAGCCTGACTTTCTATCCCTCCGAATTATGAAATGCAGCAATGAATTCCATGAGTTTGCTATAACATTAGCGTAGCTAAATGTGCATGAGGGTGTGATGTAGAGGTGCTAGAAATAGCTTGTCACCAGTGGGGCACTAATGGAATACAACAGCCAGTTCTATGATGCCACAAAATGGCAGTATTTTGTGCTATCATTATAGCTTATTAAAAACAGAGCACGAGGTTGTCATGCAGAGGTGCTGCACATAGATTTGCAGTAGTGTGAATAGACAAAAGTACAATAGCCACGTTTAGGATACAACTAGGTACAGTGAGTGTTTGCTAGTATAATGGCTGAGTTTAAAAAAGTTTGAGTGTGCAATGCAGGCAGACGTGCTGCAAATAACGTTCCAATACTGTGAATAGACAAAAGTACAATAGCCACGTTTAGGATACAACTAGGTACACTGAGTGTTTGCTACTATAAATGGCTGAGTTTAAAAAAGTTTGAGTGTGCAATGCAGGCAGACGTGCTGCAAATAACGTTCCAATACTGTGAATTGACAAAAGTACAATAGCCACGTTTAGGATACAACTAGGTACAGTGAGTGTTTGCTAGTATAATGGCTGAGTTTAAAAAAGTTTGAGTGTGCAATGCAGGCAGACGTGCTGCAAATAACGTTCCAATACTGTGAATTGACAAAAGTACAATAGCCACGTTTAGGATACAACTAGGTACAGTGAGTGTTTGCTAGTATAATGGCTGAGTTTAAAAAAGTTTGAGTGTGCAATGCAGGCAGACGTGCTGCAAATAACGTTCCAATACTGTGAATTGACAAAAGTACAATAGCCACGTTTAGGATACAACTAGGTACAGTGAGTGTTTGCTAGTATAATGGCTGAGTTTAAAAAAGTTTGAGTGTGCAATGCAGGCAGACGTGCTGCAAATAACGTTCCAATACTGTGAATTGACAAAAGTACAATAGCCACGTTTAGGATACAACTAGGTACAGTGAGTGTTTGCTAGTATAATGGCTGAGTTTAAAAAAGTTAGAGTGTGCAATGCAGGCAGACGTGCTGCAAATATCGTTCCAATACTGTGAATAGACAAAAGTAAAATAGCCACGTTTAGGATACAACTAGGTACACTGAGTGTTTGCTAGTATAATGGCTGAGTTTAAAAAAGTTAGAGTGTGCAATGCAGGCAGACGTGCTGCAAATAACGTTCCAATACTGTGAATTGACAAAAGTACAATAGCCACGTTTAGGATACAACTAGGTACACTGAGTGTTTGCTACTATAAATGGCTGAGTTTAAAAAAGTTAGAGTGTGCAATGCAGGCAGACGTGCTGCAAATATCGTTCCAATACTGTGAATAGACAAAAGTACAATAGCCACGTTTAGGATACAACTAGGTACACTGAGTGTTTGCTAGTATAATGGCTTAGTAACAATGAGTTGTAGTGTGCAATGCAGGCAGACGTGCTCTGCAAATGTCTTTGCACTAGTGGGACTATAGCAAAGTCCAATAGCCACGTTTAGGATGCCACTAGGTACACTGAGTGTTTGCTAGTAAAATTGCTTAGTTTAAAAAAGTTGGAGTGTGCAATGCAGGCAGATGTGCTCTGCTAATATCTTTGCACTAGTGGGACTATAGCAAAGTCCAATAGCCACGTATAGGATGCCACTAGGTACACTGAGTGTTTGCTAGTATAATGGCTTAGTTAAAATGAGTTTGAGTGTGCAATGCAGGCAGACGCGCTATGCAAATGTCTTTGCACTAGTGGGACTATAGCAAAGTCCAATAGCCACGTATAGGATGCCACTAGGTACACTGAGTGTTTGCTAGTATAATGGCTTGGTTTTAATGAGTTGGAGTGTGCAATGCAGGCAGACGCGCTATGCAAATGTCTTTGCACTAGTGGGACTATAGCAAAGTCCAATAGCCACGTATAGGATGCCACTAGGTACACTGAGTGTTTGCTAGTATAATGGCTTGGTTAGAATGAGTTGTAGTGTGCAATGCAGGCAGATGTGCTCTGCTAATGTCTTTGCACTAGTGGGACTATAGCAAAGTCCAATAGCCACGTATAGGATGCCACTAGGTACACTGAGTGTTTGCTAGTATAATGGCTGAGTTTAAAAAAGTTAGAGTGTGCAATGCAGGCAGACGTGCTGCAAATATCGTTCCAATACTGTGAATAGACAAAAGTACAATAGCCACGTTTAGGATACAACTAGGTACACTGAGTGTTTGCTACTATAAATGGCTGAGTTTAAAAAAGTTTGAGTGTGCAATGCAGGCAGACGTGCTGCAAATAACGTTCCAATACTGTGAATTGACAAAAGTACAATAGCCACGTTTAGGATACAACTAGGTACACTGAGTGTTTGCTACTATAAATGGCTGAGTTTAAAAAAGTTAGAGTGTGCAATGCAGGCAGACGTGCTGCAAATATCGTTCCAATACTGTGAATAGACAAAAGTACAATAGCCACGTTTAGGATACAACTAGGTACACTGAGTGTTTGCTAGTATAATGGCTTAGTAACAATGAGTTGTAGTGTGCAATGCAGGCAGACGTGCTCTGCAAATGTCTTTGCACTAGTGGGACTATAGCAAAGTCCAATAGCCACGTTTAGGATGCCACTAGGTACACTGAGTGTTTGCTAGTAAAATTGCTTAGTTTAAAAAAGTTGGAGTGTGCAATGCAGGCAGATGTGCTCTGCTAATATCTTTGCACTAGTGGGACTATAGCAAAGTCCAATAGCCACGTATAGGATGCCACTAGGTACACTGAGTGTTTGCTAGTATAATGGCTTAGTTAAAATGAGTTTGAGTGTGCAATGCAGGCAGACGCGCTATGCAAATGTCTTTGCACTAGTGGGACTATAGCAAAGTCCAATAGCCACGTATAGGATGCCACTAGGTACACTGAGTGTTTGCTAGTATAATGGCTTGGTTTTAATGAGTTGGAGTGTGCAATGCAGGCAGACGCGCTCTGCAAATGTCTTTGCACTAGTGGGACTATAGCAAAGTCCAATAGCCACGTATAGGATGCCACTAGGTACACTGAGTGTTTGCTAGTATAATGGCTTGGTTAGAATGAGTTGTAGTGTGCAATGCAGGCAGATGTGCTCTGCTAATGTCTTTGCACTAGTGGGACTATAGCAAAGTCCAATAGCCACGTATAGGATGCCACTAGGTACACTGAGTGTTTGCTAGTATAATGGCTTAGTTAAAATGAGTTTGAGTGTGCAATGCAGGCAGACGCGCTATGCAAATGTCTTTGCACTAGTGGGACTATAGCAAAGTCCAATAGCCACGTATAGGATGCCACTAGGTACACTGAGTGTTTGCTAGTATAATGGCTTGGTTAGAATGAGTTGTAGTGTGCAATGCAGGCAGATGTGCTCTGCTAATGTCTTTGCACTAGTGGGACTATAGCAAAGTCCAATAGCCACGTATAGGATGCCACTAGGTACACTGAGTGTTTGCTAGTATAATGGCTTAGTTAAAATGAGTTTGAGTGTGCAATGCCGGCAGACGCGCTATGCAAATGTCTTTGCACTAGTGGGACTATAGCAAAGTCCAATAGCCACGTATAGGATGCCACTAGGTACACTGAGTGTTTGCTAGTATAATGGCTTGGTTTTAATGAGTTGGAGTGTGCAATGCAGGCAGACGCGCTCTGCAAATGTCTTTGCACTAGTGGGACTATAGCAAAGTCCAATAGCCACGTATAGGATGCCACTAGGTACACTGAGTGTTTGCTAGTATAATGGCTTGGTTAGAATGAGTTGTAGTGTGCAATGCAGGCAGACGCGCTCTGCAAATGTCTTTGCACTAGTGGGACTATAGCAAAGTCCAATAGCCACGTATAGGATGCCACTAGGTACACTGAGTGTTTGCTAGTATAATGGCTTAGTTATCAGTTGGAGTGTGCAGAGGACAGGAGGGTACAGTGGCAGGATTGTGGTGCTCTGGGTAGAGGAATGGAAGCCTGCCTTTCTATTCCCTCCTAATGGTGAAATGCAGGTAGGAAATCCCTGACCTGGGCTACACAGACGCTGTTGCTGTTTGCAGGACCTGTCACCTATGGCTCTCTGACCCTGCCGGTTGGAGCCCTTAAAAGGACTGCTATAAAGTGCTCTCCCTAAGCTGTCTAACGCTGTGTATGCAGCGCATACAGCTGTATCGGCTATAGGACTCAGGAAGACGGAGCTGCGACAGTGATGTCTGACACCAAAGACGCAGAAGGCAGATAATGGCGTCCGTGAAGAAAATGTCCGGTTTTATAATGCAGGGACATGTGACATGCAGATCCTATCACACATGCCGTTGCTTCTCTGGCTCAAAGTCCACTTAGCTGTGTGTGTGTCTGGGATTGGCTGACATGCTGGCCCGCCCCACAAGACGCGCGCGCTTAGGGAAGGAAGACAAGAAAAAAAAAAAAAAAAAATGGCGATCGCCATTATAGAAACAGCAGTGATCTGAAGGCGCTGTTCACGCACACTATACACTGAAATGTGATAATAGTTTGATTCACAGAGTGACTTACACTATTACAGCAGAAACCAAGCTATGATTTAGCTGTTTTTTGGCTGCTAGAACCGTTCTCGAACGTTTCTAGAACTACCGAGCTTTTGCAAAAAGCTCGAGTTCTAGTTCGATCTAGAACATGCCCCAAAATCACTCGAGCCGCGAACTGGAGAACCACGAACCACGAACCGCGCTCAACTCTACCCTTTACACACACACATAGTCCGACAATTAAATTTTAGAATAATATGCATTTATTGCTATTTTACCCATAAAATGTATATTAACGCTATAATTTTATTAAATATATCTTTTTCCATTATTTTTCCCAATAATATAGATTTGTCCCTTTTTTTCTACATTTTCATTCCGTTTGATAGTTTAAACTTTATTTAGTAGTGTCTTGATGTTCAAAACGCATCTGTCAAAACGCAAGGGAAAAAGCGCTGAAAACGCATCTAAAACGCGGTAAATATGCATGCGTTTTCTGCGCTAAATTTCTGAAAAAGGCAACTTTGGCTAAATCAATTAAGGCTAAAACGTGCGTTTACAACTGCATGTAGGACGACGGAAAGTGCGCAAATAGCCTTAGGCTAGGTTCGCACACTGCGTCTTTTTGACGCTGCGTTTTTGTGAGTTTTTGGCCGCTAAAAACGCACAAAAACGCACCTGCGTCGAAAAAACGCATCAAAAAACTCACGCGATTTGGTGCGTTTTTGGCTGCGTTTTGCTGCGTTTTTGATCTCTGCGTTTTGCTGCGTTTTTCCAATGCATTGCATGGGGGGAAAACGCAGAAAAACGCAGGAAAGAACTGACATGTCCATTTTTTTTTTAACTCAAAAACGCAGGTAAAAAAAACAGATGTGTGCGGACAGCAAAAATGAAAACTCATAGACTTTGCTGGGGAAGCAAAGTCCTGCAGTTTTGAGGCCAAAAAGCACCCGAAAAACGCGCAAAAACGCCGCGAAAAACACACTGTGCGCACATAGCCTTAGGCTGGGGCCACACGGGGACTACTGCGATCCACTTGCATGACACTCGGCTCGTGCTGGCAGTACAGCAGAGCCGAGTGTCATGCGTGTGTCCTTGCTACTGAGGTCTGTTCATGCGAGCAGACCTCAGCTGCAGGGGGCGGGCCGGCACTCA
Organism: Anomaloglossus baeobatrachus; assembly: GCF_048569485.1. Lineage (NCBI taxonomy): Eukaryota > Metazoa > Chordata > Amphibia > Anura > Aromobatidae > Anomaloglossus > Anomaloglossus baeobatrachus. The sequence goes on along the minus strand of NC_134357.1, from coordinate 57,020,414 downwards.
GGAGGGGAGGGAGGGATTTCTCTCCCTCTGTCACGCTCCCCGGGTCCTCGGATCCCCTCCCCGGGTCCCCTGCTCCGATCCCCGGGTCCTCAGCTCCGCTCCCCGGCTCACCTGCCACGCTCCCCGCTCTCCAGCCTCCGGTGCCCGCACTTCCCAGGCCCCCTGGTCTCCGCTCCCGGCGCCCGACGGCTTCCCAGTTCCTGGCCGGCTCCCCTGCGTCCTCCCTTCAGCTTCCTGCCCTGGCTTCTGGCACCCGGGCCGCGCGCATGCGCATTAGGGCGCGCGCGCGGTCACTTAACCTTTCTTAAAGGGCCAGTGTCAATTAACAGGAAATGATGCACTCAGGTACAGGGTATATAGGGGGTTAATGTCCAAGGGAGCGGGGCCTGTTCTTCGTGTTTTCCCAAGCTAGGAGTCAGGTCTCCTTGTGTTCTATGAGATACTTACCTCTCTGTCTTCTAGAGCCGATCCTGCATCGCCATCCGGTCCTGCGGTACCTCGAACCCCGAACGCTGCCCATCTGCCATCCTGACAGTCCGTACCATCTCGGATCCCTGCGGTGACCCGTCATCTCGCTCCAACGGTTCCGGACCCTGCCTGACACCATCACGGCTTCCGAACCTGAGCTCCGTCACCCGGACCACCATCCGTGACCTCGTGGTCCCAGGGACTTCTCCATTTGCTCTCAGTGCACGGACTGTCCTGCTACCTACAGTGCTCCGGCTACCGGACTCCTTTCCCTCATCCGGGAGTTCGGCCCAGTGGATCCACCTCCAGGGTCTACCCGTCCATCTGGCCCTAACAGTAAGAACAGGCCATGGATCCCGCCGAAGCACTAGCGGCCTTGCATGAGGAACTCCAACGCCAGCGTGAAGTCCAGACCCGCATGCTGAACTTTATGACTTCCGTGGACACCCGCCTGACCACGCTACAAGCGGCAGTCACGTCTTCGACATCCCGAGCCTCCACTAGTCAAGCCACGACCCCCGCTCCCGTGGCCGCCTCTTCGGATGCTTCCAGACTGCGTTTGGCCTCACCACCCCGGTACGCCGGAGATCCCAAGACCTGCAGGGGGTTTATAAACCAATGCTCCCTCCATTTCACGCAGCTGCCACATCTGTTTGCCTCCGACCAAGCCAAGGTCGCCTTCATCATGTCTCACCTAGAGGGCGAGGCACTGGCGTGGATGAACCCTTTGTGGGAGAAGGAGGACCCTATGACCAAGAACCTCCAGGAGTTCCTGCAGGCCTTTCGCAGCACTTTTGACGAACCCGGACGCGCCTCCGCGTCTGCGTCATCACTTCTCCGGTTACGTCAGGGAACACTGACGGTGGGTCAATACGCCATCCGTTTCCGCACCTTGGCTTCAGAACTCGGGTGGAATAACGAGGCCCTAACCGCCGCCTTCTGGGAAGGACTATCGGGTCGAATCAAAGATGAGCTGGCTGGACGTGATGTACCGTCCACTCTGGACGCCCTGATTACCCTAGCGACTCGAGTGGACATACGCTTTCAGGAGCGGTCCAAAGAGCTGTCCCGTGAGAGACGTCCGGTAAGGCATTCCTCTCCTCCACCGAAGCCCACCGTACTCCAGTCAACGGCCTCTGGTGTCTCCGTCCATGAGCCCATGCAGATCGACCGTGTGCGACAGTCGGAACAACGTCGAGCAGAGCGGCTCGCCAAGGGTCTCTGCTTTTACTGCGGAGAGGGCACACACCTGCTACGCGCCTGTCCAGAGAGGCCGGGAAACTCCAAAGCCTAGGGTTGGTAGGAGAGGCCACCCTAGGTGCTGGGACTCTCTCAGACCCAGTTACATGGACTGTGCAAGTGACAACGGGAGAGACGCGGTTTACGGCTGAGGCGTACCTCGATTCTGGGGCAGCAGGCAATTTCATCCAGCAGGCCACGGTGGACAAGTACCAGGTGCCTGTTACTCCACTCGACAAGCCCCTAGTGATTGCCTCTGTGGATGGGAGACCCCTCTCTGACACCATCTCCTGGATCACCAAGCCGCTTGAACTGCGTATCGGTGCTCTGCACACCGAGAACATCGCTCTCTACGTCCTCCCACATATGTCACATCAAATCCTGCTGGGACTTCCCTGGTTGCGGACACACGAGCCTTCAGTCAGCTGGGGCACTGGCGATATCACTCGATGGGGGTCTTCTTGCCATGAGAGATGTCTGAAGACCATACAACCCATCCGGCGACCTCCGGTTCCCGAGTCCCTACCGGGACTGCCCTCAGCCTATTGGTCCTTCGTGGACGTCTTTGATAAGAAGGAGTCCGAAGTACTCCCGCCACATCGTCCTTACGATTGTGCCATTGACCTGCTCCCGGGAACTACACCACCTCGAGGACGGATATATCCACTATCTCCAGCCGAAACAAGGGCCATGTCTACGTACATCACAGAGAGCCTGGCTAAGGGATTCATCCGGAGATCCTCCTCTCCTGCTGGAGCAGGCTTCTTCTTCGTAAAGAAGAAAGAGGGTGACCTACGCCCATGTATAGACTACCGGGGATTGAACCTAATCACCGTGAAAAACAAGTACCCCCTGCCGCTCATCCCCGAATTGTTTGATCGGCTCAGAGGAGCTCGTGTGTTCACCAAGTTGGATCTTCGGGGTGCCTACAACCTGGTCCGTATCCGCTCAGGGGATGAATGGAAGACCGCGTTCAACACTCGCGATGGGCACTATGAATACTGCGTGATGCCCTTCGGCCTGTGCAACGCACCAGCAGTCTTCCAAGAATTAGCGAACGATGTGTTTCGGGACCTTCTCTACGTCTGTGTGGTGGTATATCTGGATGACATCCTTGTCTTCTCTCCGGACCTCCAGACCCACCGAGAGAACGTGCAACTGGTTCTACAACGACTGAGAGAGAATCGTCTGTACGCCAAGTACGAGAAGTGCGTCTTCGAACAGTCTTCTCTCCCCTTCCTGGGGTACCTCATCACCGATACCGGACTGCAGATGGATCCCAAGAAGGTCTCCTCCATTCTCAACTGGCCTCCTCCTTCTGGACTGAAGGCAATCCAACGTTTTCTGGGATTCGCTAACTATTACCGCCAGTTCATTCCTCACTTCTCGGCTCTGACTGCTCCTCTCTCCGCCTTGACCAAGAAGGGGGCTAATCCAAAGGACTGGTCACCTGCGGCCGACGCCGCGTTTGGCGCTCTAAAGCGAGCCTTTGCCTCCTCTCCTGTACTCCACCATCCAGAGTTAAACCGCCAGTTCACCTTGGAGGTGGATGCCTCCTCCTCGGGAGCTGGAGCAGTGCTCATGCAGAAGTCCTCCTCCGGGAAGATGGTGACGTGCGGTTTCTTCTCCAAGAGCTTCTCCGCGCCTGAACGCAATTACACCATCGGTGACCAAGAGCTATTAGCGGTCAAACTGGCTCTGGAGGAATGGCGCTATCTTCTGGAAGGAGCAGTGTACCCTGTCATTGTTTACACGGACCACAAAAACCTGGAATACCTGCGGACTGCTCAGCGACTGAACCCACGGCAAGCCAGGTGGTCCTTGTTCTTTGCCCGGTTCGACTTCCAGCTTCATTTCCGACCCGCGAACAAGAATGTACGCGCTGATGCCTTGTCTAGGTCTTTCGTGCCCCTGGAACAGGAGGAAGAGACATCTCAACCCATCATCTGTCCAAGTAAGATTATTCCGGTGGCTCCTGTCACCCTGGCCCAGATACCACCTGGGAAGACTTATGTCTCTGAGGCTGACAGGCAAAAAGTGTTACACTGGGGCCATGCCTCGAAAACAGCCGGTCATGCAGGTCAGAAGAAAACATGGAGCGCTATTGTACGTCATTACTGGTGGCCATCCCTGCGCACGGACGTCGCCTCTTTTGTCTCTGCCTGCTCCTCCTGTGCCAGGAACATGACACCCAAACACCTGCCATACGGCCGTCTTCTGCCTCTGCCCATACCCTCAGTTCCCTGGCAACACATAGCGATGGACTTTATTACGGACTTGCCATTATCCTCCGGACACACAGTCATATGGGTCGTGGTGGATCGGTTCTCTAAAATGGCCCATTTCGTTCCTATGGCTGGACTGCCCTCTGCTCAGGAACTCGCGGACGCCTATATACAGCACATCTTCCGCTTGCATGGCTTTCCATCACACATAGTGTCCGACAGAGGAACTCAGTTCACCTCCCGCTTCTGGAGGGCTCTCTGCAAACATCTGGGAGTGACTCTGGACTTCTCCTCAGCCTACCATCCTCAGTCGAATGGCCAAGTGGAACGGATCAATCAGATATTGACCTCTTTCTTGCGTCACTACGTGAACGCCCATCATGACGATTGGTCCACGCTTCTTCCTTGGGCTGAATTCTCCCATAATCACCACGTCAGTGAGTCCTCCTCCAGTTCTCCCTTCCATGTCGTCTACGGACTTCAGCCGTCTGTCCCATTGCCTGTATCCTCTTCCTCGGACATCCCTGCTGCTGATGCAGTACTCCGTGACTTTACATCCATTTGGGACTCTGTTAAGGCCTCCCTTGCACGTGCCTCCCTGCGGATGAAGAGACATGCGGACAAGAGACGTCTGGATCCTCCGTGTTTCTCTCCGGGAGATCTCGTCTGGCTTGCTTCCAAATACATCCGACTGAAGATACCATCCTACAAGCTGGGACCTCGCTACATCGGACCGTTTAAAGTCCTCGGCAAGATCAATGAGGTCTCCTACAAACTGCAGCTCCCGGCCACGATGAGAATACCCAACTCCTTTCACGTCTCTCTGCTCAAGCCGGTTGTCCTTGGTCCCTTCTCCGCTGCCGCCAGTCCGGCCCCTCCTCCTATTGCTGAGGACGACATCTATGCGGTAAGAGATATCGTGGCCATGAAGACCGTACGTGGTCGACAGTTCTTCCTGGTGGACTGGGAAGGGTATGGTCCTGAGGATAGATCCTGGGAGCCCAGGGAGAACGTGGGCACTCCTCTGATCCGTGCCTTCCTGTCCCGGTTGCGGGGAGGGGGGCGTGGGGGGGGGGTACTGTCACGCTCCCCGGGTCCTCGGATCCCCTCCCCGGGTCCCCTGCTCCGATCCCCGGGTCCTCAGCTCCGCTCCCCGGCTCACCTGCCACGCTCCCCGCTCTCCAGCCTCCGGTGCCCGCACTTCCCAGGCCCCCTGGTCTCCACTCCCGGCGCCCGACGGCTTCCCAGTTCCTGGCCGGCTCCCCTGCGTCCTCCCTTCAGCTTCCTGCCCTGGCTTCTGGCACCCGGGCCGCGCGCATGCGCATTAGGGCGCGCGCGCGGTCACTGAACCTTTCTTAAAGGGCCAGTGTCAATTAACAGGAAATGATGCACTCAGGTACAGGGTATATAGGGGGTTAATGTCCAAGGGAGCGGGGCCTGTTCTTCGTGTTTTCCCAAGCTAGGAGTCAGGTCTCCTTGTGTTCTATGAGATACTTACCTCTCTGTCTTCTAGAGCCGATCCTGCATCGCCATCCGGTCCTGCGGTACCTCGAACCCCGAACGCTGCCCATCTGCCATCCTGACAGTCCGTACCATCTCGGATCCCTGCGGTGACCCGTCATCTCGCTCCAACGGTTCCGGACCCTGCCTGACACCATCACGGCTTCCGAACCTGAGCTCCGTCACCCGGACCACCATCCGTGACCTCGTGGTCCCAGGGACTTCTCCATTTGCTCTCAGTGCACGGACTGTCCTGCTACCTACAGTGCTCCGGCTACCGGACTCCTTTCCCTCATCCGGGAGTTCGGCCCAGTGGATCCACCTCCAGGGTCTACCCGTCCTTCTGGCCCTAACACCCTCTCTCCTGTGTAGCCGGGTATTGCTATTCTCGCACTGCACTAGCAGTACACCGGTGTACCGCGAGTGCAGTGCGATTTTTCTCTCACCCCATTCACTTGAATGGGTGCGAGAGAAAGAGTCTCAGCTTACAATCGCAGCATGCTGCGATTGTTTTTTCGGTCCGATTAGGGCTGAGAAAATAATCGCTCATGTGTGCTGACACACAGGCTAGAATTGGTCCGAGGGGAATGCGATGTTTTATCGCACTCCACTCGCACTGTTTTTCTCGCCGTGTGGCTTAGGCCTTATAATAAAACTCACACCACTAATCAAAGCTAATTAAGGATTCACTTTCTAAGCTCAGTGTTTGTTTATTTAAATGTCCTTTTACCATGCATCACCTCTGCCCTGTTTGTGCATATACAGTGCCTACAAGTAGTATTCAACCCCCTGCAGATTTAGCAGGTTTGATAAGATGCAAATAAGGCTAAGTTCACATTTCCGCTAAAATGTATCAGTCACAATCCGCTGCTCTTGAAAACAACGGAATCCGTTTAGCGGATTCCGTTGCTCCCATAGACTTGTATGAGCAGCGGATTGTGACTGATGATGCTGCGTTGCACCCTCCGCCCGACTGATCAGTCGTGGAACGACTGACCGCCGGGCGGGAGGAACGCAGCATGTAACGTTTTTTGAGCAGCGAGATCCGTCGGATTTCGCTGCGCATGCTCTCTGGCTCCCTGCACACGTCACCAGCTTTGGTTGGTTACCCGATATTTACCCTGGTTACGGTGCAAGGAGCCAGCGCTAAGCGGTGTAGGCCCGTAACCAAGGTAAATATCGGGTAACCAAGGTAAATATCGGGTGCTTTGCTACCCGATATTTAGTCTGGTTACGTGTGCAGGGAGGCCGACACTTCCCGCTCGGCCCCGCCCCCTCCCGCACTCCGCACATGTATGTACACACACACACACACACCTGTCCCCAGCCATGCAGACAAGCACTGCCATTGACACCCTCGTCTGGCCCCGCCCCCCGCTCGGCTCCGCCCCCTCCCGCACTCCGCATGTGCACACACATACATACATACATGCACACACACACACACACACTCACTCACAGATACACTCACCTGTCCCCAGCCATGCAGACCGCAGCACTGCCACTGACATCCTCAGCGCCTGGCCCCGCCCCCCGCTCGGCTCCGCCCCCTCCCGCATTCAGCATGTGTACACACACACACACACACACACTCACCTGTCCTGCAGTCCCTGCGGCACTGACGTCCTCAGTGCCACGGCCCCGCTTGGCTCCCCCCCCCCGCACACAACGGAATCCGACAAAGAATTCTGTTCTTTGTCATCCGTTGTACAGCGTTGAACAGCGCATCAGTCACATGCGTCAAGCGACGCATGTGACTGATACAAAACAACGGAAATGTGAACTTAGCCTTAGTTAGAGCCTGCAAACTTCAAACAAGAGCAGGATTTATTAACAGATGCATAAATCTTACAAACCAACAAGTTATGTTGCTCAGTTAAATTTTAATAAATTTTCAACATAAAAGTGTGGGTCAATTATTATTCAACCCCTAGGTTTAATATTTTGTGGAATAACCCTTGTTTGAAATTACAGCTAATAATAGTCTTTTATAAGACCTGATCAGGCCGGACAGGTCTCTGGAGTTATATTGGCCCACTCCTCCATGCAGATCTTCTCCAAGTTATCTAGGTTCTTTGGGTGTCTCATGTGGACTTTAATCTTGAGCTCCTTCCACAAGTTTTCAATTGGGTTAAGGTCAGGAGACTGACTAGGCCACTGCAACACCTTGATTTTTTCCCTCTTGAACCAGGCCTTGGTTTTCTTGGCTGTGTGCTTTGGGTCGTTGTCTTGTTGGAAGATGAAATGACGACCCATCTTAAGATCCTTGATGGAGGAGCGGAGGTTCTTGGCCAAAATCTCCAGGTAGGCCGTGCTATCCATCTTCCCATGGATGCGGACCAGATGGCCAGGCCCCTTGGCTGAGAAACAGCCCCACAGCATGATGCTGCCACCACCATGCTTGACTGTAGGGATGGTATTCTTGGGGTTGTATGCAGTGCCATCCAGTCTCCAAACGTCACGTGTGTGGTTGGCACCAAAGATCTCGATCTTGGTCTCATCAGATCAGAGAACCTTGAACCAGTCTGTCTCAGAGTCCTCCAAGTGATCATGAGCAAACTGTAGACGAGCCTTGACATGACGCTTTGAAAGTAAAGGTACCTTACGGGCTCGTCTGGAACGGAGACCATTGCGGTGGAGTACGTTACTTATGGTATTGACTGAAACCAATGTCCCCACTGCCATGAGATCTTCCCGGAGCTCCTTCCTTGTTGTCCTTGGGTTAGCCTTGACTCTTCGGACAAGCCTGGCCTTGGCACGGGTGGAAACTTTCAAAGGCTGTCCAGGCTGTGGAAGGCTAACAGTAGTTCCATAAGCCTTCCACTTCCGGATGATGCTCCCAACAGTGGAGACAGGTAGGCCCAACTCCTTGGAAAGGGTTTTGTACCCCTTGCCAGCCTTGTGACCCTCCACGATCTTGTCTCTGATGGCCTTGGAATGCTCCTTTGTCTTTCCCATGTTGACTAAGTATGAGTGCTGTTCACAAGTTTTTAATTAGTCAGAAAAGGCTGGAAAAAGAGATAATTAATCCAAACATGTCAAGCTCATTGTTCTTTGTGCCTGAAATACTTCTTAATACTTTAGGGGAACCAAACAGAATTCTGGTGGTTTGAGGGGTTGAATAATAAATGACCCTCTGAATAAACTTTTCACAATTTAAAATAAAAAAAAAAAAAAAAATAACATTCTTTTTTGCTGCAGTGCATTTCACACTTCCAGGCTGATCTACAGTCCAAATGTCACAATGCCAAGTTAATTCTGAATGTGTAAACCTGCTAAATCTGCAGGGGGTTGAATACTACTTGTAGGCACTGTATTTATGTTTCTTCAGATATTTTGTCATACCATTCCTGAGGAAGAGACCTGAGATGTCTGGAAAGCTTGCTTTATAACATCATCATATATTTTATTTTAGTTAGCCATTGAAAGGTATCACAACTAGAACATTTTAATTTTGTTTCTCTCACTGAGAACAATCAATAATTGTAAGAATAAAGACACTTCATCCTCATGGAGTTAGGGATGCATTAGATTTCAGAATATAGATATGTGCAAAGTTTTTCAAGGAATTCTTGGAGTAGAAATTGAGCGTAAACTCTCCAAATCCTCCTCCCAATCTCAAAAAATGTTGAATTTCTGCCATGAAAATTTATCAAAAAGACTTGGTGTGCTCATAGACTAAGGGGTACTTTGCACGCTGCGACATCGCTAGCCGATGCTAGCGATGCCGAGCGCGATAGCCCCCGCCTCCATCGCACATGCGATATCTTGTGATAGCTACCGTAGAGAACATTATCGCTACGGCAGTTTCACATGCACTCACCTGCCCTGCGACGTTGCTCTGGCCGGCGAACCGCCTCCTTCCTAAGGGGGCGGCTCCTGTGGCGTCACAGCGGCGTCACACGGTAGGCGGCCAATAGAAGCGGAGGGGCGGAGATGAGCGGGATGTAAACATCCCACCCACCTCCTTCCTTCCGCATAGCCGGCGGGACGCAGATAGGAGATGTTCCTCGCTCCCGCGGCTTCATACACAGCGATGTGTGCTGCCGCAGGAACGATGAACAACATCGTAACATCGGTCATTCCGAAATTATGGAAATGACCGACGCTACACAGATCGCCGATTTACGACGCTTTTGCGATCGTAAATCGGCGCATCTAGGCTTTACACGTTGCGACATCGTTACTGGCGCCAGATGTGCGTCACTTTCGATTTGACCCCGACGATATCGCAGGTGCGATGTCGCAACTTGCAAAGTACCCCTAAGAAAATCTCATCAATTCTTAGACTGGATTTTCTATAACAAAGCAAAACATCTACTGGGGTTATACAGCATTACACAAAATTATGTCCGCTTTTAAACACAGAAGCATAGCTGTCTGCAGATTGTGTGTAATGTTACGGAGAAAACTGACCATACATATTATCAGCCAAACTTAACAAATTTGTCAGATCACCCAACCATCTAATGATTATTTGACACATGACATCTCTCTTGTCACATGGACATTTTTACTACCTTTGCCCACTGTCATTGGGATCTGCTCAGACTACGGATTCTGACACACTGCATGATGACTTCTCTGAGGTCTGTAAAAAGTGCAGGCTGACTCGGGCGTCAACCAACAGATTGGTAGTTTATAGGCAGGCTTGTAAGAATTAATCTCTGCTGGTCTGCTTGTCAGTCATCTTTGATCACATGTCGTGGTGGAGCCAATCACATCTGCTTCCCTCCTATATATGCTGGCTGGACACTTCAATTAGTGCTAGCTATAGTTTATCTTAGCTGGTCTGGTGAGGTGTTGTGATCCAGACTAACTGGTGGTTGTAGCTACCTTCCTGCTTTTGCTTTTCTCCTGAGTCTCTTGTTGTTTGTTTCTGTGTGTTTGCTGTGTGTCAGAGTTTTGTTTTTTCCCTGTTTGTGTTTTCATCTGTCCTGTCCCTTCCTTTCCTGGTGGGAAGATCCATAATGGTCAGGAGCTTAACCAGGCAAGGGACTCACGCATCTCTACCATTAGGGGTAACCCTGAGGTTAGGGATAGCTGGTATGAGGGACAGCATATGAGCCCCATCCCTCATTTTCTTAGTCACATTGTTACAGCTCTATACAGCAGAAATCACAACCTCCTATGAATGTCGCTTGCAGCTGGCGCTCACAGGAGGATTGTGATCACATCCCATCAGTGCTCTGCGATCATGTCACAGGCCCGCCGATTGAAGCAGGGAATGAAATTCCCCACCAGCGGGTGTAAATCCCGCTGTCAAAGATTGAGTGAGGGATTTAACTGGTTAACAGCCGCAGGCGTATCTCCAACCTACCTGCACCTATTAGAGGCACATGGCGACTGATTAACTAAAAAAAAATCAAATATTTGTATTCACCCCAAAATGAAAAAAAAAGTCACTTTTTTTTTTAAGAATAAATAAACTGTTTGGTGTTGTTATAATTGTACTGACCTGAAGAATCATGTTACCAAGTCCTCTTTACTAACCAATGACCACCAAAAAAAACCCTTCATATGGCTAGAAATAAAATTAGTTATGGATTTTGAAAGAAAAAGAAAAGCAAAAATTCAGAAGCTACTCATACAGCCAGATCAGATCTCATACTTTCCACTGACGAGGGGCAATCACTCCGAAACACCGTGTCTGCAAATTGAGGTTCTCATCTGGCATAAATCTTAAGTCATATGATAAGGCTCATTAAAGGGTCACTTTTGATTTTTGGGATTGCTACTTCCAACAGGTGACACTAGAGTTTGTCTACTTCTTCCCTGAAGAAACAATTTACAGATAATGATAAACACATTGCCCTTCTAATGAACTGTCCAAAGTGCTGAACCATCCAACTGACTTCTACAGTGACACAGCCGGTAGAGGGTTATTGCCAAAATAGCATTATTTTTTACAACCTGCAGTAAATGCATATTTATTGTTTATGTACAGATCAAGCCACAAAGATTCTGTTATACCTTTGTGTCTTTTTTCATATCTGTCCTCCAGACTGTGCTTCCATCTCTACATAATTCAATAGGCAGTGCCATTCTGAAACTGCTAAAACGACATTTTCCAGCAGCACCCTGCTTCTCTACAGTGCTGCAAACCCCTCCCTCTCCTGTGTGCCTTTGACTAGAGCCACCGTTTTACATTTGTGTCTAAAAGCTGTGCTGGAAAATGGCTGAATTATTAATGCACAATACAGCACAACTCTGCTGTGTCTGCATCATTGATATGTGGCACATCAACAAGCTAATTTATGTTTAAAATACACTCAATTATGTGTACTGTATGACTTTGTGCACTAAATTGTCAGCCCAATTTTACTTTGTCATTTACAATCAATCAGTGTAGCTGCTTCTGTGTTTTTACATCATTTACTCTGTTACCTGGCTTCCAGCAGGGACTAATAGTCCTGAACTCTGCTATACTGTGTCTCCACAAATGAGTTTGTAATAACTTAGCACAACAGAGCTGACACAAATAGGACTGACCTGTCTTTAATGCAACTGTGGCGCCCTGGACAAGCCAGGACGTCACAAGCATTATACCAACACACCCCACACCCCGGTCAGGCACACCAAAGTCAAACAGAAACCCTTGTTGCCTCCCTCCAGGGGCTGATGTCCACACCAGGGGGTGGGCCAGGCGGTTGGTCCCGCCCACCGAGGAGTTCACAGTCCTGGAGGCGGGAAAAGGAGTCAGATAGTGTTGAGTTTTGAAGTGGTAAAGGAGGAAACTGACGGCGTCCGGGTGTGTGGCCCAGACGATACAGCAAGGTTGGCAGACGGTGGTGACCGTCTGCAGGAGAGGCCTATCGGAGGCAGCCGTAAGGATCGTGGACGGGTGGTGGCCCGGCGGTACCGGACCAGTACGCAAAGAGAAGCCAGCACCAACCGGCAGGGCTTACGGACCCCGACAAGGCTAGGAGTCGCCGCTGAAATTGTCAAATCCGTTAGCGAAGGGAACCTCCGGGGTTTCCCAGCAGCCAAGTCCCGATAGAAGGCAACAGTCCAAACGATAGAGGGAAACACAGTCACCGCCAAGGCTACAGTTCCCAGGGCCAGAGCCTGCGGGCAAAAGGGGCTCCTTCAGCAACCTTCAAAGCTGGGGAGCGGGTTACCGGTGGGAACCCATTGGAACCGTATTCACTACATAGGTGCAGGGAAAGGCAGTCACCATCAACCTGCCGGGAGGAGAAACACCGCAGCCGTCTGTGGGACCCGTCCATCCAGCCGTTTGTTTACCGGAGACTTTGTGTACATCATTGGCTGAGTGAGTACCACCGTGCCGTGCGGCAAAGCGCTGCCCCCGCGACCCTGCACCTTGCCAGGCCCCGTAGCCCACCTGCCATCCATCCCTACCCCCTCACCGGGCCCCGGGACAACCAAATCCCCCCTACCCACGGAGGGGAGAAAACAACATCCAAGCTGCTCCCTGTCATCGCTCCCGGGATCCCCGTCCAGAGCAGCGGTGGTGTCACAACCTCACCACAACCATGGGTGGCGTCACGGACAATATCCCTAAACCCAAACCACCCCTTTCACTCACCGGCGAGGAACGCCGCTCGAGTCCCCGGGATCCGGCCCACCGCTCGAGCCACCACTGAGCAGCAGCGGCAGCAGCAGCAGCCGGACCCGAGCAGTGGGAGAGCGCGGCGTCCCCTCCTCCGCCCGCGACAACTTGGCATCACGAACAGGATCTTACCGCTCTGCCGTCTGGTAGAGGTGCGCCTTGTGACCGCCGGAAAATTTGTGAAGCCGCCATCTTGGGCGCGAAAAATCCCCGCTCGAGCGTCTCCTCGAGCAGTGGAGGCGCGAAGGCCTAAACCCCGCCCCCGTAGGGGAGGAGCCGGAAAAAGACTAAGGGGGACTGATGGCGTCTGGCCGTATGTAGCTCGCGGCTATACAAGCAGGGACGCCGGGACCCCGCGATCCGCTGACCCCTGCAAAGAATGTCCGCTCCACCCAGCTATGCGGAGGCTACCGAGCCGGTGCCCGGAACAGCGGCATGGCTGAGGGCCCGAACGGCAGGGATCTGCCGACACTACCGGAGTCAGATATGTATGCTGATGGAGCAGTGGACCACGGAGGTGGAGGAGGTAGCTGCGGTCGCCCGGGTGTATGGAATGGAGGCCATGATGGAGGAGCTGGTGAGTGACCCACGCCCCTGTGTCCCCGAGGGACCGGCCGTCACGGCTGAGGGACCCGGTCTACCCCTGGCCCCCATGCCGCCTCCGTCATCCTTGCCCGTGCACCACGCTGCGCCTGGCCCGTCGGGCGAACACCCCTTCGTAGCAGTGGCCGAGAGAGTGGCGAGCCTGGAGACTGCGGCAGCTGGCGGCAACCCGCCTGGCGCAGGGACGGACGATAGTGACTCCGGGCCTGATACCGAGCCCGTTTCGGAGGAGGACGAAGGAGTCGTCGTTCTGCATGGCATGGAGGCCACTTACATCCCCCGGAGCGGAAATAACGGGTATCGGGCGGCCCTTCCTCGCCGCGTCTGCTATGTTCTGGAGGGGCTGGTGCCCATGTTCTTCCACCCAGAGCCGGGTGGGGAGGACGAAAGTGCACCATGAGGTCAGCGGAGTCCCGTTGCAAGTTGTCCCCGTTGGGATCACAAGTACCGTTTTGAAAGTTTGATGAATGATAAGGAAGAATAAACCGAAGTTCACCTGATTGACAACCTTGATTTAAACCGGTCGTTGCCGGCAACTGTTGTCCCCGTGGTGACTGTTTGAAACCAATGCGTAGAAACTGCTACGGACAAGCCCGAGAACTGGCAGGGCAACCACGAACTTGTGGTGTGTAAATTAAAATATGTTTCTATGGCTTTACCGTTACCGCCTCCGGAGAGGCTGATTTGGAGGATGGGCCTGGAGGAAATGGATGGCCCAGGCCCGCCACTACCGCAACCGGTGGCGATCCTCCGGGGGTTTCAGGGGTTCCCCATGGACGTGGGTCCCCTGAAAAGGACAGAACCCGCTCGGGCAACTTGTGCTGGACTGGGGTCAAGGGGTGCTGCCCATTTGCTTAGGGGCAGCATCAGGGCCAGGTTGCTTGGGTGGGAGAGAGCGGAAGCCGTTACCATTAGCAACGTTTAAGAATGTGCCTCCTGATGTGGGAAGATTGAAAAATGCTTTTATATGTTTTACCGTTTATCTTTTTCAGTTGTGAAAATAAAACCGGTGATGGACGGGCAGCCCGCGGACGGTCTGCATTTTACTAAGGGGGAATGTGGCGCCCTGGACAAGCCAGGACATCACAAGCACTACACCAACACACCCCACACCCCGGTCAGGCACACCTAAGTCAAACAAAAACCCTTGTTGCCTCCCTCCAGGGGCTGATGTCCACACCAGGGGGTGGGCCAGGCGGTTAGTCCCGCCCACCGAGGAGTTCACAGTCCTGGAGGCGGGAAAAGGAGTCAGATAGTGTTGAGTTTTGAAGTGGTAAAGGAGGAAACTGACGGCGTCCGGGTGTGTGGCCCGGACGATACAGCAAGGTTGGCAGACGGTGGTGACCGTCTGCAGGAGAGGCCTATCGGAGCCAGCCGTAAGGACCGTGGACGGGCGGTGGCCTGGCGGTACCGGACCGGTACGCAAAGAGAAGCTAGCACCAACCGGCAGGGCTTACGGACCCCGACAAGGCTAGGAGTCGCCGCTGAAATTGTCAAATCCGTTAGCGAAGGGAACCTCCGGGGTTTCCCAGCAGCCAAGTCCCGATAGAAGGCAACAGTCCAACTGATAGAGGGAAACACAGTCACTGCCAAGGCTACAGTTCCCAGGGCCAGAGCCTGCGGGCAAAAGGGGCTCCTTCAGCAACTTTCAAAGCTGGGGAGCGGGTTACCGGTGGGAACCCATTGGAACCGTATTCACTACATAGGTGCAGGGAAAGGCAGTCACCATCAACCTGCCGGGAGGAGAAACACCGCAGCCGTCTGTGGGACCCGTCCATCCAGCCGTTTGTTTACCGGAGACTTTGTGTACATCATTGGTTGAGTGAGTACCACCGTGCCGTGCGGCACAGCGCTGCCCCCGCGACCCTGCACCTCGCCAGGCCCCGTAGCCCGCCTGCCATCCATCCCTACCCCCTCACCGGGCCCCGGGACAACCAAACCCCCCTTACCCACGGAGGGGAGAAAACAACATCCAAGCTGCTCCTTGTCATCGCTCCCGGGATCCCCGTCCAGAGCAGCAGTGGTGTCACAACCTCACCACAACCGTAGGTGGCATCACGGACAATATCCCTAAACCCAAACCACCCCTTTCACTCACGGGCGAGGAACGTCGCTCGAGTCCCCGGGATCCGGCCCACCGCTCGAGCCACCACCGAGCAGCAGCGGCAGCAGCAGCAGCCGGACTCGAGCAGTGGGAGAGCGCGGCGTCCCCTCCTCCGCCCGCGACACAACCTGCTGACAGATCAATAATGTATGCTGACGCATAAGGTAAATGATTACCTTCTGCTATATGCATCAACACCTTGGCATTTGCAGTTTTATATAACTGATCTATCAGTAGTTGGTATCAAATAGAGCTTAGCCTTGCCTAAGCAGCTGTACAGTGATCAGTTGTGCGGACACTACAGAGCAAAGTACAGAACTGGTAAGAGCTCCTAGAAAACAGTTAACAGAGCAATGAGGTAAAAACATATATGCAAATTTGTTTACAGGAGCATAAAGTACATAGAAGAATAGACTGTATTCTAAACGTAGAATACATGCTATTTCATTGGTGAAGGCAGCAGAACTATACTGGCAGAAAGCCAATCAGGAGCACTGAAAGTATGAAAATGTAGGATTGGGGATTGGGACTTAAAAAAAAGTGCCTGGAGGGCCGTGCTTAGGGGGATGATATGTGTAAAATAGGGCAGATTTAACAACTACCTATATTGCCTTATATATATGTACATTATTATAAGACCACATTTAACCCTTTAAATACTACTAGTGTGCCATTGTGTAAACATATGTGCAGAATCCGAACCACAGATCTGGGATATTGCAGACTATAATTCAAGAGAATAGGATTTTCATAAAAACATCTACATAAAGTGGAAAAAAAAAAACCTCAAAGTAATTTTTATATCTTTAGCATTCTAGTTTTTGTGCTAAAAACGTATGGATTTCTAGCTCAGATTTCACACTTTGCAATGCATAGCGTAAAAGCCTCGGTGCATTAGCAACTCGGTCTGCATGTAAGACATTTCACAGTGGATTTATTTATTCACTTATATCCTGCTGTGCCTCTTTCCAAAAAAGTAAAAATTATTAGTCAGAAAAAAGAAAAGTGTAGCACTCCTGCGGTGTGGTATTCGCCTCGGGTAAGGAGAGGGTTAATCACCGGTGTTCCACATTCACACTTTACATACAGCTTAGGAGCCTTCTCACTGGGCAGCTGGACTGCGGTAGGCAGGTGGTTAGCCAACATGAAGCTTGGAACTTCCTGGTCACTAGGACAACCACCTGGGGGGGGCAGGTTCCACTTGGGGTAGAAGTAAGAGCAACTTCACACAATCATCAGACAGTCTACCCGGGACTCCAGTTCTGACGACAAGACACTAACACCACCGTCTTCCTTTTTCTTCTTTCACAGGGCCTGTGGCTTGGAGCGGAACGCTCAGCCTGGGTTCTTCACCACTGGAGGGGCAACTCTTAGAAAGGACATTTTCCAAACTCCAGTGACTTCTTCCAACTTATGTCGACAGGGCCCATCACAGCGGGTGACCGGTAATACCTGGGCAAGCGGCATAAAATGTGAGTAAAACCTGGAACCGCAGCAGCCGACTCGGACTGTTATTTCGGCGCCGTTGCCCTGCGCCCCGTCACCAATATCCTCCGCCACCACTACAGCCCTCATCATCTTGCCCGGGACCTGCTCCACCTGTGGGGAGCAGAAACACCTCGGCTGCTACTACCATCCAGCCCGGAGGACAGCGACAGGAGCGGTGGCTAATTCCCTGGCCACATTCTGCAGGTGGCGTCATGAAATCAACTTCCACCATCATCCTTATTCCCCCTCTGCCTCCATGTACACCTTGGGGTGACGAAACCGGGCAGGGCCACCCGTCACATCCCCTGATCCTTACCGGCCCGGTGACGAGTATTTTCCCCGACCTCTTGGGGTGTTACAAAAGTGTACCTCCACTACGGAGAATAGAATTCTGGAAAATCTCTATGGAAACACTGAAAATAAATGGAGATTTGAAAATTAAAGAAGTAAATATAAAAACGCAAAACACATCTAATGCCTTTAAAATTTTGTGGCTAAAATAGTTTTCGATTCCGAATCAGGTCTGTATTTATATTTAGCCAAAATAATGTGGCCAATGGTTTATAGGAGTGCTAAAATAATACAGTGGACTCATGATTGGGAGTCATGTGTGTTCATAAGCGGAGAGCGTCACACTTCTTGCCCATCCCACATAGTGGTGATTAAAAGGTTTTGCCAAACTGATAACTTTGGGTTTCCATTCGCCTTGTCAGTGGGGGTCAGAACGATCGTGGTCGCAAGGGAGACTGGGCCAGGGGATTCAAGGGGCCCAAGGACCTGAACACTTATTTCAGCTGGAGCGCACACATCCAGCTGAAATGTATTGCAGCGCTGAGACTCGTCTGGTTCCTGTGCTGTAAATTGCGGCGGCTCGGCATCACAGGATGCAGCAGCCTGCTCTTGGGCTAACACATGTACCGGCTGCTTAAGAACATGCATATTCACTGCTCTCCACACCCATAATCCTGCCCACTTCTTTCTACTGAAGCCAGTGCTGAGAGGTTGGCGGACTTATGGGTGGGGAGATCAGTGAATATTCATTCTCTTTAATAACAGCACAGTGATCACTCAGCCGACGGCTTCCTGCAGCTGCTGCTGGACAATCGTGTGCTGCTATTAAGGCCGGGGCCACACGGGAACTAATGCGATCCTCGCATGACACTCGGCGTGCGCTGGCAGCACAGTGGGAGCCGAGTGTCATGCGAGTGTCACTGCGACTAAGGTCCGATCATGCGATCGGACCTCAGCTGCGGGGGACGGGTCGGCTCTGAGGAGGGGCGGGCCAGCGCTGAGGAGGGGAAGGCTGGCATGGAGGAGGAGAGGGAGGGATTTATCTCCCTCTCTCCTCCGTAACCAGCTATTGCCATTCTCGCACTGCACTCGCGGTACACCGGTGTACTGCGAGTGCAGTGCGATTTTTCTCTTGCCCCATAGACTTGAATGAGTGCGAGAGAAAGAGTCTCGCATTACATTCGCAGCATACTGTGATTGTTCTCTCGGTCCGATTGGGGCTGAGAAAATAATCGCTCATGGGTGCTGGGGCATAGGCTAATATTGGTCCGAGTGGAATGCAATGTTTTATCGCACTCCACTCGGTCCGATTTTCATGCCGTGTTTCTTAGGCCTAAAGAGAAAGATTTTTCTGTTCTTCAACCCACCAGGAAATCGATGGATCGTCCGCTGGGTCCCTGACTCTGACAGTCTCTCCACTAGCATTCAGCACAGACGTTGTATGTTCGATTTAAGTTCTGCCCATACCTGTCCATCAGAAAAGGGGAGAAAAGCTGAGCTGAGCCCATCAAACTCTAGTTACGCCACTGTTACACACTTTATGATACTGTCCAATTCTGAAATGATGGAACGGTTTGGGAAAATACCCTTGCTGACAAAATTGGGAGAACTGACACGTCCGCCTTAATTGTATTTTGTATATGCTGCAAAATAATAAATATATTTATTATATGGTTTAGTATTTATTACTAGTTTCTGTTACTGAGCTTAAATTACTTCATATATTGCAGGATAATCTGCTGTGGATTTTACTGCAAATCTGAGAATCTACATCAAGATCCAGAATAAATCTGCCACATCTGAGTGAATCCTTGTTACAAGTTTGCAATGCATTCTTTTTGTTTATTGTATGTTTTGTGAATATCTGCTTGTTTTACTATAGTTTTAGTTTCCCAATGTGTCTTTTTGCTATAAATGTTCAGGGCACCATTTAGAAGTGAGTAAAACAGATGGTATTTAGATTTTAGTGTTGTCTGCGTTCACACGTTTCTCAGCACAATTTGATGCTATGGGAGTTGCTGACACAGAATGAGATAAGGATAACACTGAGCGTAATGGGGACACTGTGAGCCGGAGCTAAACATTAAGCTTGTAGCAACTAGGGCACGGTCATAATCTCATCCACAACAGTAAATCAGAGACAGAAATGGCCCAGATTTCCATTCTTGTATATTTGAAAAACCATAGAGCATCTTTTATAACTAATATTCATATTAATGTGATGTTAAGGGACTTTTGAGGACATGTCACTCACAATAAATATATATTTTGCCTAGTGTTTACCTAGTGTAATTGTCTCTCTTGTCCTGTCCTGATTTCGGCACTTTTTTTTTTGTTCCTACTCCTCTCCGTTCCTGAGCTATGGCCCTCTCTTCCCCGTATATAAATTTATTCTTTTATTGGCCAAGTGGGTGTGGCCCTCAATGCATCTTCTTCAGGACAACGCCCAGTTGATAAGTAGTATCACATTCAGATGTTTTAATACAGTTAGTATTAACTGAAAAAATCCTCAAAACTTTCCCTGAGGAAGCCCTTAGCGAAACGTGCGTTGGGGCCAGTGGCTCGCCGACCGGTACAGGGAGCACTATGGGTAAGCTTGAATTCATTGTATACTTTGCCTAATTGTCTGCCTCACCTTTTCATAGAACTTTTATAAACTGTGGAGGAAAGACAGGCGCATAGGGTCTTAACCGATAAAAACAATAGCAGGGATATTAGGGTGCACTCACCTATGGATGTTGTGAGAGTCACAACACCTCATGAAGCATAAAAGTCAGTGGAGACAGCTGCGGACCCGTAACAATGAGATAGCAGTTTCATAAAGAAGTCGGGGATCAGCGCCGCGCTTTTCACCATTCGATCCAAAGAATAATTTTCCAAGTCATTTATTAGGAAGCATGAACAAGTCTACGCGTTTCAGGGGTCTTTGCCCCCTTTCTCAGGACAATGCAACAATGACACAGAAGATTTACTTTGCAGCCAATGGGAAGAGACCACACCCTTCTTATTCCCCCTCCTGTCACATGACCACTGCCAGAGATAGTTCTGTACTCCTGGCTCATGTGCTGTTTGTATTGTGATTCCTGTGCGCTGACCTTTGCTTGTTGTTAACTACCCTCCTGCTTGTCGTTATTGTACCCTGCTGCCAGTTCCGGATTTGACCTCTGCTTTGTCTCCTCACTACGCTCTTGCCTGCCGATTCTGTTCCTGTTTTGCATCTCCTGGTTTTTGACCCTGCCTGACGACCACGGACTACAGCCTGCCACAGGTAGTGATCTCTGCGGCTCTGTGTAATTCCACATCCCTGTATAGGGGTTAAAGGGTTGCAGAGTTCTTAGGGTCCTGCTTTGTGAGCAGCCTTACTCTAGACTCCCCTTACAGCCAGTCTGAGTCTGTGGCTACACTCAGGCATTACAGATGGTGACCCCTGACCAAACCTACTGCTGGTCCCTCATCACCCTAGATAGCTTCCGCACCCATGCGCCGAGCCGTATACTTGACCCTAGGTATCCCTAGTCCTGGACCCTAAATAGGGAATGGATAGGATGAGCTCTTCGTCAAACCCACTAATCAGCTATAGAAGACACAAGGGGGATTCCTTGGGGGAAAATCATGAACTAGTTAACTACAGATGACTTAGGTAGACATTCAACAGAGTTGTCAGCAACGATATCACAGAGGAGTACAAACCACCTGCTTGCAGCCTAGGCATGAAAGAACTGAAAATATCACCAGTATCAGTCCAACAGAAGGAAGGGTATATAAACACCAAGGGAATACCGATAATCAACAGCTGGGAGGAATTCAAGCTCCTGCTGGATCCAAAATGGGGATGAATCCAGCAGGAAAGCTACCTAATACAATGAATGCTGACAGCAGGAACAATGGAAAGTCAGGGAGCATTCTGCACAGCCAAACACTGTGACCTTCTATGGCCAGAAACCCCATGACTGTCTGTCACACCCGTCACACTAGTCAACTCTCTTTCCATGTCATCACACCCCTGTGTGTGTGATAACATGATTTCCATGAGTCGGCATCACAGATATTGCCTGGCAATATCGCACATGCGTGTGGCTTTGTTTACTCACATTGACCCTCTGAAGCCGGTTTCCTTTAATAGTGGAGTCTGATCCACAAAACGGATGAGACTAGAACACACTTTGAGTCTCAGAGTCACCGAATCATTTTTGAAACAGAGGTGTGTGTGTGGATTAATGAAACTCTATGAGTCTTTGGGCTGTCTGAGAAAAATAAGAAATGGACAGTACATTGGATGTATGAGTGCAGTTTAATGGGTAGAAGAAGCTTGGAAGTTTTATTGTTGCATACAAAATCACAGATACTAAATCAAGGATTAAAATAAGGACACATGGGCCAACAATGCATAAAAGTGGAATCAGTGCACTGGTGAAAATCACTCTGCTTAATTCACATACAAGAAAGAAAAAAAATAGGCGTCTGAATGGGACCAAATGCACATTCTTTCCATTCGTCATTCATCTTCTCCATATCACTGTGGCTCATGTTCAGACTCTCCAGCCTTAACTAGCACAGTCTTCATCAGGTCGTCTGAAGATCCAGTGTCCGGTACAATTGTCCGCTGCCCGTTACATAACTCTTGTGTATTAATGGCTTCTGTCCTTAGCTGGATTTCGGCCAAACCTTAAAAGAAGAACAATATGTTTATGTATATTGAAAGGAAACAAGTTCTGACGTGTGCATTTCAGTAAAGTCTGGGACATCTTTTTTGAGGACTCTTCATTGTGCCTATCCTCTGATACCGTATTTCTCCTGTACTGGAAATTCGGTATAGGATGATTAGCATTCCTCTTGTAAAGGAGTATTTCTGCATTTTTTTTTACCACTATACAATCAGTTCTGACAGTGAAAAACTGTGCAGGGGCACACTGACATTTCCAGGCGGAAAAAATGAGAAACAACAACTCAAGAAAAGAGGAAATACAAATTTGTACTTAGGCCGGCTTTCCACACTACGGTGGGGTCAAATTGAAAGTGACGCACTTCCGGCGTCGCAGGCGATATCGTTGTGTGCAAATCCTTTTTGATATGATTAACGAGCGCAAAAGTGTCGTTATCGTATCATCGGTGTAGGGTCCGACATTTCCATAATGCCGGTGCAGCGACAGGTACGATGTAGTTCCTCGTTCCTGCGGCAGCACACATCGCTGTGTGTGAAGCCGCAGGAGCGAGGAACATCTCCTACCTGCGTCCCGGCTGCAATGCGGAAGAAAAGAGGTGGGCGGGATGTTTACATCCTGCTCATCTCCGCCCCTTCGCTGCTATTGGCCGCCTGCCATGTGACGTCGCTATGACGCCGCACGACCCGCCCCCTTAAGAAGGAGGTGGGTCGCCGGCCAGAGCGACGTCGCAGGACAGGTGAGTGCATGTGAAGCTGCCGTAGCGATAATATTCCCCTCGGCAGCAATCACAAGATATCGCTGCTGCGACGGGGGCGGGGACTATCGCGCTCGACATCGCAGCATCGGCTTGCGATGCCGCAGAGTGCAAAGTAGCCCTAAGATGTCAGATGGCCTGTCAGTTACTCTATATAGCAGCATGCGGATTTTGACAACACCCCTGCAGTTGTCTTTCTTGCCTGTGATCACACAGAGATTTGCTCAAAACTCGCTGAGTGTCATAGTGGTATCAGTTACTGTTTACAACACAGATTCTCAGTTCAGTGTATAAAATCACAGTAACGGCCGCGCTGCCCAGACTGGAGATGGAAGTATTAATGTAAAGTTCTTTTATTGATATTATTATAAAGCCACAACGCGTTTCGGGGGCATGTCCTCCCCCTTCTTCAGG
Source organism: Anomaloglossus baeobatrachus (assembly GCF_048569485.1). Classification (NCBI taxonomy): domain Eukaryota; kingdom Metazoa; phylum Chordata; class Amphibia; order Anura; family Aromobatidae; genus Anomaloglossus; species Anomaloglossus baeobatrachus. Next base: position 56,997,091 of record NC_134357.1, on the reverse strand, counting down.
TAGCAGAAAAATAACATATTATTAGACCTACGAGACCTATTTATTTAATTATTCATGTTCTTTTATCTTAATCATACTGTAATTTAATCAAAATCACTTTGAATTTATCGAGTGGATGATGTTTTTTAATGTTTTTTAATGCATATCATGTAGATTCCTGAATTCCTCCTAATTTTATGTTTTTTTCCCTTGTTTTTGGGCTATGTATGGGGAGGATCTAACTAATTAATCAATCCATTGATCAATTTAATTGATTAGCTTTCATGAGTTTTACATCTAATTGTTGTAAATGCCTCTGCATATATGTCTAATAATATGTTATTTTTCTGCTACCTGGGGAAGGGGGAGAACATGCCCCCGAAACGCGTTGTGCCGTTATAATAATATCAATAAAATAAATTTACATTAATACTTCCATCTCCAGTCTGGGCAGCGCGGCCGTTTTTTACACTGAACTGAAATTCATCTCTCCCGTCGGGAGCTCACGGGGCTGCTGCCGCCAGATCAGGAGTTTGCCATTACCACTGACGCTGCAATAAGGGGTTGGTTCTACACCGTCACCGGGATCACGGGACCATCAGACTTGGAGGAGGAGCCGCTGTCCACCGCTGGTCCAACGGTTCTGCGCTGCACGTGTCTCTGAATCGTACTAGCGGCTACATAGGCAAGGACTCCTGCGGGACTGACAGGACAGGATCCCCGGCGGTGAGGAATAGTGTGCCTTGGTACCCCCCATCAGCATCCTTAACAGTGTAGTACCTGCTGTACAACACTACCAGGTGAGTGTACAATAATACACTTTTACCAATTGTTTTACGGTTCCACACAGGAGTGCCCTCTCTCCCTTTTTCTATTACAACACAGATTCTGACACTCCACACTACGATTTTCCAGATTTTTTTCCGAGTTCCACAGGCAAGCTCAGGTGTCGACCAGCAGTGTGCTGAAAAATGGTCGGTCTAGCAAAGTTAATCTCTGTTAGCCTGCTGGATAACACTAGGATCACATGTTTTTGGAAATCTATCACGTTTACTTCCCACCTTTTTAAGATGGTGGAATCTGTTTTTCCATGCCGACTATAGCTTTCCTGTGTTGGTCTGTGTGCTGTCGTGTCCTAGTCCTGCCTGTGACTGTGTTGCTTTGCGCTTGATGCTGTTGAGGAGAAACTCGTTGTCTTATTTCCTCCTTGTCCATATTGTCTTATACCTCTGTGTGAGTGTGTTGTGTGATAATAGTTTTGATTTCCCCTGTTTGTCCATCTCTGTTGGTGTTATCATACTCCTGTCCCGGCCCTCCCCTGGGTTTGAGGAAGAGGGCTATAAGATCAGGAGCAGGGCAAGGGTGGAGGCTCAAATAGCCTCACCTTAAGAGGTAACTCTGAGATAAGGGATAGCTAGGGACCCCTAGACTGAGGGCCACTCTAGGAGCCCCTGTCCTTTCCTCATTCACCGTGACAAGTTAATTCCTAAAATCGTCATAGCCCAATGTGAAATATATGTGTAGCATGAGACATAGTTACCTATGCGGAGAGCTTTGGCTTCCCAATTGAATGCTATAGTCTTCTGTGGTAGGAGACACTGAGGGATGCTGCATTTGGGACAGTCAGACATCTGCAAGTCTTCAGATTTCTTACTATAGGATTTCACCTGTGTAGAGACAGAAGATTCAAAGTTGGAGCTTGGACAATCCATCGCTAACATGACAGTCACCATGCCATTCCTAATGTAATATGATCACGAGTTGCACTGGAACCCCATATATGAGCTGTACCATCCCAGCCTACATGGTCGGTGTGAAGCCCTGGACAAGCCAGGTAGTCACAGATAGAGCCCCGCATAACACCAGTCCCCTCACTAGGTAACACCAGCCAACCACATAACACCCTAGTCACCTCGCTCAGTGCTTGATGGACACACCAGGGGGCGGAGCCAGGTGGTTGGCCACGCCCACCGAGGAGTTCAGAGAGCCTGAGGGAGGAAAAACAAAAACAGTTGAAGTTGGAGTTGGAGAGTGAAGTGGAGGAGGTCAGGCCTGTGACAGACTGACAGGTGCCAGAGTTGGAGCCCGGGCACCTTTGGCTAGGAGGCATACGGAGGCCTCTGTCTGCAGGAGCCAGGAAGACGGCTCGGTGGAACCGTGGTGGACCGGGACAGGGTAGTGGCCCGCCGATTCCGACCCGGGGATCGACTCGGAAACCGGAGCACAAGAGGGGGTACTCAGACCCTGAAACGAGGTCTAGAAACTACTGGACTGAGTTAATTAACTGAGTGCGGTCTGTACTTGAGGTCCTTTCCCATCCAAAGTCCCTCATAGAAGACAACAGCCCAACGAGGGGGATAAGCAGCCACCGCCACGGCTCAGAGATCCCACGGACCAGCGTCTGCGGGCAAACGGGCTCTTCCGACATCCACAAGCCGGGGATCGGACTCCTGACGCTGCAAGCGCAGGTAGTCCAACATCTTAAACAGGTGCAGGAGAAAGGCAGAGAACACCAACCGGGTGGGGGAACCCGACTGCAGCCGGCTGCGGGCACCGACCACCATCACCTTGGTTTACCAGAGACTCGAGTGTTTCATTCTAATAGTGAGTACACCAGTGCCCTCCGGCCGCCCATCTCCCTGCACCGCCAAAGCACCCCAACGGGTCCCGGGGCCACCATCCCTGCCCACGGATGGGTTAACAACTTGCTGCATACCATCTCCCCCGGGTGCCCCGTAACTGCAGCGGTGGTGTCCACCTTCACCACATCCCGTGGGTGGCATCACGAACTTAAAACACGGCTCCAGCCGTACACCTACGTCCCCAAACCACCAACCCCTTTTTGGTCGGAGTGACCGCAGGACCCCCGGGTCCGGAGACCCTCGAGCCACCCACTGCAGGTCCGGACCCGAGCGGCTCGGTTGCAGCCGAGCACGGGGCGGCACAGTCGGCATTACTGGTCATTAGGTATTCTTTTCAAGCCATCTAAGTTCACACCATGAGGCAAAATGCTCAACCCATATCTTAGCAGATTCGGAAACCAATCGGTGCTGATTGCAATATTGGTGACCCAGGCATGTGTGATCCATCAGGGTTATTTATAACCATGTAACATCTTATGTGGGGGGATTTTGGGATGTTGAAGATCTTCACCACCTTAGCTCCATGATACAACTAATGCCCACCACTATGCTATGTAATTTACATTTCCAGCGCAAAACTACTTTTCAGATTGGCAGCAAAACAAAACAAGTATCTGTTGGCATTTTATATAACATTCACGAACAGCATGACCCCAATATTCCTACTAAATCTGACAGAAAAAGTAAGGGTGGTGGCAGTGGTGTAGCTAGAAGCTTGTGTGCCCCAATGTACACAACAGGGCCCCCAACTATCACAGGTCTTTAATAATCGTCTTATGTAAGATTCAGGGCCCAGGTGCGATTGCAATTCCGGCACCCATTATAGTTACTCCCCTGGGTGAGGGACTGACAAAAGTGATGTAATAAGCTGCTTATAGAGCAACTTTAGTATTATTATACAGTACATTTATTTTGGCTTTTTAACTACTTCTGCCAAATTTTTATGCCCTCCCATACACATTAGATAGCCAACAGTCACACATTGGTTTGGCTGATTATTTGGCCGGCAGCTATCTCAACGACTCTTCCATTCACTGGTGGGCTTGCCGAGTTCTCCTTTATTCTTGGAGTGAGCCGCTGCCCACGTCTCTGGTGGCAGCTTATCTCTACAGAAAAAAAGACTGAAATCGGGCATGCCCGATCACTTTCTCTCCAACCTCATCTGTCTCACTGTTGGCTAAACCTGTCCATATCTGTAATCCAGTGAAAGATGAAAAAGTGGCATCCGACGTGACATTAATCCAGACTTTATTGAGAACGGTGTATTAAAATTTTGGAGGTCCGAGATCGGGCGCTGGCACCCTGAAAGTCCTTCAGGGTGCCAGCGCCTGACCTCGAACCTCTGTGATTTTAATGCACCACGCTAAAAATCTGGATTAATGTCACGGTGGGTGCCACATTTTTCTTCTTTTACCAGATTACCTCTGGGCAGGTATCTTCCTGCGAGTAAGCACCGGTAAAGATCCAGCATTACTCAGGAGCTTCCATTTGTTTCCCAGCCATCGGCAGCACAGGACCAGGTAATCAGGTGGTACGTTACCACATCTTCTTTTTCGTTGTCTATATCGTTAAGTCTGGCTCTCTTTATGGAGGAACCATAGTGTCGCGGGTGGGAAGGGCGCTGCGCTCACCCAGTGCTCGGGTCCGGCTGCTGCTGCTCGGTGGTGGCTCGACCGGTGGGCCGGATCCCGGGGACTCGAGCGGCGTTCCTCGCCCGTGAGTGAAAAGGGGGGAATTGGTTTTGGGGATTTGATATTGTCCATGACGCCACCCACGGTTGTGGTGAGGTTGTGACACCACCGCTGCTCTGGACGGGGATCCCGGGAGCGATGACTGGGAGCAGCTTGGATGTTGGTTCTCCCCTCCGTGGGTAGGGGGTTGGTTGTCCCGGGGCCCGGTGAGGGGATGGGATGGCTGGCAGGCGGGTTACAGGGCCTGGTGAGGTGCAGGGTCGCGGGGGCAGCGCTGTGCCGCACGGCACGGTGGTACACACTCAGCCAGTAATTCACATGGAGTCTCTGGTCAAACAAACGGCTGGATGGATGGGTCCCACAGGCGGCTGCGGTGTTTTTCCCCTGACCCAGTTTAGTAGTGTAAGTCCTTTCCTAACCCTTCGTGTACGCTCCTCCTGCGCTCTGGTTTCCAGCTGGCTCCCCGGTTCGGTACCGGACGGGCCACTACCCTGTCCCGGCTACCTACGGTTCCACCAAGACTGTCTTCCCGGCTCCTGCAGACGGCCACTACCATCTGCCTCACTGGCTACACGAGGGACCTAGGCTCCAACCTAGGCCCCAGTCTGCGTCTGCCTCCCTGCAGACCTCCTCTCTTTTCCTCTGCCTGGACTTGTCTGCCTTGTTTCCTGCCTCAGGCCAGCTAAACTCCTCGGTGGGCGTGCCCATCTGCCTGACTCCGCCCACCTGGTGTGTCTGTCTGAACCCGAGGAAGAAATCAGGTCTCACTGGGGATGACTGCTGTGAACTGCTGGGGGTGGGGGTGTGTGTCTGTTGTTACCTGTGGCGCCTGGCTTGTCCAGGGTGCCACATTCCCCCTTAGTAAAATGCAGACCGTCCGCGGGGTGCCTGTCCATCACCGGTTTTATTTTTCACGAACTGAAAAAGAATAAAACATTTTTTTTTTTTTTAAACATTTTCACACATGCATTTTTTTTCCATACAACTTCCCTTACGGGAGGCATATCACCTCAACCGTTGCACAACAATAAAACATTTTTTTAATAATAACAACGGAACGGGTCCTTCAGTCACCCACCCAAACAACCTGGCCCTGATGCTGCCCCTAGAAAGTGGGCAGCACCCCTTGACCCCAGTCCAGGAACGGGCCCAGATTCGTTAACGGGATGGGTACTTTGCTGCCGTTGCGGCCGGGCGGACTGCCGGAGCCGTCGTCATCTCCGTCGCGGCCAGGCGGACTGCCGGGGCCATCGCCATAAGCGGTGCGGCCGGGATGGAAGCCGGGACCGGTGGCAGGGCGGTGACGAAGGTAAGGCCTGGGGACCCCAGGTCTGGGCCCTCCCTCACAGACGCTGTGAGCTCCGCTACCGGTGACAGAGGTAACGGGTCGGTCGGGGCGTTGGCCGCGGGCACTGAGGTTTCAGCGGTGCCGGACGGATGGGACATCTCGTGCAGCGGTGCTCCAGGAACCACATACTTGCAGAGTCCTGGCGTCCCTGCTTCCACAGCCGCGGTTCACATGCGGCTAGACGCCGTTTGTCCCCCTTAGTCTTTTTCCGGCTCCTCCTCTACAGGGGCGGGGTTTCGGCTTTCGCGCCTCCACTACTCGGGAAGACGCTCGAGCGGGGACTTTTCCCGCCCAAAATGGCGGCTTCTCAAAATTTTCGGCCGGACACCTCCGGCGGTCACAAGGCGCACCTCTACCCGACGGCAGAGCGGTAAGATCCTGTTTGTGACGCCAAGTTGTCGCGGGCGGGGAGGGCGCTGCGCTCACCCACTGCTCGGGTCCGGCTGCTGCTGCTGCTCGGTGGTGGCTCGAGCGGTGGGCCAGATCCCGGGGACTCGAGCGGCGCTCCTCGCCCATGAGTGAAAAGGGGGGAATTGGTTTTGGGGATTTGATATTGTCCGTGACGCCACCCACGGTTGTGGTGAGGTTGTGACACCACCACTGCTCTGGACGGGGATCCCAGGAGCGATGACTGGGAGCAGCTTGGATGTTGGTTCTCCCCTCCGTGGGTAGGGGGTTGGTTGTCCCGGGGCCCGGTGAGGGGATGGGATGGCTGGCAGGCGGGTTACGGGGCCTGGTGAGGTGCAGGGTCGCGGGGGCAGTGCTGTGCCGCACGGCACGGTGGCACTCACTCAGCCAGTAATTCACACGGAGTCTCTGGTCAAACAAACGGCTGGATGGATGGGTCCCACAGGCGGCTGCGGTGTTTTTCCCCTGACCCAGTTTAGTAGTGTAAGTCCTTTCCTAACCCTTCGTGTACGCTCCTCCTGCACTCCGGTTTCCAGCTGGCTCCCCGGTTCGGTACCGGACGGGCCACTACCCTCTCCCGGCTACCTACGGTTCCACCAAGACTGTCTTCCCGGCTCCTGCAGACGGCCACTACCGTCTGCCTCACTGGCTACACAAGGGACCTAGGCTCCAACCTAGGCCCCAGTCTGCGTCTGCCTCCCTGCAGACCTCCTCTCTCTTCCTCTGCCTGGACTTGTCTGCCTTGTTTCCTGCCTCAGGCCAGCTAAACTCCTCGGTGGGCGTGCCCATCTGCCTCACTCCACCCACCTGGTGTGTCTGTCTGAACCCGAGGAAGAAATCAGGTCTCACTGGGGATGTCTGCTGTGAACTGCTGGGGGTGGGGGTGTGTGTGTGTTGTTACCTGTGGCCCCTGGCTTGTCCAGGGCGCCACAATAGGACAGGGCAAACGTTGTCAAAACCCATAAAAAATGTGCCAGATTTATCAGTGGTTCTTGCCGTTTGATAAATTTGTTTTATCTTTTGACTGTCTTGTCAGTCTCGACAAATTATGCCCTTTCCATTAAACCAATTGTCCATCATGAACTCGTATGTATAATAAATCTGGTTGAAGGCTTGTCTTTTTTTTTTACGTAAATTAGCCAGAAATTAGCTTACTAAATATTCCCAAGTATTTTTGTAGCCAAATAAATCAAGAGCAAATGCTAAAAATAATTAATTAAACCTTAGAAAACTAGGGTAAATATATCAATCCAAACAATGTATTGCTAGCCAAGCTCTTTTTTTATTAGTCTTCCTAGTATATGAAGAAGAAGTACCTTCCTCCGATCCGTCATTTGATCAAAGAGAGAATTGGAGCTGAACAATTGCTTGGAAAGTTATGAAACTTTATATATCACTTTATTAGAGGATTTTACTTTATTCCTGTAAAAAGATTGCCTGTAAGTGGCTTCCAAACCTCTGCTTTTCCCCAGTCTATTTGCCTGCTTTTCTGAGGAATCTGAAAATGAAGGAATTAATTTTGCAGACTGAAACTTTGAGCAATTTTATTAATTGAAGGTAACCACTAACATGAAAAAAAAAAACATTTTTCCATGCCAGTGTACATAGATTTTAAAGGGATTTACCAGTTTGGAAAATCCTTTGTTAATTGGCTGCAGTTTGTTTAAAAATAAATAAAAAAAGGTCACATTTAATAGCAAGCACAATTCTACAACTTTGGTTACAAACTTTTCCCTCTAGCGTGAAAGTTAAGCGGGCTTTACACGCTACGATCTCGTTAATGAATTATCGTCGGGGTCACATTCTTAGCGACGCACATCCGGCTTCATTAACGATATCGCAGTGTGTGACACTTATGTGCGACCTTAAACGATAGCAAAAGCGGTCAAAATCATTTGCCGTGGAGAGGCCGTCCTGAAACAAAAAATCGTTTAATGCTTATTAGCGATGTTGTTCCTCGTTCCTGCGGCAGCACACATCGCTGTGTGTAACACCACTGGAGAGGCGAACATCTCCTTACCTGCTTCCACCGACAATGTGGAAGGAAGTAGATGGGCGGGATGTTACGTCTCGCTAATCTCCGCCCCTCCACTTCTATTGGACACCTGCCGTGTGACGTCACTGTGACGCCGCATGAACCGCACCCTTATAAAGGAGGCAGATCGCCGGCCAGAGCGATGTCGCAGAACAGGTATGTGCCTGTGACGCTGCTATAGCGATAATGTTCGCTAGGGCAGCAATCATACAATATTGCACGTACGTCGGGGCGGGTGCTATCGTGCTCGACATCACTAGCCGGTGCTAGCGATGTCGCAGTGTGTAAAGGCCGCTTTAGTCAAATTTGTAGGCTTGAAAAACTGTCCAGTTGTGGTTCGCTACTTTTACATTGATGACCTATCCTAAAGGCCCCGTCACACACAGAGATAAATCTTTGGCAGATCTGTGGTTGCAGTGAAATCATGGACATATTGTTCCATTTGTACACAGCCACAAACCTGGCACTGATTGTCCACAATTTCACTGCAACCACAGATCTGCTGCAGATTTATCTCTGTGTGTGACAGGGCCTTTAGGATAGATCATCAATGTCTGATCAGCCGAGGTCCGACACCAGGCGCCGCCACCGATCTGCTGTTTCTTGTACCAGCAGCGGCAGCAGGAAGCCAGAAATGGTCCATTTTGGAGCTGTTCCATCTTCTGATGCTACTGCACATCCGCCTCCCATTCAAACCAATAGCAGGTAGATGTGCAGTACTGGACCAGGGCCACCATCAGAGGACGGGGCAGCTCCAGAACTGAGCATTTCCAGCCCCCTGCTGCTGCCTTTGGCACAGAGAACAGCTGATCAACGGGGGTGCCGGGGGTCGGACTCTAGCCGATCAGACATTGATGACCTATCCTTGGAATAGACCATCAATATAAAACTAAATCTTTAAGGCAAATCAGGTTTGCTTGTGACATGATGAAAAGAAAAGCCATCAGGTTGTCAGTCCCATTTTACCTGCTCACGTACTCCTCTTTTTTTCCCTCTCTTTCTTTTTACTAGTCTTTTTCTTTGCCCTACTCCTGGGCAATATGACCATTTAGCCTAGAGTATTGATATGATGCCAGTTTGTCATTTTGTTCTAAGCAATAATGCATAATATGGGGGGCCCCTACACCAAATCTTACATTTTTTAATTTATTTTACAGCAATATAGACACGCACACAGCGTCAGTGACTAAAAGCAGTCAGACGCTGTTACACAGGGCGGGTGCGCGGTCTAACTGCAACCAATCAAAGCCGCCGGGACTACCGGTGGGCGGGGGAAGCAGTGCATATGTATGAAGAATAATTAGCTGCCCCGGAAGTATTGTTACAGCCACAAACTGTTAAGTATAACGCACCTTCATTCCCCTTATTTTCTTTATATTTCCTTTATTTTAGTTGTTAAATTACCCGAGTTGGAGGATCCTTATAGGTACCCCGCCTTCCCTGAGAACGCTGTGCTCGGGGTCGGCGCTCGGATACTTTTGAAAACCACTTGAATCTGGACTTTTACAGTCCAGGGCACACATCACCAATGCAGACAAAAACAGACACCGGTGGAAGCAGTGGAGACTCCGCACTGGACCCAAGGAGGATGAATAAAGCACAGAATTAAAAAACAAACTGCAACCAGGGGAGAGGGGTGTGAAGATAAAATTATTCTTCTGTTGTGCCAATTAATTCTAGATTAACACACATGACTTAAAGAAAAAAAAAAGAAAAAAGACATAAATAAAAAAGTAAGCCTTGGGCTAATATCTTTTTAGAGAGCATTTAACCCATTCCATTTTGGTGCAGATTTCACTTAACTGGTAACCTTTTATTTGTTTAATGCTGCTACAAAAAACATTTATTATTCAAAGCTATTTCTCAAGTAGTTCATTGCATTGTTTTTCTCCATTTTTCTCTTGATCGGCTCGCTCACACCGTCGTATAACATAGCCGAGTACTATGCAATGTTTTATCCGATTGCACTCAGACCAGTGTAATAATATGTGGCAGAGCAAATCTGTGATTTTTTTCTCTCATGCCAATTTGACATACTGTGAGTGGCTTTGATATTTTAATCATGCGCACCCATACAGGTCTATTGGCGCGTGTGAAACATTGAACTGCACTGTTGTTATCCGAATGTAGTTCACAGGCAATGGAGAAGATGGAGCAATTATGTTCTCCATCTTCTCTGCACCTGTGATCCGGTTCTCGAATGCAGAGAATCGGATCATACTTAGGGGACACTTGTCTCACGCTCTGGTAGAGTTTAATCCAAGTGATATTAGCATAAATCAGCCCGATTCTCTCCCATTAGAGAATAAACGGCTGTCTCAGCCCTGTATATGTAATTTAATATCAATATCTGCAGTAGACTATCAATTTCGTAAGGTGACGCAAGCCACAGTTTAGTTTACTGTCCCCTCATAGATCATTATAGGATTCTAGAGTAATCTCTGTGTTTATTGGTTTTAGAAATACTGACTCGTGTGCTGCACTTACCATCATTGGGCTGGCCAGATTGTTGTACATAGTAGCAGTAATGGTGAACGCCTTTCCTTTGTCGACAGAATATGGAAGTTTGACATCAATAAAGAAGGAGCTGGAGGACAGGATAGAGGTTCTGGGTGCAATACCCATCCCGGCGTCTCCCATACAGAATGCAGTGGTTTTCCATTGAGTATTGGAATCGGGTAATTGCAATGGTAGATCTGCCTGACCCGATGAGCTGAAATAGTGTAACACAACCTTTGTGAGTGGACATCCATCATTTTTTTTTATGCTTAAATAACAACTTCTATAATAATTACAAAACAAGGACTTACCCAATTGTAATCAAGTTAGAGATCCAGGTCTCGGGAAACATTGTCCGAATTTTCTTTGTGAGCTCAGCGACAGTGACCGTTACACGTGCGTAGGAGTCATCATAGTCATCCACATCGATCACGTTTGGAACATCAGACATACCGGTATCTAGAAAATAGAAATACAATCGTCAACATTGAAACTGCAATACCAAGAAGGAAAAGTTGCGGAATTATGGAAATCACGGGATGGATAGACACTTCAAGTTAATGATCTGCAAAAGCTGAAAAAATTGGAAACAAAATTTTCAAAACTTCTTGATTTATTCGGCATGGAGTATGAGGGCCACATGCAGAAATCCCTGCAATTACAGCTATGTGGTGACAGAGGGCAGTAGTCGTGGGCGAGTTTTCACTGCAGTATCACGCCCTGGCACACTACAAAAAATACATGTTCCCGGTTAACAGTGTGGGGTGCAGTACACTTACTTGTTAACTGTTGCCTTCAGTCTCCTCCATCTCAGGCAGCCCGCTGCATATAAATCAGGCAACACTTGATTTCATTGGTTCCATTTCACGCACTTCAATGGTTCTGTTTCCCTCACTGGGTTTGTATCACCTTCAGAGTTTCTTCTCTCATACACCCACAGCTTCATGTCCTGTACTCCTTCATTGGCAGTGGGTTCAGGTGCCTCACTGGCCACCCTACTCGACCTTCTTGCCCCAGACATTTCAGGATTTTCTGCGCTAGGGAACTAGACCAACTCTATACTACACAAAATGTAATGTCTTCACTAGCACTACCAGCCTTCACTCTTCGGGATCCCTGATGCTTCCTCCCAATGACTCCTTGTCTTCTACAGCTACACGGAAGGGGGCTTTTCAATGCCCTCTTAACACAAGCACTGAGCCTTCTGTTCCAGACGTCCAGAAGTCTTTACGCCCGGGAGTTTGTGAGTCCTGCCCGACTTTCACTGGGCACACCTGGCAATACTACACTCTCTCTGGTCCTAGCTTCAACCAATGCTAAGATAGAGTATCTCCTCTACCCGCAGGAACTGGTTCCGCCCCTGTTGGCCAATCCCGCAGCTTAACTCTTTCTTATCCTTCTGTCATCTGTTTACACAAGCACTATCTAAACCGGTCACTAGATGACAACATTTCCTACAAACATTATTATTGTCATTCTCTTGGACGTTACACATTATGTACACAATTATTTTGTGTCTTCAGGTGGCTACCTTCTCACACAGCCTTGCCCACTGGAAGACATACCGCCACTGCAGCCGATGCAGTGGCACAGGGGCCCCGAGGGCATGAAAACATATGGGGATTTCTTTTGCCGTCTGGAGCTTCAATACTAACAGAAGCAACAGGGGCCCAATCAGCTAAACGCATATGATTATGCTGAGCTGACACTGGGCCTCTTCCCTCACCTGTTAGGGGTCTGCAGTAGGGAGAATTCATTTCTGCAGAAGCTGATTCCAAAGCTTTGGGCAAAACACGTGTCGGGGTGGGGGACGTGCACTCAACATACAGGATCTCACCTATCTCCAGTTATATTACTTGTTTACTCTTTGGTGTTTATAGGATTTGTCTCTCTGGCCACTGGGCCTGCATTGTTGCTTATGTGAGACACCATTATATTCACCACGGTTGTTTGCATATGCATATATGCCATCTCAGCAATTGTGCCTTTTTACATCACTGGTTTTTGAAATAATTGCATGTTCTCATCTATTATTATTTAAATATATGGATATGGTGAAAGATTTTTTATCATATGTTCTGTGGCAACACATATCCCATGATTTACACATATTACATAATGAATCATTTTGACTCTTTTGCAGCATCTATTTGGTGATGTAATTATTTCCTGGCTGTGTTAATCCCTGTCGATCCTCTGTCCCCCTGGTATATTATTACCATCTGTTTAAACACCTTTGCTGTATCTATTTTTTTATGAATTTTTATTTAATTTAAATAAAAAACTTGTGGTATGAATATTTTTGACTTGGTCACCTTTTTCAATCGTCACGCATGATTGATTTCTGGGGGTTTATAGCTGAAATCTTGTAGAATTTGAACTTGTTACTTTATGTTATGCTGCAGTGAAACTCTTACTTCCACCTGTCTTTATGCTGATGGTCTTTTTGCCACATCTAGTATTATTGTATATGTTTTCATGTTTGACGTTGAATTTTAACAGTTAACGCAACCTGAGTTAAGTACCACCTACCTCGACACCGTAAAGCGGAGGGGTGAGATGGGAGTTTTTGTATTTAGCACACTGTATCTTCTCATTTATGCCTGGAGTCTGAATAGCTCTGACCCCTTGTTTTCAAAGTACCCCAAGGGGTGTTCTTCTGTTCCGAGAACACCAAGTCTCAAACATTTGTTTAGACTGTACTGATTTTTATAATTTTATTCTGTTTTCATTTTTCTCTTCTTCTTCCTTTGTACTTGTCTAGTTTTTTCTATTTCAGACTTTTATACTTCTCTTCCTCCCTTCTTCCTCTGCACCTAACCTCTCCTTCCCTGTCCTTTGATTGCAGGGGGGCATCTCCAGCCCGATAGGTAGTCATGCACAGACCGGTGAATGCCGAGGTGAAATGCGGAACTATTAATGTTAAGGGACTACATAGTCCCGGCAAGAGATCCATTTTAGTGAACATGTTGAGAAGGGCTCACGTTCAAATTGCTTTTTTACAGGAAACGCACATGTGCAAGCACAGGCCTTTCAAGATGTCGAGCTGTTGGTTTCCCGAGGTCTACCACATCTTTTCTCCTAGTTGGAAGTCCTGCATGACAAGTATTCTCATCTCTCGTTCCATCCCCTGGGAGTTCCTGGATTTGGAGTGATGACACAGGACGGTTGCTCTTGGTTAAGGTAGGAACGCCTCGCATACACACACCATAACTTCAATACACCTACCCAATGTGGATCAAATTACGAAATTGGCTGACTTACTGGAAACTATGGTGGAATAGCTTTGAATCTGGCCCAGGATATCTCTACGGGTTCAGCCGCACACTTACTGTCTGCTTTACGCAAACTTAGACGCATACTACATAACTATCAACTTATGGATACTTGTAGGCTTCTTCATCTGTTCGATAGGGACTACTCGTTTTATTCGACAGCACATGGAGTCTATTCCAGACTTGACTATCTTTTTTATTAAACATAGCTAGCTTGCTAGGGTCTCCAAGTCTCAAATAGAGACCATCACATTCTCAGACCATGCTCTCTGCACAGTTATGATACTATTGCAATCTCCCGTGCTGCATCAGTGGCAGTGGAGGCTGAACACGTTCCTCCTGGATAATCCTGAAGTTTTAACTGTGATAAATACTACCCTGAAAAAAACTCAGACAGACTGACCCCACACCTTCTGTTGGCCTTTAACTCTAGGGCTCAGGTGAATTTTACTCCAAACGCAGATTCATTAAGGGCACATATTACTGTAATACATGAGGCAGGAAAGGATCCGACACAATGTGGTAGCTTTCACCCAATATCACTATTAATCGTGGACACTAAACTCTTTGCTAAAATTCTTGCAAGCAGATTGGCACCTTTGCTCCCAAAGATTATCGATCCAGACCAAGCTGGGCTCATGGCGGGTTGCGAGGCCCGCGATAATACTATCAAGGCCATTAACCTAATATATAAGGCTAAATCAGGGGGCATTCCATCCATGCTGCTCTCGACCAATGCCGAAAAGGCGTTTGACAGAGTGGACTGGACATTTATGGAGATGGATATTGTCTCTTTACTCAGTCCCCTCAGCTAGGGTATGGGTGAATGGGATCCTTTCGGACTCATTTAATATTTTGAATGGTACCCGTTGTCCCCACTGATATTCATCCTGACTCTGGAACCCTTACTCAGACATGTACAAGCTAACAGTGATGTCACGGGCAACGTGGTTCGCCAGGCCATACATAAAGTAGCTGCATATGACTCGCCCACCCCAGGGCTATGGGACACCCGGTGCCGGGCCGGACTTGTCCGGTGGTAGTCAGTGGTGGCTGGGCCCGGCTCCGTGGCCCTGGTGGGTGTCAGTAAAATATGTGGCTTGATTTAAAGTTTGTGTTTGTGACGCCACCTGTGGTCTGCGGCTATTAAGCCGCCGCTGCTGTGTAAGGCCTCCGGGGTGATGATGTGGCAGCAATGATGGTACTGCTCCCCACAGGTGGAGCAATGCCCGGGGCACTGTTGGTGCTCGTGAGAGTCTATGGTGTAGTGGAAGTCTGGATAGCAGAAATAACGGAGACCACTCCAAGGGTGCAGTTCAAGTTCTTTACTCACAATTCTTGTCTGGGCCCAGGGACCCTTGGACTGCTGGGACCACCGTCAGGGACCTCCGCCGTTTCTGGGTGATTCTGAGAGTAAAAGCCGGTACCCTTCACTTTAGTGTCTCTATCTTCTGCTGTCTTCCTTAGCCTTGCCTTCTATAGGGTAAACCTGGCTTAGCCTCCACTACAGCCTCCAGGCTGGGGGGTCACCTGTCGGCTGATTACCCCTTTTCTGGAAGGTCTGCTATGGGTTCTGGCCCGGGGAGTTTACAACATTCCCTGGGCCTCGGTTTTTACTGTTTGGAGATGATCTTTGCACTCCTCCAGTCTCTAGGGACCGTCCCCTGTTGCAGCTTGATCCCTCCACCGGTGTTCTTGTGGAACAGGCCACCGCAGCTCTAAACTGCCCTGGACAGCTCTACAGACTACCCGTGGCCCTGCGACTCCTTCTGTTTTCTGCGTGGTGTCACCTGGACCCTCCGAGTCCCAGGATCTTCACCAGGAAGCGTCTCTTTCTTTCCTTTCAGCTCCTGACTGACTTGGAGCTTTCTTTCCGTTACTTCTTCTCCTCCTTGCCTGCCTCCAGCAGGCCTCCTCCTCCTTCCCCACTCTCTCTCGTTCTCCTTCTTCAACTACATGCTGGCTCCTCACTCTCTCACTCCCTGAGGTAGACTGAAACTCTGACCTTCCTCTCTGCTCTACACTCGGCTGGCTCTCCCCACCCCCCGGTTGCTAAGCTACCACCCTATGGGAGCAGGGATGGGTCTTATGTCTCCTCCCAGCATGCAGCATGGGAGGGTTGTCTGCAACTTTCCCTGGTCCCAGTGTGTTCCTAGCAATGGGTGTAGTGTGGATTTACCAGGGGACCGGTGTTCACTCCCTTCCTCACCCAGAATGGGGCATCACACCGCTGATGGGGTGCAATGACCTGTGGCGACGGAAGCCTCAGGGGCGCCACACTCCCCCACAGCGAATCCCAGCACGTCCTCGGGCTGAAAAGACAACAAAACATGTGGGAGAAACTGCAGAAACATTTTTGTTATGCATAACATAAAACAATAAAACATTTCTTCCCTTTATGGGAGGCACAAATACTTGACCGTTGCAAACTTTCTTATAAAGAAACATCTAAGTGTGCACTTTCAGTCTATTGCACAGTTTGGGCACTTCCCCCATAATTCTGGTAGGGGGCACAACAGGTGCAACTATATACATTCTTGGCTACAACAAGTCCAGTAGCCTGGCAGTTTGTTTCTTTTTCAATCAACAAAAGTGCAAAAACTAAACCAGCCACTAAGTCCAGTGGCCTGGTTACACAGGACACATAAGACATCACATTCACCGGGGCCCACATTCCAGTTCCGTGGCCCGGTAACACATAGGGGGTGACATCTTCAAAAAGTACAAGGGGCAATAGGCAGGAAAGGGTGTCATCTTCAAAAAGAACGTTAGGGCAGCACAAAAGGGACATCTTCACAAAGCATAAGGGGCAGACAGGGGCTATATACAGTTCAGCATCTTCTTACTTCTTTACATGTAGGGATTCTTCTCCGGCTCCCCACCTGGCAGCAGGTAGACAGCGGCCAGCACAGTCTGCGTCTGCGGGTCTTGGCGGGCCGCGCCTAGCATGGCGGCGGCCTGTATTGGAGTCGCTGCTGTGACCGATTCTTGACGGGCCGCACCTGGCGTGGCTGCGGCCTGAGCTTGGCGGGCGGCATCTGCGGCGTGGATTAACGTCGCCGCTGCGGCGGGATCTTGCTTGTCCGAGCGGGGTATCGCTGCTGGGGCCTGAGCTGGACGGGCCGGGCTTGGCGTCGCTGCTGCGGTGTGGATGGGCATCGCTCCGGCGGCGAAATCTTAGCGGGCCGCACCTGGCGCGGCTGCGGCCCAGATCGGCGTCGCCGTGCCGGGCGTCTCTCCGGGGACCGCGGGCATGGCAGCGGGGGTTGGGGCTCTCGTGCCGGCAGGGGCATTAAATGACTCACCCCTCAGTAGCATCTCCGGTGTTCTGGTGGTCGCTGGTATCAGAGCTGCGGTGGTGGCACGCGCGCCTGCAGGAGGACTGGGCAGGAACCCCACCTGGCAATCCGGGCTCCGCCGGTTGGGGGTGACACTCTCTTTACCCGGCTCTGCAGCGGCTGCTGGACCTTCTCCGCTCTCCAGGACGCAGGACACCACCCGGTTCTGAGGTGCGTGTCCCGGCTCGGCCACTCCTCCTCTGGCCGCTCGTTGCTCGGCGTCCATCATCTTAGCTTCTTCACGCGCCATCTTTTCTTCCTCCGCTCTCCATCGCGGGCACTGCTTCGCGCTCTTTTCTTGGACAAGGGGGCGGGGCTTCTCTTTGCGCCCTTTCTTCTGGCACGCCCCCCTTCTTCCTGCGCTCAGTGGCTTCAATGGCGGCAGTTTCTCACAGTAAAGCATGCAGTAACACAGTCTTTTCAGGCGCACAGTACCCGGTGGGACCGGGCACGAAATCCTGTTCGTGACGCCAAAGTTGACTTGCCCACCCCAGGGCTATGGGACACCCGGTGCCGGGCCGGACTTGTCCGGTGGTAGTCAGTGGTGGCTGGGCCCGGCTCCGTGGCCCTGGTGGGTGTCAGTAAAATATGTGGCTTGATTTAAAGTTTGTGTTCGTGATGCCACCTGTGGTCTGCGGCTATTAAGCCGCCGCTGCTGTGTAAGGCCTCCGGGGTGATGATGTGGCAGGAATGATGGTACTGCTCCCCACAGGTGGAGCAATGCCCGGGGCACTGTTGGTGCTCGTGAGAGTCTATGGTGTAGTGGAAGTCTGGATAGCAGAAATAACGGAGACCACTCCAAGGGTGCAGTTCAAGTTCTTTACTCACAATTCTTGTCTGGGCCCAGGGACCCTTGGACTGCTGGGACCACCGTCAGGGACCTCCGCCGTTTCTGGGTGATTCTGAGAGTAAAAGCCGGTACCCTTCACTTTAGTGTCTCTATCTTCTGCTGTCTTCCTTAGCCTTGCCTTCTATAGGGTAAACCTGGCTTAGCCTCCACTACAGCCTCCAGGCTGGGGGGTCACCTGTCGGCTGATTACCCCTTTTCTGGAAGGTCTGCTATGGGTTCTGGCCCGGGGAGTTTACAACATTCCCTGGGCCTCGGTTTTTACTGTGTGGAGATGATCTTTGCACTCCTCCAGTCTCTAGGGACCGTCCCCTGTTGCAGCTTGATCCCTCCACCGGTGTTCTTGTGGAACAGGCCACCGCAGCTCTAAACTGCCCTGGACAGCTCTACAGACTACCCGTGGCCCTGCGACTCCTTCTGTTTTCTGCGTGGTGTCACCTGGACCCTCCGAGTCCCAGGATCTTCACCAGGAAGCGTCTCTTTCTTTCCTTTCAGCTCCTGACTGACTTGGAGCTTTCTTTCCGTTACTTCTTCTCCTCCTTGCCTGCCTCCAGCAGGCCTCCTCCTCCTTCCCCACTCTCTCTCGTTCTCCTTCTTCAACTACATGCTGGCTCCTCACTCTCTCACTCCCTGAGGTAGACTGAAACTCTGACCTTCCTCTCTGCTCTACACTCGGCTGGCTCTCCCCACCCCCTGGTTGCTAAGCTACCACCCTATGGGAGCAGGGATGGGTCTTATGTCTCCTCCCACCATGCAGCATGGGAGGGTTGTCTGCCACTTTCCCTGGTCCCAGTGTGTTCCTAGCAATGGGTGTAGTGTGGATTTACCAGGGGACCGGTGTTCACTCCCTTCCTCACCCAGAATGGGGCATCACACCGCTGATGGGGTGCAATGACCTGTGGCGACGGAAGCCTCAGGGGCGCCACACATACGCGGATGATCTCCTGTTCTTTGTATCTGCGCCCAGAACATACCTCCCTAATTTGATGAGAGAATTCCAGGTCTACGCTCAATTATCCAACTTCAAAAATTAACTTCTCAAAGTGTAAAGCGCTGAACAGAAACCTTTGTCCCAAGGAGGTGGAGGAGTTGAAGTCGTCCTTTAGCTTCAGGTGGGCAGCCTAGTCTCTCGGTTATCTGGGGATACGTCTTACTAGTAATCTCAGTCTCCTTTATCAGAATAATTTTCCTACCTTGCTTGCCTCGATTAGAAGGGACTGTGACTGATGGGGGAAGTCTCTCTTCTCCTGGTTTGGTAGATGCCAAATCTACAAGATGAACATTATGCCTAGGATCTTGTATTTGCTACAAGCTCTCTCAGTTAAGATTCCCTCTGCCTTCTTTAAGGCACTTGAATCAGTCCAGTCCTCTTTTATATGGGCAGGGAGTTCAGCAGCACGCATATGACGAACGATTCTGTCGAGACCCAAACACAGAGGGGGCATTGGTTTGCCTAATATGAGGAGTTACCATTTGGCGGGACACCTTACCAGAATTATAGATTGGTGGAGGAACGGTACACAGAAGGTGTGGGTGCAGTTAGAACAGTTCTTCTCCCCCATACCTCTAATTAAATTGCCGTAGGTACTTTCTGAGGTTGCCGTGCTGTTGAAGTCACACCCGACCATTAGTCCAACGGTGGCATATTGTGACACGGCCCCAATCAGTGCGTGATTGATCCCCTCCCACGTTAGAATGACCCCTATCTTGAGCCATCCCTCTTTGAAGCCAGGTAAAGCGAACCCCATATATCAACTATGAGTGCACAAAAGGTTGGATCGGGTGGAGGACTTTGGGGACGATGCAGTTTGGCCCTCTCTATCCATGTTGGCTGCTAGACAGACCCCATCCCCGCATGGACAGTGGAGATGTTTACAACTCGCACATTTTTTCAGTAAGCTTCCACCTAAGGCTTGCTTTCTGCTCTCTAACACACAATTTACTCCTATGCGGGGGTGTGGGCCCTGTGTGTCACTCACTTTCGGTAGTCTACGCTATGTTGTCCTCCCCCTGATCAGTCTCCTCCCTCTTTTATCTTACAATGGAAATGGGACCTTGGCATTGATCTGTCCCCTGACCAGAGGGAGCGGGTGTTTTCACTAGCACACAGTTCATCTGTCAGCTCTAGGTTCCAGGAGGCCAGCTACAAATTGCTTTCCAGATGGTAAAGGGTGCAAACTAAGGTGCACGCCATGTTTCCATCAGTGGACCCCACTTGCTGGAGATGCGGTAGGGAGGAGGGAACAATGTTTCATGTGTTTTGGGAAAGCAAGGCAATCCGACTGTTCCGGGCGGGATTATCAGATATCATCCGGAAAATGTTCCGGAACCACTGAGGAGTTGGGGCCGGCTGCCTTCCTGCTTCATCACTGTGAGACCCCTCTAAAAAACCTACAAATCCTCTTTGAGGAAGTTCCTCATAATGGCTGCCAGATCATGCATCCCAGGGAGATGGAAAAGTCAAGCACCACCCACTGTCGCACAGTGGATTGCCAAAACTAATGAACTCATGCACATGCAGGACCTGACCTCTTCTGTGCATGACTCCTATATGAAATTCTGGGCTACGTGGAGAGAGTGGATCGACTTCCAACAAACAGTGGACTATCGTGACCTGGTGCAGGAATGTGCAGGGTCCAATAGCGGGGCGTCATTGTATGTCTGGAGTTGCATTTCGGCTTTGGAGAGATGGAGTATTGCCATGCCTATTCCCCCCCCCTCCCTTGCCTTGTCTCTTCTACTTCTTATCCCCCCTTCTTATTCAGACTCTACTTCCCCCTCTCCCTTCTTTTTTCTACTTCTTCTGATCTTTTTTCATCTATCTTTTTTGCTATTCTGTTAAAAAGTTTAATTGCCTTTTATATTATGATATTATGTTTTTATCTAAACTTTTGGAATCTTGCATTCATGTTGATGTAGTTGGGCCGTTAGGCCCTAGGATTGGTATATTATGCTTGCATTGATTTCAATTAAATTAAAGAATTAAAAAAAAAAGAAGAGCAATACGTTTTTTAGAAAGATTATCTTACCAATGAAAGGTGAGTCAGAACCAAAACTATTCAGCCCAGAAACCGGTGGAAATTCAAAACACACTGGTGGCTTTTTCACCAGGGTATTTGTGATGACTTTCAATCCAAGATGCTAGGGGAGAAAAAGAAGAAAAAAAGATGAAGACTTGGTGTTGTTTTCTCTTCTACCATGTACCACTGCTTGCAATCTACTAAGGTTCTGTTCCCATGACTATCATGCTTTGTTTTCTTAAGAGACCCATGGATGGATCCATTTTCAAACACATCTCCACAAATTCTGATGAGGAGTCAATGACTCATGACGGACTTTTTGATGGCAAGAATAGGGCTTTGGTCTGTACTGTTCTTGCCATGAAAACAGATTGAGGACCTAATTATTTTATAATGGGCCTATTGGATTTGAGGAACTTTTTTTTTATCTCTAATTAACATTATATAGATATAGAGTGCAGCCAAAAGTATTGGCACCCCTGCAATTCTGTCAGATAATACTCAGTTTCTTCTTGAAAATGATTGCAATCACAAATTCTTTGGTATTATTATCTTCATTTAATTTGCCTTCAATGAAAAAAAAAAATAAAAAATGTCATAAAGCCAAATTGGATATAATTTCCCACCAAACATAAAAAAGGGGGTGGACAAAAGTATTGGCACTGTTTGAAAAATCATGTGATGCTTCTCTAATTTGTGTAATTAACAGCACCTGTAACTTACCTGTGGCACCTAACAGGTGTTGGCAATAACTAAATCACACTTTCAGCCAGTTGACATGGATTAAAGTTGACTCAACCTCTGTCCTGTGTCCTTGTGTGTACCACATTGAGCATGGAGAAAAGAAAGAAGACCAAAGAAGTGTCTGAGGACTTGAGAATCCAAATTGTGAGGAAGCATGAGCAATCTCAAGGCTACAAGTCCATCTCCAAAGACCTGAAAGTTCCTGTGTCTACGGTGCGCAGTGTCATCAAGAAGTTTAAAGCCCATGGCACTGTGGCTAACCTCCCTAGATGTGGAAGGAAAAGAAAAATTGACGAGAGATTTCAACGCAAGATTGTGCAGATGGTGGATAAAGAACCTCGACTAACATCCAAACAAGTTCATCCAAACAAGTTCAAGCTGCCCTGCAGTCCGAGGGTACAACAGTGTCAACCCGTACTATCCGTCGGCGTCTGAATGAAAAGGGACTGTATTGTAGGATACCCAGGAAGAACCCACTTCTTACCCCAAGACATAAAAAAAGCCAGGCTGGAGTTTGCCAAAAATTACCTGAGAAAGCCTAAAATGTTTTGGAAGCATGTTCTCTGGTCAGATGAGACAAAAGTAGAGCTTTTTGGGAAAAGCCATCAACATAGAGTTTACAGGAAAAAAAAGAGGCATTCAAAGAAAAGAATACGGTCCCTACAGTCAAACATGGCGGAAGTTCCCTGATGTTTTGGGGTTGCTTTGCTGCCTCTGGCACTGGACTGCTTGACCGTGTGCATGGCATTATGAAGTCTGAAGACTACCAAAAAATTTTGCAGCATAATGTAGGGCCCAGTATGAGAAAGCTGGGTCTTCCTCAGAGGTCATGGGTCTTCCAGCAGGACAATGACCCAAAACACACTTCAAAAAGCACTAGAAAATGGTTCGATAGAAAGCACTGGGGACTACTAAAGTGGCCAGCAATGAGTCCAGACCTGAATCCCATAGAACACCTGTGGAGAGATCTCAAAATGGCAGTTTGGAGAAGGCCTTCAAATCTCAGGGACCTGGAGCAGTTTGCCAAAGAAGAATGGTCTAAAATTCCAGCAGAGCATTGTAAGAAACTCATTGATGGTTACTGGAAGTGGTTGTTCGCAGTTATTTTGGCTAAGGGTTACTTTGCACACTACGACATCGCAGCTGCGATGTCGTTGGGGTCAAATCGAAAGTGACCCACATCTGGCGTCGTTGTCGACATCGGAGTATGTGAATCCTTTTTGATACGATTAACGAGCGCAAAGCGTCAAAATCGTATCATCGGTGTAGTGTCGTTCATTTCCATAATATCGCGGCAGCGACAGGTACGATGTTGTTGCTCGTTCCTGCGGCAGCACACATTGCTGTGTGAGAAGCGCAGGAGCGAGGAACATCTCCTTACCTGCATCCCGCGGCTCATGCCGGCTATGCGGAAGGACGGAGGTGGGCGGGATGTTTACGTCCTGCTCATCTCCGCCCCTCCACTTCTATTGGCCGCCTGCCGTGTGACGTCACTTAGGAAGGAGGTGGTTCGCCGGCCAGAGCAACGTCACAGGGCAGGTAAGTGCGTGTGAAGCTATCACAAGATATCACAGGTGCGACGGGGGCGGGGACTATCGCGCTCGGCATCGCTACCATCGGCTTGCAATGTCGTAGTGTGAAAAGTACCCCTAAAGGTTGTGCAACCAAGTATTAGACTAAGAGTGCCAATGTGACGCCCTGGACTAGTCAGGTCGTCCCAGGTAGTCACACACACAACACCACACCCCCTCCCGGTTAGGTGACAGCAGCCAACCGCAGAAAACCCTTGTCACCACCCTCCGGGTTTGATGTCCACACCAGGGGGGTGGGGCCAGGCAGTTGGCTCTACCCACCGATGAGTTTATAGCCCCGGAGGCGGGAAAACAGACAGTAGTTAGTTGAGTTTGACAGTGAAGTTGAGAGGAGTGAGGTTGAAGGGCAGACGTGGGACCAGGCCTGCCAGCAGTGACCTTTGGAAAGGAGGCAAACAGTGGTGGCCGCCTGCAGGACCTGGGATTACAGCCGGTGGAATCGTAGGGACCGGGGTCGGGCGGTGGCCCGCCGGAACCGAACCGGGGAGCCGATTGGAAACAGGAGCACCAGGAGGGGTACTCAGACCCAGACGAAGTCCAAAAGCCACTGGACCGAGTCAAATTAGCTGATTGCGGACTGGACTTAAGGACCTATCCCACACAAGGCCCGACTGAAGAAAACAGCCCAACCATACAGTGTCCACTGTAAAAATAAATCAATAGCGCAATCTAAGAGCACCCGATGTATTTGTGTTAGATTAGTGTAGTTAGAAGCTGCTCACCTGCTTTGGTTGTGCGCCCTCGCACAACCTCGGTGATGAGCGTGTAATTCCTCTGGATTTGAGGGGCTGTGGTAACTGGTGTTATCCGATCCTTTTAGCTGGATGGAGCTGGAGGTTCACCGACTCCTTTGATCCCGGAGCTTTCAGGTCGGCTCTCCGTCCTCCCGCTGGATTATTCAAAGTGAACTGATAGATTCTGTGATCCTCAGCAGCTCTTTGCCGGATTCCCCTTCAGGAGTAGGCAATGTAGATAATAGTGATGAAACCGGTCTTTGAGCGCTAATGATGGATCAGATTCTAAATGTTCTTTTGAAGATTAGGCTTTATTGTTAAAAAGATAAAGCTCTTGTTATCACTTCACTAAGACCGGTTTCATCACTATTATCTACATTGCCAACCATACAGTGTAGAAGCCACCGCCAAGGCATAGAGACCGAAAGGGCCAGCATCTGCGGGCAAACGGGCTCCTACTGCATATACAAGTCGGGGAGCGGACTACCGGTGTCTAGGCATAGGAGTCAAACATTTACACACAGAGGTGCAGGAGAAAGGTGGAAACCACCAGCCTATACTGGGAGAAGCTGCAGCCTGCTGCGGGCCCCGTTCATCACTCCGTTTGGTTTACCAGAGACTCCGGTGTATTGTGTCATATTAAGTACACCAGTGCCTTCGGGCGCGCACCGCACCGCACGAGCACCTCAGCCACTCAGCCCATCCCCAGCACCTCACGCATCTTCCTCCCTCGGGCCCCCAGGACCATCACTCCCCTACCCTCGGAGGGGTCAACACCAAGCTGTGCAACACCGTCCCCGGGAGGCCTAGTTAACGGCAGCGGTGGTGTCCATCCGCATTCACCACAACCCGTGGGTGGCGTCACGAACTTACCAAACATATCCGAAAACCGCCGCGGCCCTCCCGGCCGTGGCA
Organism: Anomaloglossus baeobatrachus; assembly: GCF_048569485.1. Classification (NCBI taxonomy): domain Eukaryota; kingdom Metazoa; phylum Chordata; class Amphibia; order Anura; family Aromobatidae; genus Anomaloglossus; species Anomaloglossus baeobatrachus. The sequence continues at coordinate 56,972,024 of NC_134357.1, read as the reverse complement.
CTCCTCGCGTGCAGCGCCAGCAAACACCCCTTCACAGAGCGACGTGACCCCCGGTCCGGAGGCGCTCGAGCCACCGACACATGAGCCCGGATCTGAGCGGCTCGGGGGTCGCAGCCGAGCCCGCGGGGCGGTACACATCGCCTCTCCTGGCGGCACGAACAGGATCAAGCAGTCCACTTACCTGTAGAAGTGCGCCTTGGAAGTTGTCGTCAGCGGCGTCCCGCTGAAAAATTTTCAGAAGTCGCCATCTTGTCGCTGTGCAGTGGTGCGAAATTTCCCGCCAGACCTGTCTTCCCCGCGAGAGTTGAAGCCCCGCCCCCAGAGAGCAGAGCGGTGCAGAAAAGAAGCGAGGTGCTCGGAAAAGACCGAGGGGGGGCGGGTGAAGATCCAGCCTCATGTGACTGAGGAGATAAAAGGCAGGGACTCCAGGACTCTGACATCTGTCTGGTTCCTGGACAAACAAGTGGCAACATGTCCGCCCCGTCTGAGAAGCCCGAATTCCCGGAGCCCACGCCCGGAACAGCGGCGTGGGTGGAAGCCCGGACGGCCATGATGTGCTGCCGTCTCCAGGCCCAGGTACGCTACCTAATGGAGCAATGGGCGGCCGAGATGGAGGGGATAGCTGCCGCCGTGCGGGCATGTGAAGTGGCGGCAGTGTTGGAGGAAAGGGTACGCGACCCACGCCCCTATGTCCGAGAGGGACCGGCTGCTGCGGCTGAAAGATTCAGTCTGCTCCTGCCCTCCATACTGCCTCCCTCACCGCCCGTAACGGACGCCGCTACCTCTCCGCTCAGATCCCCACCCCCATCACTGGTGGCGGAGCCCGTCCCCGACGCCCAAGAGGAGCTGCCTGTGGCCGCGGCATGCGGACAGTCACCCGATCCACCCGTACTACCTCTACTCCCGTGGAAGGTTGAGTTCCGGAAGGTTCCCGTGCCTGATGTGGTCACGGCCCCGGCAGTCCGCCTGGCCAGGGAGGAGGAAAGCATAACCCGGAAGAAGGCCCAGAAGGTGAGGCAGGCCGTTCCCGGGTCTCGGGCCTCGGCTGAGGTCCCGCGGGGAGGCAGCTGCAAGGCAGCAGAGCCGGCCGCGACACAGTGGGGTTCCCTCCAGAGGGTGACAGTCGTGGCTGCCACCGGGGAACTCCAGCTGGGCCAGACCCCCACCAATAGAGACCCCGGGCACGCAGACGCCCCGTATTGGGAGCGGCAGCCAAGCCAGACGGGCCGAGAGATTGAAACCCGGGAGAAGAGGAAGGCGGAGATACTTGCCCGCATGATACGGGAGAAAGAAAATCTGCGGAGTGACACCTACCGGGTGCGAGGCCAAAAGTACCAGGGCCAGGTCCGGAGGTTTGACCGTGACCGCGGATGGGTGTTCATCTACGAGCCCGGCCTGGAGGCTGAAGTATTCTTCTCTCGTAGAGATGTAAACCCGCACCTGCCCTATGGTCACCTGGATCGTGACCTGCTACCCGGCGACTTAGTTCAATACACCCGGCATTGTGGGGAGAGGGGCTGGTTTGCCCTGGATGTCCGCCTGAGAGAGGGCCGCGGTGCCCCGGAGCGGCCCCAGTCCCCTCCCCCACCGTACAGCCCTGAGGTTGTCGTCAACGAGCAGTACGAAGAGGATGATCTAAAGTAAAGGCAGCGGAACCCGGCTGCCCAAGTGACACTGTCCCCGTTGAGACCCTTCTGCCCGTCCCCATTGGGACTTTGTTTTTGCCCCGTTCACAAAAGACAAGGCCGAGAACTGACAGGCCACCCAAAAACTTTTGGGCATGTAAATAAACCCCCCCTTGACCGGCCTTTTCCCGTTTGCAGCCTCCGGAGAGGCAGATTGGAGGGAGGACACGCAGCAGAGCAGGTTGGGGTCGCACCACTAACACAACCGGTGGCGATCCTCCGGGTCAGGGGTCCCCTGGACGTGGGGCCTCTGAGAGACTGCCGGGTGCGGAACTTTGTACCCGGCCCATTTTGGCAACTTACACCCGTCCCGTTACAGCAACATCTGGGCCCATTCCTGGACTGGGGAAAAGGGGTGCTACCCATTTCTTAGGGGCAGCATCAAGGCCTAGGTTGTTTGGGTGGGTGATGATGGTCCGGTCCCATTTCCCGTTTTATTAAAAATGTTTTTTATGATGTTTGGAATGGTTTAAGAATGTGCCTCCCGTAAGGGAAGATTTAAGAATGCATAATGTTCAAATGTTTTATTCATATGTTTCAGAAATAAAATAAACCAGTGATGGACGGGCAGCCCGTGGACGGTCTGCATTAAACCAAGGGGGAATGTGATGCCCTGGACTAGTCAGGTCGTCCCAGGTTGTTACACACACAACACCACACCCCCTACCGGTTAGGTGACAGCAGCCAACCACAGAAAACCCTTGTCACCACCCTCCGGGTTTGATGTCCACACCAGGGGGGTGGGGCCAGGCAGTTGGCTCTACCCACCGAGGAGTTCACAGCCCCGGAGGTGGGAAAACAGACAGTAGTTAGTTGAGTTTGACAGTGAAGTTGAGAGGAGTGAAGTTGAAGGGCAGACCTGGGACCAGGCCTGCCAGCAGTGACCTTTGGCAAGGAGGCAGACGGTGGTGGCCTCCTGCAGGAGCTGGGATTACAGCCGGTGGAACCGTAGGGACCGGGGTCGGGCGGTGGCCCGCCGGAACCGAACCAGTGAGCCGATTGGAAACCGGAGCACCAGGAGGGGTACTCGGACCCAGACAAAGTCCAGAAGCCACTGGACCGAGTCAAATTAGCTGATTGCGGACTGGACTTAAGGACCTATCCCACACAAGGCCCGACTGAAGACAACAGCCCAACCATACAGGGTAGAAGCCACCGCCAAGGCATAGAGACCCAATGGGCTAGCGTCTGCGCGCAAACGGGCTCCTACGGCATATACAAGTCGGGGAGCGGACTACCTGTGTCTAGGCATAGGAGTCAAACATTTACACACAGAGGTGCAGGAGAAAGGTGGAAACCACCAGCCTATACTGGGAGAAGCTGCAGCCGGCTGCGGGCCCCGTTTGGTTTACCAGAGACTTCGGTGTATTGTGTCATAGTAAGTACACCAGTGCCTTCGGGCGCGCACCGCACCGCACCAGCACCTCAGCCACGCAGCCCGTCCCTAGCACCTCACGCATCTTCCTCCCTCGGGCCCCCAGGACCATCACTCCCCTACCCTCGGAGCGGTCAACACCAAGCTGCGCAACACCGTCCCCGGGAGGCCTAATTAACGACAGCGGTGGTGTCCATCCGCATTCACCACAACCCGTAGGTGGCGTCACAAACTTACCAAACATATCCGAAAACCGCCGCGGCCCTCCCGGCCGTGGCACTCCCCGCGTGCAGCGCCAGCAAACACCCCTTCACAGAGCGACGTTATCCCCGTTCCGGAGGCGCTCGAGCCACCGACACATGAGCCCGGATCCGAGCGGCTCGGCGGTCGCAGCCGAGCCCGCGGGGCGGTACACCACTACTTTTGTCTGGCCCACTTTTCGAGTTTTGTGTGAAATGATCAATGATTTGATTTTTGTTTCATTCTCTCTTGTGTTATTTTCATTGCAAGCAAAATAAATGAAGATAATAATACCAAAGAATTTGTGATTGCAATCATTTTCAAGAAGAAATTGAGTATTATCTGATAGAATTGCAGGGGTGCCAATACTTTTGACCAGCACTGTATGTAACTAGGTTAGTGAATGTACGTATATATGAAAGGACAAAAAGTAGTGGGGCACCCCTATTAATTCAGGTTTTTCATTAAGCTCCATCACCACAGGTCTACAAAACCAAGCTCCCTGCCATTCAGCCTGCCAGCACAAACATTCATAAAGGAACATCTAAATTAAGAGGTCCATGGTACCAGGTACTGAGGGCACAAAAATCACCAAAGCTCTGTTTGCTCAATATCCTTCTGGGGACAGTTTTGGGAAGGCCATTTTCTGTTTCATATGATGGTTTGGGGATTGTGATGTGGAAGAACTTGATCATCCACACAGATCCCTAACCTTAATTCAATCAAACACCTTTGGGATGAACTAGTCTAGAGATTGTGAGCCTAGCCCTCTCCTCGAACAGCAATCTCTGACCTCACAAATACTCTTCTGGATGAAGGGGGCAAAAATTCTCACAGACATCTCCAAAATCTATTAAAAATTCTTCTTCGAAGAGCTGATGCTGTTATATCTGCAAAGGGACTCTATAATAAGGCTGATAAAAAATGAGAAGGAATCCGCAATCAGTGGTAGATAACACTTGGCTTTATTAATAATCCACAAAAACAAGCAAATAAAACATGTGTAGACATAGTTTTTACGCATTTCGAACAGGACACTGCTCTTAATCATGACAAGAACAAGGAAATAAAACATGTGTAGACAAAGTCTATGCAGTTCGAGCAGGACACTGTTCTTAATAGTTTCGAGTGTGCTGCTCGAAACGCGTAGACTTCATCTACACATGTTTTATTTGCTTGTTCTTATGGATTATTAATAAAGCCAAATTTTATCTACCACTTATTGTGGATTCTAGATTCCTCCTTGTTTTCATCAGCCTTTTTGAATCATAGAATGATAGAGTTGGAGGGGACCTCAAGGGCCATCGGGTCCAACCCCCTGCGAGTACAGGTTTTATTAAATCATCCCAGCCATATGTCTATCCAGCTTCAGCTTGAAGATTTCCATTGATGGAGAGCTCACCTCCCATGGTAGCCTGTTCCGTTCTCTGAACTGTCCTCACTGCCTGGTAGCTGGTCCAGAGCTTCCGTGCACCCCACCCTCATTGTTCCTCCACCTGGTGAGCTGGTCTATGTGTTTTTCCTTTTGTAGTGACTCTCTAAAAAGGTCTATTGATGTATAATGGGAGGTCATAAAAGCCCCTTTAGGTGTAATGTAGAGGGGGCACATACTTTTGTCCTATAGGGTAAGGTCAACTATACAAGTACATAAATCTACGGCATGGTAAAATGTTCCTTTATACCTTGATTAGAGTGAACACATCAGGAGAGGATGGTGGGTGCCAGTTATAGGATCTCTTTCTGCGCTTGCTGTATAGATAGCTTATAGGTGGCTTCCAACATATCGGATCCTCTTCATGGACACGATACGGGTATCCAAATTGATTTCTTCTTGCAACAAAACTGTAAACCTAAAAAGAAGATGCAGAAAAATAATAATGATTATATATTCTTCAGGAACTTTTCCAGACATACACAGGTCGATCCGGTCCCACAAGTCTTAATAGAAAACATAGCAATGAAAAAAATTATCACAATTGATCACATCAATTCCGTGGGACACAATCTGAATTCCATGGACTAAACCAATTGGAGTAAATATTAAAACATAACTTTTAATTTAATGTATAATTAAAAGTTCAGTGCCCTAAACGTGTGAAATAAAACAATGAAAAATGATTTTAGCGAATATTAAAAATTAGAGATGGAAGCTAGTGATGAGCGAGTACTAAAAAGCTCGGGTGCTCGAAGCTCGGGCCGAGCATCCCAAGATACTCGTGTACTCGGGCCGAGCAACGAGCCCAATGTTATCCTATGGGAGACCCGAGTATTTTTGTGAAATGACCCCCCGGCAGCATGGAGAAACCCTAAAAATGTCACAAAAGTCTCAGAAGAGTGCTCAAATGACATGGCAACAGCATGGGGAAGACCCCTTGAAGCATTTATCACTCAAAAGTCACAGCTGTGAACAATTTTGTCCGCGTTTCACGCCATTTTTACGGACTCACCAGAAAACCTTCCAAAATGACCCCAAAATGATTTTTCATGGCAGAAATGTTAAGGGCACATACCCAATAGTGAGATAGAGCTGGTGTATGTTACTTTTTGAGATTAATACATGAAAGATTTTACGCGAAAACATTGTGTGGCACTCCGATGTCCCTAAGAAGAGACGTACATAAAGGCCTCTGAGTCTAATGTGCCCATTTTGAGGAACTGAGTCTTTGTAGTATTTTCCTTTGCCAGGGCAGTCCAAAATTGTGAGGTTCACCAATGCCCCTGCATACAGACGTGCATGATGGCCTGTAAACCTGAAGTGCCCATTGTAAGGAAGTGGGTCTATTGTAGTATAGCCCTTTGGCAGGGCAGCCAAAAATTGGGAGGCTCCACGTTGTCCCTGGATAGAGACGTGCATGAGGGCCTGGAAACCTGAAGTGCCCATTGTAAGGAAGTGGGTCTATTGTAGTATAGCCCTTTGGCAGGGCAGCCAAAAATTGGGAGGCTCCACGTTGTCCCTGGATAGAGACGTGCATGAGGGCCTGGAAACCTGAAGTGCCCATTGTAAGGAAGTGGGTCTATTGTAATATAGCCCTTTGGCAGGGCAGCCAAAAATTGGGAGGCTCCACGTTGTCCCTGGATAGAGACGTGCATGAGGGCCTGGAAACCTGAAGTGCCCATTGTAAGGAAGTGGGTCTATTGTAGTATAGCCCTTAGGCAGGGCAGCCAAAAATAGGGAGGCTCCACGTTGTCCCTGGGTAGAGACGTGCATGAGGGCCTGTAAACCTGAAGTGCCCATTGTCAGGAAGTGGGTGTATTATAGTATAGCCCTTAGGCAGGGCAGCCAAAAATTGGGAGGCTCCACGTTGTCCCTGGGTAGAGACGTGCATGAGGGCCTCAAAACATTAAGTGTCCATTGTCAGGAAGTGGGTGTATTATAGTATAGCCCTTAGGCAGGGCAGCCAAAAATTGGGAGGCTCCACGTTGTCCCTGGGTAGAGACGTGCATGAGGGCCTCAAAACATTAAGTGTCCATTGTCAGGAAGTGGGTGTATTATAGTATAGCCCTTAGGCAGGGCAGCCAAAAATTGGGAGGCTCCACGTTGTCCCTGGGTAGAGACGTGCATGAGGGCCTCAAAACATTAAGTGTCCATTGTCAGGAAGTGGGTGTATTATAGTATAGCCCTTAGGCAGGGCAGCCAAAAATTGGGAGGCTCCACGTTGTCCCTGGGTAGAGACGTGCATGAGGGCCTCAAAACATTAAGTGTCCATTGTCAGGAAGTGGGTGTATTATAGTATAGCCCTTAGGCAGGGCAGCCAAAAATTGGGAGGCTCCACGTTGTCCCTGGGTAGAGACGTGCATGAGGGCCTCAAAACATTAAGTGTCCATTGTCAGGAAGTGGGTGTATTATAGTATAGCCCTTAGGCAGGGCAGCCAAAAATTGGGAGGCTCCACGTTGTCCCTGGGTAGAGACGTGCATGAGGGCCTCAAAACATTAAGTGTCCATTGTCAGGAAGTGGGTGTATTATAGTATAGCCCTTAGGCAGGGCAGCCAAAAATTGGGAGGCTCCACGTTGTCCCTGGGTAGAGACGTGCATCAGGGCCTCAAAACATTGTTCCCATTGCAAAGGAGCGGGTCTCCTGTCGTTGTAATGTCCATTCTGCAAAGAATGGGCGAAAAAATTTACCACTGGGGGTATACCTGAAACAAAGGCCTAAGTATTGCAATTTGTAACGGTCATCATGGTGGCGCATGAGGAGAAGGAGGAGCAGTCCAGCGATTATCCAAAGTCCAGAAGTGTGTACCCATGGGTGAGTGGAGGTACATGGCAAACTTTAAATTCCGCTCTCATTTGCTGGTGGTGTGGTGAAGTCTGGCCCAATCCAACCCTTGTTCATCTTGATCAGAGTCAGCCTGTCAGCATTTTCAGTTGACAGGCGGGTGCGTTTATCTGTAATGATTCCACCTGCGGCACTAAAAACACGCTCTGACAAAACGCTAGCGGCAGGGCAGGCCAGGACTTCCAAGGCGTAGAGAGCCAATTCATGCCACGTGTCCAGCTTGGATACCCAATAATTGTAAGGCACAGAGGAATGTCGGAGTACAGTTGTTCGATCTGCAAGGTACTCCTTCAGCATCTGGGCAAACTTAGGATATCTTGTGGCACTACCCCGCACCTCAGGGGCTGTGGTACGTGAGGGGCTGAGAAAACTGTCCCACATCTTAAAGACTGTTCCCCTACCTCTGGCGGATTGGACTTGTGCCTCTCTCGGCTGTACGCCTCGGTTGTCCACTGATTCCTGACCTATGCCGCTAGCGTTTTGTGAGGGGAATGCTTTGCCTACTTCCGTGACTATGGCCTTCCGGAACTGCTGCATTTTGGTTGACCTCTCCTCCACGGGAATAAGAGACAAAAAGTTCTCCTTGTAGCGTGGGTCTAACAGTGTTACCAACCAGTAATGATTGTCGGCCAAGATGTTCTTAACGCGAGGGTCACGAGACAGGCAGCTTACCATAAAGTCAGCCATGTGCGCCAGACTCTTAACAGCCAGGACTTCAGTAGCCTGACCAACAAGATGACTGAACATGCTGTTCTGCTCCTCCTCCTCCTCCTCCTCCTCATCTACCCTGTCCTCTGGCCAGCCACGCTGAACCGAGGATATGACTGGTGTGCATGTCATATCCTCAATTTGGCCGGAGAGTTGCTCCATGTCTTCATCCTCCTCCTCGTCATAGTCCTCCACTGCACGTTGTGATGAGACGAGGCTGGGCTGTGTGTTATCACCCACACCCACTACTGTTTCTTGCTGCAACTCATCGCGCTCCGCCTGCAATGCATCATGTTTGTTTTTCAGCAGAGACCGTTTTAGAAGGCAGAGTAGCGGTATGGTGACGCTAATAATGGCGTCATCACCACTCACCATCTTGGTGGAGTCCTCAAAGTTTTGGAGGATGGTACATAGGTCTGACATCCATCTCCACTCCTCAGGTGTTATGTGTGGAATTTGAACCATTTCCCGACGGCTTAGGTGATGCAGGTACTCAACAACTGCCCTCTTCTGCTCACATATCCTGACCAACATGTGCAGAGTTGAATTCCAACGCGTGGGGACATCACACACCAGTCTGTGAGCCGGAAGATGCAAACTGCGCTGAAAGCCGGCAAGGCCGGCTGAAGCAGTAGGTGACTTTCGAAAATGTGCAGACAGGCGGCGAACTTTTACCAGCAGATCAGACAGCTCTGGGTATGACTTTATAAACCGCTGAACCACGAGGTTGAGCACATGGGCCACGCATGGAACATGTGTCAGCTGGCCTCGCCTCAAAGCCGCCACCAGGTTCCGGCCATTGTCACACACGACCTTTCCTGGCTTTAGGTTCAGAGGTGTGAGCCAGTGATCTGCCTGCTGTTTCAGAGCTGTCCACAGCTCTTCTGCATTGTGGGGTTTGTCACCGATGCAGATTAGCTTCAGCACAGCCTGTTGCCGCTTCGCCGAGGCAGTGCTGCAGTGCTTCCAGCTTGGGACTGGTGTGGAGGGTACAGTGGATGAGGATGCGCAGGAGGAGGAGGAGGCTGAAGAGCATGACATTCCTGAGCTGTAGAGTGTGGGTGAAACACTGACTGAGGTAGGGCCTGCAAACCTTGGTGTGGGAAGGACGTGTTCCGTCCCTCGCTCAGACTGGGTCCCAGCTTCCACAATATTAACCCAGTGTGCCGTCAACGAGATGTATCGGCCTTGCCCACAAGCACTTGTCCACGTGTCTGTGGTTAGGTGGACCTTGGGTGAAACAGCGTTGTTCAGGGCACGTGTGATGTTTTGTGACACGTGGTTATGCAATGCGGGGACGGCACACCGGGAGAAATAGTGGCGGCTGGGGACCGAGTAACGTGGGACAGCTGCCGCCATCAGGTCGCGGAATGCTTCTGTCTCCACCAGCCTAAAAGGCAACATTTCCAGCGCAAGCAGTCGCGAAATGTTAGCATTTAGAACTGTGGCATGTGGGGTGTTGGCAGTGTATTTGCGCCTGCGTTCAAAGGTTTGCTGAATGGATAACTGAATGCTGCGCTGGGACAAGGACGTGCTTGATGATGGTGTTCTTTCTGCGTAGGCAACTGCAGGTGCAGGAGTGGAGGAGGCTTGTTCGCAGGCAGCATGGACAGGGGATTGGTTCGCATGCACAACCAGCGAAGACGTAGCAGTGACATCAGCAAGCACTGCTCCTCGACTCTGTTGTACTTCCCACAAAGTCGGGTGCTTGGCTGACATGTGCCTGATCATGCTGGTGGTGGTCAGGCTGCTAGTTTTGGTACCCCTGCTGATGCTGGCACGGCAGGTGTTGCAAATGGCCTTTTTAGAATCATCTGGAGCCAACCTAAAAAACTGCCAGACTCGGGAAGACCTAACATTTGTACAGGCACCTTGTGTCGTCGTGTTGTTCCGGGGAACGGTTGCCTGACTTCTGCCTGGGGCCACCACCCTGCTTCTTACTGCCTGTTGTGATGCTACGCCTCCCTCCCCCTGTGCACTGCTGTCCTCGCTCTGCATATCCTCCTGCCAGGTTGGGTCAGTTACTGGATCATCCACCACGTCGTCTTCCTCTTCCGCACCCTGCTCCTCCTCCTGACTTCCTGACAATTGTGTCTCATCATCGTCCACCACTTGTTGAGACACGTTGCCAACTTCGTGAGAACGTGGCTGCTCAAATATTTGGCCATCTGTACAGACGATCTCCTCATGACCCACTTCAATATGAGCTGGCGAGAGGCCAGAATGTGTGAATGGAAACGTGAACAGCTCTTCCGAGTGTCCAAGTGTGGGATCATTAATGTCCGAGGAGGACGTGTACTCAGCCTGGTGGTAGGAAGGAGGATCAGGTTCAGAAATGTGCGGTGCAGTATCACGGCTACTGACACTTGACCGTGTGTAAGACAGAGTGTTTGTGGTGGTGCCAATCTGACTGGAAGCATTATCTGCTATCCAACTAACAACCTGTTGACACTGGTCTTGGTTCAAGAGCGGTGTACTGCTGCGGTCCCCAAGAATTTGGGACAGGACGTGCGAGCGACTAGATGTGGCCCTTTGTTGTGGCGAAATTAGAGCTTGCCCACGACCTCGGCCTCTGCCTGCACCACCATCACGTCCACTTCCTTGTTCCTTGCCAATGCCCTTGCGCATTTTGCAATGCTGTGCTGACGTGTATTCACTACTTGTGCGTTATATCAAAGTTTGTGGAAATTGCACACAAGTGCACCTGTACGCTGCCACCGACAGGCACACACGTGCGGTTTTTAAATGCAAGCACGGACGCACTAAGAACCTAACACAGGTTTTAGGAGCAAAAATTAAGAACTCTGACACTATCAGCCACTGCTGACTGACGTGTATTATACACTACACTTGTGCGTTATATAATAGTTTGGTAAAAACGCACACAAGTGCACCTGTACGCTGCCACCGACAGGCACACACGTGCGGTTTTTAAATGCAAGCACGGACGCACTAAGAACCTAACACAGGTTTTAGGAGCAAAAATTAAGAACTCTGACACTATCAGCCACTGCTGACTGACGTGTATTATACACTACACTTGTGCGTTATATAATAGTTTGGTAAAAACGCACACAAGTGCACCTGTACGCTGCCACCGACAGGCACACACGTGCGGTTTTTAAATGCAAGCACGGACGCACTAAGAACCTAACAGGTTTTAGGAGCGACAATTGCTGAGAAGTCTGACACTATCAGGACTGTTTTAGACTGTGTACACCAGCCCCAGATATGATGAAGGCTGGTATACGGTCACCACTAGGAATGGCTATATACCCTGCCTGCCTGCCTGCCTGCCTGCCTGTATACTGCTACAATAGTCCTGACAAGGACTCTTTTGGTCACTAGCCTGTATTCCAACCTGGCTATACCCTGCCTGTATACAGCAACAATAGTCCTGAGAAGGACTCTGCTACTGTACTCCGACCTGGCTATACCCTGCCTGCCTGTATACAACTAGAATAGTCCTGAGAAGGACTTTTGGTCACACTGTTTGCAGCCCTGCAACTGAAAAAGCTATAAAGGGCCGCAAAGCTTTCCCTGAATCAGCGACACTCTCCCTGCACTCACTGTCTGGATAGCTGTGAGCAGAGCACAGCGCGCCGGCCGGTATAAAGGCTCGGTCACGCTGTGCAGACCGGCCAATCACTGCAATTCCACAACTAACAGGGCTGTGGCATTGCAGTGGTCTGCCAGCCAATCCCTGCATGAGGGCTGGCTCTCAAAAGAGCGCCAACATGCAGGGATGAAGACCACGAGTACAGCACGAGTATCGCGAGATTACTCGGTCCCCGCCGAGTAGCCAGAGTACAGTGATACTCGTGCGAGTACCGAGTAGTGACAAGCATGCTCGCTCATCACTAATGGAAGCGTAACAATAGGTATTGCTAAAATGCAGCAATATATGTTTTTTCAGTATGGTTTTTGAAGCATATTTAATAATATTTAATAATAATTTAAAAAACAAAAAAACAAACTGGGTTTAATAAAATAATTTATTTTATATTGTTGCACCCCTATGTTTTATTTATGGGAATTCATCGCGACTTCTCATACTGTTTAATTCGTCCTTTGAAGCTTGGTGAGTTTGGGGAATTGTCCCCACGATTCTTACTTTTTTTACATTTATTTTGATATTTAATAATAAGCCTCATAAATTTGGTGAGGTTTTTGGTAGCTTTTCGCTGAAAAAACCTCACCCAAATCTGCAATAAAATCAAGCTGAAAATACACAAGGAATTGATGACACATTTTTTTAATCCAAACAAACATTAAATAACACATGGAAAAAAAAAATCACAATGGGTATATTTTGTCTTTCAAACTAATGAGTTACTTGTAAGCAGAAGCGCTTTGGATGTAGATTTTGGCATGGAATCTGAGCCAAAAAATGTCATCAAAAGACTCAGTATGATCATACCCTTGGAAAACCTCCCCCCCATTAATGTCAGTCTTTTTACTGTGTTTTTAATTTTTTTAATCATTTTTTGGGCATGGATAACATACCCTATCCTATACTATAATTAAAAATGCACCAAAAATCACACAGCAAAAACCTTGCCATAAAAATCTTATTAAAAACCAATGTGAAAAATCACACATTTTGCCATGATTTATGTTCCAAAAAAAGGACAAAGAGTAAACATGACACTTTTTTTAACACATTACAGAAAAAAATCACGACGTGCATTGTGGGTAAGTTTTGTTTTTTTTCATGTAAATGAATGGAAAGCTTGTTGCAATCAGATTTGAACCATTTTTTAGTGTAGGTTTTGGGGTGGAAAAAGCACATAAAAAAAACCCTGTGTGTGAACATATTCTTTAGTGTTGTACATAAAGGCAACTTGTGCATCTCCGGCTTTCTCTGGAGACAACAGATGATCCTCACTAGCGTTCCCAGCAATCAGCTCAATGTTGAGGGTATCTCAAGAGGATAAGGTTAAAATAGTTGTAGATTATATAAATAAATTAACTTTGCATATTCATATTTACGGACGAGACTTCAGAGTCAAAACTTGCTCCCTCCATTTCATATTTTACCAAGGTGGAAAAAATAACTATTATTTCTTTGGCATCTCCAACAATCTTCGTGGAGCATCTTTGTAGGATGTTGATGACCAGTGAGACTAGTTCTCCTATTGTTCAAAGTAGGGATCTGATTACTCATCACCTGACCTACTCATGGATGATAACATGAATGATACGTAAAACTATGAGCAAAACTTACCCTATCCTCAGAGATAACAGCTTCTGGTCTCAGTAACAGGGCACCCGCATCCACCGCTGTCACAGAACACAAAGATCCGGGATCGGCACTAACATGTAACGTAACATCAGACCCCGGCAAAGCTTCCTTTTTCGAAAAGTCCAAAGTAACCTGGAATAGATAGATAATAGCAATGGTATCAGATGTCAGCTAGTGATAGACAACCGCACTTCCGTAAAAAGTCAAATTGAGAAGGATTATAAAAGATCATGGACCCTTGGTCAACCACTATAACCATGATACACCTGATTTGTATTCAAGAAACACTTAACTTGTGCTTTAGGCTATGTGCGCACTTTGCGTTTTTCCATGCTTTTCCGCAGCGTTTTCAAACAAACTTTTGGTCTGTACTGTATATTTTCCCTGGATATGAATAACAGTGTGTGCACAAAGAGATTTTTAAGGGATGTTTTGGTCTGCTCTGAAAAACACCTGAAAAAAAGTATGCTAAGAAACACTTGAAATACTCTTCTTATTCATATGCTCAGCCTTTTGAACATTTTTTTTTCTGGTTGAGGATTTAAAAACTACCAGATGGGGGAAAAGTGCATGTCACATCTTTGAAGTTGCTGATAATGGAATATGTGTCAAACAAAACATTGTTGCATCAAAGGGTCAGGCTTGAAAAAAACACTAAAAAAATGTTTTAAAACTCAGAAAACTTCTCCAAAGACTCTCAACAGAAGGAACATTTCACGAGGCGGTTCTCACTAGAAAACTCATTGCTTTTGAAAACATAAAACAAAATCAGTGTATAAAGTGCCTAAATATATGAGCTGTGTATCTCATCTTTGGGAATGGCATATTTTCGAGGACAGGGATCCCCGCCTCGTTGGGTGGCAACTCGATGCCACATGTTGGTAGGAAATGAATGGAGAGGTTCACATTCTGTGTAATCTGCCTGCTATAAGTGTGTGGTGCTATAAACGGTCCCGTAACTATAAGTGGTGGCTACGAGAAATTAGACACATAGGAATATACGAATGGCAAAGGCAATTTTGGTTGACTTGGTGAGACATTCCTCATAAATGAGCATCCATTTACCTTGTTATTGAAACACTTGACCACAGGAAACTTTTCAGTGTCGGCCGCGATTCTGCCATTTCCGAGTATTGTAAAAGCAAGAATTTGGGCCGATGGGGAAATCTCCGCAGGGACATTGAGCGGGAGTATGACGGTGCCCATCATCACTGGAGAAACAAACATAGCACAGTTATAATTGATTGTAGTTATTTCACCTGCCACACATCGGCCCGGTCTCTTACGTCTATGGTGAAACACCACCCAATATTTTGGCCAGATCGCCTAGGCTCGTGATCTCACTGCTTTATAGTCAACTCATATCAGGACACATGACCCGCGAAAAAGGTATTGAGATCAGAGCACAGTTCTGCCTAAATATGTGCTATGTAAAATGACACTTGAATTGATAAAGTTGTGTAATTGTGTCTGTCCAGGAGGTGTCACTGCCGATGTCATGTTGACTGAAAGCTGTGTTGGGCTGAGCTGGCTGTCAACCAACATGACATCGGCAGTGATGACCCGTCAACAGAGCAAAGCAAATAAGAAAGAATTGACTTGTTGACATGATGTCACAGGAAGCAGGAGCCGTCCGAGACCGCTCTGAGCCAGGAGAGATCGTCATAGGGCAGCACAGTCATTTATTCACAGATCGGTCACAGGTTGTTACCAACTGACAGCTAATAAGTGCTTAGCCCCTAGGAAAAAAAAAGTACCAGATAACCCCTTCAAGAAAATAAATTCTTAAATCGTGCCATAAAGATATTTAAAATGTACAACATCAACATATTGCGAATAATAAAAAAAAAACCAACCCAAAACATTTTATTTAAAGGGAATCTGTCAGCAAGGTTTTGCTGTGTAATCTGAGAGCAGCATGCTATAGAGACTGAGACCCTGATCTCAGTGATGTGTCACTTACTGGGCTGCTTGGTTTGGTTTAGAGAGAAACCCTGTGTTATCTGCTCTATATGTAGCATGCGATGACTGCTGAGTTGTGTATAACCCCACCCACACCCCTGATTGGCAGCTTCCTGCCAATCAGGGGTGTGGGCGGGGTTACACAGATTAGCTGGACTGGCTTCCACAAGACATGCAGTACTCTAGTGATAATCTCCCGGTGATAAAATATCAATTTGTATTCAAAACTACAGCACACAGGCTAATAAGTCACACATCCCTGGAATCAGGTTCTCGATCCACACATTATGCCACTACTATTAAATAGCACAAATCTGCTGACAGATTTCCTTTAATGAGAATCCCAAAAGTATGCATAAAATACAAAACTGTCATAAATAGCTTGAGACAAACACTGTTTATAAAAGTAGTGCATTTTTATAATACTTTGCAGAATTGCATACAAATTTTAAGTCGTAGTAAAACTCGGCATTCAAAGTGGTGCTTTATAAAATATTTGAATTTATGGACAATTAAGAACAGTCCGTAACAAGCAGCTAATTGAAGTTTTGGTCAATCATAGACCTTCATCAGTAATTCGCTGTGTAACTATATTTTATTATGAATGCATACCACTCACCAAAGTGTCACTAGAGGTAAGGCGCAGTCTATGATTCACCAAAACGTCAGTTAGCTGTTTGTTACGGACTGTTCCAGATTGTGAATAAATCCACATTTTTTTCAAAGCCTCCAAGTTCTGAGTTTTACTGCTACTTATTACAGTTTGGAACCCCACTCTGGCACCTCATCACCCATTTCCGGATTGCTGTATATATCACATATGTAAAAATCTGGGCCGTGGGCTGATTTTATTTGGACCTCGATGCCAGGCGTCCATTATTCTGTATGGAGGGCTATATGGGGCCCATTATTCTGTATGGAGGGGTATTTGGAGCACATTATTCTGTATGGAGGGCTATGTGGGGCCCATTATTCTGTATGGAGGTCTGTGTGGCCCCATTATTCTGTATGGAGGGCTATGTGGGGCCCATTATTCTGTATGGAGGGCTATGTGGGGCCCATTATTCTGTATGGAGGGCTATGTGGGGCCCATTATTCTGTATGGAGGGCTATGTGGGGCCCATTATTCTGTATGGAGGGCTATGTGGGGCACATTATTCTGTATGGAGGGCTATGTGGGGCCCATTATTCTGTATGGAGGTCTGTGTGGCCCCATTATTCTGTATGGAGGGCTATGTGGGGCCCATTATTCTGTATGGAGGGCTATGTGGGGCCCATTATTCTGTATGGAGGGCTATGTGGGGCTCATTATTCTGTATGGAGGGCTATGTGGGGCCCATTATTCTGTATGGAGGACTATGTGGGGCCCATTATTCTGTATGGAGGACTATGTGGGGCCCATTATTCTGTATGGAGGGCTATGTGGGGCCCATTATTCTGTATGGAGGGCTATGTGGGGCCCATTATTCTGTATGGAGGGCTATGTGGAGCCCATTATTCTGTATGGAGGGCTATGTGGGGCCCATTATTCTGTATGGAGGGCTATGTGGGGCCCATTATTCTGTATGGAGGGCTATGTGGAGCCCATTATTCTATATGGAGGACTATGTGGCCCCATTATTCTGTATGGAGGACTATGTGGAGCCCATTATTCTATATGGAGGACTATGTGGCCCCATTATTCTGTATGGAGGACTATGTGGAGCCCATTATTCTGTATGGAGGGCTATGTGGAGCCCATTATTCTATATGGAGGACTATGTGGCCCCATTATTCTGTATGGAGGACTATGTGGCCCCATTATTCTGTATGGAGGGCTATGTGGAGCCCATTATTCTATATGGAGGACTATGTGGCCCCATTATTCTGTATGGAGGACTATGTGGAGCCCATTATTCTGTATGGAGGGCTATGTGGGCCAATTATTCTGTATGGAGGGCTATGTGGGGCCCATTATTCTGTATGGAGGGCTATGTGGGGCACATTATTCTGTATGGAGGGCTATGTGGAGCCCATTATTCTGTATGCAGGGCTACGTGGAGCCCATTATTCTGTATGGAGGGCTATGTGGCCCCATTATTCTGTATGGAGGACTATGTGAGGCTCATTATTCTGTATGGAGGGCTATGTGGGCCCCATTATTCTGTATGGAGGGCTATGTGGGGCCCATTATTCTGTATGGAGGCTATGTGGAGCCCATTATTCTGTATGGAGGACTATGTGAGGCCCATTATTCTGTATGGAGGGGTATGTGGAGCCCATTATTCTATATGGAGGGCTATATGGGGCCCATTATTCTGTATGGAGGGCTATGTGGGGCCCATTATTCTGTGTGGAGGGCTATGTGGGGCCCATTATTCTGTGTGGAGGGCTATGTGGGGCCCATTATTCTGTATGGAGGGCTATGTGGCCCCATTATTCTGTATGGAGGGCTATGTGGGGCCCATTATTCTGTATGGAGGGCTATGTGGGACCCATTATTCTGTATGGAGGGCTATGTGGGGCTCATTATTCTGTATGTAGGGGTATGTGGAGCCCATTATTCTGTATGGAGGGCTATGTGGGGCCCATTATTCTGTATGGGAGGACTATTTGGGGCCCACGACTAGGTTGGTCCACGACTTTGTCCACATTTTTAACTTAGGCACAATGTGTATTAGGGTTTGACATCCCTCTTGCTGTATATGATTCATCTACTGAATATAAATGTTATTTACCTGATGTTTCTTCCATTTTGACATTAATTTTTCCATTCAACACAAGGTTTCCCCTAGCCACAACCTAGAAAAAAAATATAATTTGAAACAAAAACTACAAAGTAAAGCAACAACAAATTTTAAGCTTTTAAGACTCCAAAAAGCCAAAACAATTTGCAACGATGCTCAATTATAAGTGTATTTGTCTAAATATGTTTCATTGTACACAATACTACGTTTTTGTTTAGTTTTTTTTGGTGTTGATTTGGGTTTGAAAATTCTTAAGTTTAATGATGATCCCGACTATCCAGCAGGACTAACGTAGTATGTTATGGTACACAAGCTTACATGTAGTGCCAGAAGCCGCTGCTCGCCTTTTGGGTTGTTTTTGGTTCCT
Organism: Anomaloglossus baeobatrachus; assembly: GCF_048569485.1. Lineage (NCBI taxonomy): Eukaryota > Metazoa > Chordata > Amphibia > Anura > Aromobatidae > Anomaloglossus > Anomaloglossus baeobatrachus. The sequence goes on along the minus strand of NC_134357.1, from coordinate 56,953,438 downwards.
CTTGGCTTCCTTAGCAAAATTATAGTCTAGTATTAATTGTTCTTGTTCTTTGTAAGGTTCCCCAATAGTAATTATAATTCTGCTTAAAAAAATGCCCCCAGCAAAGCGCTAACTGAATAAATTAGGAATGTCACATACGTCGATGCTGCTCTCTATTTGTCAACCCCATGAAAAATGGGAAAAGTGTGATTTTTCTTACCACGTAATGGATCTCTAGTTTGTCTTCTTTGGATAGGAGCTCACTGCTTCTTATGATGTAGTCAATCTCAATCTCATGCACCTTCCCACATGTCAGGGGGGAGTCAAGAGGTTGGACTTTTAAGAAGCTGTTTGTAATGGTGGTGAATGGCCGAAGGATTCGAAATGCGTCAACATAGTAAGGATTGAGCTCTCCGTAAGTCCTCTCCAGCTTCTCCTTTTTGTATGTGGCCTTCAAATGGTTATTATAGATGCATTAGATATATAAACTGAATAAATACGCATGTTATTAAACTTACATTTATCCACCAATGTTACAGGCAACTGAGAATGGATAACTTTCTACAAATATCATCTTCATGCTGTATTGTCACATTACAACAAGTTATATATTTTTTACTTCGATCTTGTGGACCATGATTTTAGAGGAAGAAGGGAGTATCTTGCTAAAATTAGGGAGCATTCTTATGATATCATGTAATGCTATAGAAGAATAAAATGTTTCTGTGAAGCCCCACGGGTGTAGTGTCGGTGCATTACCTTCAGGGACTCCACTCGGCTGGATCTCCGTCACTGGTAGGAAATCTTCTTGTTTGATCGTGACGCCACTCTCAGTATTGCGGCCAGTAGGGACCGCCACTGCAGGTTGAGGGTCGCCTGGGGCTGATGGTGTGTGCAGTTAGTTGGAATAGCCTCCTGAGAGTGAGGCAAGCCCCAGGGCCCAGTGTAGGTTTGTAGTACCACAAGTCGCAGAATAACCACACAGGCAGAATGTCTTTCAGGGTTTTTACTCACTTCAGGTGGCAGGGTGAGTAACCCGGGCGTAGCTGGGATGAACCAGGCGGGAACCAGGTGTCCTTCAGGCTGACTTGTGAGGGTGACTACTAACTCGCCTTCCTTAGCCCTTGGTGGTTTGGGGTGACCCCGACTTTGAGTCCCTATGGGGGTCACCCAGGGAAGTTGCTGAAGCCTCACTCCCCTTCGTTTGCCGTGTGCTTGTTGCCTGGGCCAGATCACTCCAGCTTCTTGCCTCCTGTGAGCTATGGGCCCTAACTGTGGCTACGTGGCTGCGGCTTTTTTGTGGTGTTGTGGCGTGGGCTTTGAGAGCCCCACACCGGCAGGTTTAGCAAAAGAAAGCTGGATCTATCTCCGCTTCGGGATCTGCCGCCCGTTTGGGCCTGGTGCTCTCTAGCAGTCTCCTTACTTCCCACTCCGTTGCACTCTCTAGCTGAAGCTGGCTTTCAGGTAGCACTCCTAGTTGACCGTTCTCCCCCGTCTGTAGCCACTGCGCGGACGCTGTCAGATTGCACAGCTCCAGGGATCTGCTCCTCACTTGAGCTCCCTGGACTCTACACTGAACTGGCTCACTGCTCCTCCTCTCCTGTTCTTGCCTACGCCACCTAGCAACCAGACTCTCTTACCACACCCCTTGAGAGGAGATGGAGGCTTTTGGCCCCCTCCACTATTCCAGTGAAGGTCAAGGCTTTTCCCCCTCCTGGGATCCCCAGGGGTCCTCTCATGGGTACATGTGTGAGAGCTGATTACTATGCGCCTGTGTTCCACACCCCTGTCAGCCTTCTGGATTACCTGTATTGTACTGTCCCCAGCATGGGTGCAGTACTCAGTGGTGCCTGACTAGGTCAGGGGCGCCACATTCCCCCTTAGTTATCACCAGCACGTCCTCGGGCTGCAAGACAACATTTTAAAATGCATAAAACGTTAAAACATGTAAAACATTTAAAAGCACCAGGTACCATACATCACCACCCTCCACCCACAAGTCCGTTAACCCACCCCAAAACCCTTTCACGTTGGCCGCGACTTCAGCCACTTCTGGCAGGATGTAGAGGCGGCTTACATGGGCTGGTGGTTTCAGGGTATACCTGGCCTGGTGGATCCGCGCCTTCAGCCTCTTCTGGCAGGATGCAGAGGCGGCCTCCACAGTTGGTGCTGACCAGGTACCCTCTTTGTGGTGGAGAGCCAGGCCCCATAAACAGGCATGCTCTCTGGTCGCAGGTGAGCCAAGGCCCTATATACGGACGGGCTCCTCCTGGTTGCAGACGAGCCAAGCCCCTAAACAGGCTGACTCTGGTGGTGGTGGTGCCCTCTGGTGTAACTATTTACACTGCGAGAGTTTGTGGCTATAGCCAGTTCATAGCCTTAAGGTTTATTTCTCACAATAGTTTATGTGGGCACATACTTGAACTTTAAAACGTTGCAAAACAAACTTTCCAAACTGGTCAAAACTTGCTGTACTTTACTTAACTTATGCAGACTCCTCTTCACCAGGGCTTGGGCCTGTAGGGCTGCGGCACCTGTTGCTTTCTTGGCCTCTTTCTTCATCTGTTGTTGTCTCATCATTAGGTCTTTGGTCTTTTCTTTCCTTATGGCTGTCTTTCCTTTCTTCTTTGGGACATGGCACTACATCTAGTGCGTACCACCCTCTTTCTCCTTGGTGCATGGTGAACTGTACGGAGTCTCCCATCTTTAAGTTTCTGCCAGGGTGTCCTCTGGGCAGATTAGCTCTGACGTCTCTCCGATTGACAAAAATACCTTCTTTTATACCAGGTGCTACGATGAACCCATATCCTGACTTGAGGCTGAAGTCCTCCACTACTCCTCTGCAAAGGGGTCCTCTGACCTGGGCTTTGGCTCTTCTGAGGAACCTTTTCTCCTGTAGGTCTCTGGCTGTGACTTCTCTCTGCTCTGGGGATGGCGGTGCAGGGAAAGACTGGGTTCTACTGCGGCGCTGTGTCTTGCGGGCTGGGTTCTGCTGGGCTGTTACCTCAATGCCTGCAGGGCCCCAGGTGAGGTTTCTGGGCTGGTCTTCATCAGCAGACGGTGTCAAGTCCTCCTCATCCCAACGGGAATAGGGCAACATCTCCGGCTCTGAGTATAGATCCACTGCTGGTGGCTCCAGAGTCAGCTCCTCAGTTTCCTGGCCTCCTCTCCCCCTTAGTTCTTCTTGGCACTCCTTTGGTGGCAGTGCTGGGGATGGGCTTTCTTCAGCAGGCCCAGGCGGGGGACTCTTTGGCGTGGTTGCTGCAGGGGTTGCCGGAACCCTCTTGGGGGTGTGCGGAGGGAGCAGATACCGATCCACCATCTCTTGTGGGAACTGGGCCTCTAGGTCAGCCTTCAGCTTCCAGTATTCGGGGTCCTCTCCTATCAGGGACTTCCTAGCAGGGACTTCCTTAGACTGGGGAGCGGTGTCTGCTCTGGCCTTGCAGGCCGGGGTAAATGGTGATGCAATCTCTTTGCGGGCCGCGCCCTGTATGGCGGCGGCCTGGTCTTGGCGGGCCGCGCCTGGCATGGCGGCGGCCTGGTCTTGGCGGGCCGCGCCCTGTTTGGCGGCGGCCTGGATCGGCGTCGCTGTTGCAGGGGGCTCTGTGCAGGCTGGGCTGGACGTCGCTGCAGCAGTCTGGGCTTGGCGGGCCGCGCCTGGCGTGGCTGCGGCCTGGTTCAGCACCTCACTTGCGGCGCGGACGAGCGTTGCTGCGGCGGTGGGGTCTCGGCGGGCCGGGCCTAGCAGGGCGGCGGCCTGGGTCAGCGTTACGCCTGCGACGCGGATGAGGGTCGCGGTGGCAGCCGGTTCTTTGCGGGCCGGACTGGGCGTTGCTGCAGGGACCGGGTCTTGGTAGGCCGAGCAGGGCATCGCTGCGGCGGCCGGGGCTTGGCGGGCCGCACCTGGCGTGGCTGCGGCCTGCTTCAGCGTCGCCGCACCGGACGCCTCTTCGGGGACCGCGGACGTGGCAGCAGGGGTCGGGGCACTTGCACTGGCCGGGGCATCACTTGACTCACCCACCGGTGGCAGCATCGGGGTCTGCGTCGTCGCCGTCCTGTCTGGCACTCGGCGCGCGGCTCTCCTTTCATAGGCCCGAACCGCGGCAGCCATCTCCAGCAGTTCCATTCGTTCTTCTCTAATCTGCTCCACGACCCGGTTCTCCAGTCGGTCGCAGAACTGGGCCAGCTCCCGATACCACCAGGCAGCGGAGCCCGGTTCTGGATTTCTGCGGTCAGACGCCATTTCTTCTGCGCCGTCTTCTGCACGACTCTCCAGCTGTGGACTCGCCGTTGCCTCTGATAGCAAGCTGTTCAGTTTCTGCTCTGCCTCTTTCAGCAGCTCCTCTCCCAGCAGCAGGCTTGTGGCTTCCTTTCTGTCCCGACGTCTCTGGACGCTTCCACTCTCATAGCTGGCAAGGTCAGAACTCTGCAGGGGATCTCTGGGTAGCCACACCTCTTCGTGGGCGGTAACTTCTTCCAGCGCGGGCTGCTGTTGTTTTTCAGCGCGCTTTTCATGGTGGCAATATGGCGGCGCTTCCAATTTTCCAAGCGGACCGCCCAGGCACATGGTCACCTGTCTGAACAGGTCTAGTCCTTATCCTGTTCGTGACGCCAGATGTGAAGCCCCACGGGTGTAGTGTCGGTGCATTACCTTCAGGGACTCCACTCGGCTGGATCTCCGTCACTGGTAGGAAATCTTCTTGTTTGATCGTGACGCCACTCTCAGTATTGCGGCCAGTAGGGACCGCCACTGCAGGTTGAGGGTCGCCTGGGGCTGATGGTGTGTGCAGTTAGTTGGAATAGCCTCCTGAGAGTGAGGCAAGCCCCAGGGCCCAGTGTAGGTTTGTAGTACCACAAGTCGCAGAATAACCACACAGGCAGAATGTCTTTCAGGGTTTTTACTCACTTCAGGTGGCAGGGTGAGTAACCCGGGCGTAGCTGGGATGAACCAGGCGGGAACCAGGTGTCCTTCAGGCTGACTTGTGAGGGTGACTACTAACTCGCCTTCCTTAGCCCTTGGTGGTTTGGGGTGACCCCGACTTTGAGTCCCTATGGGGGTCACCCAGGGAAGTTGCTGAAGCCTCACTCCCCTTCGTTTGCCGTGTGCTTGTTGCCTGGGCCAGATCACTCCAGCTTCTTGCCTCCTGTGAGCTATGGGCCCTAACTGTGGCTACGTGGCTGCGGCTTTTTTGTGGTGTTGTGGCGTGGGCTTTGAGAGCCCCACACCGGCAGGTTTAGCAAAAGAAAGCTGGATCTATCTCCGCTTCGGGATCTGCCGCCCGTTTGGGCCTGGTGCTCTCTAGCAGTCTCCTTACTTCCCACTCCGTTGCACTCTCTAGCTGAAGCTGGCTTTCAGGTAGCACTCCTAGTTGACCGTTCTCCCCCGTCTGTAGCCACTGCGCGGACGCTGTCAGATTGCACAGCTCCAGGGATCTGCTCCTCACTTGAGCTCCCTGGACTCTACACTGAACTGGCTCACTGCTCCTCCTCTCCTGTTCTTGCCTACGCCACCTAGCAACCAGACTCTCTTACCACACCCCTTGAGAGGAGATGGAGGCTTTTGGCCCCCTCCACTATTCCAGTGAAGGTCAAGGCTTTTCCCCCTCCTGGGATCCCCAGGGGTCCTCTCATGGGTACATGTGTGAGAGCTGATTACTATGCGCCTGTGTTCCACACCCCTGTCAGCCTTCTGGATTACCTGTATTGTACTGTCGCCAGCATGGGTGCAGTACTCAGTGGTGCCTGACTAGGTCAGGGGCGCCACATTTCCATTGTGGACAATGACTTATTGGCCTTTAGTAGTCTGTATCCTGTAAATCTGGGGTGGGAAACCTTCACCCCGTTATTTCTTTTCTCTAGCCACCAGACAGATTCCCGAGGACCAGGGTTCTCGGGGCGCAAGTCCACTTTTGTCAGCCGCTAGCCCTTAAATTTCTTTCTACACAGTGACTGTATGCATGCAGCATTCACTACAGAAAGCTGCGGCACATGCCATGAAGGATTACGTCCTGATGCTGGCACTGACCATTGTACTTTGTGTGTGGAGTTGGCATGCTCAGCGATCCTGTCCTACCGATTAAGACAGCAGCGCCAGCATCTCTTCTGTGATTTATATGCTGAAGCCCCGCGTCTCCTATTTGATGTGTAAGCTGCAGCCCCGGTGTCTCCTATGTTATGTATATGCTCTGGTTCTAGTGTATCCCATAAGATTTGTATGCTCCAAAATCAGTGTCTCCAATGTGTTGTATATGTACCAGTTCCCCAGTGTATCTTATGTAACATATAAATAGCAGTTTCGGTGTCTCCTTGTAAAATAGTGAGTTTATGGAGATTTGATTCATAAACTTGATTACATGCATTCATAAAATGTATGTATTTTACCCATCCCTTTAAGAGTGTCTTTGTGAGTTGAAATTTCTAGCCAAAAAGCATCTGACATGGTTAGAACCAAGCCATCTGACATGGTACATCAATAGCTGACAGCTCAGTGCTATATTCTATCTGGTATTTAAGCAAAGATCTGAAATTAGCATTGAAACCTTCTAAGTGTTACACTAAGGTCAAAGGTCAGCAAACTTCAAAGAGGTCTATACATTCTATGGTAAAGGGTAAATTGTATGGTTTTACAAGTCTGTACTGCGCATGACACCTACTCTGCAGATTTTGGACCACGTGATATGACATAATGCTATAGTTAAAAATGATAGTGAGTTCTTGAAATAATGCTTAAGACCATTTAAAGAGACAAGGAGAATCAGGGGGTGTGGCTAATTATATTTAAGCAGACCACACTTCAAAGGGTTAGAATGGGACCATTCTCAACCAGACCAACCAGAGGACGGCTTATCATAACATCACAGCTATGTAAGATAAATGGACTCTTTTTCTCTATTTTTTTATCTTTATCTCTTCATTAACTAAAGCCAAAACATTATTTTTCTGTAATGACTTTAACTTTTATTGAATAAATCCACATATGATTTTGCACCTATTTCTCTTCAATCGTTAATATACTGGCTAAGCATATTTTACGTCAATCCTATTTTTAACACTCCTACGTTATGTATTTGCTCCAGAATCTCCTATGTGATGTAAACAGCAGCCTCGGTGTCTCCTATAATGTGTATACAGTAGTTTGAATAACTATGTGATGTATACAGAAGTCTTGGTGTCTATGTGATGTATACAGAAATCTCAGTGTCTCCTATGTGATGTTTACTGCAGCCTCGGTGTCTCCTATAAGGTGTATACAGTAATCTGAGTAACTATGTGATGTATACAGCAGTCTTGGTGTTTCTTATATGATGTATGCAGAAGTCTCAATGTCTCCTATGTGATATATACAGAAGTCTCAGTGTCTCCTTTGTGATGTATATGTGCTGTCCCTGCAGCGGTCGAACCGCTCGGATCTGGGATTTGCTGTGGCTCGAGGGTCTCTGGACCCGGAGCTTGCGGGAACTCAAATGTAAAGGGGACTATTTACAGGAGATAAGAGTTTGTGACACCACCCGTGGTTCGTGGTAAGGGGAGTACCGCCACTGCCGATGGGAGCACCTGGGGGAGATGGAGCGGGGCAGCCAGATGACGTTCCCTCCATGGGTAGGGGAGGCGCCGGGACTCTGGATGGTGGTGTGCTGGTTGTAGGGTAGCGCAGTGCTGGTTGGAAGCAGGGAAGGACCATGTACTCATTTAGGCAGTGTTGGTGATGATGCGGCCGCAAAGCAGACTCTGACAACAAGGTAAACCAAGTCTCTGGGTGCCGCTGCCCTCTTGGGGGAGCCCGTCCGGGTATCCATCCCCTATAGTACTGCCAGGTGGTACGGAGCCTGCCACCGTGCACAAATTAGAAGTTTTCTAGTGGCACGTTGTCTTAAAGCTGTCCGAGCCCTGTTCCCTACTTGTTGGTAGTGGAGCTTCGCTCTCAAGGGCTCATGCTTGGGATTTCTGTGGGCTGCGTGGGTTGGAAAGCCCTATCCCCCTTGTTGCGCTAGTGCCCCTGATCTCTGAGCTTCTTGGGGACAGTCCATAAAGTCACTATCCTCCACAGGTTAATTGCCGGGTTTCCTGAAGCTACTCCCTGACCTAGGGTCCTGTACCCCGCCATGCTTTCGGTTCTGGACCGGTTATTAGACTTAGAGCTGCTGACCGTCCTCCAAGACCAGGTCTAGGCACCCAGCCTCAATACCCTGCGACCTGGTCTCTGACTCCTCCGGGCCCAGACCACCGTCTGTGAACCAACCTGTAACTCTCAGGGAGCCACACACTCCCTCAGCTCCTCACTACTGGAGAGCTACCACTCTTCTGTTCTACTTCCCTCCCATCAGTCTGCCTGACCGCTAGGTGGGCGGCCCTATTCCAGCTAGGCAGTGGTGTGCCTGACAGGATGTGGTGTGAGGTGCGGTTGGGATTTGGATGTGGATGGAGGCAGTACCATAGGTTGGGAACCCAGAACCATGGGGGGTTGAGCCCTGTACTAAAGAGCAGCAAGTGCAGAACCCTGTGATGCCCTGACTAGTCCAGGGGCGTCACCTATACAGAAGTCTCAGTGTCTCGTATGTGATGTATACAGAAGTCTCAGTGTCTTCTATGTGTCGTATACTGCAGACCTCCCACTTCTTGAGTTCTATAAATGTTAAATGAGCAGCGATATATTTCCAACTGTGAGGAAACATGTAGTGTAATATACATCTGTATTCGGAAACACTTACTGCTGTTTCAGACCAATGCAAACCTCGAAAAGCAGTTGTGAGTAGCATCATCAACAATATCACCTAAAATGAAATGATGCACCAAAGAGAAGCAGTTCCAACCACCACAATAGGGGTGAGTTAATTAATTGACCAAATATCACAAGATAATTTTCAAGGTGATTATTCTTTATGGCCTCCGAATGATGTTATGAATATCCAAATGGCCCTTGCCAAAAAAATCCCTCACCCATGCACTAGGCCATAAAAAAACTTAAAACAACTGAATAAAATTATACTCAGCTCACCCTCACTTTTCCCACCACAGAGTCCTGCTCGAGTCTGGTCTTCTTCTTTGTTGTGGTCACTGTTGTGGTATTCATTGGGCCATCTTCGGCATCTTCCAATGCCCACCATCTTTAACATCTCCTGCGCTGACTATGCCATGATGGTATGACATTGTTCAATGCAGCCAAGTCAGCACAGGAGATGCCAAAGATTGCAGGCGCTGGAAGATGCCAAAAATCGACCAGAGAAGATCGCACCAATAACTGGTACTAAGAAGACAGGTAACAAGCGTGTTTTTAACTTCTCCCTGGACCTTTTGAATCCAGGAAGATGGTATTTGGCTGCCATTTTGCATGATTTGAATCCCCCCAAAATTCCGATTTTGGCAAACTCGATTCTTTTGGAAAAATCAAAGGAAATTTGATTTGCCTCAAAGTGATTTTTTCATCTGTAATTGTAGTATGTTTAATATTTCAATAGGGCATTTCATTAACAAAAATGCTGAGAAAAAAAGCCCATAAATATCTATAAAAATCTCTGCCGTATATTGTATGAATATCTGTTCTCTAGTTACTCACCGTCAGATACACTGTATTTCCATTCCATGGCCTGGTGTTCATAGTAATATAGGCTTCACCTTTCTCATTTGTCGTATACTCATGCTCTTTTACTGTCGTGCCATACTTTTCTGTTAAATACAAGGTTTCAGATTTGATTGGAGATCCATCAGCGCTCTCCAATAACATCTAGAAAAAAAAAACCCTAATTATTCTAAATTTTAACTTAATTTTATATAACCAAAATTTGCATGGAAATTATATTGCATGTAAAAGGCTTGTAGGAAATGGAAAAAAAACAAAAAAAAACAATCTGAGCAATATATACATGGTAATAGTGATAATATATTAAAGTGATTCTAAAACAAGATAAATGGAATGCTTTATGAAATAAATCTCTTAGACCTGGTGAAGCTGGTGTACTTACTGTGAAAATGAAATGTCAGGTTGGCTTTATTACATGGACATTTTAAGATTCCAGCTAGATGGTAATCTAATATATAAAGCTGAGTGTATGTATGTATGTATGTATGTATGTGTGTATGTGTGTCCGCTAAAGGAATCCACTCCATTGCATTTACAACCACAAAATTTTGCACAGACACTCCATTTGACTCAGGGAACGTCATAGACTATGTTTTGAGGAGAAAATGTAACCCCATGCTTTACAGTTATTCGCCAAAAAACCTGCTTACATTAAAGTCAATGGAGCTGGGAGCTACAGGTCATTAATAGGAGATGTAATTGGTTGCTATAGGCAATGAAGGACATTCTTAGTATAAGAAGCTTATGTGTGAGGTAATATGCTGGAGGAGAGAGAGAGACAGACAGAGAGAGATAGACATACAGAGACAGACAGACAGACAGAGACAGACAGACAGAGACAGACAGATGGATAAGAGAGAGACATAGACAGACAGAGATACAGACTGAGGGAGACAGACAGAGGAAGGAGACAGAGGAAGGAGACAGACAGAGGAGGGAGACATACAGAGGAGGGAGACAGACAGAGGAGGGAGACAGACAGAGGAGGGAGACAGAGGAGGGAGACCGACAGAGGAGGGAGACAGACAGAGGAGGGATACAGAGAGAGGAGGAAGACAGACAGAGGAAGGAGACAGAGGAAGGAGACAGACAGAGGAAGGAGACAGACAGAGGAAGGAAACAGACAGAAAAGGGAGACAGGCAGAGGAAGGAGACAGACAGAGAAGGGAGACAGACTGGAAGGAGACAGAGAGAGGAAGGAGACAGAGAGAGGAAGGAGACAGACAGAGGAGGGAGACAGACAGAGGAGGGAGAGAGACAGGAAGGAGACAGACAGAGGAAGGAGACAGACAGAGGAGGGAGACATACAGAGGAGAAGACCGACAGAGGAGGGAGACAGAGAGAGGAGGGAGACAGACAGAGGAAGGAGACAGACAAAAAAGGTAGACAGACAGAGGAAGGAGACAGACAGAGGAGGGAGACAGACAGAGGAGGGAGACAGAGGAAGGAGACAGACAGAGGAAGGAGACAGACAGAGGAGGGACACAGAGGAAGGAGACAGACAGAGGAAGGAGACAGACAGAGGAGGGAGACGGACAGAGGAAGGAGACAGACAGAGGAAGGAGACCGACAGAGGAAGGAGACAGAGGAAGGAGACAGACAGAGGAGGGAGACAGACAGAGGAAGGAGACAGACAGAGGAAGGAGACAGACATAGGAAGTAGACAGAGGAAGGAGACAGACAGAGGAAGGAGACAGACAGAGGAGGGAGACAGACAGGAAGGAGACAGACAGAGGAAGGAGACAGACAGAGGAAGGAGACAGACAGAGGAAGGAGACAGACATAGGAAGTAGACAGAGGAAGGAGACAGACAGAGGAAGGAGACAGACAGAGGAGGGAGACAGACAGGAAGGAGACAGACAGAGGAAGGAGACAGAGGAAGGAGACAGACAGAGGAGGGACACAGAGGAAGGAGACAGACAGAGGAAGGAGACAGACAGAGGAGGGAGACGGACAGAGGAAGGAGACAGACAGAGGAAGGAGACCGACAGAGGAAGGAGACAGAGGAAGGAGACAGACAGAGGAGGGAGACAGACAGAGGAGGGATACAGAGAGAGGAGGAAGACAGACAGACAGAGACAGACAGATGGATAAGAGAGAGACATAGACAGACAGAGATACAGACTGAGGGAGACAGACAGAGGAAGGAGACAGAGGAAGGAGACAGACAGAGGAGTGAGACATACAGAGGAGGGAGACAGACAGAGGAGGGAGACAGACAGAGGAGGGAGACAGAGGAGGGAGACCGACAGAGGAGGGAGACAGACAGAGGAGGGATACAGAGAGAGGAGGAAGACAGACAGAGGAAGGAGACAGAGGAAGGAGACAGACAGAGGAAGGAGACAGACAGAGGAAGGAAACAGACAGAAAAGGGAGACAGGCAGAGGAAGGAGACAGACAGAGGAGGGAGACAGACTGGAAGGAGACAGAGAGAGGAAGGAGACAGAGAGAGGAAGGAGACAGACAGAGGAGGGAGACAGACAGAGGAGGGAGAGAGACAGGAAGGAGACAGACAGAGGAGGGAGACAGACAGAGGAGGGAGACATACAGAGGAGAAGACCGACAGAGGAGGGAGACAGAGAGAGGAGGGAGACAGACAGAGGAAGGAGACAGACAAAAAAGGTAGACAGACAGAGGAAGGAGACAGACAGAGGAGGGAGACAGACAGAGGAGGGAGACAGACAGAGGAAGGAGACAGACAGAGGAAGGAGACAGACATAGGAAGTAGACAGAGGAAGGAGACAGACAGAGGAAGGAGACAGACAGAGGAGGGAGACAGACAGGAAGGAGACAGACAGAGGAAGGAGACAGACAGAGGAAGGAGACAGACAGAGGAAGGAGACAGACATAGGAAGTAGACAGAGGAAGGAGACAGACAGAGGAAGGAGACAGACAGAGGAGGGAGACAGACAGGAAGGAGACAGACAGAGGAAGGAGACAGAGGAAGGAGACAGACAGGGGAAGGAGACAGACAGAGGAGGGAGACAGACAGAGGAGGGAGACAGAGGAAGGAGACAGACAGAGGAAGGAGACAGACAGAGGAGGGACACAGAGGAAGGAGACAGACAGAGGAAGGAGACAGACAGAGGAGGGAGACGGACAGAGGAAGGAGACAGACAGAGGAAGGAGACCGACAGAGGAAGGAGACAGAGGAAGGAGACAGACAGAGGAGGGAGACGGACAGAGGAAGGAGACAGACAGAGGAAGGAGACCGACAGAGGAAGGAGACCAACAGAGGAAGGAGATAGACAGAGGAGGGAGACGGACACTTGGTTACTATACAACATTGGGTACTACAGCTAGTTTTAATGCAAGGCAAAAAAAGAAGAAAATATATATACAGGCATTTTGACATCAGGGTTAAGAGATCTATTTCGTAATATGTGCAGTTTGTATTGGGAAATCTGGTAACAAATCCCCTGCAACAATTTACATCAGAGAAATCAAAAATTGGCAGCTTTCCAGCAGTCGTAATAAAGAAATCAGAGACCTTTTTTGCTGTCCATTCTACATTGACTCTTTTACTGAAGTCTTTATAAGGAATGATAAACACGCATGCTCAGCCACTGAATTTCTTCTAGTTAGTAAGAAGGGAAGTTGGAGGCCTGACTCCTACTAAGGGTAGGTGCACCCAACTGTTTTCTCTTAATCTGCTTAAAAGGGTGCGATTATGGTGATTAGAGTACTGTATGTTCAATGTTTGATCAGAGTGGGGTCAGTTTTTCTCAGAGGTCCAGAGAAATAAAAAATTCCTCCTCCTCCAACATTATGTCAGCCCGTGAAAATTGGACTGCTCCCTAGGTCATTCTAGTATGTTTTCCATGGACCCATAGATGTGCATTTCTTGGATCAAACTCGGAACAAAATGTCATCATTTTTTGTCCCTAGAGCACTCAGTCGGAGGATAAAAAAAATTGGACATGTTCACAGCCCCATAGAATAACATGGGTCTGAGTGCTATCCGTCAAAACCACGGATAGCCCTTGGACAAGAAAATTGGTCGTGAGCATGGACTCAAATAAAAAAAATACTATAGGTTGTAAGTTTCTTTTGATTAGCTTTTATACAGCTGTTTCCATTTCCACATTTTGCTGTTTTTTTTTCCCATGCTGATAATGCTTTTACATACGTGATCAAAATTGTTGGTACCCCTCGTGTAATGAAAGAAAAACCAGCAATGGTCACAGAAACAATTTGAATCTGACAAAAGTAATACATAAAAAATCTATGAAAATGAACAAATGACATTGCTGCTTTTCTGTTTCCACAGAATATTTAAAAAAATAAACTCATGAAACAGGCCTGGACAGAAATGATGGGCTGCCCTCCTCCTCCTCCTCCTCCTTCTCCTCCTCCTTAACTTAATATTTTGCTGCATAACCTTTTGAGGCAATCACTGCAATCAAATGATTCCAAAACTGTCAATGAGACTTCTGTACCTTTCGACAGGTATTTTGGCCACTCCTCAAGAGCAAACTGCTCCAGTTGTCTCGTGTGTGAAGGTTTCCTTTTCCAGACGGCAGTTTCAGCTCTTTCCAAAGATCTCAATAGGATTTAGGTCAGGGCTCATAGAAGGCCACTTCAGAATAGTCCAATGTTTTCCTCTTAGCCATTCTTGGGTGTTTTTAGCTGTGTGTTTTGGGTCGTTATCCTGTTGCAAGACCCATGACCTGCGACTGAGACCAAGCTTTCTGACACTGGGCAGCACATTTCTCTCTAGAATCCCTTGATAGTCTTGAGATTTCATTGTACCCTGCACAGATTCAAGACCCCCGTGCCAGATGCAGCAAAGCAGCGCCAGAATGTAACAGAGCCTCCTCCATGTTTCACAGTAGGGACAGTGTTCTCTTCTTGATATGCTTCATTTTTCTGTCTGTGTACATAGAGCTGAGGTGCCTTGCCAAAAACTTCCATTTGTATCTCATCTGTCCATAGGACATCCTCCCAGAAGCTTTGTGGCTTGTTAGCCTGTAGTTTGGCAAATTCCAGTCTAGCTTTTTATGATTTTTTTTCAACAATGGTGTCCTCCTTGGTCGTCTCCCATGAAATCCACTTTGGCTCAAACAATGACAGATGGTGCAATCTGACACTGATGCTCCTTGAGCTTGATGTTCACCTTTAATCTCTTTAGAAGTTTTTCTGGGCTTTTGTTACCAATCGCATTATCCGTCTCTTTGATTTGTCATCAATTTTCCTCCTACGGCCACGTCCAGGCAGGTTGGCTACAGACCCATGGATCTTAAATTTCTGCGTAATATGTGCAACTGTAGTCACAGGAACATCAAGCTGCTTGAAGATGGTCTTATAACCTTTACCATGCTTGTCTATAATTTTTTTTCTAATCTCCTGAGACAACTCTTTACTTCGCTTCCTCTGGTTTATGTTGAGTGGGGTACACACCATGTCACCAAACAGCACAGTGAGTATCTGTAGCCCTATATATAGGCCCACTGACTGATTACAAGATCGTAGACACCTGTAATTAGTGGATACACCTTGATGTAACATGTCCCTTTTGTCACACTATTTTGAGGGGTACCATAATCTCTGTCCAGACCTATTTCATGAGTTTTTGCTTTTTTTTTAATTCTGTGGAAATATGGTTGAAAAGCAATGTCTGACTTTTATTTGTTCATTCTCATAGATTTTTTTATTTATTATTACTTTTGTTAGATTAAAGTTATTTCTGTGACCATTGTAGGTTTTTCTTTCATTAAACAAGGGGTACCAACATGTACCATGTGTATAACTGCCTAGTTCACGCTCTTTTAGAAGATGCTTTGAATTGCCGCTCAAGCACAATCTGTACTCAAGTATGGTTTATAAAACACTCTGCTGTCTAAGTATGCGGAAGGGGAGCAGAGAAGCTCACACAGGGAGAGAGTGCGTAAATAATGCTTGAGTTGGGATTCTTGCTAGAGCAGCAGTTGAAAGCAGCTCCTCAAAAGAGGCAGTTAAAACAGCAGCTCATAAAAGGAAGCACTTAAAACAGCAAAGTGTTTGAGAAAGAAGGAAGTTAAATAAGGTACTGGAGTATACTACAATGATTAATAACTTTGTAAAGGCTGTTAAAGGAATTAAATCCTTTCTTTACACTTAATTCTAAGGAAAGGAGAAGGCTCAGTGGACAGAATGGCTAAAAAAACTCCATACACTTTTAATATTCTAAACCTGACCTCTTAAGGGTGCTTTACATGCTGCAACATCTCTAAAGATATATCGTCGGGGTCACGTTGTTAGTGACGCACATCCGGCGCCGTTAGCAACATCGCAGCGTGTGACAGAAATGAGCGATGATCAACGAGCGCAAAAACATGAAAAATCGTTGCTCGTTGACACGTCGTTCATTTCCTTAATATCGTTGCTGCTGCAGGTACGATGTTGTTCGTCGTTCCAGCGGCATCACACATCGCTATGTTTGACACCGCAGGAACGACGAACATCTCCTTACCTGCGTCCACCGGCAATGCGGAAGGAAGGAGGTGGGCGGCATATTACGTCCCGCTCATCTCCACCCCTCCGCTTCTATTGGCTGGCCGCTTAGTGTTGCCGCAGTGACGTCGCTGTGACGCCAAACGCACCTCCCCCTTGAAGGAGGGATTGTTCGGCGGTCACAGTGACGTTGCTGACAAGGTATGTGCGTGTGACGCTGCCGTGGCGATAATGTTCGCTACGGCAGCGATCACCAAATGCCGCACGTACGACGGGGGCGGGTGCTATCGCGCTCGACATTGCTAGCAATCGCTAGCGATGTCGCAACGTGTAAAGCACCCTTTAGTCTGGGTTTTTTCCTAACATGCTTACTTGTTACAGCAGGCTGGATTCTTTGCAGGAAGCCATAAGAAAAGAAATCACAAACCTGAGCTCGATTTTTCGGATTCAGATTGCCCTATGTAAATTTCAATAAATATTGGCTGATAACTGTCATTTGTCATCTCTGACCTTTGTCTTATATCTCAATCCCATCTTGTAATAAGAATCCATTAACTCTTTGTCGTCAAAGGTCACTGTAGCAATCATAGCCGAAATAGGACAACTGCTTGTACCAGTCATTTCAATACCTACAAAAAAAGGTGCAAAAAAAAATAATTGAAGTGAATGTTTGCTAATAGAAATAAGCTAAAAATTCAGTTTATTAGTTTACTGATATAATAGTAAATTAGTCAGAACTTCTTTATCTGATGCAGAGCTTTAAATCCTCTGCATAAATAAAGGATTAAATGATAAAATTCCCCCATTATTATCAGGAATGAGCCAAATTAAAAAAAAAACAAACAAACAAAACAAATTATGTAAATGTATACAGTACATTATCTTCATTGTAGCTGAGATTTAAAAGTTTGTAGCTCTGTCTGTACAGAAAAACTGGTGCTTTGACCACTGTAAAGATATACACTGTCTACGGAAAGTATTGAGACGCCTTTAAATTATTCACTCTTTGTTTCATTGTAGCTATTTGGTTCATTCAAAAAAGTTCATTTTTTTTCTCATTAGTGTACACTCTGCACCCCATCTTATTCTTGACAGAAAAAAACAGAAATGTAGGAATTTGTGCAAATTTTTAAACAAGAAAAACTGAAATATCCCATGGTCATCAGTATTCAGACCCTTTGCTCAGACACTCATATTTAAGTCACATGCTGTCCATTTACTTGTGATCCTCCTTGAGATGGTTTTACTCCTTCATTGGAGTCCAGCTGTGTTTAATTAAACTGATAGGACTTGATTTGAAAAGGCGCACACCTGTCTATATAAGACCTCACAGCTCACAGTGCATGTCACACCAAATGAGAATCATGAGGTCAAAGGAACTGTCCAAGGAGCTCAGAGACAAAATTGTGGCAAGGCACAGATCTGGCCAAGGTTACAAAAGAATTTCTGCCGTACTCATGGTTCCTAAGAGCACAGTGGCTTCCATAATTCTTAAATGTTAGAAGTTTGGGACCACCAGAACTCTTCCTAGAGCTGGCTGTACAGCCAAACTGAGCAATCGTGGGATAAGAGTCTTGGTGAGAGAGGTAAAGCAGAACCCCAAGATCACTGTGGCTGAGCTCCAGAGATGCAGTAGGGAGATGAGAGAAAGTTCCACAAAGTCAAATATCACTACAGCCCTCCAGTTTCGTCAGGTTGGATGGTGAACGTTGGTGGACAGCCATTTTCAGGTCTCTCCAGAGATGCTCAATTGGGTTAAGGTCAGGGCTCTGGCTGGGTCAGTCAAGAATGGTTACAGAGTTGCTCTGAAGCCACTCCTTTGTTATTTTAGCTGTGTGCTTAGGGTCATTGTCTTGTTGGAAGGTGAACCTTCGGCCAAGTCTGAGGTCCAGAGCACTCTGGAAGAGGTTTTCTTCCAGGATATCTCTGTACTTGGCCGCATTCATCTTTCCTGCAATTGCAACCAATCGTCCTGTCCCCACAGCTGAAAAACACCCCCATTTCATGATGCTGCCACCACCATGTTTCACTGTTGGAATTGTATTGGGCAGGTGATGAGCAGTGCCTGGTTTTCTCCCCACATACTGCTTAGAATTATCACCAAAATGTTCTTTGTCTCATCAGACCACAGAATATTATTTCTCATAGTCTGGGAGTCCTTCATGTATTTTTTGCAAACTCTATGGGGGCTTTCATATGTCTTGCACTGAGGAGAGGCTTCCGTTGGGCGACTCTGCCATAAAGGCCCGACTGGTGGAGAGGCTCTGCAAGGAAGAATGGCAGAGGATCCCCAAATCCAGGTGTGAAAAACTTATTGTGTCATTCCCAAGAAGACTCATGGCTGTACTAGCTCAAAAGTGTGCTTCTACTCAATACTGAACAAAGGGTCTGAATACTTATGAACATGTGATATTTCAGTTTTTCTTGTTTAAAAAATTTGCAAAAATTTCTACATTTCTGTTTTTTTCTGTCAAGATTGGGTGCAGAGTGCACATTAATGAGAAAAAAAAATGAATTTTCTTGAATATACCAAATGGCTACAATGAAATAAAGAGTGAAAAATTTAAAGGGGTCTGAATACTTTCCATACCCACTGTACTGTATGGACAAAAGTCTCTATGGCTGCTTGGAAGCCTTACATCACCAACCTCAATGCCAGGTGTCATATGGAGGGGTGTAGAGCCGCCACCACTGGACTCTGGTGCAGCGAAACATGTTATGCACTGATGGACCACTCTTCTCTGTCAATGTGATGGGCGAGTCCAGGTTTGACAAACCTACCTGCCTGACTGCATTGTGCCAACTGTAAAGATTTTGTGATGGAGGGACAATACCACGGGATTCTTTTTTAGGGGTTGTTCTAGGCCACTTAGCTCCAGTAAAGGGAAATATTAATCCTTCAGCATACAAGATATTCTGGAAGAAATTGTAGCTCCCGAGTTTGTGTGAAGAATGTGATGAAGGCCCTTTTCTATCTCCCAGTACTGTGCCCAAGTGTACAAAATAAGGGCCATAAGGACATGGAAAGGGGGGGGGGGTTGATGGAGAAGAATTGGACTGGCTGCACAGAGCCCGGTCTAAGCTCCGTCTGATAACTTTTGGATGAAGTAGAACAAAGAGTGCGAGCCGGACTTTCTCCCTAACATCAGTGTCTATCCTCACAACAGACTTCCACTTAAGGTGCCAATCCAGCACTAAAAAACAACAACAAATGCTGGACTGGTAATTTAACAGTTATCACCTATCCATAAGTCCCCCACAAATCCAGTGGGTATGGCTCTGAAGTGGTGGTTGCCCACTCTATTCATTGCCTATGTGTGGCATCTGCCCAGGGCCTCAGACTCAGGATGGCTGTCACGGACAGACTGAAGGCCAACCTTCCACTAAGCAGGATCACGAAGGCCCCGAAACCCTTTAACCTCTGTACAGAGTGCAGGAGGTTGCTGCCTATGGAAGCCTACAGTCCGAAGAAGAGTAGTCGCCAGGTAGGGTCAAAACCAGGAGATACAAAAGGGACAAAATCGACAGGCAAGAAAGTGGTCAGGTAATCAGCCTAAGGTCAAACGGAGATGACAGCGAAATACAAACACGGTATGAAAAGCGTATATATGGTTCAAATTAACTAAGGATATGTGTTAGGACCAGGATGACGGGTAGGCCCAGGAGGTGGATCCACTGGACTGAGCACCCCACCGAGGGCAAGGTGCCCGGTAGCCGAAGCACTACGGGTAGAAGGACAGTCCGTTCAGAGGAGTGGAGTGTAGAAGTCCCTGGGACCACGGAGTCTCTGAAGGTAGTCCGGGTGACGGAGCTCAGGTTCGGAGGCTGGGATGATGTCAGGCAGAATCCGGAACCAGCGGAGCGGGGAGGTCGGTCACCACACGGATCCAGGGATCGCAGACGGTAGGGACTGACGAGATGGCGGACAGTCACCGTTCGGAGTTCTGGAACCGTAAGGACCGGTTGGCGAGACAGGAGCGGCTCTACAAGAGAGATAGGTGAGTACGGGACAAGGCACAGGGGGACCTGATTCCTAGCTTAGCAAACACGAAGAGCAGGCCCCGCCCACTTGGAAAGGAACCCCCTATATACCCTGTACCTGATTCTACAATATCCTGTTGGAGGACGCTGGCCCTTTAAGAGAGGGTCAATGAACGTGCACGCGCCCTAATGCGCATGCGCGAGGCCCGGGTGCCAGAAGCCAGAGCAGGAAGCGGTGCAGAGG
This sequence comes from Anomaloglossus baeobatrachus, assembly GCF_048569485.1. NCBI lineage: Eukaryota > Metazoa > Chordata > Amphibia > Anura > Aromobatidae > Anomaloglossus > Anomaloglossus baeobatrachus. The sequence continues at coordinate 56,933,225 of NC_134357.1, read as the reverse complement.
AGGCAGGAGTGCCGGGCTGGCTCAGCGTTGCCGACGGGCGCCGGGAGCGGGGACCGGGTTGCCTGGAGGACGCAGGTGAGGGAGCATGGAGGCTGTGGAGCGGGGGACCGGGAAGCATGGCACGGGAGCGGCGGAGCGTGACATGGGAGCGGGGAAGCGTGGCAGGGGAGCTGGGGAGCATGGCAGGGGAGCCGGGGAGCATGGCAGGGGAGCTGGGGAGCATGGCACAGGAGCTGGGGAGCGTGACAATATGTTGCATAGGCTGGACACGTAAAGTCAATAATGGAAATAAATAACTTATCGTTAGTTAATTTTGAACCGTGTATACGCTTTCATTACATATCTCGATGCCATGCTGACTATCTCAGGTATTGTTCACACGGTCCTGTTTTATACTACTTCTCATGTGTTTTCGACTGCTATCCATGAAAGAGTTAAGCATTTGTTAGTTTCCGTCTTGAACTAATATTTGTTACCATATCTGTGTCGCCCTGGACAAGCCAGGGGACACAGGTAACAACACACACACACCCCCACCCCCAGCAGTTCACAGCAGACATACCCAAAGTGACCTGCTTTCTGCCTCGGGCTCAGACTGACACACCAGGTGGGCGGAGTCAGGAGATGGGGACGCCCACCCTGGAATGAGCTGGCCTGAGGCAGGAAACAAGCTCAGAGAAGTTCAGGAGTGAAGGAGAGAGGAAGTCTGCAGAGAGGCAGACGCAGACTGGGGCCTAGGTTGGAGCCTAGGGCCCCTGTGCAGAAAGTCAGGCAGATGGTAGTGGCCGTCTGCAGGGAGCCGGGGAGCCAGTTGGTGGAACCGCAGGTAGCCGGGGCTGGGCGGTGGCCCCCCGGTACTGAATCGGGGAGCCAGCTGGAAACCGGAGAGCAGGAAGAGTGTGCACGGAGGCGAAGGAAAGGACTTACACTAACAACCTGGGGTCAGGGGAAAACACCGCAGCCGCCTGTGGGACCCGTCCATCCAGCCGTTTGTTTCAGCAGAGACTCTGTGTGCTTCATTGGGCTGAGTGAGTACCACCGTGCCGTGCGGCACAGCGCTGTCCCCGCACCCCTGCACCTCCACAGGCCCCATACCCGCCTGTCCACCATCCCAACCCCATCACTGGTCCCCGGGATCACCAACCCCTACCCACGGAGGGGCAACACAACAACTGGCTGCTCCACACCATCACTCCCGGGATCCCCAGCCAGAGCAGCGGTGGTGTACATTCAATCACCACAACCGTGGGTGGTGTCACGGACAATAAACTATCCCCAAATCCCAATCCCCTTTCACTCACGGGCGAGGAGCGCCGCTCGAGTCCCCGGGATCCGGCCCATCGCTCGAGCCACCGAGCAGCGGCAGGCCGCAGCAGCCGCGGCAGCCGGACCCGAGCAGTGGGAGAGCGCGGCGTCCCCTCCTCCGCCCGCGACATATCCATTGGCTCTCCTCTGTCATTTCCGTGTCAAAACACTTACGAAAATATTTGCTCTAGTTTTACACTGATGTCTGAAACGCGTCAGTGTTTTGCGTTTTATCATAATTTTAATGATGAAATAAATTGAGGTTTTACTCATATTGATGCTGGATACTCACCTTTTTCGGTGGTGTAACTTGTAGAAGCCAGACACATATATTCGTGCACCTGTACCTTCTTGCGCCTGATTATCTACTACACCTACGGTGAGCTGATTCCCTCTTCTTGTTTTCCTAGTGAAACCCAGCTTAATGAACGAGCGGAGATTGTGCCCACCAGAGCCACTGACTCCTCCCCCATCAACAGCACTGCCCGCGGTGGGAATACGGCAGTGTCTGGTGATCAAAGCCGAAGTCGTAGGAGCGGACTCTGGTGGAGACGTGACACTATGGGAATGCCGGAGAAAGCAAAGCACTGTCCTAGAATATATCCGTAAGTATCAGACGAATGGAGTGGCAACACCACGCTCATTGACTGATGGATTTCTATCCTTTGAGATTAGTACGGTAGTTGTGGGGAGATGGATAACAATAGGAGTAGGCAGGCTCTGGCCTATAGAAGTGGTTCTTTGTTCTACTAAGCTTTGGAGATTCCAACTTTTAGATCGGAGCCCCATATGTGTAGATTACTTTATGTAAAACTCTACTCATTACTTATAAAAGAGTCAGTAATCTCACCAGTTCCATTTTCTACAAAAGTAGCTTTAACATCAAAGTTTAACTGGTAGTCATAAGAGCGGAGATTATATGGGTCAGTAGGTACTTCCACTTCTAGACAGCCATTCTCTTCAGTCTGGATGAGGAAAAAAAATACATAATTACAAACATAATATACAGTATGTGCAGTATGACCTTATTATCCATAAATTGTGCAATTTTGGTGTACAGTATTGCATTATACAACATGTCCACTCTCCTGGGAAACCATGCCTCTCGTTTACATTACACCCTCTTGTTGAAAATATGGGAAAACATGTCTAACTCTACATCATTAATGTGCTACAAAACACGTAAGATGTAGTTCAATGGCATGTCAATTTTTGGTTCAATTGTATCTCTACTTTAATAAATAGAGACTGGTTGACCTGATGTGATGTCATCGTCCATGTAAGACACGAGTGACAGACAGCTGTATAGTGTCTGGCTAGAGAAGGTCACAGCGTTTCACTGCACAAACTGCTCCCTGACCCTCTCCCATTCCTGGTTGGTTTTCATCCTTTTCCCTTTAGGACCCTGGGGCATTGTTCAGCCTGTCAGCTGCTGTTCATCAGAACTTTCCTTGTCTATCTATACCTTTATTTCCTATTACTTGGTGATATTTGATAAATCTTTATCAACTCTTCAGTGCAAGCAGGTGGCTTGCATACATCAGGAGAATCTTGGTGGTTGTTGCAGCTTCTCTCCCTGAGACAACTAGAGACAAGTTGTTTGTGTTTTTCCCTTGTTTGTTATCCCTGTGTGTCCTTTAGTGCCTAGTGTGGTTTATGTAGAGCTCATCCCATCCGATCCCTACCTAGGATCCAGATCAGGGTTAGGTATCTGACTCTGCGCATAGATACGGAACCTATCTGGGGTGGTGAGGGAACCCAGGGCCCAGCGGTAGCCTTGGTCAGAGGTCACCATGTCCCCCTTCCCTAGACACAGGGTTCCCCTTCCCTTTTGATGTTCGCGTGGTACTTCCCCTGTACCTAGCATCACAATTACATCCTTAGAATCTTGTAGAAGATAATGAAGTTGAGCAGTTGCTGGCTTGTTTTGTCTATTAGTTTTGCTAATTATGAGAATACCAAGATTTAGGAGTTTTACCAAAATAGTACAAAGCTTCCAATGTGCAAGTTCTCCACTTAAACTTGATAAATTTACTCAGAGTATTATTTTTTTTTATCAGTGGGGTGAATGATAAGTGACTTTTTAATCCCTTAATTTCCACAAGACCTGTCTTCATGCCGTACCTGGCCTTTGTATTCTGTGCATATATCAGTCGGGCACGATGATCTCATCCAGTAATAGCAAATAGCTTTTCGGCATACTGTTACCGTTATCTCACCCTGGACTGGTTTTCCAAATGTGTATCTGAAAAGTAAAGGATAATGGTCAGCACTGAATAAGGAATGGATGTACTAGAACTGGGGTCCGCAACCTTGAGAGCAACAGTCAGCGCTGAAAGATGGCCGAGAGACACATTCTATGAGAAGAGATAGAAAAAGCCCCTTGTGTGTCTCTTTGAAAGTTATAATTCTCTGAGAGCCCACTTATAAAATAATACTGGCTCACATCCTCTTATATTGTACTTATAACCTCTGTGCCCCTTTATAAAGTTACAAAGCCACAAGTGCCGCCTTATACAATAATAATATCCCAAGTGTTCCCTTATAATGTAGGACTGCCCCAAGTACCCCCTGAAAAAGTAATAGTCCTTTTTCTATATATATAATCGCCCTATTCTGTCTCTCTGTCTGTCCAAAAAATGATGTCATACACTGGAACCGCCTAAACCACGCTCACACAGCTCCAACAGGCCGAACACCCCCCACACACCCAACCCTCACTCCATGTCACCCAATCAGCAGCGGCCCTGCATTACACCACCCACACACCCACACATTACTCTACCCACACCCAATCAGCTGCGACGACTGCTCAATTAGGACACGCCCACTCGCCGAAACCCTGAGAACGCCATGAAGTAGCTGCCGGACAGGTACAAGGGACAGCACCATGGAAGCTCTCTACACCCAACGCGACGGAGCACAGTAAGGGCGCTTTCACCCTCATCATCATCACACACACCCCTGCACTACCACCCCATCATCATCACACACACCCCGGCACTACCGCTTCTATCATTACTGCACACACCCAGGCACTACCGCCCCCATCATCCCCGCACACACCCAGGCACTACCGCCCCCATCATCCCCGCACACACCCCGACACTACCGCCCCCATCATCCCCGCACACACCCCGGCACTACCGCCCCCATCATCCCCGCACACACACCGCCACTACCGCCCCCATCATCACCGCACACACCCCGGCACTACCGCTCCTATCATCACCGCACACACCCCGGCACTACCACCCTATCATCAACGCACACACCCCGGCACTACCGCACCCATCATTACCGTACACACCCCGGCACTACCGCCCCCATCATCACCGCACACACCCCGGCACTACGGCCCTCATCATCCCCGCACACACCCAGGCACTACCGCCCCCATCATCCCCGCACACACCCAGGCACTACCGCCCCCATCATTCCCGCACACACCCAGGTACTACCGCTCCTATCATTACTGCACACACCCAGGCACTACCGCCCCCATCATCCCCGCACACACCCAGGCACTACCGCCCCCATCTTCCCTGCATACACCCAGGCACTACCGCCCCCATCATTCCCGCACACACCCTGATACTACTGCTCCTATCATTACTGCACACACCCAGGCACTACCGCCCCCATCATCCCCGCACACACCCCGACACTACCGCCCCCATCATCCCTGCACACACCCCGGCACTACCGCCACCATCATCACCGCACAAACCCCGCCACTACCGCCCCCATCATCACCGAACACACCCCAGCAGTACCACCCTATCATCAACGCACACACCCCGGCACTACCGCACCCATCATCACCGTACACACCCCGGCACTACCGCCCCCATCATCACCGTACACACCCAGGCACTACCGCCCCCATTATCCCCGCACACACACCGGCACTACCAACCCCATCATACCTGCACACCCAGGCACTACCGCCCCCATCATCCCCGCACACATCCCGGCACTACCGCCCCCATCATCCCTGCACACACCCAGGCACTACCAACCCCATCATCCCCGCACACACCCCGGCACTACCGCCCCCATCATCACCGCACAAACCCCACCACTACCGCCCCCATCATCACTGTACACACCCCGGCACTACCGCCCCCATCATCACCGCACACACACCGCCACTACCGCCCCCATCATCACCGAACACACCCCAGCACTACCGCTCCTATCATCACTGCACACACCCCGGCACTAGCACCTTATCATCAACGCACACACCCCGGCACTACCGCACCCATCATCACCGTACACACCCCGGCACTACCGCCCCCATCATCACCACACACCCAGGCACTACTGCCTCCATCATCACCACACACACCCTGGCACTACCGCCCCCATCATCCCTGCACACACCAAGGCACTACCAACCCCATCATACCCGCACACACCCCGGCACTACCGCCCCCATCATCACCGCACACACACCGCCACTACCGCCCCCATCATCACCGAACACAACCCGGCACTACCGCCCCCATCATCACCGCACAAACCCCGCCACTACCGCCCCCATCATCACTGTACACACCCCGGCACTACCGCCCCCATCATCACCGCACACACAGCGCCACTACCGCCCCCATCATCACTGAACACACCCCAGCACTACCGCTCCTATCATCACCGCACACACCTCGGCACTACCACCCTATCATCAACGCACACACCCTGGCACTACCGCCCCCATCATCACCGTACACACCCCGGCACTACCGCCCCCATCATCACCGCACACACCCAGGCACTACTGACCCCATCATCCCCGCACATACCCAGGCACTACTGCCTCCATGATCACCACACACACCCTGGCACTACCGCCCCCATCATCCCTGCACACACCAAGGCACTACCAACCCCATCATACCCGCACACACCCAGGCACTACCGCCCCCATCATCCCGCACATACCCCGGTACTACCGCTCCTATCATTACTGCACACACCCAGGCACTACCGCCCCCATCATCCCCGCACACACCCAGGTACTACCGCCCCCATCATCCCCACACACACCCCGGCACTACCGCCCCCATCATCCCTGCACACACCCAGGCACTACCGACCCCATCATACCCGCACACACCCAGGCACTACCGCCCCCATCATCCCCGCACACACCCTGGCACTACCGCCCCCATCATCACCACACACACCCAGGCACTACCGCACCCATCATCCCCGCACACACACCGCCACTACCGCCCCCATCATCACCGAACACACCAGCACTACCGCTCCTATCATCACCGCACACACCCCGGCACTACCACCCTATCATCAACGCACACACCCCGGCACTACCGCACCCATCATCACCACACACACCCTGGCACTACCGCCCCCATCATCCCTGCACACACCAAGGCACTACCAACCCCATCATACCCGCACACACCCAGGCATTACCGCCCCCATCATCCCCGCACATACCCCGGTACTACCGCTCCTATCATTACTGCACACACCCAGGCACTACCGCCCCCATCTTCCCCGCACACACCCAGGTACTACCGCCCCCATCATCCCCACACACACCCCGGCACTACCGCCCCCATCATCCCTGCACACACCCAGGCACTACCGACCCCATCATACCCGCACACACCCAGGCACTACCGCCCCCATCATCCCCGCACACACCATGGCACTACCGCCCCCATCATCACCACACACACCCAGGCACTACCGCACCCATCATCCCCGCACACACACCGCCACTACCGCCCCCATCATCACTGAACACACCAGCACTACCGCTCCTATCATCACCGCACACACCCCGGCACTACCACCCTATCATCAACGCACACACCCCGGCACTACCGCACCCATCATCACCGTACACACCCCGGCACTACCGCCCCCATCATCCCCGCACACACCCCGGCACTACCGCCCCCATCATCACCGTACACACCCCGGCACTACCGCCCCCATCATCCCCGCACACACCCAGGTACTACCGCTCCTATCATTACTGCACACACCCAGGCACTACCGCTCCCATCATCCCCGCACACACCCAGGCACTACCGCCCCCATCATCCCCGCACACACCATGGCACTACCGCCCCCATCATCACCACACACACCCAGGCACTACCGCACCCATCATCCCCGCACACACACCGCCACTACCGCCCCCATCATCACTGAACACACCAGCACTACCGCTCCTATCATCACCGCACACACCCCGGCACTACCACCCTATCATCAACGCACACACCCCGGCACTACCGCACCCATCATCACCGTACACACCCCGGCACTACCGCCCCCATCATCCCCGCACACACCCCGGCACTACCGCCCCCATCATCACCGTACACACCCCGGCACTACCGCCCCCATCATCCCCGCACACACCCAGGTACTACCGCTCCTATCATTACTGCACACACCCAGGCACTACCGCTCCCATCATCCCCGCACACACCCAGGCACTACCGCCCCCATCTTCCCTGCATACACCCAGGCACTACCGCCCCCATCATTCCCGCATACATCCTGATACTACCGTTCCTATCATTACTGCACACACCCAGGCACTACCGCCCCCATCATCCCCGCACACACCCCGACACTACCGCCCCCATCATCCCTGCACACACCCCGGCACTACCGCCACCATCATCACTGCACAAACCCCGCCACTACCGCCCCCATCATCACCGCACACACACTGCCACTACCGCCCCCATCATCACCGAACACACCCCAGCAGTACCACCCTATCATCAACGCACACACCCCGGCACTACCGCACCCATCATCACCGTACACACCCCGGCACTACCGCCCCCATCATCCCTGCACACACCCAGGCACTACCAACCCCATCATCCCCGCACACACCCCGGCACTACCGCCCCCATCATCACCGCACAAACCCCGCCACTACCGCCCCCATCATCACTGTACACACCCCGGCACTACCGTCCCCATCATCCACGAACACACCCCAGCACTACCGCTCCTATCATCACTGCACACACCCCGGCACTACCACCCCCATCATCCCCGCACACACCCCGGCACTACCGCCCCCATCATCACCGCACAAACCCCGCCACTACCGCCCCCATCATCACTGTACACACCCAGGCACTACCGCCCCCATCATCACCGCACACACACCGCCACTACCGCCCCCATCATCCCCGAACACACCCCAGCACTACCGCTCCTATCATCACTGCACACACCCCGGCACTACCACCCTATCATCAACGCACACACCCCGGCACTATCGCACCCATCATCACCGTAAACACCCCGGCACTACCGCCCCCATCATCACCGCACAAACCCCGCCACTACCGCCCCCATCATCACTGTACACACCCCGGCACTACCGCCCCCATCATCTCTGCACACACAGCGCCACTACCGCCCCCATCATCACCGAACACACCCCAGCACTACCGCCCCCATTATCCCCGCACACACACCGGCACAACCAACCCCATCATACCCGCACACCCAGGCACTACCGCCCCCATCATCCCCGCACACATCCCGGCACTACCGCCCCCATCATCCCTGCACACACCCAGGCACTACCAACCCCATCATCCCCGCACACACCCCAGCACTACCGCCCCCATCATCACCGCACAAACCCCACCACTACCGCCCCCATCATCACTGTACACACCCCGGCACTACCGCCCCCATCATCACCGCACACACACCGCCACTACCGCCCCCATCATCACCGAACACACCCCAGCACTACCGCTCCTATCATCACTGCACACACCCCGGCACTAGCACCTTATCATCAACGCACACACCCCGGCACTACCGCACCCATCATCACCGTACACACCCCGGCACTACCGCCCCCATCATCACCGCACACCCAGGCACTTCTGCCTCCATCATCACCACACACACCCTGGCACTACCGCCCCCATCATCCCTGCACACACCAAGGCACTACCAACCCTATCATACCCGCACACACCCAGGCACTACCGCCCCCATCATCCCCGCACATACCCCGGTACTACCGCCCCCATCATCACTGTACACACCCCGGCACTACCGCCCCCATCATCACCGAACACAACCCGGCACTACCGCCCCCATCATCACCGCACAAACCCCGCCACTACCGCCCCCATCATCACTGTACACACCCCGGCACTACCGCCCCCATCATCACCGCACACACAGCGCCACTACCGCCCCCATCATCACTGAACACACCCCAGCACTACCGCTCCTATCATCACCGCACACACCCCGGCACTACCACCCTATCATCAACGCACACACCCTGGCACTACCGCCCCCATCATCACCGTACACACCCCGGCACTACCGCCTCCATCATCACCACACACACCCTGGCACTACCGCCCCCATCATCCCTGCACACACCAAGGCACTACCAACCCCATCATACCCGCACACACCCAGGCACTACCGCCCCATCATCCCCGCACATACCCCGGTACTACCGCTCCTATCATTACTGCACACACCCAGGCACTACCGCCCCCATCATCCCCGCACACACCCAGGCACTACCGCCCCCATCATCCCCACACACACCCCGACACTACCGCCCCCATCATCCCCGCACACACGCCGGCACTACCGCCCCCATCATCCCTGCACACACCCAGGCACTACCGACCCCATCATACCCGCACACACCCAGGCACTACCGCCCCCATCATCCCCGCACACACCCTGGCACTACCGCCCCCATCATCACCACACACACCCAGGCACTACCGCACCCATCATCCCCGCACACACACCGCCACTACCGCCCCCATCATCACCGAACACACCAGCACTACCGCTCCTATCATCACCGCACACACCCCGGCACTACCACCCTATCATCAACGCACACACCCCGGCACTACCGCACCCATCATCACCGTACACACCCCGGCACTACCGCTCCCATCATCCCCGCACACACACCGCCACTACTGCCCCCATCATCACCGCACACACCCCGGCACTACCGCTCCTATCATCACCGCACACACCCCGGCACTACCGCACCCATCATCACCGTACACACCCCGGCACTACCGCCCCCATCATCACCGCACACACCCCGGCACTACGGCCCACATCATCCCCGCACACACCCAGGCACTACCGCCCCCATCATCCCCGCACACACCCAGGCACTACCGCCCCCATCATTCCCGCACACACCCAGGTACTACCGCTCCTATCATTACTGCACACACCCAGGCACTACCGCCCCCATCATCCCCGCACACACCCAGGCACTACCGCCCCCATCTTCCCTGCATACACCCAGGCACTACCACCCCCATCATTCCCGCATACACCCTGATACTACCGTTCCTATCATTACTGCACACACCCAGGCACTACCGCCCCCATCATCCCCGCACACACCCCGACACTACCGCCCCCATCATCCCTGCACACACCCCGGCACTACCGCCACCATCATCACCGCACAAACCCCGCCACTACCGCCCCCATCATCACTGTACACACCCCGGCACTACCGCCCCCATCATCACCGCACACACACTGCCACTACCGCCCCCATCATCACAAAACACACCCCAGCAGTACCACCCTATCATCAACGCACACACCCCGGCACTACCGCACCCATCATCACCGTACACACCCCGGCACTACCGCCCCCATCATCCCTGCACACACCCAGGCACTACCAACCCCATCATCCCCGCACACACCCCGGCACTACCGCTCATATCATCACCGCACAAACCCCGCCACTACCGCCCCCATCATCACTGTACACACCCCGGCACTACCGCCCTCATCATCCCCGAACACACCCCAGCACTACCGCTCCTATCATCACTGCACACACCCCGGCACTACCACCCCCATCATCCCCGCACACACCCCGGCACTACCGCCCCCATCATCACCGCACAAACCCCGCCACTACCGCCCCCATCATCACTGTACACACCCCGGCACTACCGCCCCCATCATCACCGCACACACACCGCCACTACCGCCCCCATCATCCCCGAACACACCCCAGCACTACCGCTCCTATCATCACTGCACACACCCCGGCACTACCACCCTATCATCAACGCACACACCCCGGCACTATCGCACCCATCATCACCGTACACACCCCGGCACTACCGCCCCCATCATCACCGCACAAACCCCGCCACTACCGCCCCCATCATCACTGTACACACCCTGGCACTACCGCCCCAATCATCTCCGCACACACAGCGCCACTACCGCCCCCATCATCACCGAACACACCCCAGCACTACCGCTCCTATCATCACCGCACACACCCCGGCACTACCACCCTATCATCAACGCACACACCCCGGCACTACCGCACCCATCATCACCGTACACACCCCGGCACTACCGCCCCCATCATCACCGCACACACCCCGGCACTACCCCCCCCATCATCCCCACACACTCAGGCACTACTGGCCCCATCATCCCCGCACACACCCAGGCACTACTGCCTCCATCATCACCACACACACCCTGGCACTACCGCCCCCATCATCCCTGCACACACCAAGGCACTACCAACCCCATCATACCCGCACACACCCAGGCACTACCGCCCCCATCATCCCCGCACATACCCCGGTACTACCGCTCCTATCATTACTGCACACACCCTGGCACTACCGCCCCCATCATCCCCGCACACACCCAGGCACTACCGCCCCCATCATTCCCACACACACCCCGACACTACCGCCCCCATCATCCCCGCACACACGCTGACACTACTGCCCCCATCATCCCTGCACACACCCAGGCACTACCGACCCCATCATACCAGCACACACCCAGGCACTACCGCCCCCATCATCCCCGCACACACCCTGGCACTACCGCCCCCATCATCACCACACACACCCAGGCACTACCGCACCCATCATCCCTGCACACACACCGCCACTACCGCCCCCATCAACACCGAACACACCAGCACTACCGCTCCTATCATCACCGCACACACCCCGGCACTACCACCCTATCATCAACGCACACACCCCTGCACTACCGCACCCATCATCACCGTACACACCCCGCCGGCACTACCGCCCCCATGATCACCGCACAAACCCCGCCACTACCGCACCCATCATCACCGTACACACCCAGGCACTACCGCCGCCATCATCCCCGCACACCCCCCGACACTACCGCCCCCATCATCCCCGCACACACCCCGGCACTACCGCCCCCATCATCCCTGCACACACCCAGGCACTACCAACCCCATCATACCCGCACACACCCAGGCACTACCGCCCCCATCATCCCCGCACACACCCCGGCACTACCGCCCCCATCATCACCGCACAAATCCCGCCACTACCGCCCCCATCATCACTGTACACACCCCGGCACTACCGCTCCCATCATCACCGCACACACACCACCACTACCGCCCCCATCATCACCGAACACACCCCAGCACTATCGCTCCTATCATCACCGCACACACCCCGGCACTACCACCCTATCATCAACGCACACACCCCGGCACTTCTGCACCCATCATCACCGTACACACCCCGGCACTACCGCCCCCATCATCCCAGCACACACCCAGGTACTACCAACCCCATCATCCCCACACACCCAGGCACTACCGGCCCCATCATCCCCGCACACACCCAGGCACTACTGCCCCCATCATCCCCGCACACACCCTGGCACTACCGCCCCCATCATCACCGCACACACCCCGACACTACTGTACCCATCATCACCACACACACCCCGGCACTACCGCCCCCATCATCACTGTACACACCCTGGCACTACCGCACCCATCATCACTGCACACACCGGCACTACCGCTCCAATCATCACCGCACACACCCCGGCACTCCCACCTCTATCATCACCGCACACACCCGGCACTACCGCACCCATTATCACCGCACATACCCTGGCACTACCGCACCCATCATCACCGCACACACTCTGGCACTACTGCACCCATCATCACCGCACACACACCAGCACTACCGCCCTCATCATCACCGCACACACGCAGGCACTACCTCAGTGACGTCCCTGCTGACAGCGCAACTCCCTTCAGTTTCTTCGTGGAGTTCACAGGAGCGGCGGTGTTCTAGGGCCGCTCCTGTTAGCTTCCAATGTAGCAGAGCTGGATATGTCATGGGACCTTGTGGATTACACCGGACCTGGAGGGGTATTTGGGGATTTTAATAAAGTGGTGAAAGAGGGTGTTTTTTGTCTTTTATTCAAAATAAAGTATTTTTTCGGGTGTATGTGTTTATTTACTTTCACTTGCAGGTTAATCATGGAATGTGTCTCATAGACGCCTGCCATGATTAACCTAGGACTTAGTGGCAGCTATGGGCTGCCATTAACTCTTTATTACCCCGATTGCCACCGCACCAGGGCAATTCGGGATGAGCCGGGTAGAGTCCCGGGACTGTCGCATCTAATGGATGCGGCAATTCCGGGCGGCTGCTGGCTGATATTTTTAGGCTGGGGGGCTCCCCATAATGTGGGGCTCCCCATCCTGAGAATACCAGCCTTCAGCGTGTGGCTTTATCTTGGCTGGTATCAAAATTAGGGGGGACCTCACGCCGTTTTTTTCAATTATTTATTTATTGTCTTGCACGATATAGACCCGCCCACTGGCGGCTGTGATTGGCTGCAGTGATACAGCTGTCACTCAGCGTGGGGGCGGGTCTGACTGCAACCAATCATAGGCGCCGGTGGGCGGGGAAGCAGTGAATACTAGATGGAATGGCATTTTCAAAAGCAGGAGAAGCCGCCAGAGGAGTGTGACAGCTGTGCAGCGCCGCGCCGGTGATCGGTGAGTATGAGAGAGGGGGGAGAGAGACAGGAGTGATTTTAAACGATTTAGATCATTCTGCTGGACATGCTGAGCATGCGCAGTAGAACGTCATGGAATCCGTCAGCGGATTCCGCCGCTTGGTGGATTGCGGCGGAATCCGCCCCCATAGACAATCATTAGACACCTTGACGGATTCTAACAGAATCCGTCAAGGTGCGTTATTTTAACGCACATGCAGCATTCCCTCCGCCCAACTCTGCGTCAAAATAACGACTCAGCGTCGTCCAGACACTTTCGTTATGGTGCGTCGTCAATACAAGTCTATGGAGAATAGCGCAGGGTGTTAACGGACTGCGTTATTCGCCATAGCGGCGGATTGCGCTGAACGCAAGTGTGAAAGAGCCCTAAGCCCCGACCCACAGGAGGCCCCAAAGCGCAGGTCAGTGACCCAACTATGCCACAGAGACACAGAGGGACGGGGACCGGAGGAGACGCAGCTGCAGCATTGCAGGGCTTCCTCGCACCACAGAGACACATAGAGGGACGGGGACAGGAGGAGACGCAGCTGCGGCGCACTAGGAACCCAGCACTCTGGGACGCAGCTCTCCCACTAACCAACGATAAATGCAGGGGAAGCACATGGCTACTTAAATATTAACACTGCTGTGAATGTTAAAGAGCCACTCATTACTATTCATGTGCCGCTTATTACTATTCATGAGAGGCTACTTAACATTCACTGCAGTGTTAATATTTAAGTAGCCAGCATTCATCGGTGGTTAGTGGGAGAGCTGCGTCCCGGAGTGCTCATGAGCCAATGATTACTATTAATGGCCAGCGGGAAATGAAACCACACACACACACACACACCACGACTCCCGCACAGCCCAACAGAAACACACACAGCAGAACACACAAACCACCATGCACACACACCGCCGCGCACACACAGACACAACAATCCCGCTCATATAAAACGCACCCCCCACACACACACACACAACCACCCACACACGGTTGCACACACACACAGCCGCACACAAACACCCCCGCACACACACATTGCCCCACAATCACATGCCCCCACTCACACTCGACTATATAGCTTCGCTCACTTGGCCTTCACTGACTCTTTGTAGAATGAACATCCTTTCCCTGTCAGCTAACCCCTCCCAGCGTGGGCTAGTCTCAACACTTAACTGGTTCTGACCCTGCAGTCTGTTGCTGGGAAGACTTAAAGGGAACCTGTAAGGTCCAATTTGCACCCAGAACCATGAGCAGTTCAGGGAGCATATTGCTAATCCCTGCCTAATTGTCCCAGCATATACTTTACTAGCATACATAAAGAGATCTTTAGAAAACGTATTTCTAAAGAGCCTTTTTGGTATGCTAATGAGCGCTGGGACAAGTCACAAAGGTGTTTCCCCCTGACTAGTCCACCCTCTTAGCATGTTAGAACAGCCACAGGGGCATGCTAACATGCTATTCAATGCCCAGCATAATAGACGGTGACGCGTGTACCTGTGTTCGTTGTCACCACCTCAGATGCCGGATTTAGGTCAGTGTGCATGATCAGAAGTCCTGGCACTTCCGGTAATGTGCACTATGAAGCCGGGTGTACGCGTCCCGGCTTCAAAGAGGTCTAGTGCGCATGACCGGTTGTGGTGGGACTTCTGATCATGTGCACTGACCTTAAACCCGGCATCTGATGCGGTGACTGCGGACGCAGGTACAAGCATCACAACCAATGACGCTGTGCATTGAATAGCATGTTAGCATGCCCCTGTGGTTGTGCTAACATACTAAAAGGGTGGGACTAGTTGGGGAAATAATGCCCTTGTGACTAGTCTCTGCGCTCATTAGCATATCATAAAGGATCTTTAGAAATACCTTTTCTAACTATATCTTATGTATGCTAGTATATGTTGGGACAGTTAAGCAGGGATTAGAAATATGCACCCATAACTGCTCGTGGTTCTGGGTGCACATTGGACCTGACAAGTTCACTTTAAAGAAGTTATCCACTACCCTAACTCATTTAATTCTTTGTTCATCAATTGTGCTATTATGTGCCACTAAATGCATCCATTTTTTTTATTATAGTAATATAAACCTTTTATCATGCTGAAGACATCACTTTGTGTCTGGCAGCAGCAGCTCTGATGTTTAAATCGATCTCTTCCTCTCCCCTGGCTTATGTGTGCCAATACACTTATCATCCATTCCTGCAGTCTGTGAAACAACATTAGCATGCTCCCTCCCTTCTCTACCCTGTGCTGTTGAAGACTTTGGGGGATACCAAGTGTCAGAGCAGCCCAGGGTAGGTACCAGCCCATCTGACAATGGCCACTGTGTTTGTTATGCAAAGTTCAGCACTATTGAGCTGTCCAAGTCAGTGATTGGATTACCTAAGTCCTTTGATTTTAAAAGCAGATTACAGCCCTTCACTAGGTGTTGGCCCCTGCTGTTACTGTGAAATAAAACTGTCAGCTCAGCTTGGTGAGACACAGTAATGTCTGACTGGGACCACAGTTTCAGGATGGCTGTCACGGACAGACTAGAGGCTAGCTGCCCACTCAGCAGAATCCCAAGAACCCCAAAACCCTTTAACCCCTGTACAGGGATCTGGAATTACTACAGGGTCCAGGAGGTTGCTGCCTATGTAAGGCTGCAATCCAGAGAAGAGTAGTCATCAGGCATGGTGAACCAGGAGGTACACAAAGGTCAAACTGGAGATAGCAGCAAAGTACAAAAGCGTCAGACAGGAGAGTCGTCAGAAAGCAGGCAAAGGTCAAAACACAGAGATCAATAATACAGAGCAGGGTGTGAACCAGAGACAAGCAGTAATACCTAGACTATATCTGGCAGGGAGCAGCAGACCACTGAAGGTATAACAAAGGTGTGGTGCCTTCCCATACGCTGGAGCTGGAAGCTCATAACTTCACCTGGAAAGAAGACACCACCACAGTCAGCCAGTGGTACTGCAAGTCCCAAGCCTACCAAGCTTGGTGGATGGGCGGAGACTGCGCTCACCAGAGCTACTGGTACTGACTCAACCTCTATAACCCCCACCCTGCACCGTGGGAATACGGCGGCACCTGGTAGCCGGAGCAGAAATCACAGCCACAGACTCTAGTGGAGAAGTGACAGACAATGAGGCAGACTCATTGCGGTATGATTCACTGGAAAACATCTACACCCACCATCAGGAGCCCAGTGACAACTTCCTTTCATTTTGTCTGATTTCTGTGACGGAAAAAGGACGTATCACACACAACAGAGGAGGAAGAGGAGTCTGCATAACAATCCAGTACTATGTGATCACTGCTGACAGATGCACCCAAAGAAGCTATATATCCAATTCAAGTATATTACATAAGGTATTATTTAGAAGAACTATGATATATAGCAAGGGGGTGAAAAAGTAAGGGAAAATCCCTTTATCCTTCTACCTACATTTCTATACAAACATCGTACACTTTACATTACACTTTATCTCCCAATACACAGAGTAAATATATATATATACTGTGTATATATATATATGTATATGTATGTATATATATATATATACACACACACGCATATAATATTACTCTGTCACAACATACATTATACCATACAGTACCCAAGTGCATCACAGTGCAATACAATAGAATACAATGACGCGATTGGTGTCTTCAGTGGCAGGAAAGCGACCACCATTGTCCACCCCTCTACATTAGAAGGTTTGTTTAACTTACATTTTATGGAATGGACAAAAGAACTTGAAATTTCCATAATATTTCTATTTGTGCTGCTCCTGCCCACAGCCTTGTGGGATCATTGCGTGTGATCTACCAGTAGAAGGCGATCATACATGTGTTCTGCCACTCCATTCAAAGTCTATGAGATTGACAGATATAGCCAAATGCTGTATTCAGCTCTGTCAGTCCCATAGACTGTGAATGGATGTTACAAGTAGATTTTTACAAACATTGCCGACTGTCATGGCAGCATCAGGATCTGTAGAGACTAAAAATTCTGGCACTCTTCCTGCTAACCTCTTTGATGTCTGATCAGCGCAGGCAGACTTGGGCATTAACCCACAGACGTGTAGTTCATGGTCAGGCTAGCAAGAGTTAATCTCTTCTGGGCTGCATATTAGTCTCCTTTGATCACATGCTTTGGGAGAGCCAGTCACATTTGCTCCACTCCTATATTTACTGGCTTGGCATTTCATTTAATTCCAGCTATAGCTTTATACTGGTCTGGTGAGGTATTGTGATCCAGAATTACTGGTGTTTGTAGTACTTCATTGCTGTGAGCAATTGTGGTTGTAACCCTTGTTGTAATTTTGTTGCTACCTTACTTCTCTTGCTTTTCTCCTTAGTTTCTTACTGTTTGTTCCTGTGAGTTTGCAATGTGTCTGAGTTTAGGTTTTTTTCCCTGTCTGTCTTTATTTGTTTTACATTCACACTCCTGCCTCTACCTTCCCTGGGGGGATGACAGTTTAGGTCTGGTCAGGAGAATAGTAAGGCATTTACAGTGTTTACATTTAGCAACTACCATAACCCCACGACATAAGACTGGTGTCGGACCCCCAACAATCTCATACTCCTTTACTCTAGTTATGAAATAAGAGGTTACTAGGCAGAATTGATCAACTTTATGTTCCTGAGACGTGGTATCCAACTATCCAGTTATATTAAGCAATAAAATTGAATTTTCTCATTACAAAAAAATGTAATAACCAAGGTTAGATCTGTAGGAATCATATGTCTTCACTCCAGGATATAAGTGTATTAACTAGAGTTGAGCGGATTGCAAATAATCCGGGTCCGGCGGATCTGCGGCGGGTTGTCAAAGAAGTCCGGATCTGATCCGGCCCTATACATGTTCATGGGGAGCGGAATCCGGGACAAGAGAGAGGGAGAGAGAGAGAGAAAAAAAAGGATCCGGATCGTGCAGCCAGAAATCCGCGTCCGGGTTGGACTCGGATCTGACGCTCAAACCGTGCGGATCCGAATTTTGCGATCCGTGTCCGCTCAACACTAGTATTAACCACAACAATAACAAGATACAACAGAAATGAGCCTTCACCATAAATGTTTCGAACCTAAAGAGCGTGAGTCAATATTATATATATATATATATATATATATATATATATATACAGTATATATAATCTACATACGTGAACTTACCTTACACATGTTTTCAGGGGGAAGATATCCTGTAGGAGAGTGACGACGGGAGGGAGAGAAGTAATGATTTCAAAGGCTGGCATCACTGGAAGATACAATGGAGCCAAAAGTAATCATTACATTAAAAAAAATTGTAATTACAGATATATACAGTTAAGAAAAAAAATATTTATTGAAAGTTTTTATTTTTTCTACAAAATGAATCCACTAATAGGGGAATACCGAATACAAGGGAACATAAAGTATATTTTTATGATACAAGTGTGCTAAAGATGAATGTTTATCCTTGTGGAGAGCGCCAAGTCAGAATAAGGAGACCTATAGGGCATGCAATGCTCCTCTGGGAATTGATATACAGTATACTGTATATAAATATAAATTATTTTTATTTTATTTTTTTTTTGTTCATTTTTTTTAAAGCATTCCATTAGCTTAATATTAAGCCTGCTTTACACGTTGAATTTTTTTTTATATCGTATGCGATTTGCAACGCCCCCATCGTATGTGTGGCATGTGCAATTTATTGAACGTGCCGCACAAACGATTAACCCCTGTCACACATACTTACCTTCCATACGACCTCGATGTGGGCAGCTAACGTCCACTTCCTGGAGTAGGAGGGACGTTTGGCGTCACATCGACATCACGCGGCAGCCGGCCAATAGAAGCGGAGGGGCGGAGCTGAGCGGAACGTAAACATCCCGCCCACCTCCTTCCTTCCGCATTGTGGGCCGGGAGCCGCAGGAGGCAGGTGAGATCTGTTCATCGTTCCCGGGGTGTCACACACTGCGATGTGTGCTACCCTGGGTACGATGAACAATCTGACGTTCAATTCGTCAGGAATGAACGACGTGCATGCGATGAACGGTTTTTCGTTCAATTGCAATTGCACGTCGCTGTCACACACTACAACATACCTTACGATGCCGGATGTGCGTCACTTACGACGTGACCCCGCCGACACATCGTAAGATATCTTGTAGCGTGTAAAGCAGGCTTTAGCCACATGACTTTAGACAACAAGTGAAACCAGACACTACATTTTCAGACATATTGTTTGGGATGTAACGTTTTTGCCTTGTGGAGAGTGCCACATCAGCGTTAGGCTTATAGTCCATGCAATGCTCCTTATCTTAAGATATATTGTAAGGTTCATTATAGGGCTGATATTAACTTTTAGGATTACTACATCCAATAGATGGCTCTAGAGTTCTAGTCTTCTTATAATAGGCAATTTGTATGTTTAGTTTCCCAGAGGAGCAATTGTATGGCCTATAAAAAGTTTCCTTGTTTAGCACTCACCACAAGGAGAGATGCAACCCTCTACATCCATTGTCAGAAGGCTCTCACTTAGCCACATCAGACCTCCTGCTTTGCCATGATGAGGGGCAAACAACCTAAAGCACGTGGACAGTCCAAATGACTATGCCGAGGATTAAAGGGAACCTGTAGGGCAGACAAAAGTACAGGAGTGCAACAGAGGCCACTGTGTGGATGACAGGATGACATAGTATGTGTCATCCACATAGAGCTGGGAAGGAGGACAGCGAGAGAAGAAAGAGAGGAGACACCAGACAGAGACCAACGATGCCCATTGGACCCGATCTGCCCGCAGGTGAGGATAATAAAAGTTTTTCTTTAGGTTATACAGAGTGGCTTAGACACTTATATACAGTATTCTGGAATGCTGTATGTAAGAGGTTACTGGTAGTGGCCGCAGCTTGTAGAGGACAACTCTGGTGACAGGTTTCCTTTAAATCCCCCCCCATGTGTTTCGTCTTTCTGTAAGAGTATGCAAAGTTCTGTGGGTACGGACATGTCTCCTCTGTGTGCAGCTCCATGTATGTGGTAAGGACCTTGAGGGCACTAGGACTCAGAGGCTTCCTCCCTGAAAGTGGTGGGGACCAGGAAGTGAAAGAGGAAAGATTCAGGGGAAAACCCAGAGCTAAGTTTACTGTAGGGTAACGGCTAAATCCCAGTGGACAGAGGGACCTCTGCTGACGTCATGCCCATGTGACCAGAAGGAGTGGAGCGTCCACCAACATAGCTGATACCAGGATGCAACATTCTTTTTCTGAGTCGAAATGGTGATGGAGTTGTTTATAATAGAAGGGGGGTCTGGGGGTAAGACCCTGTAAAAACATTAAAATTAATACATCTAGTTATCAAACATTTTATAGTAGGACATATTATATGTTTTCACAGTTTTGTCTATATTGGAAGGGCATAGCTTATTGATAAAGTTTTTATAAGGAATAAATAATAAGGTATCTGTATTGAATATGGATAGCTGCTGACATAGCATGGTACATATATATATATATATATATATATATATATTTATTTATATATATATATATATATATATATATATATATCCTTCCATCTGGAAGCTTCTAGTGATTATGTCATGTGTAACTGTGTTCAGCTGAAATACCCTATATGGATTGGAGAGTTGTCATATAACACACGGTGGGAGGGGGTGGCGATGGACTCCTGCTCTGAGAGTCAATCCACACATGTCGAAGCTGATCCATCCCATCCATCCAGCCTCTAAGAAGCATGTCTGTCTGTTCCTTTGATCCTGCATTCACCCAAGACGAAGCAAGATATGGTTGCTCTTTCTGGAACTCAAGAAAGACTAATTGAACTCTTTTACGTAAGCTAATGAAGTATATTTTTTTTTCCTTTTCTGTAACTGAACTGCAACTTTATAATTTAGCAATCATTTTTATCAGATATAAACTACATTTATTTTTTACACATTTTGTAGTCCATTTTTCATGCGTCTTATCGCGTATTTGAAGAAAAATATATTTAAGAGTATATTTTTAACAGACCCCCATAAGGGGTAGGGTTCCGGGGGGGGGGGGGAGCCCGCTCTTGCATCATTATAGTGGACAGGAGGAAATGTCACCATGCCCAACAACCAAGCTGGCCACACTCACTATCCAAACCTGTCACACCCAAGGTCCTTCTAGCCACTGGGATTTAGCCACAACCTTTTCTGTAGTGCTGTTGTGGGAGGCACATGGCAGGCAGCGGTAGTCGTGTATAGAGGGGTTGCCAGGTCACAGCGCAGTTGCTCAGTATCCCCTTGCCTCGAAGTTGTCGCTCCACTAAAAGGATGACTCCCTCCGCCACAGTCCATTCTTCAATCCATTCGCTCTCTGAGACAATAAAGTGGACACCAGAGTATTCTTTTTTAACAACGGTACTTTACTATTCTTTAATACAGATTCTTTCTTCACTTGCACTACACGGGCACCGCTTCTGGTCCTGATGGGCTTTCTTCCAGACTCCACTTTAACTCCACTCCACTTTAACAGCCGAACACCTTCCTGGCACCTGGGTTCAATTAGATACCACTAGGCCCCTCACTCTCCCATGTCACGTCCTGCTACATGAACCGATTCAAATAGTCCTAAAGTCTTTCCGTCCCACCCACAGGGATTAGCTTGCACTTTGAAAAGGCTACGTGCGATAGCACTCCTCTGCTCGTGCTGTAGGCCAGTGTGCCGACCCCGCATCAGCAGCCGGGCTGCTCGGATCCAGATCCGCGGTGGCACGAGAGCCGTCCGGACCCGGGGGTCATGCGACCATTCAAATAAAGGGGGTATTTACAGGGGATTCTGTATTTAAAGTTCGTGACGCCACCCGTGGTGTGTGGTAAGGTGGAGCACTACGGCTGCCGTTGAGGAGTACCCGGGGTGATGACAGGGGCAGCCAGGTGTTGTGACGCTCCACGGTTAGGGGGGAGGCCCCGGGCCTCGGTGGTGAAGTTGGGAAGTGCCGTTGGGGGTGAAAGGGTCAATTGCATCAGTCCATAAAGCTGACACCGACAACTTGGTAAACCAAAGTTCTGGACACCGCTGCCGCTGAGTGGAGCTAGTTTGGGTCCCGTCCCCGATGGTGTTGCCTGATAATCTGTGACCTTTTCCCTGACACTTAGTTCTCTTACTAGTTGGCCCCTGTATTGTAAAACTAGTCGGGTCCCGATCCCCAGTGTGGCTAACTGTGGGAGCTTGCTCTCAGGGTTGATGCTTGGGATTTTCTGGACCGCTTTTGTGGAAAGTCCCCCTCGTTGCGCTAGTACCCCAATTTTGGAGCGGGTGGAGAGTGGATCTTGAAGGCTCCGTTCTCGTCAGGTAAATTGTCAGGTTGCCTGAAGCTACTCCCTGACCTAGGGTCCACGTACCCCGATCCCCTGCGACCAGGGGTCCAGCTCCTACTAGGTCCAGACCACCGTCTGCCACCTAGTTACTTCCAAGGAGCCCAGCTCCTGACCTCCTTTCTCCTTCACTTCCTACGCTTCACTCTCCCTTTTGCTGACTGACTCCTGACACTACTGACCTCCCCTTAACCAACCCCCCAAGTGGGCAACCCTATTCCACTCAGGCCGTCCACTTGTGTGTCTGGTGGGTGTGGTGCAGAGTGTTCCTAGGATTTTGATTGACTGCTGTTGGCAACACCATAAGTTGGGGACTTGTAACCAAGGAGGAGGTGGATATTGCACAGAAGGGCAGATTGCACAATACCCTGTGACGACCTGATAGGCCAGAGCGTCACTCCAGGACCTACCCTATTCAGACAAGGGCCAACTGAACTTTGGTCTCGCAGGGGATTTCTTAGGGTTTTCGTATCCTTGAAAGAACGAATGCTTCCCCGACCGACTGGACAATACCCCACTTCTGGGGATGCAGTTCCACAGTCCTCTCAAAAGCAGGACCCCACATGTCTGGGTTTAATGCGGTGACCCTTAGGATCGTTAATCAGACAATAAATAGCTTCTTCTCTCTATCTCTTCCTGGGGACTCTCCTACCCTCCTTCTATATCCTGTCCTATATATATGTGACGCCCCTAGACTAGTCAGGTTGTCACAGGGTACTGCACGCTCTTTATCCTTAGTGCAGGACTCAACCCCCCATGATTATGGGTTTCCAACCTATAGTACTGCCTCCATCAGCATCCAAATCCCAACCACACCTCACAACACACCCTGCCAGACACACCAGTGGGCTGTTGAGCTGGAATAGGGCCGTCCACCTAGGGGTCAGGCAAATTTGTGAGAGGAGGGAATTCAGTGAGGGAGGAAGTGGAGAGCAGAGCAGAGCTGACAGGTAGAACAGAAGTAGCTCCCAAAGAGTGAGGAGCTGGGAGTAACAGCTCCCCAGAGAAGAGTAGTAGCTCCCAGAGAGTGAGGAGCTGGGAGTTGGAGCTCCTGGGGGGTTACAGGTTGGGTCGCGATGGTGATCTGGGCCGGAGGAGTTGGAGACCTGGTCTCAGGGTATTGAGGCTGATTGCCTGGACCCGGTCTTGGAGGACAGGAGGCATCTGAGTCTAATAACCGGTCTGGGACCGAAAGTATGGCGGGGTACTGGACCCTGGGTCTGGGAGTAGCTTTAGGCAACCCGGCAATTAGCCTGTGAAGGATAGTAACTTTATGGACTGTCCCCAAGAAGCTCAGAGATCAGTGGCACTAGCGCAACGAGGGGGATAGGGCTTTCCAACCCAAGCAGCCCATTGAAATCCTAAGCGTGAGCCCTTGAGAGCACAGCTCCACTACAAACAGTAGGGAGCATGGCCCAGACAGCTTTATGCCAATGGGCCACAAGAACACTTCAAATTTGTGCACAGAGGCAGGTTCCAGACCATCAGACAGTACTGTAGGGGATGGATACCCGAATGGGCTCCCCTCAAGAGAGCAGCGGGATCCAGAGACTTGGTTTACCTTGTTGTCAGAGTCTGCTTTTCATCACCGACACTGTCTGAGTGAGTACATGGTCATCCTCTGCTACCGCCTAGCCCTGCTCTCCCCTGCACACCACAATCCAGAGTCCTGGGGTCTCCCCTACCTGTGGAGGGAAACGTCATCTGGCTGCCCCACTCCATCTCCCCCAGGTACTCCCAACACCGGCAGCGGCGGTACTCCCCTTACCACGGACCACGGGTGGCATCACAAACTATTATACCCTGTAAATAGTCCCCTTTACATTTAACTTGACGCAAGCCCCCGGGTCCGGAGACCCTTGAGCCACAGCAAATCCCGGATCCGAGCGGTTCGACTGCTGCAGGGGCGGCACATATACACTATCCATCTGCTGCTGTGTTTGTGATTGACTATTATTTTTGTGAGTCTTAGAGGTACTTTGCACACTACGATATAGCAGGTGCGATGTCGGTGGGGTCAAATCGAAAGTGACGCACATCCAGCGTCGCAGTCGACATCGTAGTGTGTAAATCCTTTTTGATACGATTAACGAGCGCAAAAGCGTCAAAATTGTATCATCGGTGTAGCGTCGGTCATTTCCATAATTTCGGAAGGACCGATGTTACAATGTTGTTCCTCGTTCCTGCGGCAGCACACATCGCTGTGTGTGAAGCCGCAGGAGCGAGGAACATCACCTTACCTGTGTCCCGGCTGCAATGAGGAAGGAAGAAGGTGGGCGGGATGTTTACGTCCCGCTCATCTCCGCCCCTCTGCTTCTATTGCCCGCCTGCCGTGTGACTTCGCTGTGACGCCGCACAACCCACCCCCTTAGGAAGGAGGTGGTTCGCCGGCCAGATCAACGTCGCAGGGCAGGTAAGTGCATGTGAAGCTGCAGTAGCGATAATTTTCGCTACGGCAGCTGTCACAAGATATTGCAGCTGCGACGGGGGCGTGGACTATCGCGCTCGGCATCGCAGCAATCGGCTTGCGATATCGTAGTGTGCAAAGTACCCCTTAGGTTAATTTGTTCCTGGCAGCTGCAATATTGAAGGAACTGTGGAACTAAAGCGTGCTTTACACGCTGCGACATCGCTACCGATATATCGTTGGGGTCACGTCGTTAGTGACGCACATCCGACGCCGGTAGCGACATCGCAGCATGTATGACCTCTCAGCGACCTAAAATGATTGCAAAAGAGGTAAAAATCGTTAGTGTTGGAGACACCAAAAATCATTGACAGGTGAGTAGCGATGTTGTTCGTCGTTCCTGCAGCAGCACACATCGCTATGTGTGATACCGCAGGAGCGACGAACATCTCCTTACCTGCGTCCACCGGCAAGGAAGGAGGTGGGTGGCATGTTACGTCCCGCTCATCTCCGTCCCTCCGCTTCTATTGGCCGGCCGCTTAGTGACGCCGCAGTGACGTCGCTATGACGCCGAACGCACCTCTCCCTTGAAGGAGGCATTGTTCGGCGGTCACAGCGACGTCGCTGACAAGGTATGTGAGTGTGACGCTGCCGTAGCGATAATGTTCGCTACGGCAGCGATCACCACATATCGCAAGAATGAGGGGGCGAGTGCTATCGCGCTCGACATCGCTAGCAATCGCCAGCGATGTCGCAACGTGTAAAGCACCCTTAACACGCTGATCTTTAGCTTCTAGCTTGGTGTATGGGTATATTTCTGCCTGGGCCTTTGTTTTGTGACTCGCTGGATCCCATTCAGACCTCGGGTCATTACATTTCAATAAAGTTGTGATACCCCCTTCCCTATCCCCTCCTTCACTTATCCCCGATTTATTGGTATTTATTGTCTAACTTTTTAATTTCAGCTTGATTGTGATGTGTAGCACAGGAATATAGTACAACGTTCCATTATACTATGTAAGGCCTCCGACACACTCACGTGAAAATCACGCACGTGCCGAGAGACAAGTATTTCCCCTGCATGTTGCGTGCAGGTAAGTACGTGTCTCTGGTACGTGCGGGACACGTGTGTTCTCCGCATGCTATCCGTGATAACATACGGAAAACAGGTTATTTACATACTCATGTGGTCCTTCCTGCTGTCCGTGGTGCTGATCTTCGGCTCCAGCCCTGCCGTCTCCCCACTGCTGCTGCTTCCGGCCGCAGTGAAGTGAATATTAAATGAGAATAATGAGCGGCGGTCGGCAGCAAGTGGCAGCAGCGGCAGAGACAGGAGGGCTGGAGAAGGTGAGTTAAGGGTTTTTTTTCTTCTCTGACACGTGTGTTTTCGCCGCCGCGTGTCACACGGGACCGCATCCACACTACACTCGTGTGGTACGGGTGCGGGCCGTGTGACACCCGTGCTGCAGGAGTAAACACTGACATGTCAGCGTGTAGAAAAACGCACACACGTACAAACGCACACGGACATACGTTCCGTGTGGTTTTACGTGTGTGTGCCTGCTACAATAGGGTAGCATTGCTGAACTTGTCTCCGTGCCGCCGGTACGTGGAAAAAATGGCAAACACGTACCAGCGGCATGGATGTGTGTCGCAGGCCTAAGAGTGTCTGTAGAATTGAGTGTATACTGGGCTGCCGCACAGTACACTGTAAGTTTTTGACAAATGAATGTTAATAAAGATTATATTAAATTTAAAAAAAAGCGTTATATTTGCAAATTGAGTTTTTGGTTTGGTTTCTTATCCACAGTCATATGGAAAGGCTTGCTAAAGTGTTGATATTGACGTTTAGGATTGCTATGTCCAATAGGTGGCGCTAGAGTTCTAGTCCTCTTCCTCTCTGAAGTGGCGATTTGCACAGTTCATACTGAAGTACAATACAATCAAATATTTTACAATTATTGCATCTCTATGGCAAAAAAAGATAAAACAAAATGCAGTATAAGATGCAGAATCCAGTATAAAGGCGGGTCCTGCATTTATGTGAGTGTTATTTGATGATTTTCAATATTTGTTCTGAAGATCAGTCAAGTCCAACATGATGGTTTGGTCACTTGTAAGGATGTGATGTACGTCCGACAAACATAGCAGGTTACAACAGCTGCAGGAGGGATACCAGATGACTGTTTTGTCTGCACTGATGTCTATGTAAGATTTTAATATAGTATATATACAGTACAGACCAAAAGTTTGGACACACCTTCTCATTCAAAGAGTTTTCTTTATTTTCATGACTCTGAAAATTGTAGATTCACATTAAAGGCATATAAAAAGTATGAATTAACACATGTAGAATGAAATACCTAACAAAACAAGTGTGAAACAACTGAAAATATGTCTTATATTCTAGGTTCTTCAAAGTAGCCACCTTTTGGTTTGATTACTGCTTTGCACACTCTTAATTAATTGGGATTCTGATCTGGCATAAATCCTAAGTCATATGCAAAGGATTGTTAAAAATCCACTTTTGACTTTTAGGATCGCTACTTCCAATAGGTGGCGCTGCGCTAGAGTTTGTCTCCTTTCCTGGAGAGACAATTTGAATATTTCCCAGAGGGGCATTGTAGCTATAAGTCCCCTTACTGGCAACCAGACTGCCTTGCAAAGTCTCCATAAGGAGAATAGTGTTCCCCCGTGGTCCCCACAAAGCTTCTCATGAGCCAGATCAGACACCCCATACTTTGCACTGACGAGGGGCAAGCACCCCGAAACACCGTGTCTACAAATTGGGATTCTGATCTGGCATAAATCCTAAGTCATATGCAAAGGATTGTTAAAAATCCCCTTTTGACTTTTAGGATCGCTACTTCCAATAGGTGGCGCTGTGCTAGAGTTTGTCTCCTTTCCTGGAGAGACAATTTGCACACTCTTGGCATTCTCTTGATGAGCTTCAAGAGGTATTCACCGGAAATGATTTTCACTTCACAGGTGTGCCCTGTCAGGTTTAATAAGTGGGATTTCTTGCCTTATAAATGGGGTTGGGGCCATCAGTTGTGTTGTGCAGAAGTCTGGTGGATACGCAGCTGATAGTCCTACTGAATACAGTAGACTGTTAGCTGATTTTTTCTTGCCATAATACAAATTCTAAGTAAAGAAAAATGAGTGGCCATCATTACTTTAAGAAATGAAGGTCAGTCAGTCCGAAAAATTGGGAAAACTTTGAAACTGTCCCCAAGTGCAGTGGCAAAAACCATCAAACGCTACAAAGAAACTGGCTCACATGAGGACCGCACCAGGAAAGGAAGACCAAGAGTCACCTCTGCTGCGGAGGATAAGTTTATCCGAGTCACCAGCCTCAGAAATTGCAGGTTAACAGCAGCTCAGATTAGAGACCAAGTCAATGCCACATAGAGTTCTAGCAGCAGACGCAGCTCTAGAAGAACTGTTAAGAGGAGACTTTGTGCAGAAGGCCTTCATGGTAAAATAGCTGCTAGGAAACCACTGCTATGGACAGGCAACAAGCAGAAGAGACTTGTTTGGCTAAAGAACACTAGGAATGGACATTAGACCAGTGTAAATCTGTGCTTTGGTCTGATGAGTCTAAATTTGAAATTTTTGGATCCAACCACCGTGTCTTTGTAGAAAAGGTGAACGGATGGACTCTACATGTCTGGTTCCCACCGTGAAGCAGGAGGAGGAGGTGTGATGGTGTGGGGGTGCTTTGCTGGTGACACTGTTGGGGATTTATTCAAAATTGAAGGCATACTGAACCAGCATGGCTACCACAGCCTCTTGCAGCGGCGTGCTATTCCATCCAGTTTGCGTTTAGTTGGACCATCATTTATTTTTCAACAGGACAATGACCCCAAACACACCTCCAGGCTGTGCAAGGGCTATTTGACTAAGAAGGAGAGTGATGGGATGCTACGCCAGATGACCTGGCCTCCACAGTCAGCAGACCTGAACCCAATCGAGATGGTTTGGGGTGAGCTGGACCGCAGAGTGAAGGCAAAAGGGCCAACAAGTGCTAAGCATCTCTGGGAACTCATTCAAGACTGTTGGAAAACCATTTCCGGTGACTACCTCTTGAAGCTCATCAAGAGAATGCCAAGAGTGTGCAAAGCAGTAATGAAAGCAAAAGGTGGCTACTTTGAAGAACCTAGAATATAAGACATATTTTCAGTTGTTTCACACTTTTTAAGTATTTCATTCCACATGTTTTAATTCATAGTTTTGATGCCTTCAATGTGAATCTACAATTTTCAGAGTCATGAAAATAAAGAAAACTCATTGAATGAGATCGTTTGTCCAAACTTTTGGTCTGTACTGTATATATACAGTGTATATAAATATATATACTGTATATAAAATTTTCTGATGACACATTTACCAACTAAATGCATTTATCTCCTATTCACCGGTTGGGTAATATATGTCTGATTTCTTTAGCTATGACTACTTCAACATCCAACAACTTGTAAAATGGGGACCTTTAATTATCCAGCCCATGTGTAACCATAGATTCTATAGATCCATTTTCTTCTATGGGGCTAAAAATCTAAAATGTCAATGAAATGTCAGTATATAAAACAAAAAATAACCCAGAATTAGTCTCTTACCATATTCAGCCACATGGAAATTCTCGCGAGCGTTGGGAACAATGATGGTGTAAGCTCCAAGCGGTGCCTCAGAATCAAGAGAAAAGGGAAGGTCTATGATGCCTTTCTGAGGTTTAAGATTTTCCCATTGGCCAGTACGATTCTTATTAGGATCCTTGTGAGAAAAAAAAGAAACATATACGGTATATAAAAAAATTAATACAACATATATAAAATTAAGACATATAGTCTTGGATTTCCTTGAAACTAAGTTTTAGGTATAATTAGTATTTTTGACCATTATCCAGTGGCATTTTCCCCGGTCAGAATCTACAACAATGACTTTCATGTCAGGCTGGCAGACATATGAGGCGGCACATGTGGACGTTGGACAGGGGTTTGACGGATGTAGACTTGGAGGGACTGTCGGCACCAGAAGGGCTCAACAGAACTGACCGGTACTGAGCACGACGGGGTACAGGACCCTAGGTCAGGAGCCGATTCAACGTCCTGACAATTCACATGAAAGGGAGAGGATCTTCAAGGACTTCCCTAAACGCTCAGACATTGAGGGCATCAGCACAAAGAGAGGGACAGGGTTTTTCTAGACACAGCAACCTACTGAAGTCCCAAGTGCCAGCCCTTAAGAGCACAGCTACACTACACATAGTGAGCAGGTCCCCCAACAGCTTCAAGCCACGGGGGCCATCAACGGTCAACAATTGTGCACGGAGGCAGGCTCCGAATCACTAAGTGACACCGGTGGGACCGTGTACTTGGACGGGCTCCCGGCAGCGGCAGCTGTACTCAGAGACTTCGGTTTACCTACAGTGTGTGTTTCTCCTTTCTAAACCTCATCCAACACCACAACTACCCGCAGTGAGTACCCTGGTCCCTGCACCCTGTCCTCCCAAAGCTCCAATTCCCTGAGTCCGGGGTCTTCCCTACCTGCGGAGGGACTAACACCTTGCTGCCTAACACCATCTGCCCCGCTCCTTCTTCCAGCAGCGGCAGTACTCCCATTACTGCAACCCAGAGGTGGCGTCACAAACCTTTCCCCTATAAATAATCCCTTTTACGGATCAAAGTGTCCGCCACGCCGGGTCCGGACCCCTCAAGCCACGACTATCCCGGATCCGAACAGCCTGACCAATGCTGGGGTGGCACACTACCGCCATGCCATTCCAAGTAGAAGGACAGCATTTAGAACCCTCTCGATACCGTATGTGCATAACACGATGGCGGCATTATGGGTCAGCGATTCCGGTAGTAAAACACTCAAAAAAATTTTGAGTTGCATTGAGACTATTTGAGGCAAACTGTATAATCACTCACCTGTATTTCCACCATAGGACACTAAAAGAAGAAAATGAGATAATTAATTGAAAGATTCATAGGTGGGGTTAGTGAATGTAAATATGTATTTTGTTTGGATGTCTGGTATCTACAATATCCACTTTCTCTGTAATTGCTCCCTCCCATTCCTTCCTATGTATTCTAAGTTTAGGCTGTGTTCACATAGAGCTTGTTATTACATTCAATTGCTCCGTCGAGGGTTACGCCCGAACCCCCACCAAACAAGATTCGCAAGTATGCGCCGATGGGGCCATTGACTATAATAATGCAGACAGAGTCACGATCTGTTCTGTTGCGCATCATTTTCTGCTGTGTACGCCTAGGTGAGGAGGGCGGCAACAAGTAGTCAACTATATCTTGCTGACTGCCTTAAATAGGCATATACAGCCAAAAATGATGCCCAACAGAACACACTGATTCTGCATCATTATCGCAAATGTCCCTGTTGGCGAATAACATTGCGTCAAATGCTTTTGTCATGATGATCGAGGGACCAGGGCTCCTAGACTGGACCTTAGACTAGGGAGCTTTACCTATACCTTTTCTCAGAGTTACCTCTGATAGTGAGGAGGCCTGAGCCGCCAACCTGACCTTTCTAATACTCCTTCCCTACCTAACCCAGGATGGGAGCATGTTAACACCAACAGTGATAGACAAACAAAGGAAACTAAAATGCTATCACACAGAGTTATCAGACAAGTAATAAGAAGGAATATAAAAATTGGAAGGAAGTAACCAGATGATATGAGGATCTCCACAGCACACCAAGCAACACGCAGTAAATTACCAGTTACTGGAACAGAGCAGCACACAGACGGGTTTAGCAGAAAGCTATAGCTGGCATGGGAAGCCAAAGTCTTCCATCCTAAAAAGGCTGGGAGTAACTACATAGGTCTCCTGCAATATGTGATCCAAAAAGTAACCAGCAGACTAGCAGAAATTAACTCCTACTAGTCCATTCACTAATGAGCACACAGCTGGTCGACACTCGAGCCTGCCTGTGCAACTCAGATGCACCAGAGAAAGCATAATGAGGAGTATCAGAGTCTGTAGTCTGATAAACCAATGCAAGTCAAAAAGTATGAAAAAAATCAATAAATCTTTATTACAGACAATTATAAAAGTCATTTAAAACGAATGGACCGACCCAAATGACGGATGGAATTGATACCAGGGACCCGGCACCAACACTACAATGAAAAAAGTACCTACAATATATAGGCTATTTATATGTTAATTCCAAAATAAGTGCAGCAAAAAATATTAACCAACATCACTATAATCAGTGGAGCATATATTATACATTCACTAGTGTGAGAGCCTATATGAGCAACTCTACGGTATCATTCAAACCACAAATAGTAATATTATTACCAGTACGCAATGGTCCAAGTAAAGTGATGGTGTGGCATCCCCAAGCACTGACGCGCGTTTCGCAACAACCATGCTTCATCCACGAGTGATGTATAATTACAGTGTTATATGCATTGAGCTTTCCGTACTGGTTATGGGTTTGGTGATTAAGTTTATTTCTGTATAATTACAGTGTTATATGCATTGAGCTTTCCATACTGGTTATGGGTTTGGTGTTTAATTAAGTGTATTTCTGTAGTTTGAACAACGTCTGGTGCAGCCATGACACACGGCAAGTTTAGAGCCAAACATCCTGTGACAGCTGACAAAATATTGGATAGCACTCGTCTGATGTATTTGGTTTCACTCTTGTGATCAAAACTTAAGGCAAGTTTCACATTTCTACCATTCATGGTCCGAGTATGTACCGTGATGTCTGGACCAGCCACGGGTTTCCTGACCCGAACTTTACAGCCTCATAGTTATACATTAGGCTATAGACTTCCGATCATGAGACCCGCAGTCTACATCGGACTGTGAACGTTGCAGGTAGGAAAGCAGCCTAAGTTCTATTGTGGCTCTTGGGCTCTTGGGAGAGGTTTGGTTTAACCACTTGGACCTTGGACCAAAAAAAAAAAAAAGTTTTGCACCAATGACCTAATCTGTGATCTGGTCACATGGGGTAGAATTCGTGTCACCATAAAACGATATTTATAGTGGCACTGTTGAGAACTTTGGCTTTGGGGGGTAATAAGGTGGCTCATGGAACTGCCTCATTGTCTGGGAGAAATAAGGAATTTTTCTGTAGTGTAATAATGGTGTGATGGGATTTTACTTACATTGTCTTCAACAGCCATGAAGTCTCTATTAAAGATCAGGATTCGAATGTTCACTGGAAATAATAATGGTAGATAATCAGAACACAATCTAATTCTAAATTTTACAGAGCACTTCATATACATGAGGCAATCAGCATTGCAAATAATTGATTCTATAGAAGTGTGCCTATGGGAGGTGCAGAATTAGCATCTACAACTGGGCATGAGTGCCTCAGCCATATATTAAAGGGATTGGATATGTTTGGGAACTTTTTTAAAAATGTTGCACAGTTTTGCTCTTACAGACTCTTTAGTTCTCTGTCACTACAAATTTTATGTAGTATGTTGCCAAAAATCTGCTAAGAGGAGCTCAGACAAAAACGCAGAGGTCAGCCATATTGTTTTGTTGTAATTTCCTACCAAACAGATCAGCAATTCTGTCCATATATTGGCGACTGGTAGAGACACATATGACCAGACCAGTCCATCAACCGCCTCCAATAGGAAAATTCCACATGGGAAAGCTGTTTTTCTGTCGGAGGAGGCTGATGGGCTGGTCTGGTCACATAATCCGCCACCAGTCGCCATTGTTCTGGTCAGTTTTTGAGCTCATTCTGAAAGTCTAATAGAAAAGTCTCTAACTTTTTAATATGTACTTTCTGAGCTCACCTCAGCTGATTTATGGCTACAGATTGCATTAAAGTTGAATGTGCAGAGAAACATAGGGCCAGTAAAAGCAAAATAATGCAAAATTTGTAATGAAAACCAAATGCAAGAAGAGATTTTAGCCCCAAAATCTGCACTCAAGTTAAATAAATGCTCAATAAGGTGCCAACATCTTTAAGTCATTAACATTCTAAATATCTCTGTTGCAGATTACATAACTTTGACCTCTCTGACCTTAAATGCTATGAACCACAGGATAATGATCCTTTCAGGCAGTCCTTAACTCTGTTAAGGTTAAGGTCTGCTAAGAAGGCCTCATGGCTGGAACAAAAGTGGGGGCATTACCCTTTCACTGTGCACCCACAAGATGCTACTCACCAGTCTCTCCCCGCTTGTACAGAGGTTTGTCAGTTTGAATGAGCGTTGCGTGTCCTACAGCACGTACCAGAACTTTTTTACTGTTGGACATTTGGGTGGTTGCTCCAACAAGAGATATGAAAGCAGTCACGACTTCTTCTTTGCCTCCTTCTGGAGGAGGTGTCTGTATAGGAGAAGCCATTGGAAATACATGAATCCATGGTAATAAGCATTATGAAGAACTGAAGAAACCATAAACATACAACTGATGTATCATCTAATTGGTCCTCACTACCAATATGGTGAGAAGGCTTATATAAGGAAGAGTTTACATTGGGTTGGAGGTGTCACTTGAAGCTTTTGGCTCCAATGCAAAATCTCCAAAAGGGCCCCCAACTATCACAGGTCTACTCCTATGGACTAAAGAGGCTCCAAGGCTTGGGTGTAAATGCAACCCCTACACCTACTATAGTTACGCCTCTGCAGAGGGTATAAACTGGAAGAATCTTACAAATATCAATGGTCTGTGCGCTATCAACCCATAGGATGCCATAGATCTCACCATTACTGACAGTGACCACCATATTTTGTATTGGGTCAATGGTTCTCCTCACCATCAAAAGTGATAGATATTTTTCCCATGTAGAACAGTAATTTAATGAGGGTCTAAGAAAGATTTTACTCTACCAACCATTGTGTGTAGGACCATTTTTTAATGAAGACATTTAATGACTGATATTTCCATATCAAGACTTATCCCCCAAAAATTAAGGTATCTTCTAGTCATTGAGATTGTGAATCGGACTGCCTCCTCTCCAACCCATTGTGAATTGGACTGCCGGAAAGAGCTTAGCGCTGTACTCCGCAGTCCCATAGGCATTATTCTAGGGGTTCCAACTACTCAGACCCTCAGCAAGTTATTGATAGGAAGAAGCTTAAAGGGGGCTTTACACGGTAGCGATATCGCTAGCAATTTGTAGCGATAGCGAGCGTGTAAGTACCCGCCCCCGTCGCGCATGTGATTGTTTGTGATCGCTGCCGTAGCGAACATTATCGCTACGGCATCGTCACACATACTTACCTGGTCGGCAGCGTCGCTGTGACTGCCGAACAATCCCTCCTTCAAGGGGGAGGGACGTTTGGCATCACAGTGACGTCACCGCAACGTCACTAAGCGGCCGGCCAATCAAAGCGGAGGGGTTGAGATGAGCAGGACGTAACATCCCGCCCACCTCCTTCCTTCCGCATTGTGGCCGGCGGCAGGTAAGGAGACGTTCCTCGCTCCTGCGGTGTCACACATAGCGATGTGTCTGATATGTCTGTGTGTGGTGGCTCTTGAAGCACTGACTCCAGCAGCAGTCCACTCCTTGTGAATCTCCCCCAAATTTTTGAATGGCCTTTTCTTAACAATCCTATCAAGGCTGTGGTTATCCCGGTTGCTTGTGCACCTTTTACTACTACACTTTTTCCTTCTGCTCAACTTTCCATTAATATGCTTGGATACAGCACTTTGTGAACAGCCAGCTTCTTTAGCAATGACCTTTTGTGGTTTATAGTCATAATCAACAACATTAACAAAAAATAAACACTTGAAATAGATCACTCTGCATGCAATGACTCTATATCATATATGTGTTTCCCTTTTTATATTGAATTACTGAAATAAATTAACTTTTTGATGATATTCTAATTTATTGAGCTGCACCTGTATGTCTCCACAAATAGGTCAAATCAGTCAATAAATGAGACCGTGATGTTGAGCTACACACAAGGTTTTCTACTCTTGGAATTTTTTTTCCCAGGGGTTACATGCCATTTATCTTGGAGTACTCGCTCTGCATTATACATTCATTCTGTATGGTCATAGTCGAGGAGCACTTTCATGACATTTGTTGGAGTAGGGAGCACTAAGCTTAGGGACTTGAAGAAACATTACTCTTGAATGAACAGTGAGTAGTTAGTATAATATTGGATGAATACCTTAAATTGCACACACTTGAATAATTGGGATTCTGTCACCATCTCCTGGAGCAGGACAGTGTCCTCTACGCCATGCTGTAAGGTAGCAGTGACTTTAAGGATTTCTCGAGCTCCCTGGACATCCACGCAAATGGTTTCATTGGAGGGAAAGTGAATCTTGGCTGGAATTAGTAGTATGTAACTCCTGTGGAGGACAATGGAGCACATAGACACTGCAGTTTATTTACTTCACCCATTGTATTACTCCATAATGTTCATCCTTTCATTCATCCTTCTAGTTAATATTCTGGTTTGGCTCGATGTCCTCATGTTATGGCTGGTGCCATCCTGTCTCTTGCTTTCTGTGCCAGGATTTAACTAAATACGCTACTACTGTTACTAAGCCGCGGACTTTCTTAACTCTGGTTCTGCCATGCATCAATGCATGTGTCAGATAATCTGTTTGAAAAATAAAGCTTAAAGGGATTTTCTGTGAATACATTGAACTCATCTGTGCAAGACACAATGTAGATTCCTAAGGTAGTGTGTATTATGGATCGGTCTTTCAACTTTGGGGTTGGAGATGGCAGTGTGGACATTGCAAGAAATCTTAAGGCCGCTTTACACCCTGCGACATCGCTAGCATTTGCTGGCGATGTCGAGCGCGATAGCACCCGCCCCCGTCATACGGCCGATATGTGGTGATCACTGCCGTAGCGAACATTATCGCTACGGCAGCGTCACATGCATATACCTGCTCTGCGACGTTGCTGTGACCGTCGAACCGCCTCCTTTCTCAGGGGGTGGTTCGTTCAGGGTCACAGCTACGTCACGGCAGCGTCACCGAACCGCCCCCCAATAGAAGCGGAGGGGCGGAGATGAGCGGGACGTAACATCCCGCCCACCTCCTTCCTTCCGCATTGCCGGCGGCCGCAGGTAAGGTGAGGTTCCTCGTTCCTGCAGTGTCACACATAGCGATGTGTGCTGCCGCAGGAACGACGAACAACATCGTACCTGCAGCTGCAACGATAATTGAGAATAGGGTGATGTCACCGATTAGCGATTTTGAACGTTTTTGCACGACGATTCAAAATCGCTCATAGGTGTCACACGCAACGACATCGCTAACGCGGCCGGATGTGCGTCACAAATTCTATGACCCCAACGACATCGCTTTAGCGATGTCGTAGCGTGTAAAGCGGCCTTTAGTCATTGTCCACATCTATAGGATTCATGTAAACAACCCCTACCTCTTTTATTGACAGTCACATTACTTTGAGATCTGACTGTCAGACCAAAATAACTGATATATAAATTATAAATTAGGTATTGCCTATTTTCATGTTTTTGCTAGCAATCATGGCAAATACTGCACCTTATTGCTGGGGCTTTCAAAATTCACAGCAAAAGCAACATGGTCTTACCCACTAGCGGACACCAAGAGACGAGGGCCACTTTGCAAGAACAACGTATGGGTCCTTTACAGTCCAAAAGCTCATCACAATGTACAATTCCATCTGCTTTAAAGGTGGAAGTGGGTCCCCTTGCCCCTTGAGCCCCTGTGCAGCTGCACAGGTTGCACCAAAGATATGTCCACCCATGGTGTTACCTATCAGCTCAATGACCATCTGTGATCTGACTGGAAGGATATGAGACTGGTGTCTTGATTTATGAGAATGGTTGGGATCCCAGTGGTCAGAGACATGCATTTGTCTCCTATCCAGCAGATATTTAATAAATCAGGAGCACGATATTATAAAAATAAATTAGAGTGTACTTTTTCTCAAGATGGACAGGGGTCCCATGGTTGGACTCCTAGCAATCAACCAGTTATCACTTGGCTAGGGCTGCACAGTGACTTTGGCTGTGACCCCTATTGCACGGCCACAGTTAGCTGTGTTGCTATTACATCTCAGAGCCGTACAAGTGATTGGGTTCACATTGCAACCCCGGGGGTGATCTGACCATGACGAGCAAGTCGCAAAAAAAAAAAAGACTTTTTGTGACTTACTTGCCATGGTATCCCTGGAGGCCCAATGCAACCCCCCTTCACCTCGTTACGAAGTAGCAGCCACATATAGCAAACTGTGGCCAAGTGGCCATGTAGCTTCAGCCTTATACTGCCCATAGGTGAAAATTTGCTGAATTGAGACAATTTTTTTAAGTAATAAATACTGTAAAGCATCATCCCGAACCAATGCTTTCCAGATTCCATATAGAGCTCAGATCCCTGCCCTTGACACCCAACTATATATTTTATTGTAAAGCACTGAAACTAGAAGAGTCCCCAAGTTCCTCCTGACAGGCTTGGACTGGCCCACAGGAGAACCGGAGGATTCTCTGGTGGGCCCCTCTGCTGTATTATGTCACTTATCCCCTAAACATGATTAATAGTTGCCACAATACACTTGTTTCGCTACGCACAGGCAAGGAAGTATCGCATCATTCATTTTACAAACTACCGAGTATATTATTATATAGCAGCATAGGTACATTTGTTAATGTCATATCTGCATGTAGTTGATCAGACCAGAGGTAATGTTACTGGTGGGCACCTGACACTGTGCTCCAGCCCACAATTATCATGTCATAAAAGTAATTTACTTTTAACAATATTATTTATAAGCTCTTTTTTTCCATATGAAATGTGACCCAACAATACCTACAATGCTTGGGATCTCTAACATAGATCTCATAGGTTTATGGAAATTCTTCCTACAATATTTCTGAATACAGTGTAATAACAATTTTGCTTACATGGATGAGCTCGTTCCAATGGTCATGGGGATGAAGCAATAAGTGAGTAGTACAAGCTGGTACCACATCTTCTGGGAAATAAGAAAACTTCAACTATTCTGGATAGTTCCTTAATAGTGCAGGTGATGTCCACCTTAGGATGTGACTGTGGGTCTCGTCTTCATTGGTAGCTTGTTGACTGTCCACTTTAGGTTCCAAGCATGTCAGCAGAGAATTCGTGTCCCAGGCTGCTTCGAATTAATCTGTCCTTATGTCTTTGGAGAAATGTTTCTGTCTGACTTGGCTGCTCACCTTTGCTGGAGTTCAATCTTATGTCTTGACTCCTCCTCCTCTTATATGTCCTATGAGGCAATGAGAGGTACTATCTTACTGCAGCCTTTATAATAAGGTGCA
Organism: Anomaloglossus baeobatrachus; assembly: GCF_048569485.1. Lineage (NCBI taxonomy): Eukaryota > Metazoa > Chordata > Amphibia > Anura > Aromobatidae > Anomaloglossus > Anomaloglossus baeobatrachus. Next base: position 56,893,028 of record NC_134357.1, on the reverse strand, counting down.
TAAGGCACCAAGAATAAACTAAATGACCATAGGATGGTGGAGAAGTGTGGCGCCCCTGAGGCTTCCGTCGCCACAGGACATTGCACCCCATCCAGCGGTGTGATGCCCCATTCTGGGTGAGGAAAGGAGTGAACACCGGTCCCCTGGTAAATCTACACAACACCCATTGTTAGGTACATACTGGGACCAGGGAGAGTGGCAGCAACCCTACCATGCTGCATGCTGGGAGGGGCCGTAAGACCCATCCCTGCTCCTATAGGGTACAGCTTAGCAACTGGGGAGGTGGGAGGAGCCAGCAGAGAGCAGTCAGAGAAAGGAAGGTCAAGTTTTGAGCAGAAAGAGAGAGAGTGGGGAGGAGGAGGAGGTCTGCAGGAGGCAGACAAGAAGGAGAGAAGGAAAGAGAGCTCCAAGTCAGTCAGGAGCTGAGAAGAAGAAAGAGACGCTTCCTGGTGAAGATCCTGGGACTTAGAGGGTCCAGGTGACACCAAGCAGAGAAAAGAAGGGATTCCAGGGTCACGGATAGCTGTAGAGCTGTGGTGGCCTGCTCCGCAGGAACATCGGTGGAGGGATCAAGCTGCAACAGGGGACGGTCCCTAGAAACCGGAGGAGTGCAAAATCATCTCCAAACAGTAAAAACCGAGGCCCAGGGAAAGTTGTAAACTCCCCGGGCCACAGCCCACAGCAGAACCTCTAGAAAAGGGAGAATCATCCGACAGGTGACCCCCCAGCCTGGAGGCTGTAGTGGAGGCCGAGCAGGTTCATCCTAAAAGAGCTAGGCTTAGGAAGACAGCTGAAGATAGAGACACCTTAGAGAGAAAGGTACCGGTTTTCACTCCAAGAATCACCCAGAAACGGCGGAGGTCCCTGACAGTGGGTTTCAGTCGTCTGAGGGCACCAGTGTGCGCATACCAGGACGTATGAGTAAAGAACTTGAAACTACACCCTTGGAGTGGTCTCTGTTATTTTATCTGCTTAGCCTTCCATTACACCATAGACTCTCACGAGCACCAACAGTGTGCCCCGGGGCATTGCTCCACCTGTGGGGAGCAGTACCATCATTGCTGCCATATCATCACCCCGGAGGCCTTACACAGCAGCGGCGGCTTAATAGCCGCATACCACAGGTGGCGTCACGAACACAAACTTTATTCATCACCAAGTCATCAGCCATATTTTAACTGACATCCACCAGGGCCATGGAGCCGGGCCCCGCCACCACTGACGACCCCCGGACTAGTCCGGCCCGGCACCAGGTGTCCCATAGCCCTGGGGTGGGCGAGTCAACTTTTGGCGTCACGAACAGGATTTCGTGCCCGGCGCCCACCGGGTACTGTGCGCCTGAAGAACAGTGTGACAAAACTGTGTGTTTTACTGTGAAAACCGCCGCCATTAGCGCTGCTGAGAGCGGGAAGAAGGGGGCGTGTCAGAAGAAAGGGCGCGAAGAGAAGCCCCGCCCCCTTGGTCTTGGCAAAAGAGCGCGAAGAAGTGCCCGCCATGGAGAGCGGTGGAAGAAGAAGATATGGCGACTAGAAAAGCTGGCCGACTGGCAGCAAGAGTCTAGATGCCAGATCAGACAAGAGCCAAAATGTACCTCATCGCAAGCGGAGCGGTGCCGGCCGTGATGGGCTGGGCGCCAGTCTGGCGCCAGATGCTAGTGCAGCCTCCAGCCCCGCCTCCGAGAAGGGAAAGGGTGCAGCCGAGTGGCGTGGTCGAGCACCCGAGCAGTGTTCCAGCAAGCGTTCCCCAGGTCGGCAGCATGGCAGAGAGGCTGCAGAAGTGCGCACCAGGGACCGGGAAGATGGATCCTGAGCTGGACCTGCTCCGGGAGGAGATGAAAATCCTGGCCCGGAGGCTGAACAGCATGCAAACAGAGGTGGACCGGCGGAGAGAAAACCCGATGGTGCTGGAGAACGTGGGCCACAGAATGGAGGCCGCCGAGCAGCGTCCGGGTGAGCTATTTATAACCCCGACCCGTCCGGACCCATGGCCCTACCAAGCGCCACTGCCCAGTCCCTCCACCGTCCCGCTAGCTTTCCCCGCCAGCCCCGCTGATGCCCGGTGGGGCACCGGAGGCCTGCCGGAAACCCCCGAAGACGGCGCCTGGGGTGGGGTGGACCCCGAACAGTTAGTGGGCCCCCTTCCAAGTCCCCCTGTAAGCCTCCTGGGAGCAACATCCCCGGGAGTGAACTGGGACGCAGCGCCCATTGAGAGCGGGAGACTGCAGCAGCCACTGCGCCCCAAAGAGACTCCCCTGGCAAATGAACTGTCCTGCCGGAAATTGGTGGAGGAGTACCAGCGGGAGCGGGAGGCCCGGGAGGAGAAGCGGAGGGCCGAGGAGGCGTCCAACCTGGCCTCCAAGGAGCAGATTCGAAAAGCCCTCAAGGGATCTCAGGGCCCAGTGAGAAGGGGCCAGGTGATAGACTTCCGGCAGAAAGGCGGCTGGGGCTTTATCAGAGAGCCCGGACTGGGCAAGGATGTCTTTGTTGCCCGCCGTGATATAGAGGAGCACCTGCCCAGAGGCCACCCAGAGCGTGATGCTAAGCCTGGTGACACCGTGGAGTACACCCGGCTGATGGGGAGCCGTGGCTGGTACGCTCTGAATGTCCACATCCTGCGGGAAGAGGCAGCCCCAGAAGAACCGGAGTGGCGCCGCACTATGCCAGCGTGCAGTACCTCCCCCGCCAGCAGCAGCACTACCTCAAAGCAGGCTCAGGCCGCAGAACTATGCAGCAGCCCTGCTAAAGCCATGCAGGAGACGCAGACCAAAATCTCCATGGCTTATATGCTGCCCAGGGCCCTGCCAAAGCACGACCCCAAAGACCACAGCGGTCCCATGCAAGCCAGCAGCCCCCTGCAAACAAGCAGTCCCCTGCAAGAACGCCGTGTTGTGCCTGCAAGCAGCCCCACTCTTACCCAGGCTGCAGGGACCCGCAGTAGGTCAGTGACTAGCGCCCAAGGGACCCAGACTATGATTTCCTCGGCATACCTGTTGCCCGGAGCAATGCCGGAGTGGGATCCTAGGATCTACCCTCGGGAATGAAGAGTGAAGAAAAGATGCTGAACTGTACATAGCCCCTGTCTGCCCCTCATCCCTTTGTGAAGATGTCCCTTTTGTTTTGCCCTAATGTTCTTTTTGAAGACGACACCATACCCTGCCGTACTGCCCCTTGTGCTTTTTGAAGAAGTCACCCCCTTGTTTATATGTTACCGGGCCACTGGACTGGAATGTGGTCCCCGGTGAATGTAAATGTATGTGTCATGTGTTACCAGGCCACTGGACTTAGTGGCTGGTATGTTGTTTTTGTAGCTTGAGGAAGCTGAACGAACTGCCAGGCTACTGGACTTGTTGTAGCCAAGATGTATATAGTTGCACCAGTTGTGCCCCCTACCAGAATTATGGGGGATGTGCCCAAACCGTGCAATGGACTGGAAGTGCACACTTAGAGTTTCTTTATAAGAAAGTTTTTGCAACGTTTAAATACATGTGCCTCCCATAAAGGGAAGAAAAGTTTATTGTTTTATGTATGCATACTAAAAATGTTTTGCAGTTTCTCTCCACATTTTTCTGTTGTTTTTCAGCCCGAGGACGTGCTGGGATTCTCTGTGGGGGAGTGTGGCGCCCCTGAGGCTTCCGTCGCCACAGGACATTGCACTCCATCCAGCGGTGTGATGCCCCATTCTGGGTGAGGAAAGGAGTGAACACCGGTCCCCTGGTAAATGTACACAACACCCATTGTTAGGTACATACTGGGACCAGGGACAGTGGCAGTAACCCTCCCATGCTGCATGCTGGGAGGGGCCGTAAGACCCATCCCTGCTCCTATAGGGTACAGCTTAGCAACTGGGGAGGTGGGAGGAGCCAGCAGAGAGCAGTCAGAGAAAGGAAGGTCAAGTTTTGAGCAGAAAGAGAGAGAGTGGGGAGGAGGAGGAGGTCTGCAGGAGGCAGACAAGAAGGAGAGAAGGAAAGAGAGCTCCAAGTCAGTCAGGAGCTGAGAAGAAGAAAGAGACGCTTCCTGGTGAAGATCCTGGGACTTAGAGGGTCCAGGTGACACCAAGCAGAGAAAAGAAGGGATTCCAGGGTCACGGATAGCTGTAGAGCTGTGGTGGCCTGCTCCGCAGGAACATCGGTGGAGGGATCAAGCTGCAACAGGGGACGGTCCCTAGAAACCGGAGGAGTGCAAAATCATCTCCAAACAGTAAAAACCGAGGCCCAGGGAAAGTTGTAAACTCCCCGGGCCACAGCCCACAGCAGAACCTCTAGAAAAGGGAGAATCATCCGACAGGTGACCCCCCAGCCTGGAGGCTGTAGTGGAGGCCGAGCAGGTTCATCCTAAAAGAGCTAGGCTTAGGAAGACAGCTGAAGATAGAGACACCTTAGAGAGAAGGGTACCGGTTTTCACTCCAAGAATCACCCAGAAACGGCGGAGGTCCCTGACAGTGGGTTCCAGTCATCTGAGGGCACCAGTGTGCACATACCAGGACGTGTGAGTAAAGAACTTGAAACTGCACCCTTGGAGTGGTCTCTGTTATTTTATCTGCTTAGCCTTCCATTAAACCATAGACTCTCACGAGCACCAACAGTGTGCCCCGGGGCATTGCTCCACCTGTGGGGAGCAGTACCATCATTGCTGCCATATCATCACCCCGGAGGCCTTACACAGCAGCGGCGGCTTAATAGCCGCATACCACAGGTGGCTTCACGAACACAAACTTTATTCATCGCCAAGTCATCAGCCATATTTTAACTAACACCCACCAGGGCCACGGAGCCGGGCCCCGCCACCACTGACGACCCCAGGACTAGTCCGGCCCGGTACCGGGTGTCCCATAGCCCTGGGGTGGGCGAGTCAGAAGCTTTTATCATGCAGAAATAATGCATTTTTGAATTTGAATCTGGATTCTTTTTCAGTTAAAACATAGACAGGAAAAGTAGTTGCTACAAACATACTGATATATATATATATATATATATATATATATATATATATATATATATCCCGGGTCAATAACTGCTGTTAACAAAATAGAGTGTATTAACATTCCCGGGATAGAATGTATAAATAGAATATATTAACACCCGGGATAGTAACTGTCTCCCTGTTTCTCTCCCATTTTCTGTCTGTCTCCCCCTCTGTATATATCTCTCTGTCTCTCTCTGCCTTTGTCTGTCTCTTTCCCTGTCTCTCTCTCTATCTCTTTGTCTCTGTCTCTGACTGTCTCTGTCTGTCTGTCTCTTTCCCTGTCTGTCTCTGACTGTCTCTGTCTCTTTCTCCGTCTGTCTCAATCTCTTTCCCTGTCTGTCTATCTATCTCTTTCCTTGCCTGTCTATCTATCTCTGTCACTTTCCCTGTCTGTCTCTTTCCCTCTCTTTCCCTGTCTATCTGTTTCCCTGTGTCTGTCTGTCTCTTTGTGTCTGTCTCTTACCCCGTCTATGTCTGTTTCTTACCCGGTCTGTGTCTGCCTCTTTCCCTGTCTGTGTCTGTCTCTTTCCCTAGCTGCATTGTGACACGCCAACATTCCATATAAGGGCGTGGCTGCGCATTCTTCTGAAGTTCTGGCTGCACTGTGGCTCCCAGCTCCATTAGCTTTAATGAAGGCAGGTTTTTTGGTGAATAACTGTAAAGTGCGGGGGTTAAAATTTCCCCTCAAAACATAGCCTATGACGCTTTCGGGGTCCAGAAGTGTGAGTGTGCAAAACTTTGTGGCTGTAGCTGCGACAGTGCAGATGCCAATCCCGGACATACACACATACATACATACATACACACATACACACATACACACATTCAGCTTAATATATTAGATATATATATGCATGTATGTGGCGCCCCTGAGGCTCCAGTCGCCACACAATATTGCACCTCAATTAAGGTGCGGTATTCGCCTCGGGTAAGGAGGGGGTTAATCACCGGTGTTCCTCATTCACACTTTACATACAGCTTTGGAGCCTTCTCACTGGGGAGCTGGACTAGGGTAGGCAGGGGGTTTGGCCATCACGAAGCATGGGACTTCCCGGTCACTAGGACAACTACCTGGGGGGCGGGTTCCACTTAGGGTAGAAGTAGGAGCAACTTCACAGAATCACCAGTCAGTCTTCCTGGGACATCAGTCCTGGCGACGTGACACCACCACCTTCTCTTCATCTTTTTCTTTCATGGGGCCTGTGGCTTGGAGCGGAACGCTCAGCCCAGGTTTCTCACTGCTGGAGGGGCAACTCTTACAAATAACATTTTCCAAACACCGGTGGCTTCTTCTAACTTATCCGAGGTCGACGGGGCTACTGTAGCAGCGACCGGGTTACTTAAAAGAACTGTGAGTAAAGACACCTGGAACCGCAGCAGCCAACTTGGACTCTTATTGCCGGCGCCCCGAACCTCGGCGCCAACGGCCTCCGTCACACCACTACTCCCCTCATCATCCTCCCCGGGGCCGCTTCACCTGTGGGGAGTGAAACCATCTCTGCTGCTATTACCATCCGCCCCAGAGGACAGCGACAGCAGCAGCGGCTAATCCCTGGCCACGTACCACAGGTGGCGTCACGACAACAACCCCCATCATCACCTCCTATCCCCCATTTATTGTGGACATCTTGGGGCACGAAACCAGGCAGGCCACGGCGACATCCCAGACCTCCACACTGGCCCGGTGATGAGTAACAGGTACCGTACCGCACCTGAACCCCGTGCACCCCTGGGTTCCACAATTTAGGGTATATATAGAGGAGACAAACACCAAAAAAATGCAGGTGACCGGCATCAAGGTTAGGGTGAATTCACCTGTCCCGTAATCCTCTGTTAGAACGGATCCAGCAGCAATCTATTGGCAAAAAAGATCTGCAATCACAACTTTTATGACTCTTTTTAAGTAACTGATTTTAGCTGCATCTGTTTTTTTAACATTGGAGTCTATGGGAAATGGATCCATTAACGGATTATTTATCTTCCATTTGAAACTGAACCAATAAGCAAAAAATGGATCCTTTACAAAGGAAAGAAAAACGAATGACTAATTAACGGGTTCATTTTCCATAGACTCCAATGTTAAAAAAAAACAAACAGATCCAGCTGAAATCAGTTATTTAAAAAATGGACCAAAAAGTTTTGTTTGTAGAATTTTGTGCCAATGGATTGCTGTTGGATCCGTGCTAAGCCTGGGTCAGACGGCCATATAACATGGACAACAGTCACATCAAAATGCCTGTCTATGCACCAGTATCCATCCTGTCTGTGCACCAGTATCCATCCTGTCTGTGCACCAGTATCCATCATGTCTGTGCACCAGTATCCATCCTGTCTGTGCACCAGTATCCGTCCTGTCTGTGCACCAGTATCCATCCTGTCTGTGCACAAGTATCTGTCCTGTCTGTGCACCAGTATCCGTCCTGTCTATGCACCAGTATCCATCCTGTCTGTGCACCAGTATCCATCCTGTCTGTGCACCAGTATCCATCCTGTCTGTGCACCAGTATCCATCCTGTCTGTGCACCAGTATCCATCCTGTCTGTGCACCAGTATCCATCCTGTCTGTGCACCAGTATCCATCCTGTCTGTGCACCAGTATCCATCCTGTCTGTGCACCAGTATCCATCCTGTCTGTGCACCAGTATCCATCCTGTCTGTGCACAAGTATCTGTCCTGTCTGTGCACCAGTATCCGTCCTGTCTATGCACCAGTATCCGTCCTGTCTGTGCACCAGTATCCGTCCTGTCTATGCACCAGTATCCGTCCTGTCTGTGCACCAGTATCCATCCTGTCTGTGCATCAGTATTCGTCCTGTCTGTGCACCAGTATCCATCCTGTCTGTGCACCAGTATCCATCCTGTCTGTGCACCAGTATACATCCTGTCTGTGCACCAGTATACATCCTTTCTGTGCACCAGTATCCATCCTGTCTGTGCACCAGTATACATCCTGTCTGTGCACCAGTATACATCCTTTCTGTGCACCAGTATCCATCCTGTCTGTGCACCAGTATGCATCCTGTCTTTGCACCAGTATCCATCCTGTCTGTGCACCAGTATCCATCCTGTCTATGTGTAGGGTGGCAGAGCCCCCTGCAATGTAAAGTGTATGTTTATGCAAGGTAAATGTGTTAACAATGTACTGTATAGGGACGTTTATTAGTCAAATAGCAGACTTGGGAATGTTAAGTAGGATGTAGTGTAGGGTTGAGGTTTAGGATGTAATTGATAGCAAGTAATATAAAGTATAGGAATGTTATATAGATGCACTGTTAGTAATAGAAACAGTGAATGTCAGGTTCAGTTCATTGGGGGTGGGACTAGTGTTCAGTAGAGTGAGAGACTTCCTGGTTACAGTGAGAGCTGAGAGTCAGATCAGTTTAGGTTTTGTATAGCAGGAGAAGGGCCTCAGTGCCATGGTTGGTCCTGAAAACCTGATGTGAATCCCGGAAGGTCTGGAGGATAAGGCTCATCTCAGCAGGTTAGTGAAGCCGCCTGGGCGTAACGAATAGGGGAGTTGGATCGAGGAAGACGGAACAATCCTGGGGTGCCGTAGTTCCATGTGAAACACTCTGAGGGTATTGCCTCTTTGCTTATTTACAGAAAGAATGGTGTTGGGGAATAGCATTGGACAGTCCTTTTTTCATCCATGAAAGTAATTGTCACAAAGTTGTTATTTTCAATAACTAGACACCCTGAAAAATGCCCACATGAAAATTGCCCACAGAAAAAATGCCCACAGGAAAATTGACCACAGGAAAAGTGCCTACAGGAAAATTGCCACCATGGAAAATTGCCCACACGGAAAATTGCCCACACGGAAATTTGCCCACACAGAAAATTGCCCACACGGAAAATTGCCCACACAGAAAATCGCCAATTGCAGCATCACAAAGTTTCAGATCTATATTTGAGGTGCAAGGTGAGGATGTTCACATGATATGTGATGCCCTGACAAAATCAGGGTGTCACAGATGATTGCACCCCTCTTCCTTGGCCTTCCAACACAACCCCACACACAGGTACATACACCAGCCAAAAAAGCCTAGTCACTCCCCCAGGACAATATAGACTCACCAGTGGGCGGGGCCAGGCAGATGGTGACGCCCACTAAGGGGTTCTGAGGTGTCAAGAGGAGGGAACAATAGTCGAGCGGAGGGGTTGAGAGGAGACAGTGAAAGTGAGAGGAATGAAGTGATAGTCGGGGGTTGTAGCTCCCGGACTACTGGACTATATGAGCTGACTAGGTGGCAGACGGCAGAGCAGGGCCACAAGCGACGGAGATCCGGTCGCGGGAGACCTTAAGTGGACTGGGGCAGGGTTGTAGCCCGCCGGTGCCGACAGCGGGAATCTGGTCCGGACGCCGTGCACAGTCGGGGTACCTGAACTCTAGGGAGAGGACAGCTGCAAGCACCTTTCCAATTAACCAGCAGGGGACAACATTCCAAGTCTTGTCCCAGATAGAGCGAGGCCAACGAGGGCGATAGGGCGTTTGCAAGTGACTGCTAAAATCCCAAGGGTCAGTTCTCGCGGGCCACAGCTCCCACGGAAAAGTCACCGGAAGTGAACTTCCCCGTTTCATGCGGACTAGTCAACACACAAGACATAAACCTAAAGTGCAGGAAGAAGTGCCCCTGTTCTGTCCACCGGTGTGCGGGACCCGAGCACACCCGCCCGGAGGCTACCGGTTACCGACAGTTGGTTTACTATCTGGACTCTGTGATTTTATTCAAAACAGTGAATACACCGGTATCATCCGGTCCATCCCCACAGACTGTGCCCGATCACTCTATCTCACCGATACCTGGGCCCCGGGACAACACCTTCCCTACCCATGGCGGGGATACCATCCTGCTGCCCCCCTCCATCAGCCCTGGGCACCCCATACCAAGGCAGCGGCGGTGTCACCAACAATCACCGCAACCCACGGGTGGCATCACTGACAAAACCTCCCTTATAGAAATTCCCCTTTTCACTTGCAGGCGACGGAGGGGTGCTCAGGCCCAGGTCCGGCTTCCCCTTGAGACACCGCCTTGACCCCAGATCGGAGCGTCTCGAACAGTCCCACCTGCCGTGGTCTGTCCCCTGCCCGCAACAGATAGGTGATCAACTTGTGATTTAAGGGCGCTTTACATGCTGCGACATCGCTCGCTAGTGATCGCACCCGCCCCCGTCGGTGCGTCACGGGCAAATTGTTGCCCGTGGTGAACAATATCGCTAGGACGCGTCACACATACTTACCTTCCTAGCGACGTCACTTTGGGCGGCGAACAACCTCTTTTTTTAAGGAGGTTTGTGCGCCATCACAGCGACGTCACATAGCGGCCCGCCAATAGAAGCGGAGGGGCGGAGACCAGCCACATTAATGACACGCCCACCTCGTTGCCGGAGGACGCAGGAACGCTGTTGTTCGTCGTTCCCGGGGTGTCACACATAGCGATGTGTGCTGCCTCAGGAACGACGAACAACCTGCGTCCAGCACCAGCAACGATATTTTGGAAATAAACGACGTGTCAAAGATCAACGAATAGGTGAGTATTTCTGATCATTAGCGGATGCTCGTAGGTGTCACATGCAACGACGTCGCGAACGAGGCCAGATGTGCGTCATGAATTCCGTGACCCCAACGATATCTCGTTAGCGATGTCGTTGCGTGTAAAGCGGCCTTTACAGTTGACCTAGTGCAAAACTGCAAAGATGCTGAGATCTGTGGTTTGTAGCAGTCTGTCATTATCAGCAATAGATAGATACAGTCTGCTCTCGTCTCTCACTGATTGTGCCTTACTCCTCCCACCAGCCCAAAACAGCCGCACATGCACAACCAGCAGCAGTGTGATCCAGAGGAGCAATCACTACTATCTGTACGCACAAAAGTATCACTGTATAATCTGTTGAGTTACTTGTGACTGCAGGTCACATCTAATACATTATCATCTCAATGGGAGCCCACCAAAAGCAGGCACAGCAGAAAGGTGAGCATGTCGCTTGTACCACCTAGTGTTCGTGCTGGGAATGTATGATATGTTTTTGCAGGGCATTACTACTGTGACTGGTGTAGGGGGCCCGGTGAAGAGAAAGGGCCTGGACAGGCCCGGGGTAATTACTTAGCTTTGTTAAGCCCCGGGCAGGCCAGGCCTCCCCTCTTCACCGGGCCCCAGTCACAGCCGCAGCAAAGGGGCCCGGTCGTTTCAGCCACTGCACACACACACTGCTAAGGCTAGGTTCACATTTCCGTTGTTAATGATCAGTCACAATCCGCCGCTCTGATAAACAACGCAATCCGTTTGGCGGATTCCGTTGTTTCCCATAGACTTGTATGAGCGGCGGATTGCGACTGATGCCCTTGCGTTGCATCCTCCGCCCAACTGATCAGTCGTGGAACGACTGACCGTCGGGCGGCAGGAACGCAGCATGTAACGTTTTTTGAGCAGCGGAATCCTTATGTTTTCACTGCGCATGCTCAGATCTTGTGTTTAATTATTCAAATGAATGTCTCTCTCTCGGCGGCCGGAGGATCAGCTGATCGGCCGTGGCCGGCTTCTGTGAGCGATCACCTGATCTCCCAGCCGCCGGCTTTTGAGAGCGATCAGCTGATCGTTCACAATAGCCGGCCGATCAGCTGATCGTTCACAGAAGCTGGCCACTAGGCGATTAGCTGATCGCTCTGAAAACCCGGCAGCCGGGAGATCAGCTGATTGCTCTCAAAAGCCGGCGGCCGGCTATTGTGAACGATCAACTGATCGTTCACTCTGTCGTTTACAACGGAATCCGCTTTATGTTAACAATGAATTACAATTCTTGTCATCCGTTGTACAACGCATCAGTCACAAGCGTCAAGCAACGCATGTGACTGATGCAAAACAACGAAAATGTGAACCTAGCCTAAATTGCAAGTGAAGCCCTTCCAGGGCATCGCATACAAATTAGCAATGTGGCCGGAAACAAGGCACGTGGCGCAGAGCAGGGAGGCGGCGCGTCATACCGCAGCCCAATGTGATGAGGTTATCACTCTGCGCCTCATCACAGTGCTGCGGACAACGCGGAGGTGGCGAGGACACGGCATCCGGCGGGGAAAGGTAGGCGCTCAGTGAGCTGAACACCGTCGGGGGTGGAGGGCGGGGACGCCCCTTCCTTGCTTTAGCTGAGGGGTTGGAACCGCGGGCCTGCAATGACTTTTTCTGCACTCCCCGAGCAGATTCCCGGGGGCCGCAGTGCTCCGGTGCTTACATACAAATGTGGTCGGGACTTACTGTGTGAGCGGGTTTAGCTGTGTGCCTGGAGTGGAGTCCCCCCTCTGTTGTGTGCCCGCTCTCCAGTGAGGTCAGCCCCCCAATGCTGTGTCCAGCCTCCCCAATGCTATGTGCAGTCCCCTGGTGCTGTGTACAACCTCCCAATGCTGTGTGTAGCCCCCCCAGTGCTGTGTGCAGCCCTCCAGTGCTGTGTGCAGGCCTCCCAGTGCTGTGTGCATGCCCCCCAGTGCTGTGTGCAGCCCCCAATGCTGTGTGCAGCCCCTTAGTGCAGTGTGCAGCCCCCCAATGCTGTGTGCAGCCTCCAGTCCTGTGTGCAGCCCCCAATGCTGTGTGCAGCTCCCCAGTGCTGTGTGCCGCCCCCCAGTGCTGTGTGCCGCCCCCCAGTGCTGTGTGCCGCTCCCCAGTGCTGTGTGCCGCCCCCCAAGTGCTCTGTGCCGCCCCCCAAGTGCTCTGTGCCGCCCCCCAAGTGCTCTGTGCCGCCCCCCAAGTGCTCTGTGCCGTCCCCCAAGTGCTCTGTGCCGCCCCCCAGTGCTTTGTGCAGCTCCCCCAATGCTCTGTGCAGCTCCCCCAATGCTATGTGCAGCCCCCCCAGTGCCCTGTGCCGCCCCCTGCAATGCTGTTTATCACCACCAGTGTTATGTTCCCCCAGTGCTGTGTACCACAACCAGTACGGTTTGCCCCCCTAGTAATGTCTGTACTCTGCAATTGCTGACCGTGCCCCCCTAATGATGTCCGTGACCCCCTAGTGATGTCCGTGACCCCTAGTGATGTCCGTGCCCCCTAGTGATGTCTGTGTCCCCCTAGGGATGTTCAAGCCCACCTAGGGATGTCTGTGCCCACCTAAGGATGTATGTGCCTCCCTATGGATGTCTGTGGCCCCCCAATGATGTCTGTGTACCCCCCACAGTGATGTCTGTGTACCCCCCTACTGATGTCTGTGAACCCCCTAGTGATGTCTGTGTGCCCCTCTAGTGATGTCTGTGTGCCCCACCTAGTAATTTCTGTGCGCCCCCCCCCTAGAGATGTCTGTAATGTAATTTTTGAGTGAAATACTTTCTTCTCTGGAACAACTTCAAGGGTGATAACACTTTTGGCCGTTTGTGTGTGTTTGTGTGTGTTTGTGTGTGGTGTGTGTGTATGTATGTATATATGTATATATGTGTGTGTGTATGTATATATATATATATATATATATATATGTCTCTGTCTGTCTGTCTTTGTGTGTCTGTCTCTGTCTGTGTGTCTGTTTCTCTCCCTGTCTGTCTCTCTCCCTGTCTGTCTCTCTCCCTGTCTGCCTCTCTCTGTTTGTCTCTTTCACTGTCTGTCTCTCTCTGTCTCCCTCTGCCTCTATCTTTCTCTCTCTGTCTCTCTCTCCGTCTCCCGTCCGATATCATATTATCTCACACATAAGCTTCTTGTACTAAGAATGTCCTTTGTTCCTATAGCAACAAATCACAGTTCCTATTAATGACTTATAGCTCCCACCTCCGTTGACTTTAATGGAGACAGGATTTTTGGTGAAAAACTAAAGCGTGGGGTTAAATTTTCTCCTCAAAACATAGTCTGATGTTCCCTGAGTCACATGAGGCGTCTGTGGAAAATTTTGTGATTGTAAATGTGACGGTGCGGATTTCTTTAGTGGACATACACACACACACACATACATACATACAGCTTTATATATTAGAGATATATGTGACGCCCTGGCAAAACCAGGTAGTCACAAATCTTGTACATCCTCCTTGTTACAATCACAACCCACACTCAGGCATAACACACAGCCATTAAATCCTAGCCACCCCCTCATGATAATAAGGGCACACCAGTGGGCAGGATCAGGTGGATGAGAACGCCCACCTAGGGGTCCTGAGGTGTCAGAGGCGGGAACACGTCAGTTGGAGTCAAGTTGGAGTCGAGTTGAGAACAGTGTAGACTGTAGACAAGCGAAGTCAAATCTGTGGAGAGTTCAAATTGAAGTGGAAGTCAAGTGCAGACTGTGCAGTGTAGTCAGGGGTAGGGGCCCTTGGACTATCCGGCTAGGTGGCAGACGGTGAACAGAGCCACAGGCGACGGAGATCCGGTCGCGGGAGACCTAAAGTGGACCAGGGCAGGGTTGTAGCCCGCCGGTACCGACAGCGGGAATCCGGTCCGGAGGCTGTGCACAGTCGGGGTGCCTGGACCCTAGGGCGAGGAAGGTTGCAAGCCCCTCTCCAATTAACCAGCCGGGGACAAGGTTCCAGACTTTGTTCCATTAACTGCCCAGTTAGAGCGAAACGGAAGCCCAACGCGGGGGATAGGGTGTCCGCCAAGAACCCACTGAGGGTCAGCTTTCGCGGGCCACAGCTCCCAACACAAACAGACCTGGGAGTGGACTTCTCTGTTCCATGCGAAGTCATTCAAAAGGGAAGAGAACACAAAATGCAGGAGGAAGGGACACCTGTTCATTAACCTGGGTGCGGGACCCGAATGCACCCTCCTAAGGCAGCCGACCACTGGCAACTTGGTTTACTACTGGACTTGTGTGAAATTACTGAACTGTGAGTACACTATTGTCCCCCGGTCCGATCCAGTGCACCACCTCCAGCAGCCATCACTCCCGTGTTCCATCCTCTGGCCCCGGGACTACACCTCCCCTACCCGTGGAGGTGATCCCATCTTGCTGCCCCGCTCCATCAGCCCTGGGCGCCCCATCAACAGGCAGCGGCGGTGCCAACATCCCTCACCGCAACCCACGGGTGGCGTCACAGACACAAACAACCTCCCTTGTAAATATCCCCTTTCCGACGGTTGTGAGAACGGGCGGCCGTGAGAGCCCAGGTCCGATCACCACTCGAGCCGTAGCAGTAACCCGGATCCGAGCAGGCTCCTGGGAGAGAGAAGCAGCGGCGGCCCCCGCCCGCAACATATATATATATATATATATATATATATATATGCACACACATGTTTTTCCAAGCATGGCGCCGAGAGTGTGGAAGGTTTGAGGGGTGGAGGCAGAGTTGAGGTGCTGGGGTGCAGCCTATGCAGAGTGTCAAGGGGCCCAGAAATTTTGCCAGTATGGGGCCCTGAAATTCCTAGTGACGGCCCTGTGTTTTTACAGTGGTGTAACTAGAGTCCAATGGGCCTCAGTGTGAAATTTGGACCTGCCCCCACCACTCACACATGTTTTTCACATGTATGAGCCCTTGTAGCGTTCTAACTTCTATCAAGACCTACGAACTGCCTACCCTCCCCCTTCATTATGTAGTAATGTCCCCCGTCCTGGTATATATCCCTATCATCCTGGTGAATATGTCCTCATCCTGGTATATATGTCCCAATACTAGTATATAAGGTCCTCATCCTGGTATGTATGGTCCACCTCTCCTTCCGGGTATATATGCCCCCTTCCTGGTATATATGTTCCCATCCTGGGTTACATAGTCCCCAATCCTAGTGGGCATTCATGTCTGTTGGCAATTTTCTGTGGACATTTTTCACATATCATGTGAACATCCTCACCTTGCACCTCAAATATCATAGATCTGAAACTTTCTGATGCTGCAATTGGCAATTTTCTGTGTGGGCAATTTTCTGTGTGGGCAATTTTCTGTGTGGGCAATTTTCTGTGTGGGCAATTTTCCGTGTGGGCAATTTTCCTGTGGGCAACTTTCATGTTGGCATTTTTCCTGTGGGCAAGTTTCCTGTGAGCATTTTTCTGGTCACCGAATAAATTACACATACAATAAAATACCAATTACAATTAGTACGTACGGTATGTTCCACAAGTCATTGATGTCATACTAGATATTTGGTCATTTATTTCTGCAGAATAAATTACACATACAATAAAATACCAATTACAATTAATATGTTCTGTATGTTCCAAAAGTCATTGATGTCCTATTCCACCCTTGAGCATTTTTCATTAAGCAGAAGAAATTACATTTGCTGCCGTTTAATTAGGAAGTTTCCTTCAGCATCTTTCAAAATAAACGGGGGAAAAAAATCAAGATTCCTGAATGCTTGTACAAAGCAGGGCCAAACTGGCCATTGGGCAATTCTGGCAAATGCCAGAAGGGCTGATCCTTGTAGTGGCCGCTCAATCTGCAGTCACCGCCGCTCGCCTCAGCAGTGTGCATGCCGGGCAGCATTGATTTGCCCTGCGCACACTTGCACAGCTGAAAGCAGCAGGACCAAGAGGCAGTGCTCTGTGCTGTCCCGCCTCGGCCCTGCTGTGCGATCATGTGTGCAAGGCAAACTATGCCGCCCGGTGTGCACACTGCTGAGGAGAGTGACCGCAGCTCCCGCCTTCCTATTCAAACAGATTTGCGTCTCTCAGAAGTAAATACATTTGAACAGTGTTTGTGTGTGTGTGTGTGTGTGTGTGTGTGTGTGGGGAGGCATATTTTACAAAACGGCAGTGTGTGTTTGTGTGTGTGTGGGGCAATATTTTGGAGAGGGGCAGTGTGTGGGCGATATATTATATAGAGAGGCTGTGTGGGGGGTATATTATATAGAGAGGCTGTGTGGGGGGTATATTATATAGAGAGGCTGTGTGGGGCGTATATTATATAGCGAGGCTGTGTGGGGGTATATTATATAGAGAGGCTGTGTGGGGGGTATATTATATAGATAGGCTGTGTGGGGGGTATATTATATAGAGAGGCTGTGTGGGGGGTATATTAAATAGAGAGGCTGTGTGGGGGTATATTAAATAGAGAGGCTGTGTGGGGGGTATATTATATAGAGAGGCTGTGTGGGGGGTATATTATATAGAGAGGCTGTGTGGGGAATATATTATATAGAGCGGCAGTGTTGGGGTTTATTATGAAGAGGCGTAGTGTGAAGGGATATTTTGCATAAGAGCAGTGTGTATATAAGTGGAGATATTTTGTGAAGGAAGCACAGCAAATATTTATTCAGGAGCGAAGCATGGGAGATATTTGTATTTATAGATCAGAAAAATTATACTTTTATTTTTAAAGGCACCGTGTTGGGAAGTGCTGCTGAATGACAAAGAGGAAGGTCTTCAGAGATGAGCTGTGGGCATGAAATCTCATGATGGCATCAGTAATACATGGAGACAAAAAGGACGGGAACGATTCCGATCAAAGAAGATGTCATCTATAAGGTACCTAGATGTAAATGTTTATTTGTGATACTGCCTGCCTCTTATCAGTATTGTGGCTCCTGTATGGTCCGCAGTCTGATAATTATTGATAACAACATATCCCAGCATCCACATACCATTGTTAAGGACAAGCTGGGCGTTGTCAGTTCATGTGATACAATTGTACATGGGGCTAAGCATGGTGATTTACTAATGTACTGACGATGGTTTTTATGCTGCATTCATGTGCTGACTGCAGTTCTGACATGGCATTCAAGTGCTGATGATGGTTATAACGCTGCTTTCATGTGCTGATCGTGGTTCTGACATTGCATTCATGTGCTGATGATGGTTCAGGCGCTGTAATCATGTGCTGATGGTGATTCTGGTGCTGCATTCATGCGCTGATGGTGGCTCTGGTGCGGCATTCATGTACTGATGGTGGGTCTGGTGCTGCATTCATTGCTGATGATGGTTCTGATGTGGCATTCATGTACTGATGGTGGTCCTGGCAGTGCATTCATGTGCTGATCGTCGTTCTCAACTTGTACACATTTAACAATCCAAAACAAGTTTCATGGCTATGTTAAAGCTTACAAATCCTAAAAACTTTGTTTTGAGATTGTGAAGAGAATTTGGCAAAATTCAGGCTTCAGAAGAAGGAGGACAAAGATGGCTGAAACAGGAGGCTCCAGTACCGGAAAACGGAGACGCCCATAAGGCCCAACTCCACCGCAGCAGCCTTCTAGGTGAGTATTATAAAGAGATTTTTACGTTCTACACAGCGGCCTGGGCTCTTATATACAGCATGTTAAAATGTAGGCCCCAAAACTGGTGACAGGTTCCCTTTAAGAAATGCTAGACTTATTATATACTAGCTGTAGTACCCGGGCGTTGCCCGGGATAGTAACTGTCTCTCTGTCTCTCTCCCAGTCTCTGTCTGTGTGTCGCTGTCTGTCTGTCTCGCTGTCTGTCTCTTTCCTTGTCTGTCTGTTTCTATCTCTCTGTATATGCATCAATCTGTCTGTCTCTCTCTCTCTGTCTCTTTGCCCGTCTGTCTCTTTGCCCGGCTGTCTCTTTGCCTGGCTGTCTCTTTCCCGGTCTGTCTCTTTCCCGGTCAGTCTCTTTCCCGGTCTGTCTCTTTCCCGGTCTGTCTCTTTCCCGGTCTGTCTCTTTCCCGGTCTGTCTCTTTCCCGGGCTGTCTCTTTCCCGGGCTGTCTCTTTGCCAGGTTGTCTCTTTGCCGGGCTGTCTCTTTGCCGGGCTGTCTCTTTTGCCAGGCTGTCTCTTTCTCCGGGCTGTCTCTTTCTCTGGGCTGTCTCTTTCTCCGGCTGTCTCTCTATGTCTGTCTGTCTTTTTCTGTGTCTCTATCCGTCTATCCTAACAGTTTATTTTGTTCCTATAGCAACCACTGACAGTTGCTATTTATAGTCTATAGCTCCCAGCTCCATTCAGTTTATTGCCTGCAGGATTTTTGTAGAGTAACTGGAAAGCACGGGGTTAAATTTTCCCGCCCAAACATAGTCTATGACGTTCCCTGAGTCACATGGAGTGTCCGTGCAAAATTTTGTGACTGTAAATGCGACGGTGCGGATTCCTTTAGCGGACATACACACATACACACACACATAATGTGGCGCCCCTGACCTGGTCAGGCACCACTGAGTACTGCACCCATGCTGGGGACAGTACAATACAGGTAATCCAGAAGGCTGACCGGGGTGTGGAACACAGGCGCATAGTAATCAGCTCTCACACATGTACCCATGAGAGGACCCCTGGGGATCCCAGGAGGGGGAAAAGCCTTGACCTTCACTGGAATAGTGGAGGGGGCCAAAAGCCTCCATCTCCTCTCAAGGGGTGTGGTAAGAGAGTCTGGTTGCTAGGTGGCGTAGGCAAGAACAGGAGAGGAGGGGCAGTGAGTCAGTTAGAGCAGAACTCCATAGGGCTCAGTGAGGAGCAGACCTGTGGGGCTGTTGCTGTCTAACAGCGCCCGCGCAGTGGCTACCGACGGGGGAGAACGGTCAACTAGGAGTGCTACCCGAAATCCATCTTCAGCTAAAGAGAGGGCAACGGAGTGGGAAGTAAGGAGACTGCTAGAGAGTACCAGGCCCAAACGGGCGGCAGATCCCGGAGCGGAGATAGATCCAACTTTCTTTTGCTAAACCTGCCGGTGTGGGGCTCTCAAAGCCCACGCCACAACACCACAAAAGCCGCAGCCACGTAGCCACAGTTAGGGCCCATAGCTCACAGGAGGCAAGAAGCTGGAGTGATCTGGCCCAGGCAACAAGCACACGGCAAACGAAGGGGAGTGAGGCTTCAGCAACTTCCCTGGGTGACCCCCATAGGGACTCAAAGTCGGGGTCACCCCAAACCAAAAAGGGCTAAGGAAGGCGAGTTAGTAGTCACCCTCACAAGTCAGCCTGAAGGACACCTGGTTCCCGCCTGGTTCATCCCAGCTACGCCCGGGTTACTCACCCTGCCACCTGAAGTGAGTAAAAACCCTGAAAGACATTCTGCCTGTGTGGAGTTATTCTGCGCCTTGTGGTACTACGCACCTACATCGGGCCCTGGGGCTTGCCTCACTCTCAGGAGGCTATTCCAACTAACTGCACTCACCATCAGCCCCAGGCGACCCTCAACCTGCAGTGGCGGTCCCTACTGGCCGCAATACTGAGAGTGGCGTCACGACAAGAAGAAGATCTCCTACCTGTGACCAGATCCAGCTGAGTGGAGTCCCTGAAGGTAATGCACCGACACAACACCTGTGGGGCTTCACATCTGGCGTCACGAACAGGATAAGGACTAGACCTGTTCAGACAGGTGACCATGTGCCTGGGCGGTCCGCTTGAAAAATTGGAAGCGCCGCCATATTGCCACCATGAAAAGCGCGCTGAAAAACAACAGCAGCCCGCGCTGGAAGAAGTTACCGCCCACGAAGAGGTGTGGCTACCCAGAGATCCCCTGCAGAGTTCTGACCTTGCCAGCTATGAGAGTGGAAGCGTCCAGAGACGTCGGGACAGAAAGGGAGCCACAAGCCTGCTGCTGGGAGAGGAGCTGCTGAAAGAGGCAGAGCAGAAACTGAACAGCTTGCTATCAGAGGCAACGGCGAGTCCACAGCTGGAGAGTCGTGCAGAAGAGGGCGCAGAAGAAATGGCGTCTGACCGCAGAAATCCAGAACCGGGCTCCGCTGCCTGGTGGTATCGGGAGCTGGCCCAGTTCTGCGACCGACTGGAGACCCGGGTTGTGGAGCAGATCCGGGAAGAACGAATGGAAATGCTGGAGATGACCGCGGCGGTTCGGGCCTATGAAAGGAGAGCCGCGCGCCGAGTGCCAGACAGGACGGCGATGACGCAGACCCCGATGCTGCCACCGGTGGGTGAGTCGAGTGATGCCCCGGCCAGCGCAAGTGCCCCGACCCCTGCTGCCACGCCCGCGGTCCCCGAAGAGGCGTCCGGTGCGGCGACGCTGAAGCAGGCCGCAGCCACACCAGGTGCGGCCTTCCAAGCCCCAGCGGCCGCAGCGATGCCCTGCTCGGCCCACCAAGACCCGGTCCCTGCAGCAACGCCCAGTCCGGCCCGCAAAGAACCGGCTGCCACCGCGACCCTCATCCGCGCCGCAGGCGTAACGCTGACCCAGGCCGCCGCCCTGCTAGGCCCGGCCCGCCGAGACCCCACCGCCGCAGCAACGCTCGTCCGCGCCGCAAGTGAGGTGCTGAACCAGGCCGCAGCCACGCCAGGCGCGGCCCGCCAAGCCCCGGCCGCCGCAGCGATGCCCTGCTCGGCCCACCAAGACCCGGTCCCTGCAGCGACGCCCAGTCCAGCCTGCACAGATTCCATCACAGCTGCGACGCCGATCCAGGCCGCCGCCATGCCGGGCGCGGCCCGCCAAGACCAGGCCGCCGCCATGCCGGGCGCGGCCCGCCAAGACCAGGCCGCCGCCATGCCGGGCGCGGCCCGCCAAGACCAGGCCGCCGCCATGCCGGGCGCGGCCCGCCAAGACCAGGCCGCCGCCAAACAGGGCGCGGCCCGCCAAGACCAGGCCGCCGCCATGCCAGGCGCGGCCCGCCAAGAAGAGATTACCTTATCATTTACCCCGGCCTGCAAGGCCAGAGCAGACACCGCTCCCCAGTCCAAAGAGGTCCCTGCTAGGAAGACCCTGATAGGAGAGGACCCCGAATACTGGAAGCTGAAGGCTGACCTAGAGGCCCAGTTCCCACAAGAGATGGTGGATCGGTATCTGCTCCCTCCGCATACCCCCAAGGAGATTCAGGCAACCCCTGCAGCCGCGCCAGAGAGTCCACCGCCCAGACCAGCTGAGGACCACTCATCTCCAGCGCTACCACAACCAGAGTGCTCAGAAGCACTAAGGGGGAGAGGAGGCCAGGAAGCTGAGGAGCTGACTCCGGAGCCACCGGCAGTGGAGCAATACTCAGAGCCGGAGATGTTACCCTATTCCCGTTGGGATGAGGAGGACTTGACACCGTCTGCTGACGAAGATCAGCCCAGAAACCTCACCTGGGGCCCTGCAGGCATTGAAGTAACAGCCCAGCAGAACCCAGCCCGCAAGACAAGGCGTCGCAACAGAACAACGCTGTCCCCTGCACCACAGTCTCCAGAGCAGAGAGAAGTCACAGCCAGAGACCTACAGGAGAAAAGGTTACTGAGAAGGTCCAAAGCCCAGGTCAGAGGACCCCTTTGCAGAGGAGTAGTAGAGGACTTTAACTTGAAAAGTGGATATGGCTTTATTGTAGCCCCTGGTATCAAAGAAGGGATATTTGTCAACAGAAGAGATGTGAGCGCTCATCTGCCTAGAGGACACCCTGGCAGAAACCTAAAGATGGGGGATTCAGTACAATTCACTATGCATGAAGGCGAAAGAGGATTGTACGCGCTTGACGTAGCACTATGTACCAGCAAACCTTACAGCCACCCCATGCTACAGGAAAGAGAAACAGATACAGGAAAGGAAACAGATGAAGATCAAGAAAGAAAAGACAAGGAACCTACAGATGAAACTACCTCAGACGACGACAAAGAGCAAGAAAGCAGCAGGTGCCGCAGCCCAACAGGCCCAAGCCCTGGTATGGAGGAGTAAAGGAAAGTAAGAAGTTCAGCAGTTAGAAAGTTAAAGTTTTGAAAAGTTTGTTTTGCAACGTTTACGTTTAAGCATGTGCCCACAAAAACTATTGTGAGAAAACCATAAACCTTAAGGCTATGAACTGGCTATAGCCACAAACTCTCGCAGTGTAAATAGTTACACCAAAAGGGCACCACCACCACCAGAGTCAGCCTGTTTAGGGGCTTGGCTCGTCTGCAACCAGGAGGAGCCCGTCCGTATATAGGGCCTTGGCTCACCTGCGACCAGAGAGCATGCCTGTTTATGGGGCCTGGCTCTCCACCACAAAGAGGGTACCTGGTCAGCACCAACTGTGGAGGCCGCCTCTGCATCCTGCCAGAAGAGGCTGAAGGCGCGGATCCACCAGGCCAGGTATACCCTGAAACCACCAGCCCATGTAAGCCGCCTCTACATCCTGCCAGAAGTGGCTGAAGCCGCGGCCAACGTGAAAGGGTTTTGGGTGGGTTAACGGACTTGTGGGTGGAGGGTGGTGATGTATGGTACCTGGTGCTTTTAAAAATGTTTTACATGTTTTAATGTTTTATGCATTTTTAAAAATGTTGTCTTGCAGCCCGAGGACGTGCTGGTGATAACTAAGGGGGAATGTGGCGCCCCTGACCTGGTCAGGCACCACTGAGTACTGCACCCATGCTGGGGACAGTACAATACAGGTAATCCAGAAGGCTGACCGGGGTGTGGAACACAGGCGCATAGTAATCAGCTCTCACACATGTACCCATGAGAGGACCCCTGGGGATCCCAGGAGGGGGAAAAGCCTTGACCTTCACTGGAATAGTGGAGGGGGCCAAAAGCCTCCATCTCCTCTCAAGGGGTGTGGTAAGAGAGTCTGGTTGCTAGGTGGCGTAGGCAAGAACAGGAGAGGAGGGGCAGTGAGTCAGTTAGAGCAGAACTCCATAGGGCTCAGTGAGGAGCAGACCTGTGGGGCTGTTGCTGTCTAACAGCGCCCGCGCAGTGGCTACCGACGGGGGAGAACGGTCAACTAGGAGTGCTACCCGAAATCCATCTTCAGCTAAAGAGAGGGCAACGGAGTGGGAAGTAAGGAGACTGCTAGAGAGTACCAGGCCCAAACGGGCGGCAGATCCCGGAGCGGAGATAGATCCAACTTTCTTTTGCTAAACCTGCCGGTGTGGGGCTCTCAAAGCCCACGCCACAACACCACAAAAGCCGCAGCCACGTAGCCACAGTTAGGGCCCATAGCTCACAGGAGGCAAGAAGCTGGAGTGATCTGGCCCAGGCAACAAGCACACGGCAAACGAAGGGGAGTGAGGCTTCAGCAACTTCCCTGGGTGACCCCCATAGGGACTCAAAGTCGGGGTCACCCCAAACCAAAAAGGGCTAAGGAAGGCGAGTTAGTAGTCACCCTCACAAGTCAGCCTGAAGGACACCTGGTTCCCGCCTGGTTCATCCCAGCTACGCCCGGGTTACTCACCCTGCCACCTGAAGTGAGTAAAAACCCTGAAAGACATTCTGCCTGTGTGGAGTTATTCTGCGCCTTGTGGTACTACGCACCTACATCGGGCCCTGGGGCTTGCCTCACTCTCAGGAGGCTATTCCAACTAACTGCACTCACCATCAGCCCCAGGCGACCCTCAACCTGCAGTGGCGGTCCCTACTGGCCGCAATACTGAGAGTGGCGTCACGACAAGAAGAAGATCTCGTACCTGTGACCAGATCCAGCTGAGTGGAGTCCCTGAAGGTAATGCACCGACACAACACCTGTGGGGCTTCACAATACATACATACACACATACACTGAGCTTTATATATTAGATTTATTATATTAAACAAAAGCATTACATCCCATACATGTTGGTACTTGCCCTAGGGAATGATTGGAAATTGAGATTGAGGAAGATTACAGTTGGTGACAGATTACCTTGTCGTTAGGATGTTGTAATGCACAATATGGCTTTCACGGTAATATTCAGATTACGGTAACAACACAACACTGTCATCACCCGATAGGGAAAATATTTTAAAGCCACAAGTAGCAATCAAAATATCCTCCAGGTAAATACTCTTAATAAGGAGTGTGCAGTTATGTGTAATTAAGCTTTGAAGAACTTAATTAAGTGAAAACTACCTGTTCCCAGATTCCAGAGAACACAATGTACGAGAAAAGAACAAACCCTAATCACCCAGAATTATTGAAGACCGGTGAAAACAATGGACACTGCCCTACCTGCCCTAGTGGTGAAGGTGAGCTAGCAATATATTATGAAATTTAAAGGGACTTCTCATTTTAGGTAAAATAAGTCATAACCCACGTAGTAGATAGAGGCGAAAGTGCTCCATAACCAGTGGAGTTTTGTATTAGGATGGGATGGGGTACAGGGGACCAAAATCTATAGGGGGTAAATAGTTTTCCCTATTGCCACATGATATGTACCTGCTTCTTCTTAGAGCAGCACAGTAAGTGCCCACCTTGCACTACTTATGGAAAGTGCAACAGGTGAGAAGTCTTTCTCTTCGGCTGCTGCACTCTGCATAGGCAGCAAAAAAACTGACAAAGCTCAGTATACTGAAGTGAGCTTTGTCATGTTGGTTACTACCTATGCGGAGTGCAGCAGTGGATGACAAGCTCATCCGATTGCTCTGCTCTTCATAATCAGCTAAGATGATTAGCTAATGACTACACTGCACATAATTCAATGCTGTCCTCATTACGAGCTACTGTTATGTTACACATTTTGTAATCCTAACTAGATTTAAGGTTAAGGCTAGGGGCTGGTTTAAGTTTAGATTTACATCTAAGGCTAGTGTAAGGGATAGGTTTAAGGATAAGATTCTGGCTAGGGAAAAAATTAAAAGGGTATTTCCATCTCCAGGATTTTATCCCAATATGCAGTAGGTGAAATAATAATAATATTATTATTATTATTATTAGAAAATACCTACAATTAGAAATGTTGTATAGTTCTATTGATATAGCCATGTCTCTTACCTCATGTGCAGGATATTGCAGCCAGGTATCCTGGTTACGACCTCAAGCAACTAACTAACTGTCACTATATGAGTGGATGTAACCATGGATACTTAATTTACAATGCCCTGCACATAAGGTAAGAGACATGGCTGTATTTGGAGAACTATACTACATTTCTAAATGGAGATATTTGCTATTATTATTATTATTATTATTACATACTAGCTGTAGTACCCGGCGTTACCCGGGATAGTAACTGTCTCTCTCCCAGTCTCTACCTGTGTGTCGCTGTCTGTCTGTCTCGCTGTCTGTCTCTTTCCTTGTCTGTCTGTTTCTCTTTCTCTGTCTGTATTTGCATCAGTCTATCTGTCTCAATCTCTGTATCTGTCTGTCTCTCTCTCTCTGTCTCTTTACCCGGGCTGTCTCTTTACCCGGGCTGTCTCTTTGCCCGGGCTGTCTCTTTCCCACGCTGTCTCTTTCCCGCTCTGTCTCTTTCCCGCGCTGTCTTTTTCCCCGCTGTCTCTTTCTCGCGCTGTCTCTTTCCCGCACTCTCTTTCCCACGCTGTCTCTTTCCCGCGCTGTCTCTTTCCCGCGCTGTCTCTTTCCCGCGCTGTCTCTTTCCCGCGCTGTCTCTTTCCCGCTCTGTCTCTTTCCCGCGCTGTCTCTTTCCCGCTCTGTCTCTTTCCCGCGCTGTCTCTTTCCCGCGCTGTCCCTTTCCCGCTCTGTCTCTTTCCCGCTCTGTCTCTTTCCCGCTCTGTCTCTTTCCCGCGCTGTCTCTTTCCCGCTCTGTCTCTTTCCCGCTCTGTCTCTTTCCCGCTCTGTCTCTTTCCCGCTCTGTCTCTTTCCCGCGCTGTCTCTTTCCCGCTCTGTCTCTTTCCCGCTCTGTCTCTTTCCCGCTCTGTCTCTTTCCCGCTCTGTCTCTGTCTGTCTCTCTCTATCCGTCGCACCACCGACATCTTTTTACCTCACTCATAAGCTTTGTATACTAACAGTTTATTTTGTTCCTATAGCAACCACTGACAGTTGCTATTTATAGCCAGGAGCTCCCAGCTCCATTCAGATTAATGGAGGCAGGATTTTTGTAGAGTAACTGGAAAGCACGGGGTTAAATTTTCCCGCCCAAACCCTGGGTCACATGGGGTGTCTATGCAAAATTTCGTGATTGTAAATGCAACGGTGCAAATTCCTTTAGCGGACACACACACATACATACACACACACATACACTCAGCTTTATATATTAGATTGGGATAGGTTCTTGAAGATGGCAATATCCCTTTAAGGATGAGGGTATGGCTTGGGTTAGGGAAAGGACAAGGTTATAGCTAGGGTTAGGCATGATATTAGGGATGAGATTATGACTTGGGTTAGGCACAGGATTAAGGATAAGGTTATAGCTAGGGTTAGGGATGAGATTTAAGATAAGGATATGACTGGGGAAAGGCTAGGAAAAAAAATGTTAGAAGAAAAATTAAAAATATATAATAATAAAAAGGAAATATACTGTATAATGCTGTATAACTTTTTATTTTTAAGATTTTAAATCTGATTTCAGCAAATCCCCCCTCCCCCAAAAATAAACAACTAGGAGGTTGAAGAGCAGTCTAGAACTACATCAGCATTTTCCTCAAATTACAATACATACGTTCGGGAAAAGTAATTTAATACAGGGCTGGTAAAGCGACTTGGGAGAGCTAATGGTTTACGGGTTAGGGATGCCAAAATATTTGCCTTACCCTGGGCATTGCAAACCCACACTACGCCATTGTCCATAATGGATGCAGATAGGCCCCAGTGATATAAGGTAGATGTAGCACAAGTCAAAAATACAGAGGAACAACCACTCACACACCTATAATCCATATGGTTGCTTAGTATGTTAAATTCACACAGATAAAGACTGCATAACCAATACACATGGTCTGCCTTTATGATCTTAGTCAAAACTTGCTGATGGATGTGATACAAAGGCCGGGACTTAGGGGAACTTTGCACACTACGACATCGCAAGCCGATGGTAGCGACGCCAAGCACGATAATCCCCGCCCCCGTCGCAGCTGCGATATCTTGTGATAGCTGCCGTAGCGAACATTATCGCTACGGCAGCTTCACGCGCACTTACCTGCCCTGCGACGTCGCTCTGGCCGGTGACCCGCCTCCTTCCTAAGGGGGCGGGTCATGCGGCGTCACAGCGACGTCACACGGCAGGCGGCCAATAGAAGCGGAGGGGCGGAGATGAGCGGGATGTAAACGTCACGCCCACCTCCTTCCTTCCGCAAAGCCGGTGGAGGCAGGTAAGGAGATGTTCCTCGCTCCTGAGGCTTCATACACAGCGATGTGTGCTGCCGCAGGAACGAGGAACAACATTGTACCTGTTGCTGCCGCGAAATTATGGAAATGACCGACCCTACACCGATGATACGATTTCGACGCTTTTGCGCTCGTTAATCGTATCAAAAAGGATTCACATACTCCGATGTCGACAACGACGCCGGATGTTCATCACTTTTGATTTGACCCCACTGACATCGCAGCTGCGATGTCGTAGTGTGCAAAGTACCCCTTATTCTGACCCCATAATGAATAAACTGTGGTCTCTGGTTTTTGGATAGCCTCTCTCTCTAGTGTGCGACCACCAGACAAGACCCATGCTTTATTAGTACTGCAGCCTCTTTGTTTAATATATTTGCAATGGGAAAATATCAGCAAATATACTTTTCCTTTCACTCCCACAAATACTGAGGTAAAAAAACCCTCACCAAATACCCAATGTGCGCATGCGGCCTTAAGGGTGTGTGTCGCCCTGGGCAAGCCAGGGGACACAGGTCACAACACCACCACACCCCACACTCCAGGTAGGCACACCATGCTAACCAGAAATCCTTGTTGCCTTCCTCCAGGAGTCTGTTGATGCACACCAGGGGGTGGGCCAGGCGGTTGGCTCCGCCCACCGAGGAGCTCACAACTCTGGAGGCAGGGAGTAACCAGGCAGATTAGCCCAGGCAGGGCAAGTGTAAGGAGCTGAAGTGAGAAGTAAACAGCAAGTGGAAAGTGAAGGAAGGAAAAGTGGAAAAGGAGGAGAGCAAGAAGTGGTGACAGAGCAGAGAGGGTGCAAAGCCTGAGATCAGCAAGGTCAGCGACGGCGGTGACTGTCTGGAGGGGGACCGTTTGGAAGTTCCTGGAAGGACCCCGTTGGCTGTGTGCCCGGTGGTCTGGAGCAGTGTTCCGAAGGACAGTCAGCACCAGGGCAGGGGCCTCTCGGACCCCGGCAAGGCTAGGAGTCGCCAAATTTGCCGAATCCGTCAGTGAAGGGGACGTAGATCCCCCAACAACCAAGTCCCGATTGACGGCAACAGCCCAACCATTACCGGGGAGACACCGCCACCGCCAGGGCACCAGTTTCCCCAGGGCCAGCGCCTGCGGGCAAAGTGTAGAGCTCCTCCGGCCCAGATTGCAGTCGGGGAGCGGGTAACCGGAGGGAATCCACCGCTACCATCAGTCAACATAGGTGCAAGGAAGAGAGACATCACCGTCACCTACCGGGAGTGCAGGTGCAGCCGTCTGTGGGACCGTCCTACCAGCCGTTGGTTTACCGTACAAACTGTGTCCACGTCTCAGGCTGAGTGAGTACCACAGTGCCGCAAGGCACAGCGCTGCCCCCGCGTCCCTGCGCCCACCAGGCCCTACACTTCACATCTCATCACCGGGCCCCGGGATCACCAACCCCTACCCACGGAGGGGCAACACAACACCTGGCTGCTCCGCATCACCATCCCCGGGACCCCCATACTGAGCAGCGGTGGTGAAATCACCACAACCGTGGGTGGCGTCACGAACTATAACAATCCCCACACCCAACAAACACCCCCTTTCACTCACGGGCGAGGAGTGTCGCTCGAGAAACCCCGGGATCCGGCCCACAGCTCGAGCCACCAGGAGCAGCTGCCGGACCCGAGCAGAAGGGGTGAGCGCGGTGTGCTGACACCCTCCTCCCCGCCCGCGACAGGTGCTTTACACGCTGCGACATCGCTAATGATATATCGTCAAGGTCACGGTGTTTGTGACGCACATCCGGCGTAGTTAGCGACATCGCAGCGTGTGACAGCTAGGAGCGACGATCAACGATCGCAGAAACAGCAAAAATCGTTGATCGTTGACACGTCGCTCCAAATCATAATGTTGTTGGTGGTGCATGCTGCAGGTTGTTCGTTGTTCCTGCGGCATCACACATCACACATCGAACGACTAACATCATCCTACCTGCGTCCACCGGAAAGGAGGAAGGAAGGAGGTGGGCGGCATGTTCTGGCCGCTCATCTCCTCCCCTCCTCTTCTATTGGGCGGTCATTTTCTGACGCCACAGTGACACCGAACGCACCTCCCCTTGAAGGAGGGATTGTTCGGCAGCAACAGCGACGTCGCTGCACAGGTATGTGCGTGTGACGCTGCCGTAGCGATATTGTTTGCTACAGCAGCGATCACCACATGTCCCACGAACGACGTCCACGGGTGCTATCGCTCGTGACATCGCTAGCAATCGCTAGCGATGTCGCAGCATGTAAAGCACCCTTTAGACTTTTATTAATAATATACTGTAGGCTAAGTACAATTAGTGATATACAGTTGAAACCAGAAGTTTACATACACTACCTAAAAAGACACATCTGCAGGTTTTTCTCACTATCTGACATGAAATCAGAATAAACCTTTCCCGTTTTAGGTTAATTAGAAACCAAAATTATTTATATTTGCCAAATGCCAGAATAATAAGAGAGAAAATGTTTTAAGGCATTTTGTTACTTTCTGCAAAGTCAAAAGTTCACACTTTAACGAGATATCGCTGGGGTCACGGAATTCGTGACGCACATCTGGCTCGTTAGCGACGTCGTTGTGTTTGACACTGACGAGCGACCTCTAGCGATCCCAAATACTCACAAAATCGTTGATTGTTGACACGTCGTTCATTTTCCAAATATCGTTGCTTGTTCTGGACGCAGGTTGTTCGTCGTTCCTGAGGCAGCACACATCGCTACGTGTGACACCCTAGGAACGACTAACAGCAGCGTTCCTGCATCCTCCGGAACGAGGTGGGAGTGACGTTCATGCGGCTGCTCTCTGCCCCTCCACTTCTATTGGCCGCCTGCCGTGTGACGTCGTTGTGACGCCGCACGAACCGCCCCCTTAAATAAAAGGTTGTTCGCCGCCCACAGCGACGTCGTTAGGAAGGTAAGTTCGTGTGACGCGTACCTGCGATATTGTTCGCCATGGGCAGCGATTTACCCGTGACGCACGCACTACAAGGGCGGGTGCGATCGCTAGCGATGTCGTAGCGTGTAAAGCGGCCTTTAGAGTACTGTACCTTTAATCAATATGGGACAGCCCATATGATGATGTCATGTCTTTGGAAGCTTCTGATATGTTTATTGGCAACATCTGAGTTAACTCCATCACGACCGGCTGATTGTTTGCTTTCCGGCTTTTTTTTCGCCATTCTTCTTCTGAGAGACGTAACTTTTTTATTTTCTGTCAATATGGTCATGTGAGGGCTCATTTTTTGTGGATCAAGCTGTACTTTTAAATGAAACGATAAGTTTTACCATACAGTGTACTGGAAAATGGCAAAAAAATTCCAAATGCAGACAAATTGCAAAAAAAGTGCGATAGCACTATTGTTTTTGAGATATTTTATTCACTGTGTTCACTATATGGTAAAACTGATGTGTGGGTGTGATGCCTCATGTCAGTGCAAGTTCGTAGACACCAAACATGGGTAGGTTAATGTGACGCCCTGGACAAGCCAGGGGTCACAGGTAATGACATCACCACACCCTACACCCCGGTTAGGCACATCAAAGCTAGACCCAAAAATCCTTGTTGCCTTCCTCCAGGGGCTGATGTTCACACCAGGGGGTGGGGCAGGCGGTTGGTCCCGCCCACCGAGGAGTTCACAGTCCTGGAGGCGGGAAAAGAGAGCAGATTAGTTTTGGACGTGAGAGTGTGAGGAGTAAAGTGGTAGTGGAGCAACTATCTGAGAGCGTCCGGGTGTGTGCCCCGGACAGAGACAGCAAGGTTAGCAGACGGCGGTGACCGTCTGCAGGAGTGGCCTATCGGAGTTGTCGTAAGGACCGTACACGGGCGGTGGCCCGGCGGTACCGGACCGGTACACAAGGAGAAGCCAGCACCATTGGCAGGGGCCTTTCGGATCCCGGCAAGGCTTGGAGTCGCCGTGAATTTGACAAATCCGTCAGTGAAGGGGACCTCCGGGTTTCCAAACAACTAAGTCCCGATTTGAAGGCAACAGTCCAACCGTATGAGAGAGACACCGCCACCGCCAAGGCACCAGTTTCTCAGGGCCAGCGCCTGCGGCCAAAGAGGGGCTCCTCCGGCCCATATCCAAGTTGGGGAGCGGGTTACCGGTGGGAACCCATTGGAACCAACAGAAGTACTAGGTGCAGGGAAAGAGACAGTCACCGTTAACTACCGGGGAAAAGCAACAGCAGCCGTCCGTGGGAACCGTCTTTCCAGCCGTGTGTTTTTCCGAGAACTGTGTCATCGTCTCAGGCTGAGTGAGTACCACCGTGCCGTGCGACACAGCGCTGCCCCCGCGACCCTGCACCTCACCAGGCCTCGCAACCGGCCTGCCAGCACCCATCCTCAACCCCATCACTGGGCCCCGGGACAACCAACCCCTACCCACGGAGGGGAGAACTAACAACTCAGCTGCTCCCTGTCACCGCTCCTGGGATCCCCATACAGAGCAGCGGTGGTGTTACCAAAAATCACCACAACCGTGGGTGGCGTCACGGACAATAACCAAATCCCCACCACCAATCCACCCCCTTTCACTCACGGGCGAGGAGCGCCGCTCGAGTCCCCGGGATCCGGCACACCGCTCGAGCCACCACCGAGCAGCAGCAGCCGCAGCAGCAGCGGCAGCCGGACCCGAGCAGTGGGAGAGCGCGGCGTCCCCTCCTCCGCCGTGACATTTTCTTTTAAATAAGGGGTTAAAAAAAATCTGAAGTTTCTCCGAAAAAAGTGGCGCACATTTTGCGCCATATTCCGTGACCCTTAGCGTTCTCATTTTTCAAGATCTATGGCTCAGTGATGGCTTATCTTTTGCGTCTCGAGCTGACGTTTTTAACTGTACCATTTTTGCGCAGATGCTACGTTTTGATCGCCTGTTATTGCATTTTGCGCAAAAGTTGTGGCGACAAAAAAAGTCATTTTGGCGTTTGGAATTTTTTTGCCACTACGCCATTTACTGATCAGGTTATTGATTTGCTGAACGCGGTGATACCAAATGTGTGTATATTTTTTATTTTTTTAACCCTTTAATTTTCAATGGTGCAAAAGGGGGGTGCTTTGAACTTTTAGGTTTTTTTATTTTTTTTTTAAAAAACTTTTTTTTATACTTTTTTTTTATTTTACAGCAATCTGATCGCTTTGCACTATCTGCTGATCACAGCTATACAGCTGTAAACAGCAGATACTCTCACTTTCTGATTCACGCGGCTGCGGGCCGAGTGAAACTGAAAGTAGTTCATGTCTAGTACAGGAGTCATCACATGACCCTGTGCTACCATGACAACCTCCGGAAGTCATGTGATCACGTCACGTGACTTCCGGTATCGTACGGTAAGTAAAAGTTTACTGCCGATGCCGTTATAATGGCGCTGTCACATATTGACAGCGGTATTTAACGGTTTAAACGGCATGAGCAGATAACGATTCTGCTCGTACGTAGCAGGCACACATCTCAGCTGTGAAAATCAGTTGAGATGTGCGCCGATCGTGTCATGCTGCCGCCGGCAGACCGCGGGCAGTAACATTATGACCGCTAAGATGTAATATTACTGCCCGCAGTCATTAAGGGGTTAATTAGAGACACACCTGTGGATGTATTTTAATGCACACCTGAAACACACTGCTTCTTTGTGTAGCATCATGAAAGTCTGGTTCATCCTTGGGTGCAATTTCCAGTTACTTGAAGGTGCCTCGTTCATCTGTACAAACAATTATGTGCATGTACAAATAGCCATCATACCGCTCAGGAAGGAGACGGGTTCTGTGTACCAGAGATCAATGTGCTTTGGTCAGACATGTGCATATCAACCTGAGAATAAAAGCAAAAGACCGTGTGAAGATGCCGGCGGAAGATGGTAAGATTGTGTCATTATCCACAGTGATACGAGTACTGTATCAACATGAGCTGAAAGACCACTCTGCCAGGAAGAAGCCATTACTCCAAAAGAAACATAATAAAAAAAGCTAGATTAATGTTTGCAAATGCACACAGGAACAAAGACCTTAATTTCTGGAAACATGTTCCGTGGTCTGACAAAACTAAAATCTAACTGTTTGACCATAATGACCATTGTTATGTGTGGAGGAAAAAGGGAGAAGCTTTGAAGCTTAAGAACACCATCCCAACTGTGAAACACGGGGGTGGCAGCATCATCTTGGAGGCTTGTTTTTCTGCAGGAGGGACTGGCAAACTTCACAAAATAGATGGCATCATGAGGAAAGAAGAGTATGTGGCAATAGTGACGCAACATCTCAAGACATCAGCCAGGAACTTAAAGCTTGAGCTGAAATGGGTCTTAAAAATGGACAATGTCCCAAAGCATACTGCCAAACTGGTTATAAAGCGGCTTAAGGATAACAAAGTCAATGTTTTGGAGTGGCCATCATAAAGCTCTGATCTCAATCCTATTGAAAATTTATGGGCAAAGCTGAAAAGGCCGGTGCGGGCAAGGCGACCTACAAACATGGCTCAGTTACACCAGTTCTGTCAGGAAGAATGGGACCAAATTCCTAACAACTATTGTGAGAAGTTTGTGGAAGGAGATCCAAAATATTTCACCCAAGTCATACAGTTTAAGGCCAATGGTACCAAATAGTAATGAAATGTATGTAAACTTTTAACTTTGCAGATAGTAACAATGTCTGAAAACATTCTCTCTCTCCTTATTCTGGCATTTGGCAAATATAAAGCTGATATGAAGGTGGAGGAAGGGATGAGAAATTGGATAACTGACTACTTATCAGATCGGCCACAGTTTGTACCGATGGGAGCAGTTGTGTCTAGCAGATTATTGAGCAGTGTAGGTGCCCCTCAGGGAACGGTGCTAGCGCCCTTTCTAGTCACACTATATACATCAGACTTTCATTATAAATCTGATTTTTGCCACCTTCAAAAATTTTCGGATGACTCCGTGATAGTTGGATGTATTAGGGGGGACCAGGGGGATGAGGAATATAGAAGGGTGGTGTTGAATTTTGTGGATTAGTGCCATGGTAACTATCTACAACTAAATGTTAAGAAAACTAAGGCGTTGGTGGCCAACTATAGCAGGAGAAAGATGGAATGTTTACCGATCACTATTACTGGTCAGGAGGTAGAGCAGGTGGAGAGTTACAAATATTTGGGGGTCCACCTGGATAGCAAACTGGACTGGAGATGCCACTCAGAGAGGGTCTACAAGAAGGGGATGAGCAGACTGTATTTCCTAAGGAAACTGAGGTCTTTTAATGTGTACAGCAAAATGTTAGAAATGTTCTACCAGTCTGTAGTGGCAAGTGCCATCTTTTTGCACTCATATGCTGGGGTGGTAGTGTGCGGGTCTCTGATGCTAACAAGCTGAATAAGCTTATCAAGAAGGCAAGCTCCGCTGTTGGCTGCAATGTGGACTCTTTTGAGGAGGTAGTGGAGAGAAGAACTCTGAAAAAGTGTATGGCGATTATGAATAATAATGCACATCCATTATATGAGCTATTCATGAGACAGAAGAGACCTTCAGTAACCGGCTAATCCTTCTGAGGTGTAAGAAGGAAAAATATAGGAAATCATGACAGTATATGGCCCAATTCCTCCATTCCTTCCATATTCCGTTCCATACCCCTCCTCCCCACTTACTTATCTATATAAATGAACACACCACAACTTCTGTTGGATAAATTTGGCCACAGCGGCCATTTTATTAACATAAATAACAATAACCAATTAAATAACTGACAATTGGGGGGAGGTCCTTGAAGCTACCAGATCTGGCACATACCATCTCTATTTTACCCTAAGCCGTGAACCCCCCAGCTCAAGGGCACCATGCCACAATAAGTGGCCCACAATGTGTAAATACCATAAATACCGGCTCCCAGGGCACACCCCCGTCCAGAGCCCCATTAAGTGCCAAATCCCCCAATACCCCAATTCCATCCGGGAGGGAATTATCCATATAACTCCGCCCCTTTTAACTTTACCAACTCCAAGGACCCCATCCCACCGCCAACGCACACGCGCCCTGACACCTTAGGTGCGTGCGCCCCCAACCAACTCCAGGGCTCGCTCGATCCCATCCTGGATCGCGAGAGCCCATAAGTCAATTCCAATGGCGTTCAGATGCACGCCATCATTCAACCAAAAATTTCCCTCACCTGACTCCAAGTCGTGATGTCGTACTCCAACACCCCCATTACGGGCTACAAAACGGGCTACCACCTTATTCACCTTCACCCTGGCCCTATTGATACCCCTCTCCGATCTTGCGCCCCGCCACTTCTTTCTGGGCACGATGTCTGACCACACAATCACAACCTTCGGGAATGATGACCACAATCTCAATAAGTCAAAACGAATATCCCTAAGTAACTCCCGCACCGATCTAGAACCCAGATCGTTACCCCCCACATGCAAAACTAGGATGTCAGGCATCCTGTCTAACCGAGCTGCCTTATGAACCTCTGGTAACACTCGACTCCACACCATCCCTCTTAAACCCAGCCATCTAATCTTCAGTACCTATCCACGAAAACCTAACTGCCGTCCATCTGGCCGGACATCCGCACGTCTTGCTCCCCAGTGCACATACGAATGCCCCAATATCCACGCCAGGTACGGACCACCATCTAAAATAAAGAGAGAAAAACCAAACACACCTAAGTACCAACTAATTGACAGGAAACAAACCCCCCCCGTCCACCTCACTAAAACCTGAACAAATTAACTCATTGACGAATGTATGATTTATAACGCAACGAGCTCCACCTACCAATTTTTTGTATATCTTCTGCACCTAATCCCCTAGACGCTGCCTCAGTTGCTGCCCCTATGCGGAATGAGTGAGCAGCAAAACACGAAGCTTCCAAACCCATACCTGCTAAACACTTCCGCATGACACCAGTGAACTGGTATCTGGAGAGGAATGAACCGTCCCTATGACAAAGCAGTGGGCCCCCCCCCTGCCCCCAATCCCTGATACTCTCTAAAACAACGTACCGGACGCATCGTGGAACCATCCACTGCTCTCAGCGTCACCCTTTTTCCCCTCCCTTCCTGGTCCGTCTTGGACCTCCTAATCCAGAATTCCAGCACCCGCTCTGAACAAAAGACATCGGTCCACAACAAGCCTCCTCCTTTTACCTTGCTTGGTGAGACCAACTCCCCCACCCTTAACGCCCCAAAAACGGCGAAAGAAAAAGCCAACCGGAACAAAACAGTCTCCCACTCAGAGCTGCAGACCCCCACCAGCCGCTCCCCAAGCTTCTCTAACATATCAAACGACACTGGCCTCCGCCTATCCACCCTAACATTCCCCCTCCTATAACCCTTCATTGCCTGCCCAACAAGAAAACCCTTCGTTACGTCCGTCTGCCCTCTAAGTTTAAAACCAAAAGCCAACCCCCGCCACAAAGCCATTCACCTTTGCTATGGACCAGCCCAATTCTGATGCTCGACCAATAAAAAACAATATCGCTAGCATCCTATCCCTATCTGAAAAAACATCTCCCCAAAACCGCAACCAGCTGCACCATACTTGCCAAGCTGACTCATACGCCTCCCACGTCCTCTCCGTGACCGAGCCCCGTATCAAACGACTCACTCCCCGACAACCAGCCTCCACAGCTCCGATGGGCACTCCACTCCTGAAGACTAAGCCTCCGGGGCTAAGGCATGAAAGCGATCCCACTGAAACCGAGACAGAGCATCAGCAATGCAATTCTCTAACCCGGGCACATGAACAGCCACAATACAAGCATTCAGCCGTAAGCATTGCAAAACCAGTTCCCTCAACACTCTTATCACCGGAGGGGATGAAGCCGTGAGGTTATTAATAACAGCTACCACCCCCATGTTATCACAGTGAAACCTGAGCTTGCGATCTCTAAACTCCTCACCCCAAATAGACACCACCACCAGAATGGGGAATAACTCCAACAACGTCAAATTTCTCAAAAAACCCAGTTGCTTCCAGTCCTTTGGCCAACTGCCAGCACACCATTGGCCCCTACAATAAGCCCCAAAACCAGCCCCCCCCGCCGCATCTGTGTAAATCTCCCTGTCAAAATTAGTCTGTGCCTCACTCTGAATAAGGGACCTACCAATGTACTCCCGCAAAAATTACCCCCAGACCACCAAGTCGTCCTTATGCTCCTTTTTTAATCGCACAAAATGATGCGGCGCCCGAACTCCTGCCGTCGCTGCCGCCAATCTCCTGCAAAATACCCTGCCCATTGGCATGATTCTGCAAGCGAAGTTCAATTTGCCCAGCAACGATTGCAACTCTTTCAAAGTCAACTTCCGAGACTGTCGGGCCCTCTCCACCTCCTGTCGCAAGGACACCAACTTGTCCTCCGGCAACCGACATTCCAATGGAACAGAATCAATTAAAATGCCCAAAAAACTCAACTGTGTACAAGAACCCTCCGTCTTTTCCGGTGCAAAAGGAACCCCAAATCGCCGTGCAACCCAAACCACCGTTGCCAGCAAATTTTGATAGACCGCCGAGTCAGGCGGGCCCATAACAAGAAAATCGTCTAAATAATGAATAACTGACTGAATGGTAGAAACGTCTCGCACCACCCATTCCAAAAATGAACTAAATGCCTCAAAAAACGAACAAGAAATTGCACAACCCATCGGCAAACAACGATCCAAATAAAAACTTCCCTCCCAGTGGCAGCCCAGCAACCGTATGCTATCCGGATGCACCGGTAGCCGCCTAAAGGCCGCCTCAATATCAGTCTTTGCAAGCAATGCCCTCTGACCATACCGTCGTACCCACCGCACCGCCTCATCAAACGACGTGTACACCACCGAGCACAATTCGGGATCTATGCCGTCATTAACTGACAAACCCTTTGGATACGATAAATGATGAATAAGACGGAATTTGTTAGGCTCTTTTTTAGGCACCACACCCAAGGGAGAAACTACCAAACCCTCAACCGGAGGAAACTGAAATGGGCCAGCCATCCTGCCAAGCCCCACCTCCTTTTGAATTTTTTCTCTCACCACCTCTGGGTACAACAATGCTGACCGCAAATTTTTTAAAGAGAAAGGGACCTGATGCACCGGCGGAGGAATCCTGAAACCATCTTGAAAACCCTGAAACAAAAGAACTGCCCTATCCCTGTCCGGAAATCTATTTAGAAAGGGGGCCATCGCGTGCAGCCGAACTGGTGTCTCCCCCTTGGCTATTACCAGCACCGGGCTTACCTTTTCCCTTCTTAAAACATTTTGCTGCCCCATGTGAGGACCCACTGCAGTGCGAGCAGATATGTTTGAACTTACAACTGGTCCCATAGGTACATTGCCCCTCATTAAATTTCCAGCATGCCCCAGACTTGTCGCCCTGGCCACTGCTGCCACCGCTTCCTGCCTGAGACCCTCCGCCTGCACCCTCAAGAAAGGACTGACCATAACGCGATGGGGCCATGACCTTCAACCAAAGCCCAATATCCTTTTCATCCCACCTAATACTGGGACGAACTGCCTTTCTTTGGCGGAATTGCTCATCATACCGAAGCCATGCCTGGCCTCCGTATGTCCTATGTGCCTCTCCTATTGAATCTAAATAACAGAACAATGGTGAACAATTCTCCGGCGCCTTCTCACCCACCACACTTGCCAGTATAGCAAAAGCCTGTAACCAGTTCACAAAAGTCTGCGGTATCAGGCGCCACCTCCTTTTTTCCACTTCTTCCTTTTTACTATCATCCTTTTTTCCTCTATCCAGATTAAATTTTTCCAATGGAAGCAGAGAAAAAATCTCCACATATTCGTCCTTCCAGATTTTTTCCTTCGTCTCCTTTTTCAAATGAGCCCCCAATGGCCCCTCAAAACACACGTAGACCTCACCCTTTGGTCTATTATCTAACTTTATCGCATCCGCCTTATCTTTCTCTGTCTGAACAGACACCGAAACACCACTGGTAACTGTCTCACTGCCCTGACAAACACTCCCTCGGCTACCACCTAACACTGCTGCACTATCCTGGGTACCCACCCAAGCTGCCGTTGGAGACACTGCGCCCCTCCCCCCGTAACCGCGCTCCAGACACAACAAAATCTCCCGGACGCTACCTAATAGCTCCCTGACCCCGCTACCTTCTGCTGCCGGACCCCCCCCAACAGGGGCCGCACCCGGGAACGCCAACTGCTCCCCCAATCCTAAACCTAGCACATTTAAGTTCTGGGACGTACACAACACAGAGCCATACTCACCAGGCTGCACGGTTGCTGTGACACCGCCAACCGCCATTCCTGAATCCTGCCGTATGCTCAGCGCCGATCTCAACCTGGGGGGCTCCCGACCGCTTCTATCTGCCCCACCGCTGTCTCCCCTCACCTCCAAAAGGCTGGGGGTGGCAAAAGTCCAGATACATACAAGCTGTCAGGTTGCACAGGTGATTGCCCACTCTGTCCTCGGATGCTCTGGCACCTGCTCCTTGCTTGCTGTCTCCCCCTGCATTCATCCTCCTCGGTGCAGGGGTTGTCCTCAGCTGACCCAGCTGCAGGCACCTGAACAGGCACCTCAGCCGAAGGACCCACAGAAGGCCCCAGCATGTCACTGTGCAGGCCCCGCCTCCTCTGCTCTGACTCTCGGCCTCTCCAGTTTGCAGGACCCGAACTCCTTGCTTCTTCAGCACGTCGCCCAGCAGACCCTGCGACCGGAGCATCGCCGCCAGGGCCTGCCGCAGGATTCTTCCGTCCACGCTGCCGAGGAGGTGCAGGCCTCGCTCCGACCACGCTTTGCAGCCTGCCACCTCCCGCAGCCCCAGGCTGGCTGGCCGGATTCCTCCCCGACCGCGAGCGCCGACCTGATGGAGCGTTCCGTCGCCAGCTGGTGGGAGGTTCCCCGGAGGGGCTCCGTAGCCGACGCCTGGAGCGAGGGGTTGTCTCTGGGCTTAGTCTCTCTGGAGGCCTGGTCCTCCGTTGCCTCCGTCCAAGCCCCTCCGTGCTGCGCTGCGGCTCCATATCACCCAGCAGGCTGGACACCTGCTCCTGCAGCCAGACCTCACCCCGCACGCCTGCAGCCGCCCTCAGCTGCCCCAGCAAAGCCTCCATATTCGCCATAAGGTTGGTGACTGTGGGAGAGGGTACACTCCAGTTATTGAGGCACCCTAAAATGGCTCCTCTTCCCGCACTTTTTCTATGAATTACCCCCACCCCATGTCACATGCCCCTCCCCCATCTCCTTCCCTTAAAGCTACCCCTCCATTCCCTCATGGACCAACCCCTGTCATGTGGGCCTCTGCTTATTTTCCGCTCCGGCCCTTTCTTTTGTGCCAACTGCTATGGGAATGTACAACAATAACATTAGTGTTAAATCATCAAGGTGAATGTTTCCTTCTTTATTTATTCTACTTTTCAGTTTACCCACGGTGTATGGCCTAATCTAATGTATCTTCTGTTGACTCTACTGTTTTGTCCATTAAGTAATTCATGTTATCATTTAAGTTGTGCTGCTGTGATACCATAATTTGCCACGGGATCAATAAAGTGTATCGTATCGTATCGTATAAATAATTTTGGTTCCTAATTGACCTAAAACAGGAAAGGTTTATTCTGATTTCATGTCAGATAGTGAGGAAAAACCTGCAGATGTGTCTTTATAGAGAGTGGATGGAAACTTCTGGTTTCAACTGTATGTGTAGGGTCCATGCACATGACATTGACATGTGCACAGCTTATATAGGCCACATCATGGCTTCAAATAAAGGATCAGATGGGGCCTCAGTGAGGCCCATATATTATCCTTTAAAATGTCCATATTACCAAAATTATCATATAACATTACCAATAGTTTTAACAAATAGAAAGGGATAAGAAATTATGGCAAAACTTCCCTAAAGGACCCAATGAGCATACAAGTAGTGATGCTGCTGAAGAAACATGCTAGATACATGCCTGCTGTATGTGTATGGAGCAATTAATATAGAAGTACAGATGTGAAAAGGGTTGAACAGTGCTTAGACAGTCATTATAGTTAACACAAAAAGAATAAATGAGATTTGGATATACTAAAAAGGATATTTAAAAATGTGGGCAGGACCGCCATGGGGACAAACATTAGTCCCACAATTTAAAGCATATCCATTAACTTAAGTGTGTTATTATATTTATGTAAAGCAAACACTTAATGTTTATTTTAGTGAACGACAAGCATCAACCTGTCTGAGGGCTGAACTCTATTATTTAGGAACTATATCATCCCTCTATGAATTCAAAATTTCAAAAATTCATGATTAAAAAAATCCAAGAATTCTGAGATTAGGAATCTAGATGTCACTAAGGTTTCAGCTCTGATAAACATGCAGGAATAATGGAAATATGGACTAGATAAAGGATATAGCCATAAGGTAAGCATAGCCAACAATGTATCTAGGGGGAAAGGCAAGGCATTTGTATCTGGTGCAGCCAGCAGAGGGGCATCGTCAGGTCACCTGATTTAGATATACTAAAAAGGATATTTAAAAATGTGGGCAGGACCGCCATGGGGACAAACATTAGTCCCAGAATTTAAAGCATATCCATTAACTTAAGTGTCTTATTATATTTATATAAGTCAAACCCTTAAGGGTGCTTTACATGCTGTGACATCGCTAGCGATTGCTAGCGATGTCGAGTGTGATAGCACCCGCCCCCGTCGTACGTGCGACATTTGGTGATTGCTGCCGTAGCGAACATTATCGCTACGGCAGCGTCACACGGACATACCTTGTCAGCGACGTCGCTGTGACCGCCGAACAATCCCTCCTTCAAGGGGGAGGTGCGTTCAGCATCATAGCGACGTCATTGCGGCGTCACTAAGTGGCCGGCCAATAGAAGCGGAGGGGCGGAGATGAGCGGGACGTAACATCCCGCCCACCTCCTTCCTTCCTCATTGCCGGTGGAGGCAGGTAAGGAGATGTTCGTCGCTCCTGCAGTGTCACACATAGCGATGTGTGATGCCGCAGGAACGAGGAACAACATTGCTACGTACGAGACAACGATTTTTTTTTTTGGATGACCTCTCCAAAACCAATGATTTTTGTCTCTTTTGTGATCGTTTAAGGTCGCTCGTACGTGTTACACGCTGCAATACTGCTAACGACGCTGGATGTGCGTCACAAACACCGTGACCCCGATGATAAATCGTTAGCGATATCGCAGCCTGTAAAGCCCGCTTTAATGTTTATTTTAGTGAAAGACAAGCATCAACCTGTCTGAGGGCTGAACTCTATTATATAGGAACTATAACATCTCTCTATGAATTCTAAATTTAAAAATTTCATAATTAAAAAAATGCAAGAATTCTGAGATTAGGAATTTAGATGTGACTAAGGTTTCAGCTCTGATAAACATGCAGGAATAATGG
This sequence comes from Anomaloglossus baeobatrachus, assembly GCF_048569485.1. Lineage (NCBI taxonomy): Eukaryota > Metazoa > Chordata > Amphibia > Anura > Aromobatidae > Anomaloglossus > Anomaloglossus baeobatrachus. Next base: position 56,850,024 of record NC_134357.1, on the reverse strand, counting down.
ATATATGGACTAGATAAAGGATTTAGCCATAAGGTAAGCATAGCCAACGGCGTATCTAGGGGGGGCAGGCAGGGCATTTGTAGCTGATGCAGCCAGCAGAGTGGCGCGTCAGGCCACCTGATGCGGTGGTCCAAGGTGTCTCCCCAATGGTTGCATTTTGCCGCCCCCGTAGTAGTAATCGAACGTTTTCTGAGCTGGCTGTCAAGGTGACAGTTGTCTCGGAGAAGGTGAAATGTGTTGGCTCCTATTAATCAATTGTATTTGCATATTTCAGGTGGAAGTGCAGTTGAATCCCTGACGGCTGACACCTTCCAGGTCAGGGCGACATCAGCACTGTGATCAGGTAAGCTGATCATGCTACTAACATTATTCCTTGCTGCCACATAGGCGGCAGAAGTTTGGTATGGTAAGTGCCCCAGTGGAGCTCAAAACACCAAATATTTTTTGTAACTAGGGGAAGGAAGGGGAAAGATATTTGAGTTAGTTGTATGGGAAGAGAGGGTGGGGGCAATGTATACAGACTAACTATGGGGAGCAAGGGGGGAATATATACAGACACAGTATGGGCAGTGAGGGGAAATGGGTGCGGACACAGTATGAAGAGCAAGAGTGGTGAATTCGAATACACAGTAAATCTTTTTTTTTTTATTGTTATATAGCGCTAACATATTCCGCAGTGCTTTACATACATCACAAACACTGTCCCCATTGGGGCTCACAATCTAAATTCCCTATCTGTATGTTTTTGGAGTGTGGGAGGAAACCGGACTACCCGGAGGAAACCCACGCAAACACGGGGAGAACATACAAACTCCTTGCAGATGTTGTCCTTGATGGGAATTGAACGCAGTATGGTCTGAGAGGGTGAGGGAATGTATACAGACACTGCATGGGGAGTGAGGAGGGGGAGTGTATATAATGACAGTATGGGGAGCAATCAGGGGAGAAGAAATTTGAGGACACAGTATGGAGAGCAAGGGGGGAAATTTGAGGGCAGTATGGGGAGCAAGGGGAAAAGAAATTTGAGGACTGTATTGGGAGCAAGGGGGTAAATTTGAGGACAGAGGATGGGGAGCAAGGGGGTGTGATAAGTGCAGAGATACTGAGGAAACAGTATGGAATGAGAAAATGAGAGTGTGAAGAGGGGCCCTAGTATATAAAGGAGAGGCAGTTTGGAGGATATGTACCATAAGAGGGACAGTGTCAGCATCATATTTTGTGCAGAAAATGCAAGGAGGAGCAATTATTAATGTGACGCCCTGGCCTATCAGGTCGTCATAGGGTATTGTGCAATCTACACTTCTGCACAGTATCCACCCTCCTTGGTTACGGGTCCTGGTCCTTTGGTGTTGCTAACAGCTTAGCCAATCAAAATCCTAGGAACACTTTACACTGTACCCACCAGACACACCATTGGGGAACCTGAAGGGAATAGGGCCACCCATATGGGGGGTTGGTAAGGGAAAGTGAGAAAGTGACAGTGGAGCTGAAGAGAGAGTGAAGGGAACCAGGAGAGGAAGGAGGTGCAAGGTGACTCTCTGAGAGAGAGAGGTCACCGGCCTGGAGCAGGGCTCCTGAAGTTACTAGGTGGCAGACGTTGGCCTGGGCCTGGTAGGAGCTGGAACCCCAGTCGCAGGGGATTGTGTCAAGGAGCACGGACTGACGAGGAGGGCAGCCGGCGGCCTTGAGCTATCACCGGGCAGGGGCCAGGTGAACCCTGAGAGCTAGCTCACTCCATTAGCCATACGGGTGTGCAGGACTCGAAGAGTTTTATACCTGAGGGTCCAAATAGAGACAAAGATGCTAAGGAAAAGGCCACAGGCTAACAGCAACACCAAGGGCACGGACCCAAGCGTGCTCCCTACAAGCTGTAGTGGTGCTCAGAACTCTGGTTTACAAGCTGTCGGTGTTAATTCTGGACTGAGTGAGTACACTGGAAACCCCTTTTCCTATCGCCCACGGAACCCCAATCACCAACCATCCAATGGGCCCCGGGACACAAACCCTCTAGCCACGGAGGGGTTAAACATCTGGCTGCTGCACCAGCGTCACCGGGCTCCCCAACAGCAGCGGTGGTCCCTCACATTACCACGCACCATGGGTGGCGTCATGAACTTTCTAACTCCCTTGTACATATTCCCCCTCTTCTTTTGATTCGAGTGTCCGCGCGGACCTCCCGGATCCGGAGACCCCTCGAGCCACCGCGGCTCTGGATCTGAGCGGCTTGGCCGCTGGCACGGGGGCGGTATATTTATTCAGGGACAGCATAGGCCAGAAGAATGGAGAACATGAAACTCTGTACAGACGAGCGGTGAATGTGAAAAGTCATCATAGTGTTGTCAGAGTTTTGCTTAAAACTCGCTGAGTGTAATGGCGGCATCAGACACTGTTCACACTACAGATTCTGACACTCCACACTGTAGTTAGTTTGCTGTTTCTGAGTTACATAGGCAGACTTGGGTGTCGACTAGCTGTGTGCTCACTAATGATCAGGTTAGCAAGAGATAGGATCACATGTTGTTGGAAACTCCCCACCTTTTGAAGATGGTGGAATCTTTCTTCCCATGCCGATTATAGTTTATTGCTGTGTTGGTCTGTGTACTGGTGTGTCCCAGTTCTGCTTGTGATTATATTGCGTGGTGCTTGGAGTTGTTGTGGAATTTTCTCGCTGTCTTGTTATTTCCTTCCTGCTCCTACTTTCCTCCTTACCACTTATTGTCTTTTACTTTTGTGTGCGTGTGCTGTGAGATAGAGTTTTGGTTTCCAATGTTTGTCTATCTCTGTTGATGTTATCACACTACAGTCCCAGCCCTCTCCTGGTTTAGGGTGGAAGGGGGTATAATATCAGGGCTGGTAAGGAGCAGGGTCAGGATGGTGGCTCAGACATCCCCACCTTCAGAGGCTAAAAGTGTGCAGCGCATGTGCTGTGAGTATTCAGAAGCCTGTAGTCACCAAGTCTGTTGGAAAATCTAAATATACCTCTGGCATAGCAAACAAAGGCATTCATTATACACTGGCTTGGCACTGGAGGGTCCTATTTACCAGTATTACAAAGATATGCTGAGTCACAAGATCTATGTAAACTGTTTTTGTTTATTGTCTCAACTTGTCACCTCTCCTACTGCACTAAAAAAGTGTGTATAAAAGAATACATGCCTGGGCTGCTGTCATTACTGAGCCAGAACTGATCTATTTTCCAGTCTAGTAATGTATAATAGAATTTAATTTGTGGTTATTTTTTCGGGTGTTGCATGTGGCACGAGTCCTTAGGGGTACTTTGCACACTACGATATCGCAAGCCGATGCTGCGATGCAGAGCGCGATAGTCCCCGCCCCCGTCGCAGCTGCGATATCATGGTGATAGCTCCGTAGCGAACATTATCGCTACGGCACCTTCACATGCACTCACCTGTCCTGCAACCTCGCTCTGGCCGGCGATCTGCCTCCTTCCTAAGGGGGCGGGTCGAGTGGTGTCACAGCGACGTCACACGGCCGGCGGCCAATAGAAGCGGAGGGGCGGAGATGAGCGGGACGTAAACATCCCGCCCACCTCCTTCCTTCCGCATTGCAGACGGGATGGAGGTAGGAGATGTTCCTTGCTCCTGCGGCTTCATACACAGCGATGTGTGCTGCCGCAGGAACGAGGAACAACATCGTACTGTCGCTGCAGCCAAAATAATGAAAATGACCGACACTACACCGATCATACGATACCGACGCTTTTGCGTTTGGTAATCGTAGTTAAAACGATTTACACACTACGATATCGCCTGCGACGCCGGATGTGCATCACTTTCGATTTGACCCCACCAACATCGCACCTGCGATGTCGTAGTGTGCAAAGTGCCCCTTAGAGTGCTATATTCTGGTCTAGCGGACCCTTTGTACCTTCTGCTTTAGCTTGAGAATTTGTGTACGAAGTCTAATGATGAATGGATTATTATATCCTGCCATCTGCTGGTCACACTGTATGTGTGATTTATCACTTTCTCTACTCTGTGTAGATGAAACATTCATTTTTTTTCATGAGAAAATGAAATATTGTTAACTATTATTTCTGTGAATACTGACGTTTTATAGCAATACCGTCTGTTGGAAAAAAACAGTAAAACAATCATTTTTTTTATAAAGTTTTATTTAATTTAAAATGCAATATTAAATAATTGTAAAAAAAAGTAAAGAATTCCATGACTGAAGATCTAAGCAAGTGCTCTGCAACCTTTATATACACCTTTTAGTCATTTTCATTTTTGCATAATGTATAAAAAGTGGTTTTAATGATTCATTTTGTTCACTTGCTTCATTATCGAGCAAGATCTAAAACCTTTTGTTATGTAATTTATAGGGAAACATATAGGTTGTGGCTCAGTGATAAATTTAGAAATATTAAGCAAAACTACTAATTACAGAATAATCAAAATCTGCATGATTACTTTATGGCAAGTAATGCTGCTAACGGTATAGGGGGACTTTTCACTATTTCACATTTCTGCTCATGACTTTTAGAAATAGAGATAATCTGTCAGCAAGTTTTTCTATGTAATAAGAGAGCAGGAGGGGCAATGAGCCTGATTTAAGCGATGTGTTACTTATTAGGCTGTGTTTTTGTTTCAATAAAATCAGTGTTTTATCAGCAAGAGATTATCACTAGCGGACTAGGTGTCTTGTGCTTCATAGTCCATCCCCGCCCCTACTTCTGGTTAGAAGCTTTCTGTCAGTATACAGTGTACACAGTAAGCTGCCAATCAGTGTGGTGGGTGGGGTTATACACAGCTCATCATTCCAAGATCTGCTAGATCACCATCAGAAAAAAATGGTTCTGCACATATCAAACTAAGTGATATATCACTGAAATCATGTTTTCTGTCCCTACATCATGCTGCTATCAGACTACATAGCAAAAACTTGCTGACAGATTCCGTTTTATATCACTCAAATCAGGTTTTCTGTCCCTACATCATGCTGCTATCAGATTACATAGCAAAAATTTGCTGGCAGATTCCCTTTTATATCGCTGAAATCAGGTTTTCTGTCCCTACATCATGTTGCTATCAGATTACATAGCAAAAACTTGCTGGCAGATTCCGTTTTATATCGCTGAAATCAGGTTTTCTGTCCCTACATCATGCTGCTATCAAATTACATAGCAAAAACTTGCTGGCAGATTCCGCTTTATATCGCTGAAATCAGGTTTTCTGTCCCTACAGCATGCTGCTATCAGATTACATAGCAAAAACTTGCTGGCAATTTCCGTTTTATATCGCTGAAATCAGGTTCAGTCCCTACAGCATGCTGCTATCAAATTGCATAGCAAAAACTTGCTGGCAGATTCCGTTTTACATCACTGAAATCAGGTTTTCTGTCCCTACATCATGCTGCTATCAGATTACATAGCAAAAACTTGCTGGCAGATTACGTTTTACATCACTGAAATCAGGTTTTCTGTCCCTACATCATGCTACTATCAGATTACATAGCAAAAACTTGCTGGCAGATTCCGGTGTATATCGCTGAAATCAGGTTTTCTGCCCCTACATCATGCTGCTATCAGATTACATAGCAAAAACTTGCTGTCAGATTCCGTTTTACATCACTGAAATCAGGTTTTCTGTCCCTACATCATGCTACTATCAGATTACATAACAAAAACTTGCTGGCAGATTCCGGTTTATATCGCTGAAATCAGGTTTTCTGCCCCTACATCATGCTGCTATCAGATTACATAGCAAAAACTTGCTGGCAGATTCCGTTTTACATCACTGAAATCAGGTTTTCTGTCCGTACATCATGCTACTATCAGATTACATAGCAAAAACTTGCTGGCAGATTCCGTTTTATATCGCTGAAATCAGGTTTTCTGTCCCTACATCATGCTGGTATCAGATTACATAGCAAAACCTTGCTGGCAGATTCCGTTTTATATAGCTGAAATCAGGTTTTCTGTCCCTACAGCATGCTGCTATCAGATTACATAGCAAAAATTTGCTGGCAGATTCCGTTTTATATCACTCAAATCAGGTTTTCTGTCCCTACATCATGCTGCTATCAAATTACATAGCAAAAACTTGCTGGCAGATTCCGTTTTATATCACTCAAATCAGGTTTTCTGTCCCTACATCATGCTGCTGTCAGATTACATAGCAAAAACTTGCTGGCAGATTCCGATATATTGTCTGTGTAACATAACATATTTGGAGCTGTAATTTGGCATCCACAGAAGTTTATTAAACACCATGGAACCTCTAGATGTCTCCGATCTCATTCAGAGATACACTGTCCAATTCTTTATGAATCTTACAAAAAAGTAATAATTTACATTCTGTCAAATGTTTAATTGCAAAACTGTTTTCCTCTAGAATCATTGGTCTAGAAGAGAATATCTAAAATATGGCGCTGTATCGAACACCCTATACTAGTTGCCTGTAAAGCATTAGTGGCTAGGTATGATTGACACAGTAACAAATGCTTTATATAAAATACATTAAAGAGAAAACATTTATTTAGTTTCTTTCTGTCTTGAGATTAAGATAGAAGCGAATTCCTGATTTCCTCTTTTAAATAACATTAACTAACAGCTTTACCATTGAGTCAAACGCCCTTGATAATGAGAAATAATCTGCATTATTAAATAAATAAATAATTAAAATAATATTAAATCTTCTAAAATATATTAAATAATTGCATTTTCACATGATTCTGCATGTATGATCCAAATATTCCCCTGCATCAGGACCTGCAAACACAAAAAGAATAAGTGAGATTTGGCTATAGTACAAAGAATATAGGAAAAAGTGGGCAGGTCTGCCATGGGGGCAAACATCAGCCCTGTATTGAGAGTAGCACTAGTGCATTTTATGCAATTCATATAAAGCAAAAACTTAGAGGTTGTACACTACTTTTACATTGATGGCCTATCCTTAGAACAGGTCATCCATGTCTGATCGGCTGGGGTCCGATACCCTGCACCTCCGCCCATCAGCTGTTTTTGGTGCCGGAGGCAGCAGGAAATGCTCAGATCCGAAGCTGCCCCGTCTTCTGATAGCGGCCGGATACTGCACATACACTTCCTATTCAAATCAATGAGAGGTGCATGTGCAGTGCCCGGCCGCGGCTACTATTGGAAGATGAGCAGCTCCGGAACTGAGCATTTCCTTTGGCACTGAGAACTGCTGATCAGAGGGGGTGTCAGGTGTCGGACTCCGGACGATCAGACATTGATGACCCATCCTAAGGATAAAATATTCTAAATGTCGGAATGCTTGCGTTAGCAATTTAGACCTGACTTAGCTCTGTGTAACATGCAGTATTAATGGATTAATGAACTAGAGAATTGTTTAAAGGCCGCTAAAGCGATGCCGTTGGGGTCACGGATTTTGTGACGCACATCCGGCCGCGTTAGCGATGTCGTTGCGTGTGACACTTATTAGCGATTTAGAATCATTGCAAAAACGTTCAAAATCGCTAATCGGTGACATCCCCCCTAATCTCAATTATCGTTGCTGCTGCGTGTACGATGTAGTTCGTCGCTCCTGCGGCAGCACACATCGCTATGTGTAACACTGCAGGCATGAGGAACCTCACCTTACCTGCGCCCGCCGGCAATGAGGAGGGAAGGAGGTGGGCGGGATGTTACGTCCCGCTCATCTACGCCCCTCCGCTTCTTTTGGGCGGCCGCTTAGTGATGCCGCTGTGACGCCGAAAGAACCGCCCCCTTAGAAAGGAGGTGGTTCGCTGGTCACAGCGACGTCGCTAGGCAGGTAAGTATGTGTGATGGGTCCACACGATTTTGTGTGCCACGGGCAGCGATTTGCCCGTATCGCACGTTGGTTATAAATGACTTAGGGTGGCTTTACACGCTGCGACATCGCTAGCCGATGCTAGCGATGGCGAGCGTGATATCGGCATAACGATGGGGGTGGGTGCTATGTGAAGATCGCTGCCGTAGCGAACATTATCGCTATGGCAGCGTCACACGTACTTACCTAAGGGGGGCGGTTCGCTCGGCGTCACAGCGACGTCACTAAGCGGCCGCCCAATCAAAGCGGAGGGGCGGAGATGAGCGGGACGAACATCCCGCCCACCTCCTTCCTTCCTCATTGCTGGCGTGTGGCAGGTAAGGAGAGGTTCCTCGTTCCTGCGACGTCACATGTAGCAATGTGTGCTGCCGCAGGGACGAGGATCAACTTCGCCCAAGCGACAGCAGCGATAATTGGGAGAGGACCCCCATGTCAACGAGGAGCGATTTTGGACGGTTTTTGCAATGATCCAAAATCGCTCCTAGGAGTCACACACAACGAGATCGCTACAGCGGCCAGATGTGCGTCACAAAATCCGTGACCCCAACAAGATCGCTGTAGCGATATCGTAGCGTGTAAAGCCCGCTTAAGTGACCAAATGTAGAACTGGTGCAGGAAGGTTGAACTAGATGGACCTAGGTCTTTTTTCAACCTAAGTAACTATGTAACTATTGCACAAACGATGGGGGCGGGTACGCACTCTAGCGATATCGGTACCGATATCGCAGCGTGTAAAGCGGCCTTTAGAGTTTTGTTTAAAGGGGTTGTTCACTACTACGGTATATCACTCTTTCTTAACTGCTATAGTGCAAAACAATATACTGTATTGAAAATTATAACGCGGAAATGTAAGGAAGTTGACGGCACATCCATCCGAGTAAACACAGTTTTCGTTATTGAGCTATCCGGAAAATAGGTAGATCCACGCAATGAACTATAAAAACCAGACATGTTTCTGGTGAGACAAATGTAAACGCCCTTAATGAAGTGAGTATGTGGTTTGTTTATTATTTTTTGTGGGGTATTATAGCAGGTAAGAAGGGTTGGGCAGTACTGGACAACCCCTTTGATACGTAAAGCATGCAAAATAAGCAAAATATTAGATTACATCCAAATTAAATATTTTTTTGTACCTTAAACACAGGGGTTTTCATAGGTCACCTCAATACGTCTTGCTGTTTATAGTAAAAAAAAAAAAAAAAAAGAGGCGTTAGATAAATGAAGCCAACCAGAAATGTTAGAGGTGTGATTGACACAGAAATTCTCTGTTTAGTGCTCTCTGAAGCTAATAACTACGGATGACTGAATACCAAAATATCTGACTTCGCGAATATCCAACGAATAGGTCACCACTATTCAACTATTTGCGAATATTCAACGCGCAATGTAAGTCTATGGGAAACCAGAATAATTTCACGTTGGACCTAACGGCGAGCTGCGGTCACTAAGGAAAAGGCTGAAATGGATGGAAAAAGGCAGAATCTCTCTCAGCTCCTCTCCTTTTCCTCCGTTGTGCTGGAAGCCGGAGAAGCGGGGACTATATATGTATCATTCCCGGAAGCTGCGGCAACGTGTATGTAGATGACGCTGTGCGGCCAAGTCAATCACAGTAACACCACAACAAAGATGGCTGCGGCGTTACTGTGAGAGCAAGCAACATCAGATGTGTTCATTGGCTGGAAAGCAGGCACCAGGAAGTCAGAAATGAAAATGAAAGTATTGGAGCAGATGTTCTTTTATTCGTCGGATACCGAATGGCGCGAATAGCCTGTTATCCATCGGATACCGAATATTGGCGAATACATTCGCTCTACCCTACTAATAACCAATATTCACCCAACAACATGAAAGTTACATGCATGACATCTCTGTACATGTAATTCTCATGTATGTATGGTTGTGGCATTGAGCATTATAAGCCAAATAAACTCTGTATTTGATAAATAGAATTTTAAAGGCCCTTCCCGTAATAGCACCTTGGTGTCCTACTACCCTTCACCCCTGCTGTCACACGGTGTCTGTTGCAAAACTAACCGAGTTTCAGGGCTACTTCTGACACCGTTCACACAGCAGAGTCAGACACTGCACACAATGCTGCTTTTGAGTTGCACAGACGTCGACCAGCTGTGCTCTGGTTAGTAATCGGGCTTGCAGGAGTTAATTTCTGCTAGTCTGTGGATTACTGCTTGAGTCATATGTTGCAGGAGACCTATCACAGTCATCTCTGACCTTTTTAAGATGGTGGAGCCTGTTCTCCCATGCCGATGATAGCTTTATGCAACCCCAGTCCTTGTGCGTTGTTACCAGTTGTTATTGAACTTCTGTGTGCTGTTTGGTGTGATGTGGAAATACTCTTGTTGTCCGATTATTTCCTCCCTTCCTTTAGTATTCTCCTGATCATGTATTATCTATACCTCTGTGAGTGATTGCTATGAGTCTGAGTTTTTGTTTCCTCCAGTCTATGTGTGTGGGATTTATCACTCCTGTCCCGGCTCTCTCCTGGGTGGAGGGAGGGGGTCACTAGACCAGGTTTGTTCAGGAGCTAGAGTAAGGGAGGTGGCCCAAACATCATCACCTTCAGACATATCTTTGGGACCAGGGTCAGCTAGAGTTGACCTAGCCTGAGGGCCAGTTTAGGCTCCCCTGTTACTAGTGATACCGTCACACCCTGTGACACCTCCCTGGCTCATAATAAAGTGGATAGCCTTTATAAATAAAGAACAATTGTGGTTTCCAGCACTCCTCATGAAGGTACAAACAAATATCCACTGTTACCCATTCAATGGAAAAAAAAATCATTGCACAACAGACACAACCCAGAAATATATATATTTATATTTATATTGTTTTTAAACTTGGTTAAAATTACAAGTTCTACATAGTTTGTCTATGCATCGAGACAAAGGATGTAATTATTGAAATTCATGAATATTCACTTACAGGTCTCATAATAGTCTTTCAGATACACCATAGCTGGCAGCAAGTTTTGCACTTCGCTTTGTTGTTCCATCTCTATATAGAGTTCCACTGGTGTAGTCTTAATCTACATGGAGAGAAGAGAAAACAAAGGGAATGACCTTCCTGTATATATTCACTCAGCGTGTGTAACAGAATTTCCCTGTGTTTATTTCAAATTCCTCTAATTTGACGTGTGAGAGAATGTTTGTCAAATATAAGTGCATCTCAATGAAGTAGAATATCATCAAAAAGTTAATTTATTTCAGTAATTCAGTACAAAAAGGGAAACGCATATATTATATAGAGTCATTACACACAAAGGGATCTTTTCCTATACATTATATAGAGTCATTACACACAGAGTGATCTATTTCATGTGTTTATTTCTGTTAATGCTGATGATTATGGCTTACAGCCAATGAAAACCCAAAAGTCATTATCTCAGAAAATTAGAAAAATTACCACAAAACACCTGCAAAGGCTTCCTAAGTGTTTAAAATGGTCCCTTTGTCTGGTTCAGTAGGCTACATAATCATGGGGATGACTGCTGACTTGACAGATGTCCAGAAGGCAGTCATTGACATACTCCACAAAGAGGGTAAGCCACAAAAGGTCATTGCTAAAGAAGCTGGCTGTTCACAGAGTGCTGTATCCAAGCATATTAATGGAAAGTTGAGTGGAAGGAAAATATGTGGTAGAAAAAGGTGCACAAGGAACCGGGATAACCGCAGCCTTGAAAAGATTGTTAAGAAAAGGCCATTCAAACGTTTGGGGGAGATTCACAAGGAGTGGACTGCTGCTGGAGTCAGTGCTTCAAGATCCACCACACACAGACATATCCAGGACATGGGCTACAACTGTAGCCTCCCTTGTGTGAAGCCGCTCATGTCCAATAGACAACGCCAGAAGCATCTTACCTGGGCCAAGGAGAAAAAGAACTGGACTGTTGCTCAGAGGTCCAAGGTGTTGAATTCAGATGAAAGTAAATTTTGCATTTTATATGGAAATCGTGGTCCCAGAGTCTGGAGGAAGAGTGGAGAGGCCACAATCCAAGCTGCTGAGGTCTAGTGTGAAGTCTCCACAATCAGTGATGGTTTGGGGAGCCATGTCATCTGCTGGTGTAGGTCAACTGTGTTTTATCAAGACCAAACTCAGCACAGCCGTCTACCAGGAAATTTTAGAGCACTTCATGCTTCCCTCTGCTGATAAGATTTTTGGAGATGAAAATTTAGATTTCCAGCAGGACTTGGCACCTGTCCACACTGCCAAAACTACCAATACCTGGTTTAGTAACCACAGTATCACTGTGCTTGATTGGCCAGCAAACTTGCCTGACCTAAACCCCATAGAGAATCTATGTGGTATTGTCAAGAGGAAGATGAAAGACACCAGACCCAACAATGCAGAAGAGCTCAAGGCTGCTATCAAAGCAACCTGAGCTTCCATTACACCTCAGCAATGCCACAGGCTGATCGCCTCCATGCCACGCCACATTGATACAATAATTCATGCAAAAGGAGCCCCAACCAAGTACAGAGTACATTTTCTGTACAGATTTTTCAGTAGGCGCCAACATTTCTGAGTTTAAAATCATTTTTTCAGTTGGTCTTATATAATATTCTAATTTTCTGAGATAATGACTTTTGGGTTTTCATTAGCTGTAAGCCATAATCATCAATATTAACAGAAATAAACACGTCAAATAAATCCCTCTGTGTGTAATGACTCTATATAATATATAGAAATAGATCCCTCTGTGTGTAATGACTCTATATAATATATAGGAATAGATCCCTCTGTGTGTAATGACTCTATAATATATAGGAATAGATCCCTCTGTGTGTAATGACTCTATATATTATATATGAATAGATTCTCTGTGTGTAATGACTCTATACAATATATAGGAATAGATCCCTCTGTGTGTAATGACTCTATATAATATATAGGAATAGATCCCTCTGTGTGTAATGACTCTATATAATATATAGAAATAGATCCCTCTGTGTGTAATGACTCTATATAATATATAGAAATATATCTCTCTATGTATAATGACTCTATATAATATATAGGAATAGATCCCTATCTGTGTAATGACACTATAATATATAGGAATAGATCCCTCTGTGTGTAATGACTCTATATATTATATAAAAATAGATCCCTCTGTGTGTAATGACTCTATAATATACAGGAATAGATCCCTCTGTGTGTAATGACTCTATAATATATAGGAATAGATCCCTCTGTGTGTAATGACTCTATGTAATATATGTGTTTCCCTTTTTGTATTGAATTACTGAAATAAATTAACTTTTTGAGGATATTCTTAAGTTACTGAGAAGAACTTATAGTTTATTATAGTTTTCAATCCGATTTGTATTTTCTATTATTTGGTAAATAAATGAATCGCAGCCAAGTCTGCCTTTACCTCGTCTAGATAGATTGTAAGATCAGTCGGGCTACTGTCCACTCTCTTCACCAGGCTGTTCGCTAAGAGCTGGGAAAATAAAACCGAGAATGTTATGGAAGATAATGTAGTAATGTATGTAGCATATAGGATGAGCAATGGAAGAAAACAATCTGAAGACACATATGGTTCAGATAGACGACACCAGGAAAGGACTTGGTGTACATTGTCATGGCAAAGGTTAGGAGAAATTTGGATCAAAAATATAATTAAAGTAGTTGTCTACTAGTAAGGAATATGGTTATAATTAAAGGAAATTCCATAACTGAGGTTCCATAGTGTGGCGCCCCTGAGGCTTCCGTCGCCACAGGAACATTGCGCCCCAGCCAGAGGCGTAATGTCCCATCCTGGGTAAGGAAGGGAGTGAACGCCGGTCCACAGGCAAATTCACACTACACCCATTGTTAGGTACACACAGGGACCAGGGACAGTGGCAGCAACCCTCCCATGCTGCATGCTGGGAGGGGCCGTAAGACCCATCCCTGCTCCCGTAGGGTAGTAGCTGAGCAACTGGGTGGGTGGGAGGAGCCACCCGAGAGCAGAGTAGAAAGGAAGGTCAAAAGAGAGTTTCAGTTTACCTCAGGGAGGAGTGGAGGGAGGAGGTCTGTGGGAGGCAGAGGAGACAGACAGTCTGCAGGAGGCAGAAGAGAAAGAAGAAGTAGTGCTCTAGTCAGCCAGGAGCAAGAGAAGAAAGTGACGCTTCCTGGTGAAGACCCTGGGACTCAGAGGGTCCAGGTGACACCAAGCCGAGAAAAGAAGGGATTCCAGGGCCACAGAGAGCTTTCAGGCTCGTGGCCTGTTCCACAGGAACATCGGTGGAGGGATCAAGCTGCAAACAGGGGACGGTCCCTAGAAACCGGAGGAGGAAAAATCATCTCCAACAGTAAAAACCGAGGCCCAGGGAAAGCTGCAAGCTCCCCGGGCCACAGCCCACAGCAGAACCTCTAGAAAGGGGGTAAATTACCGACAGGCAAGCCCCTGGCCCGGAGGCTGTAGTGGAGGCCGAGCCAGGTTCAGCCAACAAGGGCAAGGCTTAAGGAGACGGCTGAGAAAGGGAACACATAGAGGGGTGCACCGGCTTTCACTCCAGGATCTACTCAGGAATGGCGGAGGTCCCTGACAGTGGGTTCCAGCAGTCCAAAGGCACCAGTGTGCTGAAGCCCAGGAACTGTGAGTAAAGATCTTGAAATTGCACCCCCTGATGTTGTCTCCGTTATTCCGCCTGCACTATTCCATCACTGCATAGACACTTACAAGCACCAACTGTGCCCCGGGGTCCAGGTCCACCTGTGGGGAGCAGTCCCACCATTGCTGCCATTCCATCACCCCGGAGGCCCCATACAGCAGCGGCGGCTTACTAGCCGCAAACCACAGGTGGCGTCACGACAAATATAAACTTTATTCACCCCCAAGTCATCAGCCATATTAATTGACCCCACCAGGGTACGGAGTTGGGCCCAGCCACCACTTACCTCCCCTGGACTAGTCCGGCCCGGCACCGGGTGTCCCATAGCCCTGGGGTGGGCGAGTCAATAGCATTATGCTGTGCATGTGATAGTCTGAGTTCACATGTCCAGTAATCATCTGTTATAACGGATCTAGCAGCCATCCATTGTCAAAAAGGTTCTACAAACACAACGCTCTAATGTGCGGGCGCTGCCATTGCTCCATTACAAGGGGCATTTTATAACCCCTGTTCTCGGGACTAGTGGAGGTTCCATCAATGGGGTCTTTTGCACATAGCAATTTACTTCATATCCAGTTGATAGGTAAAAACCTGGTGAATTGGGATAACACCTTTTAAGATATGTCACCAGATATTTTTCATTACAAATTTTGCATAATAATAAATAAGTCTCTTGGACTTGATAGGGCTGGTGTATTTACTTTGAAAATCCATTTGATGAATCCAGCTAAAGAGTGAGAGCGCTCAAGAGTTCAAGTGTATTCAATCTCAGCTGACTCAAACTGACAGCTTGTACTAAGCAGAGTGAGACTGCAGCAGCTGCCCGTAGGTGGGACAATGAGCTGTCAATCAGGATAAGTGGGTGAAGAGTGAATCAATAGGGTATTCCCATCTCCAAGATCCTATCCCAATATATAGTAGGTGTAATAACCATAATAATAGCAAATTCCTCTAGATAGAAATGTAGTATAGTTCTGATTAGCTATGTCTCTTACTTCATTGCAGTTTAGGTATCTAGTATTACGAGCACTCATATACAAATTGTCTCTTCAGGGAGGAAGGAGACGAACTCTAGCGCCACCTACTCGAAGTAGGAATCCTAAAAGTTAAAAGTGACCCTTTAACGAGCCTATTCATATGACTTCGGATTTATACCAGATCAGCACCACAATTTGCCGACATGGTGTTTCGGTGTGATTGCCCCTCATCAGTATAAAGTATGAGATCTGATCTGGCTGTATGAGAAGCTATAGTGGGGTCTAAGGGGAAAATTTTTCTCCTTGCGGAGACTGACACACCAATCTGGCTGGAAAGTGAGGGGTTTTATAGCTGCAATGCTCCTCTGGGAACCTTAGACCCCACTATAGCTTCTCACACAGCCAGATCAGATCTCATACTTTGCACTGACAAGGGCCAACACCCCAAAACACCGTGTCTACAAATTTAGGTTCTGATCTGGCATAAATCCTAAGTCATATGAATAGGCTTGTTAAAGAGTCACTTTTGTCTTTTAGGATTTATATTTCTATGGCACTAGAGTTCATCTCCTTCCTCCTGAAAAGATAATTTTAATATTTCCCAGAAGAACATTGCAGCTATAAGTTATTCATTGTTGGAACCATGGATACCTAAGTTACTATAATGCCCTGCACATGAGATAAGTGATATAGCTAATCAGGAGAACTAAACTACATTTCTAATTGGAGGTATTTTCTATTATTAATAATATTGGGATACAATCTTATTGAACAATTAAGTTCTCATAAAGCCATAATGACAGACAAGGCTCATTAAAGAGAACCTGTCACCACTTTTTTGGCGTATAAGCTGCGGCCACCACCGGGGTCTTATATACAGCATTCTAACATGTTGTATATAAGAGCCCAGGCCGCTGTGAGAACATAAAAAACACTTTACAATACTTACCTAACGGTCGTGCGGTAGTCCATATCGGCGTCTCCATTCTCCGGTGCCGCCACTTTCGGCCATCTTCATCCTCCTTCTTCTCTAGCCGCGGTGCACCACGCATCCGACATCATCCACACTCGCCGGCATTCAGGTCCTGAGCAGGGCAGATCAAAGTACTGTAGTGCGCCTGCGCAGGACCGGCGAGTGTGTATGCCGTAGACGTGTCATGCACACTGGCTTCAGAAGACGGACGAAGATGGCCGAAAGAGGCGCCCGCACCAGAGAACAGAGACGCCCATATGGCCCACCGCACGACCAGTAGGTAAGTATTATAAAGTGTTTTTTACGTCCTACACAGCGGCCCGGGCTCTTATATACAGCATGTTAGACTTCTGTATATAAGAGCCCGGTGGTGGTGGCCGCAGGTTATACGCCAAAAAAGTGGTGACAGGTTCCCTTTAAAGGTTCCATATTGACTTTCAGGATTGCTACTTCCCAATAGATGTTATTAGAGTTCAAGTCCTCTTCCTCTCTTAAGAGTCAATTTGCATTTTTAAAGTAAATACACCAATGTTATCAGGTCTAAGAGATGTAATTAGTAATGTACGCATTTTGTATTGATAAATCTGGTGACAGATCCACTTTATATTCCAACTTTCCTGTCTCACATATGGAGATGCATAAAGAATGGAGATGCACTCACCCTATTCTTGTCTTTGGGAACATAGCCAGACAGAAATTGTACAATTATAATGGCCATGTTAGACTCTTCGTGACTTGCATCACTTAAACTGAAATATGGAGAAAAATTAGAAAAACATTCAAATAGTTTTAGCATATATTATATCTAAGCTGTCTTATCAAAGTAATAGCACTAAATTACTCCAGTGTATGTCCGCAGTAACAAACTCTATGCAGATGTTGTCTTTGGTTGGATTTAAAGGGACCCGAAAAATTAAACGAGCTGGGGTCTGTGTTGATTCTTAGTATGACCCAGCACCTCCTATTATATGAGACACCTCCAGGAGGTGTGTGGAGGCCTAAACTGCAGATATATTCTTGCCTTTCTTCTTGGGTTAATAATATTGATGGGCTTTATCTTGGCTGAGTATCACAACTGAGGAGACCGCACGTCGTTTTTTTAATGTTCTTTTGATACAGAGCCAGGATAAAGGATAAGTGCACGGCTGGGGGCTGCAGCCTGTAGCCATGGGCTTTATCTGTGCTGGATATCAAAATACGGTGGTACCCTGAGCCAATAGTTTTACTTATTTATTTTTATACCATGATACTGACGGTAGATGCAAGAGTGTATGGTCTTCTTCCAGGTATGACGTCATTTCAACATGTTCCCTATCACATGATAGGTGCATGTTCAAAATATCGTCTGTCGTTTCCAGCCAGAATAAACATTATTTTTCTAAGTCCACGTGGGTATGGAGTTGTTTATAACTGAAGCGAGGGTGTGGGGGTAAGACCCTCAGATAGAGGGGTTGCAGGAGGTTTGAAGCACCCCCTTGCATGATTATGGTGGATGAGAGGAAATATCACAATGCCCGCCATCCAAGTGAGTCACACCCACTAACCTGGTAGGAGCCCGTACATTCTAGGCTAACGGTAGATGCTAGAGGGTATGGGCTCCTTCAGTTACAAGGCTTTCCCTGCTGTCCTTGCTCCTGTGATTGGATGCAGTCAGCTGACACGCTGACCCTCAGGGTGGGGGCGCATCTAACTGCAACCAATCACAGGCGCCAGTGGGCGGGAAAGCAGTGCATATGTAGGAGCAGTAATTAGCGGCCCAGGAAGTGAATGCGAGGCCTGGGAGCAACGTACAGCGATGCTAGAGCCTTGGTAAGTACAACATGCTTGCTCCCATTCTACTGTAGCAACAAGTGAACAAGTCCTGCACCGCCTGCCCTCAGATTACCTCCAAGTTCAGTGGCTCACGTGCTGATGACTGCCATGTAGCGCTGGTTTGCAGGCGCAGCGTGCTGGTCGGTATTGAGCAGCTAGGAGATCCAACAACAGGAAGATGAAAAATCGACCGCAAACAGCTGCTATGCCAAACAATTTCTTTTTTATTCAAGCGTTCTTTTCATCGGTGCAGATAAAAATGCGGGAGGTGACTAGGATGCGAGTCCCTCCAAAGGACGACGGCCGTTTCGTCTGTAAGCCAGACTTCTACGGGACCCTCAGGGTGGGGGCGCATCTAACTGCAACCAATCACAGGCGCCAGTGGGCGGGAAAGCAGTGCATATGTAGGAGCAGTAATTAGCGGCCCAGGAAGTGAATGCGAGGCCTGGGAGCAACGTACAGCGATGCTAGAGCCTTGGTAAGTACAACATGCTTGCTCCCATTCCCCTATCCTTTTTACCACCATTTTTAATCTTTAGACTTATATGGGGGCCAAATTCTGGACCAGATCCGGATTTAAAAAAAAAAAAAAAAAAAATAACAGGGACCCGCCGATCCCGGTTACCTGCGAGTCCGCCCATCTCTAGTTAATATATTTAGAGACTAGAGGCAGGATGTGACCAATATTGAAATAAAAAAACTTGATTTTGCAGCGCTCTGTAAGGAAATGTTTGTGTTATATGTGTTTATATTGCCACCTAGTGGTTGTATATGTGAACAGCCATTTGAGGACAAAATGTTGTAAAAGCCTTCTAGTCAAGTTTCATCGCTAATGTTATATGTGCCATGTGTGACAATAATTCCACAAAGATTGATATTTCTTATAACTTTATCTCATGGACAACTTACCTGGCACTGATTTCTATGCTGAATGATGGCACAGGGTGAGGTGGGCACTGAATTGGAGACGCAGTTACAATAAGTGTAAATGTTGCTTCTGGTTCTGGATTCAGAACATTGTACCTTTCTGTAATCTAAAATAAAAAAAAAACAAAACAAAACAAAAAAACAAAAAGATTTTGATGATAATTATCCTGCAGAATTTTGTATAAAATTGTATAATTTTGTATAAACAACAAAAACCCTCACTGTAGCCCTTATCCATTCCCACCTTGACTACTGTAACTCTCCATTAATTGGTCTCCCCCTCACTAGACTTTCTCCTTTGCAGTCCATCCTTAATGCAGCAGGTAGGGTCACCTCTCTGGGTAATCGTTACTCGGACGCTATTGCCCTGTGTCAGTCATTGCACTGGTTGCCCATACATCATATAATCCAATTTAATTTGCTCTCCACAATGCAGCACCCCCTACCTCTCCAACCTCATCTCTATCACCCTATCTGTTCTCTACGCTTCGCAAACAACTTTCATCTAACATCCACACTAATCCGAACCTCTCCCTCCCGGCTCCAAGGCTTCGCACGAGTTGCACCAATCCTCTGGAATGCTCTACCCCAAGAAACTAGGTTAAATCACAACTTACACAGCTTGAGACGCTCCCTAAAACACATCTATCGCCCTCCCTAATCAAAGTTCATTCTTATATATCCCTTCTACTATTTCTCAGAAAATAATTTTCCGTCAAATTCCACTGCACCCAAAAGCATTACATAAATTGCCTGGTGACCGGCTCATGCAGCCATTGTCTATCCTCCATTTCTTCGAGATGGCTGGACCATCATTGTAAATAAGCACTTGTACCTTGATTCACCCCCACCTCATCCCATTGTAGATTGCAAGCTCTTACGAGCAGGGTCGTCAGATTTTTTTATTTAATAAAGGTATCCTCTATAACTGTTATGAATGATTTTTGATTGTATATGAACCTCTGAATTGTAAAGTGCTGCGGAATATGCTGCAAATATAGAAATAAAGATTTATTATTGTATATTTTGTATTTAATAAAACATTGAATCATTTCTATATACAGTACATTCACACAGTGCTTGGTAAGAACAGAAGTGGAGACCAAGAAGATCAGCTGCCCACACGTGACCGCAGACCGCACCCTGAAGACTAGCCGCACGCTTCAGAGGAGACATGGGAGTTGATTTTGGGTGCAGTCTCCACTTCTGTTGTGACTGCGCTCACTCCCGCGGTCACAACGAGAGCTGAAGATGCGAGGGCACATGCGCCGCCCTCACATCACAAATCCATCAGTTCAATGAAGGAAGAGTCTTCACAAAAATGGAGATAGCGCTATGAGCAGGCGCTAACTCTGACGCCATCTTAGTGAAGAGTGTGCTGCAATAGTGATAAATCCTAGTGAGCAGGCGCCAGAATTAAAGTCTATGACGGTGACAGGAGGAGGATGGCCAGGCAGCCAGATAGGGGAGGGAATAGATAGTAAGACCTGACCCACATATTCCCTTTCTGTTGCACCTGTCCATCAAATAATTGCTGGAACTTTACTTGTACATATTACTGAAATAAAACCTCCAATCTCAGAACTGAAGCTATGCTTAGATCCAGCATCCTAGAGTCAGTATAGCACTGGCTTTACTTTATATATGAAAATCCTGCTGGTTGGTTCCCTTTAACAAATTAGAGAACTCCAGCTGGCAGCACTAGAGGGCGCTAACTACATGCGGATTTATACAGTGTGAATTGAACTGAACAGAAGCTGTGTGGATCTGTAGAAAGTTCGCCTCGTGGTTCCCGCAGTAGCATCATTGAGAGAATTTTTCCCATCTTCATAGATGGATATTGTCGCATGCAGCTTGTAAAAAAAAACACTTTTTGGAAATGTAATGCTTTTTAATATTTGTAGTCGTCTTTGAGTTATTAACACTATTCTTTAATTTAAAGTGCATTGTCTAGGAGACCGACTACTTCTGTCTAGTGTGAACAATCCTGGCCATCTTCAAAATAGCACTTATTAGCTGAATAGAAAAAATCTTGTGACTTCTGCTCATGCTCTGTAGTCAATCATTAGTGGTCAGTCACCTAGGCAACAAGCTGTAAACAAAAGAAAAGTGTTAAAGGGAACCTGTCAGGTCCAATATGCTCCCGGTACCACGAGCAGTTCTAGGTACATATTGCTAATCCCTGCCTAACCGCCCCTGTATACACTAGCATAGATAAAGAGATTTTTACGAAAAGTATTTCTAAAGATCTTTTATCGTATGCTAATGAGCGAGGGCACTAGTCCCCTGGGCGTTAGTTCCCCAGGCAGTCTCCCCCATTAGCATATTAGTACGTCCCTGTGGGCGTGCTATCATGCTAATGAATCTCAGCGTCACAGGACGATCTCACTCACTCACAGAAATGCTATGATTAGAACGTGTAAAACTCACAAGGCTGCGGGCGTGAAGCGATACCTCATGGAGACCTTCCTACAAGTCATTGGGTATGGTGGCTGTGTGGAGTGGCCTCCACTCTCACCTGACCTGACCCCATTGGACTTCTTTCTGTGAGGTCACATCAAACAGCAGGTGTATGCGACCCCTCCACCAACACTGCAGGACCTACGACGACGTATCACAGATGCATGTGCAAACGTGTGTGTTTTACACATTCTAATCATAGCATTTCTGTATGCAAGGTGTCGATTCGTATTGAATTGATGATGCCTTACAACTTCATATTTCACTTTTTTTCTCTATCTCGTTTCGTTTTTGAGATAAAAATGCTAACTCCGTTGTTTTCCACCAGGTGGCGCTATAGGTGGTTTGATTGCGTAGCGCATGGCTACTTTACTATACCTAGACACCACTTCTATGCCTATAGCTGCCGCCGTTCTCAATTTAATGGCGGTGGACAGGATATGGGTGGACACACTGTGTATAAAACAGATAGCAATGACCATTGTTTCAGTTCTATATTGTACCTGCACATAGGCACAGCCACTTTCGGAAGCTTCCAGCGTGTATACTGCCGGGATGTCAGGCAAGTCTACAACCAGCACTTCTGTGGGATTCTGGGGATTCACCGACACATTTTCTGTAAATCCTTTGTCATTAGTAACAGTGACTGTCGGGATGTTTTCATCCACAAAAGTTAAGGAACTAAAAGTAGAGGTTGCCCACAGAGTAACTACTGTGTCCTATAGGAAAAGAAATGCAAGGTTTAATAAATACCAACAGAAGGTTAACTTTAATTCTAAAAGATGTCACAAAATTGGCAACATCAGACTATAAAACATAGACAAATAACACACAGAACTATCTTGGACATGATCAATATCCACAGATAGCGTTAAAAGCTCAAAATGTATTTATTAATTAAAAAATTCACATACAATAGTAAATTCAAGCAGGTGCTACCAGCAAAAAAAAAAATAAAAAAAATACATGGGGTCTCAGTAACATCTTTAGAAAAACAAAAATTAATATTCACATAATATTAGCACATATTGAACAACCAGCCAGGTATACCAATATACAATAACAACCAAAAATGATATCAGCAAAGGCCCAAAATACTGGTTAGTTAAACTACAGGCTGTCTATCTAAAAATGATTAACCCAACGGAATAAAAGAGTAAAATTTACATGTGACACACTATGTTATGATTACCCAGCTGCCCCAATGCGCGTTTCAAGTACTCCTGAAGAAGGAAAGCACGAAATGCGCGTCGGGGCGGCTGGGTAATATAACATAGCTTCACAGTTTTAATTTTTTTTCTTCTATTTTGCAGTTTACTACAATAATTATAGATGTATAAATGAAGAACCTGTGTGGTGGCGTATCCTCCATTAGCATTTTGTTGAGAATGCAACCAGCGGACTGCTGGCACTGCCTCCCCTAGGTCATTTTTGCTTGGTTCATCACCAGACACCAGTGCCAACATAACGTATGCTGTAGTCTCCACATCTGCAGAGTTTGGATTAGCCCACAATGAATCATCTTGAGGGATCTCGGGATTTGTGGACCAGTGCATCTTGTCATCTAAATTGATCAAGACAATGTAAATGCCATCATAGTGGAAAAAACAGTATTGTTTTATTTCTGTTAGACCCCAAGTAAGTAATTAGTGAGTAATTACCTTTCTTTATGGCTACTTGATCCAGCTGCTCCAAAAGTTGTGCCCTCTTCTCTACATTGCCCATTAAGGTGTAAGTGTACGCACATTGTGCCTTAGTGTAGGTGGAACTTT
Source organism: Anomaloglossus baeobatrachus (assembly GCF_048569485.1). Classification (NCBI taxonomy): domain Eukaryota; kingdom Metazoa; phylum Chordata; class Amphibia; order Anura; family Aromobatidae; genus Anomaloglossus; species Anomaloglossus baeobatrachus. The sequence goes on along the minus strand of NC_134357.1, from coordinate 56,826,690 downwards.
CCGGCTGAGTGCAGGCTTCCAGACATTGCTTTGCTTTCTCTATTACGTCATCCTGTGGAAATTCATATTAGACATAGGACAACATGTTGCGTGAGAATGATACTGGTTGGAAAAACATGAGACTGTTTATCTAAAAATATACATTTTTGATAGATACATGACAGCTATATTTCAATACAGAAACTATATACATTCCATTCCATTCTACTAACTTTAATATTTATGTGTAGAGAGCTTGCTAGATAATCAAGTCCTGTGATTACAGTAGCCTCAGCAGTAAATCAGTAAAAGAGTAAGATAATAGGAGTATAAAAATAGTGAAGAAGGGAGGAAAGATGGGTAAGAAGACTGAAAATTAGATAGAAAGCTTATAGAAAAAGGGACTGTAACATGGCAGAAAGATAAAAATTCCCTTTAAATGATTTTGTAATAGAGACATTCGCAGATGTTCAGGTTCAACGGGTCCGGACAGATTTAAAAAAAAAAACAACAAAACCTAGATCGGGAACAGACTTGAACCCAAACAGCTGCCCAGGCGGCAAACCCCTTATAAGTCTATGAGGACCCGAAGATTGTACTGTAAAATGGTGGTAGAAAGGGCTAGGGGGATTAGAGCAGGAGCGCTATACTGACCAAGTCTCCTACACGGCTGTCAGATTGCTTCCGGGTCATTAATTCTCTTACATATTCACTGCTTCGCCCGCCCACAGTCTGTTCTGGCATCTGTGATTGGTTGCAAATAGACCGCGCCCCCTATCCTGTGTGACAGCATCTGTGATTAGTTGAAATCACACACACTGTCTATGCCCCTAAAGTGGTGTAAAAATAAATAAATAAAACAAATTGGCATAGGGTCCCAGGCATATTGTGATACTCTGCGCAGATAAAGCAGACAGCTACAGGCTGAAACCCCCAGCCATGTGCTTATCTTGGTCATGTATTAAAATAAGAGGGACCACATGTGGCTTTTTTAAGTTTATTTAAACAAATAAATAAACGGTGTGTGGTCCCCCCAATTTTTATACATAGCCAAGATAAAGCTGACAGCTGGTGGCTGATATTCTCATGTTGGGAGACCCATGGTTATTGGGGCCCCTAGCCTAAAAATATCAGCCTGCAGCCACCCAGAATTGTCACATCCATTAGATGCGATAATCTCTTTACCTGGCTCATATTGATTGCCCTGGTATGGTGTCAATCGAGGTAAAATAAGGGGTTAATGACAGCTCATAGCTGCCACTAAACCATAGATTAGTAATGGGTAAGGTCTAATCTAGTGCTTAGTGGGAGCTTTGAGATATCATTAACCCCTTATATTACCAAGATTACCAACGCACCAGGGTAATCAGGATGAGCCGGATAAAGTTTCAGAATCGTTGCATCTAATGGATGCGATAATTTGGGTGGCTGCAGGCTATTTTTAGGCCCCATAACCACAGGCCTTTCCAGCCTGAGAATACAAGCCCCGAGCTGTCGGCTTTATCTTGGCTGGGTATCAAAATTGGGAAGGGGTTTGGCACACACCATTTTTTATTTGTTTAAATAATTTAAAAAAGGCTGTATATGGTCCCTCTTATTTTGATACACAGCCAAGACAAGAAAAGCTCATGGTTGGGGGCCGCAGCCTGTAGCCATCTGCTCTATCTGCACTGGGTATCACAATATTATTTATTTATTTTTACATCATTATATGGGGCAGACAGCGTGTGTGATTCCAACCAATCAGAGATACCGGAACTGATAGTGGGTGGAGGAAGCAGTGAATATGTATGAGAGTTAATTAGCGGATCCGGAAGTAGTGTTTCAGCCGTGGGGAAGGTCGGTAAGTATAAAGGTCCTGCTTTATTCCTTATTTTCTTTCTTTTTCCTTTTTTTAATTATCTGGCTGGCCAAACCCAAACAATAACATGGACTTCCCTGAGAAGTCCGTGTTTGGGGTCCATGCATGGACACTAGGTATCCGGTACGGACCCTGAACTTTACAGTTCGGGTTCGCCATCACTACTTTGTAAGAAGAGAAGCACAAGCTAAGCTAAACAAATATCCTACAGATTAGTATCTAAGTGGTCTGTGAAGTTTTTAGTTTTCACTCAAGGAACACTTTTAGTTTTTTATTATGTCCCGACTGGCACCTCATACTTGAATTTGACACCTATTTAACGTTAGTGTTGTTTGCTATGATTTTCACTCTTTTTTTTTTTTTACACATTTGTTAAGATTAAGTGGCCAACCCCTTTAATGTATCTTTATACTTTTGCTCCATATAAGATCTTCACAGTTTACAGCTCCTTTCTCTTTTCTTAAAAAAAAAAAAAAAAAAAGTTGCATCATAAAAAAAAATTCTATCCCCAACTAAACAATTTCACTCTGAACATGAAAGTGAATTGGATAATGGAGAAGAGCAATACAAAAATTACTATAGAGGTTGATGGCTATATATATAAATCTAATAACAAATACTGTTGTAACCAAACTAACATCTAAAGTAAAGGGGTTGAATTGTAATTGAAACCCATTTTCAAATACTCCATTGGGGAATTCTGAGTTCTTTGATATCCTCATCTATTAAGCTGTGTGGAGGTCACTACAAAGCGTCTTTAATGTCAAATCATGCACTATAACCCAATGATTTCAAAGGTCATCATGTAATGCTTCATTTCTCCTGTGGTGGCGCTGAAGGTGAACTCATACGCCCTGTTATTTGCTTACCATTGAGAAAGCATCTAACAAAAAATGATTAGTCTAAGGCGGGCTTTGCACGCTGCGACATCGGTAACAATGTGTTACCGATGCTGCAGCGATAGTCCCGCCCCCGTCGCACGTTCGATATATAGTGAAAGCTGCCGTAGCGATTATTATCGCTACGGCAGCTTTACACGCACATACCTGCCGTGCGACGTCCCTCTGGCCGGCGACCCGCCTCCTTCCTTAGGGGGCGGGTCGTGCGGCGTCACAGTGACGTCACACGGCAGGCGGCCAATTGAAGTGGAGGGGCGGAGATGAGCAGGATGTAAACATCCCGCCCACCTCCGTCCTTCTCATTGCAGCCGGGAGGCAGGTAAGGTGAAGTTCCTTGCTCCTGCAGCTTCACACACAGCGATGTGTGCGGCCGCAGGAACGAGGAACTACATCGTACCTGTCGCTCCCCCGGCATTATGGAAATGTCGGAGGCTGCAGCGATGATACGATGACGACGATTTTGCGCTCGTTCATCGTATCATCTAGGATTTACACACTACGACATCGCAAGTGACGCCGGATGTGCGTCACTTTCGATTTGACCCCACCGACATCGCACCTGCGATGTCGTAGTGTGCAAAGCCCGCCTAAGGCAGACCAGAACGTTACAAATACTGGATGAGACATGATGGAGACTTACTCGAGATAGATGTAATGCTGGGTATGGTGGAATACCAGACAGACAAAAGGGTGGTGGTGGGGGGGGAAACCCTGTCTCTAGGGAAGGGGGAAGATGGTGACCCCTGGTAATACCTACAGCTGGTTCGTGGCTCCCCTAACGTCCCTAGATGATTGGTTCTGCACCTCTACGACAATCAGGATACCTAGGCCTTGGCTGCCCCTGAAATAGGCCCTAGGTAGTGACTGGATGAGACGTGTACTAGTCAACGCCATTAAAGGGGTGGTTCACCCATATTTTTTATTGTCTAGATCGATATTATATTGAGAAACAATGTTTCTCTCAAATACCTTGTGTTGGCAATAGTGCCTATGAGAGGCGCTATTGCAGACCGCTGTTCCCCGCTCTGGTGACATTACGTCAAGTGCCGCTCACGTCACACCCGTGCAGCCGGCTGCATTCTTCAAGACTCACTGAGCTGTGAGCGGTGTTTCACCGCTTGTAACAGCACAGCACGTCTCCTTCTCCCTCCTCCCTCACAGCAGAATTCTGCAAGCAAGAGACCCGCTGAGCTGTGAGGGAGGGGGGAGGATTGAGGAGGGAGGGGGGAGCAGGAAGCAGATGGGCTGTCACAAGCAGTGAAAAACACCGCTCACAGCTCAGTGAGTCTGGAAGAATGCAGCCTGCTGCACGGATGTGACGTATGCGGCACTTGACGTGACGTCACCAGAGCGGGGAACAGCAGTCTGCAATAGCGCCTCTCACAGGCACTATTGCCAACACAAGGTATTTGAGAGAAACATTGTTTCTCAATATAATATCGATCTGGACAATAAAAAAAATATGGGTGAACTACCCCTTTAAGACCTAAAGAATACAAAGGGAAAACAAATAGGGGAAAGTGTTGTGACAGGAGATTTCAAGCTGACTGCTTGCAATCTGGACAGCATAAGAGTAAACTCTATAACCGGTGACAAGCCAAGGGGAAATGAAGGTATAAATACACTCAACACTCAGTGGTTGGGAAAAGGATTTACAGTTAAACTGCCAATATATGCGCAGGGTCCAAAAGGGAAAGAGTTAGCCCTACCAGGGAACATACATAGAACTCCATTCACACCGAGGAAGAAAGAATAGAATATCAAGGAGCAGTTTGTGCAATCATGTCGCGGGCGGAGGAGGGGACGCTGCGCTCTCCCTCTGCTCAGGTCTGGCTGCCGCCGCTGCAGCGGCCTCTGCTGCTCGGTGGCTCGAGCGATGTGCCGGATCCCGGGGACTCGAGCGACGCTCCTCGCCCGTGAGTGAAAAGGGGGGGGCTTGGTTTAGGGGATTTATTGTCCGTGACGCCACCCACGGTTGTGGTGATTGTGTGGACACCACCGCTGCTCTGTATGGGGATCCCGGGAGTGATGGTATGGAGCAGCTAGATGTGGGCCCTCCCCTCCGTGGGTAGGGGGGTTGTTGGTCCCGGGGCCCGATGATGGAGAGTTAGGATGGTTGGCAGGCGGGTTATGGGGCCTGTTGAGGTGCAGGGGCGCAGGGGCAGCGCTGTGCCGCACGGCACGGAGGTACTCACTCAGCCCAAGGATGATGACACAGTTCACGGTAAACAAGCGGCTGGTTGGACGGCTCCCTCGGACGGCTGCAGTGTTGATGTTCCCTGCAAGTTAGCGGTGACTGTCTCTTTCCTGCACCTAAATACGGTTGTTGGTAGCGATGGATTCCCACCGGTAACCCGCTCCCCAGCTTGGATATGAGCCGAAGGAGCCCCTCTTTTGCCCGCAGGTGCTGGCCCTGAGAAACTGGTGCCTTGGCGGTGGCGGTGTCTCCAACATGGTTGGACGGTTGCCTTCAATCGGGACTTTGGCTGTTGGGAGACCCAGGAGGTCCCCTTCACTGACGGATTTGGCAAATTCACGGCGACTCCTAGCCTTGCCGGGATCCGAAAGGCCCCTGCCAATGGTGCTGGCTTCTCTTCGTATACCGCTCCGGTACCGCCGGGCCACCACCCGTCCACTGTCCTTTCGGCAACCTCCGATCAGCCTCTCCTGCAAACGGTCACCGCCGTCTGCCAACCTTGCTGTCTCAGTCCGGGGCACACACCCGGACCAACTTCAGGCTTACTCAACTGTCACTTTCTCTTCCACCTTTACTCCTCTCACTTGCTCCTCTACCACTTCCTTCTCACTTCAAACCTAATCTAATCTGCCTGGTTTTCCCGCCTCCAGAACTGTGTACTCCTCGGTGGGCGGAGCCAACCGCCTGGCCCACCCCCTGGTGTGGATATCAGCCCCTGGAGGAAGGCAACAAGGGTTTTGTGTTCTGACCTTGGTGTTCCTGCAGGAAATGTGGGGTGTGTGGTGGTGTCATGACCTGTGACCCCTGGCTTGCCCAGGGCGTCACAATCACATGCAGTGATCTCCTGCAGCCGGACACCACAAGGTTGTTTGTCAATCGTGAGTGACACACCCATGACAATAGGTGAATTTATTCAAGTGAAATAGAATTCAACTCGAAATTTTACAAAAAATCCATATTCTCCAGAACATGGACTTTTTATAATTTGCTGGCTTCCATTCTACAGATACATAATCGGTTGGCAAAAGGTTAAAAACAAAAAAAATTAATACCACGCCACTCACCTCTCTGTCCAACTAACACCCATGGGTCTACGGCACCTCTACCTACTGCGCCGCACACTGAAACTGTGATATTAGAACGTGCATGCGAAAGAATTTCCAAAGCCTATTCATGGTCGATATACCGACATGCGTGTTGTAAGATCGCAACGTTGTGATATTAGTATGTGCACCATGGCCTTCTGACATAAAGTCCTGACCTAGCGTATAGAGGGGATTCAGTGTGCTGTGGGGATAAGAAGAGACACAGAGGACAGTATGGAGGACAGTGAGCAGCAGAGGTGATCGAAAAAGTGAGCGGTGGGGTTAGTATTAGTTGTTTTTCTATCTATATATATAATTGCCTTATTCTGTCTGTCTGTCTGTCTTGCTCCAAAATTGTGTCCTTACCGTGACATGTCCTTACGGTGACAAACAGCGGATTGGCCGCTGGCCTCGCCATGGCCCTGCCCCCCGCACGGATTGGCCGCTCGCCTCGGCTCCTCCCCCCCGCACGGATTGGCCGCTCGCCTCGGCCTGGCCCCGCCCTCCGCATGGATTGGCCGCTCGCCCCGGCCCTCCGCACGCATCGCCAGACATAACCTTGCGCTGCTGGGATCGTGACGGAGCCGGTGAATGCTGGTAACCATTATACATATCGGGTAACTAAGGTCCCTTAGTTACCCGATGTGTATCATAGTTACCAGTGTACACCGGCTCCGTCATGATCCTAGCAGCGCCAGACATAACCTTGCGCTGCTGGGATTGTGACGGAGCCGGTGAACGCTGGTAACCATTATACACATCGGGTAACTAAGGTCCCTTAGTTACCCGATGTGTATCATAGTTATCAGCATACACCGGCTCCGTCACGATCCCAGCAGCTCCAGACACAACCTTGCGCTGCTGGGATCGTGACGGAGCCGGTGAACGCTGGTAACCATTATACACATCGGGCAACTAAGGTCCCTTAGTTACCCGATGGGTATCATAGTTACCAGCGTACACCGGCTCCCGGTACACATGTGCAGGAAGCCGGCATTATACTCCTCTCCCCCCAGGACTACTCCTCCTATTATAGTCCTCCTATTATACTCCTCTCTGAGTATAATAGGAGAACTATTATAGCATGGGGGATGGAGCACGATGGGGAGTGCGCAGCATGGGGGATGGAGCACGATGGGGTGCGCAGCATGGGTGATGTAGCACGATGGGGAGTGTGCAGCATGGGGGATGGAGCACGATGGGGGGTGCGCAGCATGGGGGATGGAGCACGATGGGGGGTGCGCAGCATGGGGGATGGAGCACGATGGGGGGTGCACAGCATGGGGGTTGGAGCACGATGGGGAGTGCACAGCATGGAGGATGGAGCACAATGGGGAGTGCGCAGCATGGGGGATGGAGCACGATGGGGAGTGCGCAGCATGGGGGATGGAGCACGATGGGGAGTGTGCAGCATGGGGGATGGAGCACGATGGGGGTGCGCAGCATGGGGGATGGAGCACGATGGGGGGTGCGCAGCATGGGGGATGGAGCACGATGGGGGGTGCGCAGCATGGGGGATGGAGCACGATGGGGGGTGCGCAGCATGGGGTATGGAGCACGATGGGGAGTGCGCAGCATGGAAGATGGAGCACGATGGGGAGTGCGCAGCATGGGCGATGGAGCATGATGGGGGGTGAGCAGCATAGGGGATGGAGCACAATGGGGGGTGCGCAGCATGGGGGATGGAGCACGATTGGGGTGCGCAGCATGGGGGATGGAGCACGATGGGGGTGCGCAGCATGGGGGATGGAGCACGATGGGGAGTGCGCAGCATGGGGGATGGAGCACGATGGGGAGTGCGCAGCATGGGGGATGGAGCACGATGGGGGTGCACACCTCCCCCCAAAACACACACACACCGCCACACGCACACCGCACAACACACCACACACACTGGGAACCACAAACACCGCCATACACAGACACCCACAAACACAGACAACGCCGCACACACACAACACCCAACACACAAACACCGCAGCATACACAAATATACGCACATACCGCGCAACACACACACATTGCACAAAACATACCTCCCCCAAAACACACACACGCACCCCACACCCACACAAACCGTGCAACACACACACACAACGCTACAGACACACAGTGCTCTACAAACAACGCAACACACAAACATCACCGCTCTCACCCCCTGCCACACCCAGACAACACCCAGAACATGTACAGCGCCCTACACAAACACTTGGTAACTACACACAACAACATCTATATATATATAACAAAAATCATACATTAACTACACAATACGTAATTTCTAGAATACCCGATGCGTAGAATCCGGCCACCTTCTAGTATCTAATATTTATCTCCTGTCCCCAGGGCAGAATAAGGGACATTTAATTTGTGGAAAAATAAATTTGAATCAAATCAAATTTCCTGGTAAAATCTGGGTGATTTGGCTAGATGGCATCCCATCAGATCTGCTCATCTCAAAGACTTACGTATTGTGGATCTTTAGTTACCAGGAAGCTCAAAGTAACAAACGCTGTGAGTGAGATCTGACTGTCCACACCTCCCTGAAGACAAGGGTGAGAAAGTCATATTTAAAAATAAGTAAAATCTCATTGTTTAATTCATACAAAAGGCATAATCTATGGTACCATGGAGCCATTATGGGTCGGTCTTACCTGGAGCTCCTTGTGAAATATGCGGCCTACGTTTTGGAAGCAGCCGTCGTCCTGCTGCAGACCTTTCAGCCAAATAAGGGCTTCTGTAATATGTTGGTCATATATATAGATAAATTCCCGACCCAGAATATAGTTGAGCACTACAAATGCTGTCAGCCTGAAACAAGAAGCATACGAAAGGATGAAGAACATTGGCCAACAGTAAAATCTCATGGGCCACTGTTCATCATTTTCTATGCACCATTTTTCTAGATCAGAAATTATTCTAGCAGTGTTTTTTTATTTTTGTGTCTTATTAGTTAGTAAATTTTTGCCTTTTTTCTTTACTTATCTTTACTTAGTTTTGTGTTTTTTTTCTTTGACAATTTGGCCATGGTTTTTGTTATCCCAATGTCTTAGGCTATGTTCGCACGTTGCGTTTTTTTCCGCGTTTCTGCAGCGTTTTTAGCAGCAGCGTTTTTGCGCTAAAACGCATGCGTTTTTGATTGCCAGCAAAGTCTATGTGAAAAGCAGAATTCCTGTCTGCACTTTGCTTTTTTTTCTGCAGCGTTTAATTTGCATATTTGTGGTCAAAAACCATGCTGAAAAAGAAGCAGCATGTCAGTTGTTTTTGCCATTTCTGCAGCGTTTACTTAACATTGGAGTCAATGAGAAATGGCAAAACGCAACCAAAATCACAATTCCTGCGTTTTTCATGCTTTTTACCTGCTTTTCCACTGCGTTTTTGGCTCCAAAAACGCATGCTTTTCTGGACAAAATTTAATGGGTTCTAATGTTCCTTTGCACACACAATAACCGAAAATTTAAATGTTAAAAAATTAGAAACTTCACCTATTTTTCTGATAAAATGTGCATAACCACTATTTTATCATTAAAAGTGATAATTTCCCATATAGTTTTATTAAAAGTTAATTTTATACTTTTTTTCTCTTTTTTCATTCTTTTTGACTAATTCAACTTTATTTCTCAGTGTCTTGATCTCAAAAACGCATCTGCAGAAACGCAGGTGAAAACGCAGGTAAAAAGCGCTAAAAACGCACTAAAAACGCGGTAAAAACATATGCGTTTTTAACGCTAAAAAATGGTCAAAAGCCATTTGGTCAAAAACCAAGGAAGGAAAACGTGCAGAATAAACTGCAGGTACTCCGATGCAACGTGCGCACATAGCCTTAGCCTAATTTATCATTTACAACTTTTTAAAATAACAAAAAAAATTGTGTGCTAAAAGGCAACAAAGACCATAAGACAAAAAAAGCTAAATCACAAAAAAGAAAACGGGCCTCTTGTACCTATTCATTATTTGTATTTTATTTTAGACTTAGGCTTTAGGCTCACTTGTGTTGATGAATTTTGTATAAATTTAAAGATGCTTTTATATATATATATATATATATATATACATATATATTATATCTATCTATCTATATCTATATATATGTGTGTGTGTGTGTGTATATATATATATATATATATATATATAATCTTGCACCACCTGCACACGTTGATGATTTGGTGAGTTTTTTTTACCTAAGTATTTGTAACCCGAAACCAGGATGGGAAGAATCAGAGGAAAAAGATGATCGAAACACGGGCACCACATCTGTATTTATCACCCACTCCACGTTTTTGGTTGCAAATACTGAGGTAAAAAAAGTCTCCAATACTTAACGTGTGCACGTGCCCTTATAGTAAAAAGTTGCATATGACCCTTTAAAATGTGGTACGTATGTAGTCTTCAACTGTGCCCCAAATTTTAATTACACAGATTTTGTACACCAGTAGAGCACTGGAGTATTACTATGCAAATATGTTGTGACATTTTGAAAAATTACAAATGACGAATTAAGCTTAAACATCAGGAAAAGGGAAAAAAGCCCCACATAGTCAAACAGAAAAAATAAACAGAAGAAACCAAGGAAATGTAAGTTAAAAAAGACACCAAATGAAGTAATGGATATGAGGAGCAAAAAGAAAAAATTGCTATTAGAACCATGTTTGCTTTAGAAAAAAGCACAAAGACAAAGATAAATTGGCACTCGGTAATATATACAATATACTGTATATGTATCGCTTTGGGTTATGGGTACTTGGTCCCAGGCAGTGTATAACTGGGGAATGTCACTTTAGTGGCCGTTGCAAGCAGGGCCGGGCCCTAGAGGGTAGGTGATGTGACGGGTGTTGGAAGAAGGTAGGCCACACAAGGGTTGCAGTGTAACTAGGTTTTTACTCACTTTGGGTGGTCACTGGTCACCTGAGGCTGGCTGGTCTTAACCGCAGGTCCCCCTTCGTCCCAGTGCCAGTTTAGTGACCTGGTGGCTTCTTTTCCCTGCACCTGTCTTTGGTTGGTGGGTCCTCATGGCAAAGAGCGCTTGGGGGTCCCCTCCTGGTTGTCTTCTTCAGCAGTCCATATGAAGGTAGCATGAACCCTGTGGGGTTGGAGTCTGTAGTCCTGTCCCCGGTTCTCCCTTTGCTACTGAGTCCCAAACTTCAAGGTCCTTGATGGTCCCCTCACTGTGCAGATTTTATCAGGTCTGCCTGGAACTTTTACCTGACCTAGGATTCTGTACCCGGTTGTTGCGTAGTTCCAGGAGTACTCCACCGTACTCCACCGGCAACTAACTGCCTGGGCCCTCAGGTCACTGTTCACTCTGATCTGTCCGTCTGCTCACGTTCACTTCCACTGCAAGACTGTCTTCCTCTCCAATGTCTGACTGTCCACTGTCTGCCCATCCCACCTGGTCGTCTAGTGGACTGGAGTGGCTCCATCTCTAGGCGGCCATCTATTGGTCCAACCCTAGCCTTGTACCATTCTATGGGGGATGATTGGGGAAAACTGGGATTACCTGGAGTGTTTGGTGTTACCGGCACTGGTTTTCTGGGTCCCTAGGGGGTAGGCCTTGCATCTCGGTGGGGTTGCAGTACCTTGTAGCTCTCTGATGGCTTCAAGGGCACTGCATATATATATATACTGTATATACTGTATGAATGTGTGAATATATTTATCTTACCAAGTACTTCCAGATGGATCACTGTTCCCAAATGCACTGTAAGATCCATCCTGATGCTTATAATTCAGCTGATTTTGGAAACCTGTAAAGGAGAGGACATATTTTCATAGTGTTTACTTTAGTGTTTCATCAGAAAGAAATCACTCCATCCCCATTTATACAGAACATGTGCACTTCTACTATTAAAAGGATTGTCCCGTCCAAACAACCCATATTCATAAGGCCTATTAGAGCACATAGATGCCATTGAGGAGGGTAACGGCCTACGGAGGGCTCCTTCTATGTGCCACAACGGACACACTGTGGACAATTCAGAAAAGTAACCGATTACCATTATAATCTATGGTGATGCTCGGACGTCCGAGGACAGTCTGATCGTAACCACTGAGCCAAAAACCAGCGGTGGCAGTAGAGGTGAGTACAACCATGCCTCTAAGGCCGGCGTCACACTTGCGTTTGAAAAATCGGTCCGATTCTCATGCCTGAGGGTAGGATGAGCTCTGTCCGAGTGTTGATCCGTTTGCAATGCAATTGCAATGCGAGTCTGTGATTATTCTCATGATAGTAGTCCGTGAGCAATCCATATTCAATCCGTATGTGATCCGTTTTTTTTTCTCAGCAGCTATTAGCCATTACAATCATGTACAAGAGCATTTACAGTGTTCTCTGCTACATGATAGAATTGTATTTAGAAAAACGGATGTCACTAGGATGGTCCGTGTGCCGTCCGTGTGACATCCGTTTTTCTCTCGCACCCATGGACTTGCATTGGAGAGACTTGCGCGAGAAACTCTAGAAATTGCAGCATGCTGCAATTTTTTCCTCAGTCCGATTTGGACTGAGAAAAAAAAAGCAGATCGGAGCTGCCTCTTTGATTAACATTGGTCCGAGTGCAATGCGAGATTTTCTCACATTGCACTTGTGCGAGTCAATTGCAAGTGTGACGCCGGCCTAACACTGCACATTTATTAGCATGTTAGCATGCACCTGTGGGCGTGCTTACATGCTTAAGGGGCCAACTAGCCAAAGGAAGAAATGCCCTTGCGACTAGTCCCTGGCCTCATTAGCATGTCATAAAGGATCTTTAGAAATACTTTTTCTACAGATCTCTTTATCTATGGTACTAGATACAGGGACAGTTAGGCAGGGATTAGCAATATGCACCCAGAACTGCTCGTTGTACTGGGTGCATATTGCACCTGACAAGTTCACTTTAAAAAGTGTCGATATAGTGTAGATGCATCTGTAATAAATGTCCACAAAGGACACTACTCACCCACTTCCATATACCCGGTTGCTTTTTCCACAATCTCATCGGTCAGTTGCCCTGTGATACTCAAGAATTTCATAACAGCTATGACCGGTGCGAGAAATATCATATTCTGTTCTCCACAGCCGTAAGGCAGCAGCACAAGATTATTTAGGTTGCTTAGTGGCTTTCCCATAATATCACCTAGAAGAGAAACAAACCTAATAAATCCACAGGGTATTATATCACAGGAGCAGAAAAGTGGATGAGATTTTAAAATCATGAAAATTCGCAGCATAACCTCACCTGCTGGAGACGTAAAATCCGCAGCATAAACTGACCTGCTGGAGACGTAAAATCCGCAGCATAAACTGACCTGCTGGAGACGTAAAATCCGCAGCATAAACTGAGCTGCTGGAGATGTAAAATCCGCAGCATAAACTGACCTGCTGGAGATGTAAAATCCGCAGCATAAACTGACCTGCTGGAGATGTAAAATCCGCAGCATAACCTGACCTGCTGGAGTTGTAAAATCTGCAGATAAACTGACCTGCTGGAGATGTAAAATCCGCAGCATAAACTGACCTGCTGGAGATGTAAAATCCGCAGCATAAACTGACCTGCTGGAGATGTAAAATCCGCAGCATAAACTGACCTGCTGGAGATGTAAAATCCGCAGCATAACCTGACCTGCTGGAGATGTAAAATCCGCAGCATAAACTGACCTGCTGGAGATGTAAAATCCGCAGCATAAACTGACCTGCTGGAGATGTAAAATCCGCAGCATAAACTGACCTGCTGGAGATGTAAAATCCGCAGATAAACTGACCTGCTGGAGATGTAAAATCCGCAGCATAAACTGACCTGCTGGAGATGTAAAATCTGCAGATAAACTGACCTGCTGGAGATGTAAAATCCGCAGCAGAAACTGACCTGCTGGAGATGTAAAATCCGCAGCATAAACTGACCTGCTGGAGATGTAAAATCCGCAGCAGAAACTGACCTGCTGGAGATGTAAAATCCGCAGCATAAACTGACCAGCTGGAGACTGTAAAATCCGCAGCATAAACTGACCTGCTGGAGATGTAAAATCCGCAGCATAAACTGACCTGCTGGAGATGTAAAATCCGCAGCAGAAACTGACCTGCTGGAGATGTAAAATCTGCAGATAAACTGACCTGCTGGAGATGTAAAATCCGCAGCAGAAACTGACCTGCTGGAGATGTAAAATCCGCAGCATAAACTGACCTGCTGGAGATGTAAAATCCGCAGCAGAAACTGACCTGCTGGAGATGTAAAATCCGCAGCATAAACTGACCAGCTGGAGACTGTAAAATCCGCAGCATAAACTGACCTGCTGGAGATGTAAAATCCGCAGCATAAACTGACCTGCTGGAGATGTAAAATCCGCAGCAGAAACTGACCTGCTGGAGATGTAAAATCTGCAGATAAACTGACCTGCTGGAGATGTAAAATCCGCAGCACAGGAGGTGAATTTCTGCTGCAGTTTTTTTACCAAAGCGCGAGAATGTAATTTCTATATATCTCATTCATGTCGCTGCCACCATGATATGCAGCCGATATTCTCGTGACCGTGTGAAGTCCATAAAGATTTGGTTTGATGAGTTTGGTGTGATTAAATTAGATTCTTAACTACTATGTAATATATGACGCTTGAATTAATAAATGTCACCATGAGGGAGGTTTATGAAGCTGAGGTCAGTTGCACACAAGTGTATTTTATGTTCCGCCTATGGACTGGAATACCCAAACTTACAGCTTCATATTTGGGTTTGAGGCTGCATGTTCAGATCGGGAGACTTCCCGGCCTAGGGTCCACGTACCCCGTCGTGCCCTGGCCCCTGTACGGAGATGGCTCAAGGCCGCCGGCTGCCCTCCTCGGCAGATCTGTGCCCCTTGACACGATCCCCTGCGACCGGGGTTCCAGCTCCTACCAGGCCCAGACCAACGTCTGCCACCTAGTACAACAAGGAGCCCTGCTCCTGACCTCCTCTCTCCTTCACCTCCAACACAACACTCCTCGTGACCTCTCCTCTTGAGAGTCACCACTCAACTCATCTCACTTTTTCACTTTCCCCTACCAACCCCCCAAATGGGCGGCCCTATTCCCTTCAGGCCCCTCAATAGTGTGTCTGGTGGGTATGATGTAAAGTGTTCCTAGGGTTTTGACTGGCTCTGATCTTAGCAACACCAAAGAACAGGGATCCGTAACCAAGGAGGATTGTATAGTATGCAGAAGGGCAGATTGCACAATACCCTGTGATGACCTGATAGGCCAGGGCGTCACATATCCACTTCCTCTGTGCCACCCCGTGCCAGCAGCCGGCGCTGCTCGAGTCCGGACGTTCAGGGGTAGTGGCTCGAGGGTCTCCGGACCCGGGAGCCTCGCGGACACGCCGAGTGAAAAGGGGGAATGGACGTATATGTACGTATTAAGTTTGTGACGCCATCCACGGTGTGTGGTGAGGTAGGACACCACCGCTGCTGTTGCGGGCACCCGGGGGAGATGTTGTGCAGCAAACTGTTAATCCCTCCGTGGGCATGGATGGTGGCCCCGGGACCCAATCAATCCAATGCAGGGGGAAATGACGACCGCAGGGGGTGTTGGTGTACTCACTGTTGGAAACAAACACACGAGTCTCTGGTAAACCAAGGTAATGGTGGCCGGTGCCACGGCTGGCTGTATTCAGGGTCTCCCACCCGGCTGGTCGTCTCTATCCTTTTCCTGCCCTGTTTACTTAGAAAAGACTTCCCAGTATAAAACGTAGGAGTCCGCTCCCGGCTGGATGTGGCCTAAGGAGCCTTGCCCGTAAATGCTGGCCCGGGGCGGTGACCTCTTATCCCGAATCGGTGGGCTGTTGTCTTCTATGAGGGACTTTGGGTGGAACAGAACCTCTAGTGCTGGCCTCAGTCGGTTAATTAACCAGCTCTAGTCGATTCTGGTTTCTGGCTTCAGGGTCCGAGTACCCCCCTTTGTGCTACGGTTTCCGGGTTGGTTCCCCGTGTCGGTACCGGCGGGCTACAACCCTGACCCGGTCCACCTCGGTTCCACCGAGCCGTCTTCCCATCTCTTGCTGAAGGAGACCACTGTCTGCCTACTAGCCAGTGGCACCAGGGCTCCAACCCTGGCGCCGTTCAACTTGAACTCTTTCTCCTGCTGGGACTACACCTAGCCCCAGCTCCTCTCAACTTGAACTTCAACACTTTACTGTCTACTTTCCCGCCCTGAGCTGTCTAAACCCCTGGGTGGGTGTGCACCAATTGCCTGGCCATGCCCACTGCTGTGTCTATCTGTCCCTTAGGGGGTGACTAGCGTTTAATGGTTGGCTGAATGTTTCCTAAGTGTGGGAAGAGGTTTTGCAGGGGCCTATTTGTGACTACCTGGATTCTCCAGGGCGTCACACCTCGGTCTCCATTTATACTACGGACATCCACGTCATTTGGCTCTGCTCACTTCTCAGACCTTAGATCCGTCACCACTGCATGCTGGGCCCTATCTGATCTTCTAACAGGAAACCGTCTCTGTCCCTGCACCTTAGCCCCTACTACTCTGGGCTAGTCCCAAATATTATCTCTGTCTAACCCTACAGTCAGGCAAAATACAATCTAACATTACTAGCGCATGTCATAGTTCACAATACATGTTACAGTAAAACTGGTTTCTTCAAGGGGGAACATAGGCAGCATGTCCATCTTCTTACAAAAACATAGACAAGACAATCTAAAAATACACTAGTTATATCAAAAAGAATGAACCCGAGGATAAATCAGGAGTATTTTAAGACTGTTTAGTCTAACGACCCAATTAATTGAGCAGTTTTTGCCAGTGTTATGGCATAAAAGTGATGGAAATATAGCAAAATGTTTGTGCAACTTGTAGTTTGGCAACATTTTTGGGACATGGTGAGTTTTACACCACTCCTGCTCAGCCCGGGCACACACCTCTTAATGAATCAAGCAAAGGCCTGAAGTATATGGAGTTTCATGCCCTTTGTGGTGCGCTGAAATTTTGAAAGTTTTCAAAGTTTTTTAATGTAGAATTTTGGCATTAAAGCTTTGATGATCGGGGTCATTGCCTTCTTACCTGTTACAGTGACCTCTGCTGACTGTGATCCAAGCACAACGTTCTCGGGAAGGTCCAGTGGGATTGTCTGTGACTCTGGAATAAAACATTACAGGAACCTTAGAGAAGATCATTGGATCTATTGGCAGAGGATGAACTTCTCATATAAGTCAAAAAAGTCACATATTCATTAATCAGAGTGTTCAAATTAATGGAGGTAAGGGATAAGAATCCTGAAACAGCTGCCTACAGATGAGTGTCTTCCTTTTGGGGGAGATTCTGGTCTAGATCAACCCTAAAGCCATATTCAAACGTTGCAGAATATTTCCGCTGGGAATCTGGCCACAAATCTGCAAACAGAGTCCTCATGTGCTGGCCACAATATTTTGATGCAGATTTCACCCTATTCCATTATTAAGGATTAAACGGGGTAAAAACCGTAATGAAAATACCCTCAAGAACGAGCATGCTGCAGATGTGATATCGGTACCATGCTTTCATTTTCTTATGTTTTTTTTTTACTTGCAGCACATGGTAAATTGCTGCACATTTTCAGTGTCGTGTGTGTACATAGATTTTTCAAGGAGTCAGATATGGATTTATAATATATCTACCTACAGGAGGCACGAGAAAAGGTTTTTATTGCCTTTAAAACACCACTCTAGCGGGGGGAGTTTTTCAGTGCTGGAGCGGTTCTTTAAATATTAGTCCCCTGCCCCCTGTCATATGCTTCATCATTTTCGGCATTTTTTGGGAGCACTCTGGTCCTACGGTGCCATCTTGCACCCGTAATTTCTGAATGTCAGACATTACATTACAAACTCCCAATGCAAGTCTATGAGAGCCAAAATAAGGCAGAACGAGGCTTTCATAGACTTGTATGGCGTTGTGACCTCCAGCGCTCTCCATGAAACACTGGAGCTGCTGGCAGGTCACAAATCAGAGGAGAAAATGCTGGCGTGGTACTTCAAGGGAGAGATAATTTGCATATCTTTTTCCCAGGGAATATTGCGTGACCTGTCAGACTTCCTATTTACGCTGGCAATCTGGGGCTGAGAGAATCGGGCCAATTATGCTAATGACATTTGTTTCAAACTCTGCCAGAACGATTTGAGTGCCAATTTAGTGTAATCTGATTCTCTCAGATGAGAGATTTGGAGAACACTGTCAGGAGAAGGAGGAGAACAACATTTCTTCATCTTCTCCATTCTTTGAGTCCGCAGGAATTGGTCTGAAATCAGATGTCATCCAAGTGCAGTCCGATGAATTCCACACAAGCATAGAATTGAATGGGTGTGTGCCGTCTAATTTACACTGCCAATTGCAGCACTTTGTGCTTTTTTCATCATGCCGATTAGGCTAAAGAAAAAAGAACTGGTCAGCACTGCCCCATAGTATAACATTGAAGTGAGTGCTATTCGATAAAACATGAGATAGCCCTCGTCTGTGTTATTTGCTTATGTTAAAAAAAAAATCAGAGTAAATGGACTCAAAGCTCTCTAAGTAGCTACATGGCTACCTGTGCAGGTAGATGCAATCTCTGAAATACTACATCCTCAAGTGTTCCCTCTGAATGACCATTGGAGAATCACAAGATGCCCCCGATTCTTATGTTATGTAGGGAAATATTAATGTTGCAATATGGATACAGTAATCTCTCAATTATTTCATTATTTGTATGCAAGTATTTGTTCCATTTAACCTTAGACTTAAGCCTGCTTTACACACAGTGACATCGCGAGCACCCGCCCCCGTCGTTTGTGCGTCACGGGAAAATCGCTGCCCCTGGCACACAATATCGCGAGGACCCGTCACACATACTTACCTTCCTAACGACGTCGCATGTGGCCGGCCAACAGCCTCTTTTCTAAGAGGGCAGTTCGTGCGGCTTCACAGCGATGTCACACGGCAGGCGTCCAATAGAAGCGGAGGGGCGGAGAGCAGCCACATGGAAGTCACGCCCACCTCGTTGCCGGATGACGCAGGTACGGTGTTGTTTGTTGTTCCTGGGGTGTTACACATAGCGAACAACCTGCGTCCAGAATAAGGAACGACATTTGGGAAATGGACGACGTGTCAACAATCAACGATTTGGTGAGTATTTTGCATCGTCAGTGGTCGCTCGTACGTGTCACACGCAATGACGTCGCTAACGAGGCCGGATGTGCGTCACGAATTCCGTGACCCCAACGACATCTCGTTAGCGATGTCACTGCGTGTAAAGCCCCCTTTACACCTCATCACATTGTAATTGGATTTATACAGTGTAGGAAGAAAGTCAGCATAGACCACCCATCCTAGGAACCATAGCTCTCAAATATCATCTTCAGGGTATGTGCATATGTGCCGCCCCCACGCCAGCAGTCGCTGCTGCTCGGATCCGGATCACACAAGTCCTGTGGTAAACCAAGGTGATGGTGGCCGGCTGCCGCAGACGGGTGTTTCTGGTCCCACACCCGGGTTTGGTAGTCAAAGTATTTCTCCTCTGCACTGTTTTGTAAGTAGGACTGCCTGGTGTGTAACGCAGGAGTCCGCTCCAGGTCCTTTTGTTGGGAGCCGTGCCCGTCTGACGATGACCCTTGGGATCTACGGGCCCTGGCGGTTGCCCTATCCCTCTCGGTAGGTGGTTGTCTACTTTTCGGGACTTAGGTTGGGACAGGACCTATAATCCTGCCCTCAATTGGTTAATTAGTTAGGCCGTAGGTGCCAGTCCTGGCTTCAGGGTCCAAGTACTCCCTCTGTGCGTACGGTTTCCGGTCGGTTCTCCGGTGGCTGCACCGACGGGCTACAACCCTGTCCCGGTGCACTCTGGATCCCCGCAGCCGTCTTCCCGTCTCCTGCAGACTCTGGTTACCGTCTGCCGCCTAGCCAAGGTGTCAGGGCTCCGACCCTGGCACCTGTCAGATGCACCTCCACCCTGCACTTGACCTCTCACTTAACTGATCTCCATCTGTCTGTTTTCCCACCCCGGGCTGTCTAGACCCCTAGGTGGGCGTTTCCTAACCGCCTGGTCCCGCCCACTGGTGTGCCTGTTGCCCTGAGGGGGGGTGACTAGGGTTTCAGGTTAGCTGATGTAACCCTTTGGGGACTGGTGTTATGTGGGGGCTTAAATGTGCCTATACCTGGTTCTCCAGGGCGCTACACATACAGTGACTTTTTGCTGAATTTTCGGAGCAGAAACTGAGCAGGAATTCCCAGTTTTGAGGAGTTTGGAGATCTGCGGGACGATTTAGAGAGTTTCTGCTGCAAAAACTGCTCAAAAAACTATGAGCTCATAGCTTTATACTGTCCAAAAATGTAAAATATCAGATAATATAATATCCAAAATTACTTACCAAAAGCGCATAGCAGTAAACTGTGTGTTTTTTCCACTGGTACTCCATGTGACTGGGGAGACAAAAGATGCAGCATAACGACATGCGAGACCAAAGTGAGATGAACAACAAGCAATGAGGAAAAACTGACTACCGCTATATATGTGTTAAGGTGACATTAAAGATGAGCAAATCTTTGGAAGTTTGGTTCACTGGCAGCAATCCAACCGAACCTCCACTGGTTCGAAATAACTTATTGGCAGTTCGGGTCTCCACCCGCATACAGCCAGCCATAAGCAGATCACTTCTGGGGGAGAGGGGGCGGTGATTTTCCAAAAATTTTTTTTTTGCAGCACACTACATCTGATCACGCTGTAGTTACCCCCAGTGCGAGCCGATCAAACACTGCAAGCGGCTCACACTGGGCTGAGCACCGAGTGTACCCGAGCACAGCGATGCGTGCGTGAGTAGAGTTCGCACGTAACACATTCAAACTTCAAACCCAAACTCTGTTTTTTTAAGCCGGTGTTCGGTTCGAAAACCGAACCTCGGGTTTGCTCATCTCTAGTTGACATCATCAACAAATTGTATAGCACTAATATTTTACGGGTCTGCTTTTTTCAAAAACAGCACCACACTTTTCCATCATGTCTAATACTGCAGCTCAGCTCTACTACCGTAGGACTCACTCACACAAGCATATACATTGGAAGAGGGCTATATAATGTTTTATCGGATAGCCCTCGCTCCAAAGTTATAGTATGGGCCAGTGTCGACCTGCAATTTTTTCTCATACTGATTCAGCATGCTGCGATTGCACTGTATATCGGATGGCGCACACCCATACAAGTCTATGGGTGCGGCAAAGCACTCGGATGTCATTTAAGCATAGTCCGATGCATGCCAAGACGGGCAATGGAGAAGATGGACAAATTCTCCCTCTTTTCATCAGCTGTGCTCCAATTCTTGCATACCAGGGAATCGGTTCACAGTAAATGACGCTCTGATGAGAGTTTGAACCTAGTGTCATTTGCATGATCTATTCGATTCTTTTGCATGAGAACAAACGGCTGTGTGACCCCAGAATCAAAGGGAATGAGGCTCAACGGCAATACACAATATGACCCATGGACAAGTGTGAGGGTTTTTCTGAAAAAACGAATAAACAACAAGCCTAATCCTTATTTCTAATCTTATTAACCTCTCTAAATTTGACTATATAACTATATATTGATAACTGGAAAATTAGTATAAATATAACATTACGGCAAAATTACACTGTGCTAGTGTCATCTAAGCATAATGTGCTTACCTCAACTATAAGGCGCCTCTGGACAATATCAAACTGTCCTTTTGTAGGGACAATAGGCATCTGTCCATCACACAGATCACTAGTGTCCAACGCCTCAGTGCCTATGGTGATGTTAATAGAGCCTGTAATGTAAACATATGATAAATTAGTTGAAAATTCAGGAATTACGCAGGATGTTGTGTGTCATAAATAAAGTTACATAAAATAAAAAGAAATAGTCAGCAGCCACTAGAGGGAGCTCACTGCGTACACAGTTATACAGCTCTAATTATCACCTTACCACATTAGAATGAGAATAAATGTACTGGTCAGTAAATGTGGAAGAGGTTTAGAGGCTCAGCGGGTTCCACCCACGGTAAGTGTCAGATATGCTACATAACCCACATCTGTGTTTCACAGCAGCGGCCAGAGATGAGCTACTGATTGCTGCTGTTAACTATTTAGATGCTCCTGACAAAGGCAGTCAAGTGGAGCTATTGCCAGTTCATGCAGTCACCAGCTCCCATCGGTCCCCTGTGACATGTAATTAGGGTACCGATGGGTAACCAAGGAGGTTGAGGGCCATAGCTGTCATCTTGGTACTCCTGTTAAGCTCAGCCACATGCTAAACTCCAAAGAAGACCATGATTTTTTATCTGTACTGCATTCCTGCACTGTGGTTTTACAGTACAAAGTACAAGAGGTCAAACAAGGTTTAAGTCCCCTAAGGGAACAAAAAATAATGTAAAAGAAAAGTTTTAGAAATATAAAAAACAAAACACAACATATATGTTGTATTGCAGCATCTGTAAAATTCCAATCTATTAAAAGAAAAAATTGACTAATCCGCATGGTAAACACCTAATTGAAACAAATTGCTTTTTTTAAACCTCACCTACCTGAAAAAAGAAGGGAATTTTGTTTACTTACCGTAAATTCCTTTTCTTCTAGCTCCAATTGGGAGACCCAGACAATTGGGTGTATAGCTATGCCTCCGGAGGCCACACAAAGTATTACACTAAAAGTGTAAAGCCCCTCCCCTTCAGCCTATACACCCCCCGTGCTGCCACGGGCTCATCAGTTTTGGTGCAAAAGCCCGAAGGAGGAAAAAAATTATAAACTGGTTTAAAGTAAATTCAATCCGAAGGAATATCGGAGAACTGAAAGCATTTAACATGAACAACATGTGTATACAAAAACAGGGGCGGGTGCTGGGTCTCCCAATTGGAGCTAGAAGAAAAGGAATTTACGGTAAGTAAACAAAATTCCCTTCTTCTTTGTCGCCTCTTATTGGGAGACCCAGACAATTGGGACGTCCAAAAGCAGTCCCTGGGTGGGTAAATAATACCTCATAATAGAGCCGTAATGGCTCCGTCCTACAGGTGGGCAACTGCCGCCTGAAGGACTCGCCTACCTAGGCTGGCATCTGCCGAAGCATAGGTATGCACCTGATAGTGTTTCGTGAAAGTGTGCAGGCTCGACCAGGTAGCTGCCTGACACACCTGCTGAGCCGTAGCCTGGTGTCGCAAGGCCCAGGACGCTCCCACGGCCCTGGTAGAATGGGCCTTCAGTCCTGAGGGAACCGGAAGCCCCGAGGAACGGTAAGCTTCGAGAATTGGTTCCTTGATCCACCGAGCCAGGGTTGACTTGGAAGCTTGTGTCCCTTTACGCTGGCCAGCGACAAGGACAAAGAGTGCATCCGAGCGGCGCAGGGGCGCCGTACGAGAAATGTAGAGTCTGAGTGCTCTCACCAGATCTAACAAGTGCAAATCCTTTTCACATTGGTGAACTGGATGAGGACAAAACGAGGGTAAGGAGATGTCCTGATTGAGATGAAAAGGGGATACCACCTTAGGGAGGAATTCCGGAACCGGACGCAGAACCACCTTGTCCTGGTGAAACACCAGGAAAGGAGCTTTGCATGATAACGCTGCCAACTCAGACACTCTCCGAAGTGAGGTGACTGCTACTAGAAAAACCACTTTCTGCGAAAGGCGTGCGAGCGAAATATCCCTCATTGGCTCGAACGGTGGTTTCTGAAGAACCATCAGCACCCTGTTCAGATCCCAGGGTTCTAACGGACGCTTGTAAGGAGGGACGATGTGACAAACCCCTTGCAGGAACGTGCGTACCTGTGGGAGTCTGGCCAGGCGCTTCTGAAAAAACACAGAGAGCGCAGAGACTTGTCCCTTAAGGGAGCCTAGCGACAAACCCTTTTCCAATCCAGATTGAAGAAAGGACAGAAAAGTGGGCAAGGCAAATGGCCAGGGAGAAAACCCCTGAGCAGAGCACCACGACAGGAATATTTTCCACGTCCTGTGGTAGATCTTGGCGGACGTTGGTTTCCTAGCCTGTCTCATAGTGGCAATGACCTCTTGAGATAATCCTGAAGACGCTAGGATCCAGGACTCAATGGCCACACAGTCAGGTTGAGGGCCGCAGAATTCAGATGGAAAAACGGCCCTTGAGACAGCAAATCTGGTCGGTCTGGCAGTGCCCACGGTTGGCCGACCGTGAGATGCCACAGATCCGGGTACCACGACCTCCTCGGGCAGTCTGGAGCGACGAGGATGACGCGGCGGCAGTCGGCCCTGATCTTGCGTAACACTCTGGGCAACAGTGCCAGAGGAGGAAACACATAAGGAAGCCGAAACTGCGACCAATCCTGAACTAAGGCGTCTGCCGCCAGAGCTCTGTGATCTTGAGATCGAGCCATGAATGTTGGGACCTTGTTGTTGTGCCGTGACGCCATTAGGTCGACGTCCGGCATCCCCCAGCGGCAACAGATCTCCTGAAACACGTCCGGGTGAAGGGACCATTCCCCTGCGTCCATGCCCTGGCGACTGAGAAAGTCTGCTTCCCAGTTTTCTACGCCCGGGATGTGAACTGCGGATATGGTGGATGCTGTGGCTTCCACCCACAGCAGAATCCGCCGGACTTCCTGGAAGGCTTGCCGACTGCGTGTCCCACCTTGGTGGTTGATGTAAGCCACCGCTGTGGAGTTGTCCGACTGAATTCGGATCTGCTTGCCTTCCAGCCACTGCTGGAACGCTTTTAGGGCAAGATACACTGCCCTGATCTCCAGAACATTGATCTGAAGTGAGGACTCTTGCTGAGTCCACGTACCCTGAGCCCTGTGGTGGAGAAAAACTGCTCCCCACCCTGACAGACTCGCGTCCGTCGTGACCACCGCCCAGGATGGGGGTAGGAAGGATTTCCCCTTCGATAATGAGGTGGGAAGAAGCCACCACCGAAGGGAAGCTTTAGTTGCCTGAGAGAGGGAGACGTTCCTGTCTAGGGACGTCGGCATCCTGTCCCACTTGCGTAGGATGTCCCATTGAAGTGGAGGACCGCAACTACTGTAGCCATGACCTTGGTGAAAACCCTTGGGGCTGTCGCCAGGCCGAACGGCAGTGCCGCGAACTGAAGGTGTTCGTCTCCTATGGCGAAGCGCAAGAAGCGCTGATGCTCTGGAGCAATTGGTACGTGGAGATAAGCATCCTTGATATCGATCGATGCTAGGAAATCTCCTTGGGACATTGAGGCGATGACGGAGCGGAGGGATTCCATCCGGAACCGCCTGGTCCTTACGTGTTTGTTAAGCAGTTTTAGGTCCAAAACAGGACGGAAGGACCCGTCCTTCTTTGGAACCACAAACAGGTTGGAGTAGAAACCGTGACCCTGTTGCTGAAGAGGAACCGGGACCACCACTCCTTCTGCCTTCAGAATGCCCACCGCCTGCAGAAGAGCCTCGGCTCGCTCGGGAGGCGGAGATGTTCTGAAGCATCGAGTCGGAGGACGAGAGCTGAACTCTATCCTGTAACCGTGAGATAAAATGTCTCTCACCCAACGGTCTTTTACTTGTGGCAGCCAGGTGTCGCAAAAGCAGGAGAGCCTGCCACCGACCGAGGATGCGGTGTGAGGAGGCCGTAAGTCATGAGGAAGCCGCCTTAGTAGCGGCACCTCCGGCGGTCTTTTTAGGGCGTGATTTAGACCGCCATGCATCGGAGTTCCTCTGATCCTTCTGCGGCCTTTTGGACGAGGAGAATTGGGACCTGCCCGCACTCCGAAAGGACCGAAACCTCGACTGTCCCCTCCTCTGTTGGGGTGTTTTCGGTTTGGCCTGGGGTAAGGATGTTTCCTTTCCCTTGGATTGTTTGATGATTTCATCCAATCTCTCACCAAACAAACGGTCGCCAGAAAATGGCAATCCAGTTAAGCACTTTTTGGAAGCCGAATCTGCCTTCCATTCCCGCAGCCACAAGGCCCTGCGTATTGCCACCGAATTGTCGGCTGCAACCGCCGTACGGCTCGCAGAGTCCAGGACAGCATTAATAGCGTAGGACGCAAATGCCGACGTTTGAGAGGTTATGGACGCCACCTGCGGCGCAGACGTACGTGTGAGTGCGTCAATTTGCGCCTGACCTGCTGAGATAGCTTGGAGTGCCCATACGGCTGCGAATGCTGGAGCAAAAGACGCGCCGATAGCTTCATAGATGGATTTCAACCAGAGCTCCATCTGTCTGTCAGTGGCATCCTTGAGTGAAGCTCCATCTTCCACTGCAACTATGGATCTAGCCGCAAGTCTGGAGATTGGAGGATCCACCTTGGGACACTGAGTCCAGCCCTTGACCACGTCAGGGGGGAAAGGGTAACGTGTATCCTTAAGGCGCTTGGAAAAACGCTTATCTGGACAAGCTCGGTGTTTCTGGACTGCCTCTCTGAAGTCAGAGTGGTCCAGAAACATACTCTTTGTACGCTTGGGAAACCTGAAACGGAATTTCCCCTGCTGAGAGGCTGACTCCTCCACTGGAGGAGCTGAGGGAGAAATATCCAACATTTCATTGATGGACGCAATAAGATCATTCACTATGGCGTCCCCATCAGGAGTATTAAGGTTGAGAGCGGCTTCAGGATCAGAATCCTGATCAGCTACCTCCGCTTCATCATACAGAGAGTCCTCTCGCTGAGACCCTGAACATTGTGATGATGTCGAGGGGATATCATAGCGAGCTCGCTTAATCGGTCTGGGGCTGCGGTCCGTGTCAGAGACCTCACCCTGGGATCCATGAGACACCCCGGGAGGACATTGCTGTTCCAACTGAGGGGGACCAGGGGGCAATGATTCCACAGTGCCCCTGGCTTGAGATGCCGGCCTGGACTGCAAGGCTTGTAATATCTTAGCCATAGTCTCAGAAAGTCTTTCAGTAAAAACTGCAAACTCCGTCCCTGTCACCTGGACAGTGTTAACAGGTGGTTCTCCCTGGGCCACCCTTAGCAGAGGCTCCGGCTGAGAAAGTGCCACAGGGGCCGAGCATTGCACACAATGAGGGTCAGTGGAACCTGCCGGCAGTATAGCCGTACATGCTGCACAGGCAGCATAGTAAGTCTGTGCTTTGGCACCCTTGCTATTTGTGGACGACATGCTGTTGTCTCCTCTGAGCAATACAGGAGGGTATATAGACAAAAATCAACAGTGCACCATACAGTGTAAAGTATAGTCTATAATCATATAATCTATAAGTACACTTCTGCACTAGTGGGGCCAGCACCACAGGTGCTGCTTACCGCCTGCGCAAAGCGGTTGTGTGGGCACCAGAAATCCTGCCTGGGTCTCCCTGAGCTTGTCTCTCCTCTCCAGCGTTAGCAGAGCTGAGAGGAATGGCTGCCGGCGTCCTGAGGAGAGGAGGGAGCCGTGGACGTGACCCAGAAAAGTGCGGGAACTGGTGCCCCACTGTGCAGAGTGAGGGGGGTGGAGTATGCAAAGCATGCTCCAGCCCTCAGTGCTGCCGTCCTGTACAGCGTCCCGCCCTTCCCCTGATTGGCAGGGCTGGGGGCGGGAAGAAAACGAGACTAGGCCGCAAAAGCCGGGGACTCGAGTTATAAGCGCGGCCGCCGTATAAGCGCGGTCGGCGCGGAAGTCCCCGGCGCACTAACAGTCCCAGCCGCGCCGCAGTGATAACCATGGCAGCGGCGGTCAGCGCGGCAGTCCCCCTACACGAACACACTCAGCGACGCTGAAGTGTGTAATGGCACAAACGCAGTCAGCGCTGCTGTCCCCGGTGCACTAGCACACCCAGCAATGCTGGAGTGTTGCTGTGCGCGGTCCCCACGGGGACACAGAGTACCTCAAAGTAGCAGGGCCATGTCCCTGAACGATACTCGGCTCCTATCCAGCATGGTCCTCAGGAGCTGTGGATGGAGCACGGTCTCCTGTGCCTGGAGACCGAAAGGATCCCACTTCACCCAGAGCCCTAACTGAGGGATGGGGAAGGAAAGCAGCATGTGGGCTCCAGCCTCCGTACCCGCAATGGATACCTCAACCTTAACAACACCGCCGACAAGAGTGGGGTGAGAAGGGAGCATGCTGGGGGCCCTATATGGGCCCTCTTTTCTTCCATCCGACATAGTCAGCAGCTGCTGCTGACTAAGCTGTGGAGCTATGCGTGCATGTCTGACCTCCTTCGCACAAAGCATAAAAACTGATGAGCCCGTGGCAGCACGGGGGGTGTATAGGCTGAAGGGGAGGGGCTTTACACTTTTAGTGTAATACTTTGTGTGGCCTCCGGAGGCATAGCTATACACCCAATTGTCTGGGTCTCCCAATAAGGAGCGACAAAGAAAAACGCAATAAACATTATAAAACCATCATATGTACACAAATCTGGATAAAAGACTCAAGCAAAAAAACAAGCCCTCTTAATAAAAACGTTACGGATGTAGGAAATTGGCAACACAAGGAAAACGCATTCTTGTGTTTCAGATTTTTTTTTCATCACTTAAAATAAATAAAAAAACTATGCAAGTGTTTTATTGCCATCATTGCCTTGACATGAACAGTCGTGTTGCCGGGTCATTTTTACTGCACCATGCACTCAAAAACATTGTTGGAATTGCATTTTTTTCACTATTTCATCCCACATGGAATTTTTTCCTCCCCCATTTATCAGTATATTGTATAGCAAAATGAATGGTGTCTACTGCTTGTCCTACAAACAAAACAAACCCTTCTACGTCTAGTTCCATGGAAAAATAAAAACATGTATAACTCTTAAGCGAAAAATTCTCAGGTCATTATAGGTGTAAAATTAAAGGGGTTGGTTGACCGTCCTAATATGAGAAGTCTGCAGTCCCTCTATGTGACTGCAGACTTGTGAATCTTTCCATTGTGCGCACTGTGCACTGTAAGGATTCTCCGGTGTCAGAGCCAGCAACAGCAGTCACGTGACCTCAATTATGCGATACTTGCATTGAGCCAGGCCATATCCATCTTTTCAGATTCTGGCTGGGAGTCTGCA
Organism: Anomaloglossus baeobatrachus; assembly: GCF_048569485.1. NCBI lineage: Eukaryota > Metazoa > Chordata > Amphibia > Anura > Aromobatidae > Anomaloglossus > Anomaloglossus baeobatrachus. The sequence continues at coordinate 56,797,771 of NC_134357.1, read as the reverse complement.
TATCACATACTCGCAACCACGTGACCTCCATTCCTGGCTCTGACACCTGAGAATCTTTACAGTGCACAGTGTATGCGATGCGAGGAGCACAAGTCTACAGTCACACAGAGTGACTGCAGACTTGTCATTTTAGACTGATCAACCCATTTAATAGTAATTTTTAAATTAAGCTCCCCCTAGTGGTTACGGCACATAGCCAGTAATATACTGTATATTTAAATGGCGCTCCATCCCTTTAGAGATGTAGTATGAGTTTAATTAATACACAACTTTGGACATATATCTGCAACACCAATCCTAATGAATCGGCCTCTGCAGACTTCCTTGCTGTGGATGTCATACGACGACACACTACTTTGTAACCCCTTTGTTTTACCATAGTTTATTGATACTAGACCCTATCTTTTACATTTATTTCAATGGACATCATGTAATACATCATGTAATAATATATTTCCCATGAAGTGATAGGGTTCTTACCCAGATTTAATGGTTTGATATTCCAGGTAAACGTGTAGGCTGGATCGCTGCACAGACAGGCATCGCGCAAGCAGCCTTCACATGGTTCCTCCTGGAAGTCATCAGACAGGTATAAAGTTGCCTGTACCTATAAAGAAAAAATCAGAAATCATCAGATACCATCAAATCTGGATACATGTGTGCCAGTAGTAACACATGATAGAGCTCTATTACATTCTCACCTTTATACACTGCCTCATAAAGTTAAGGACAATTGCCTTCAACACCAACGTCTCCCCTTGTTTAACTGAATATGGGACGATCATTTCCAGAAAGTAGGGTTTAAATGTTCGGAGAGTAGTTCGGGGTGAGAAACCAAGACCAACGCTTGATGTGCAGAAGGCGTCTACGTTCCATTGGGTGATGGTGTCTGCAGTTGTGAGTGGATAGTCCAGTTCACCAGTGGGTCTGTACAGGAGCGACAATGGAAACCAGATATAATAAGCCAAAAACTAATACCCTAGTCATTCTTATATTTCCGAGAACATCCATGTGGTTCTTGCGCAAAGTAATCATAACAGACTGCTTGTGCAGGAAGAGATAAGAGAAGTCTTTGCGATGCTACTTATCTTTGCAGAATTGTCAGACATCAGGATGTGTTTATACAAATAATATTTAAAAATTTTAATTTAATTGTTTTGGAGACAGGTATAATATTGTTAAGATTATATTATGGTGGATTATGCTAAAAAAAAGAAAATAAAGTTATGATATGTAGTACAGGAATTCTATAGTAAGAAAATAGAGTGATGAGATGTAGTACAGGAATCCTATAGAAAGAAAATATAGTGATGATATGTAGTACAGGAATCCTAAAGAAAGATAATATAGTGATGAGATGTAGTACAGGAATCCTATAGTAAGAAAATATAGTGATGAGACGTAGTATAGGAATGCTATAGTAATAAAATATAGTGATGAGATGTAGTACAGTAATCCTATAGTAATAAAATATAGTGATGAGATGTAGTACAGGAATCCTATAGTAATAAAATATAGTGATGAGATGTAGTACAGGAATCCTATAGTAATAAAATATAGTGATGATATGTAGTACAGGAATCCTCTAGTAATAAAATATAGTGATGATATGTAGTACAGGAATCCTCTAGTAATAAAATATAGTGATGAGATGTAGTACAGGAATCCTATAGAAAGAAAATATAGTGATGAGATGTAGTACAGGAATCCTAAAGAAAGATAATATAGTGATGAGATGTAGTACAGGAATCCTATAGTAAGAAAATATAGTGATGAGACGTAGTATAGGAATGCTATAGTAAGAAAATATAGTGATGAGACGTAGTATAGGAATGCTATAGTAAGAAAATATAGTGATGAGATGTAGTACAGGAATCCTAAAGAAAGAAAATATAGTGATGAGATGTAGTACAGGAATCCTATAGTAAGAAAATATAGTGATGAGACGTAGTATAGGAATGCTATAGTAAGAAAATATAGTGATGAGACGTAGTATAGGAATGCTATAGTAAGAAAATATAGTGATGAGATGTAGTACAGGAATCCTATAGTAATAAAATATAGTGATGAGATGCAGTACAGGAATCCTATAGTAAGAAAATATAGTGATGAGATGTAGTACTGGAATCCTATAGTAATAAAATATAGTGATGAGATGCAGTACAGGAATCCTATAGTAAGAAAATATAGTGATGAGATGTAGTACTGGAATCCTATAGTAAGAAAATATAATGATGAGATGTAGTACAGGAATCCTATAGTAAGAAAATATAGTGATGAGATGTAGTACAGGAATCCTATAGTAAGAAAATATAATGATGAGATGTAGTACAGGAATCCTATAGTAAGAAAATATAATGATGAGATGTAGTACAGGAATCCTATAGTAATAAAATATAGTGATGAGATGTAGTACTGGAATCCTATAGTAATAAATTATAGTGATGAGATGCAGTACAGGAATCCTATAGTAAGAAAATATAGTGATGAGATGTAGTACAGGAATCCTATAGTAATAAAATATAGTGATGATATGTAGTACAGGAATCCTCTAGTAATAAAATATAGTGATGAGATGTAGTACAGGAATCCTATAGTAAGAAAAGAGTGATGAGATATAGTACAGGAATCCTACAGTAAGAAAATTAAGTTTAACGTCTTAACTAAGCCCTTGATCTTCTGCCATTAGTAGCCTTGCTAGGCCTCACTGAGACGTCCCTGATTTTTCACACAAGCAAAAATGTGTCTGAGCATGATCAGTGTTTTTCATCCAGTTTGCATCGGGTTTGGTCAGTGTGCGATGATGGATTTTCACATAGGTACAAGTAAAAAACAAACTTTGAAGAACAAAGGGCCTGATTCATTAAAGGGAATCTATCACTAGATTTGGCGACTATAATCTGCAGCCACCACCAGTGAGGTCTTATATAGAGCATTCTAGAATACCATATATAAGAGCTCAGGCCGCCCTGTATAACATTAAAAACAATTTTATTATACTCACCTAGGGACTGTCTGGTCTGATGGGTGTCGCTGCTCTCCAGTCCGGCACCTACTATCTGCGGCGGTCTGCGTCCTCCTTCTTCTGAGGGCGGTGTGCATAATGCATCCTACGTCATGCACACTAGCCGGCTTTGCAATCGTGTACAGGCGCACTTTGTTCGGCCCTGCTCAGGGCAGATCAAAGTATTGTAGTGCGCATGCGTTGGGCGGTATTTAATTAACCTTTCCTCACAACTGCACATTACAGTATATTGATCTGCCCTCAGCAGACAGATTAAAGTGCACCTGCGTGGGATCACAATGCCGGCTAGTGTGGATGACGTAGGATGCGTCATCCACACTGGGCTGGGTAGAAGGAGGATTGAGATCGCAGCAGAGAGGAGGCGCTGGACTGGAGAGCAGCGACACTTATCGGTTAGCCCCCTAGGAGAATATGTGTTTTTTACGTTATACAGATCGGCCTGGGCACTTATATACAGTAATTTGTTAGGCGGGCTTCGCCATATTCCATCCCACTCGTGTTTCACCCACTTTAGCGGACCTGGCTATGACTGGGAGTGAAACCAACAAACCTTACCATATTTTTGCTCTACCTCAAGTTGCGCAAAAGTTTCCAAGTTTTCAAACAGTTTTACGCAAGAAATCTATCTAAGGCCTCTTTCACACGTCCGTGAGAAACCACGCACGTTTTTCACGGACGTGTCAAAGGTGCGTTTTGCCCTCCGTGAGCCGTGTTTATGGCACACGTGTGTTCTCCGTGTGCTATCCGTGAAAACACACGGAGAATGGGAACTTTCTACTCACCTGTACCTGGCGTCGCTGTCCGTGGTGCTGATCTTCGGTCTCCGATCCTGCCAACTCCCTGCTGCTGCTGCTTCCGGCCGCAGTGAAGTGAATATGCAATGAGCATAATGAGCGGCGGTTGGAAGCAAGTGACAGCAGCGGCAGAGACAGTAGTGCTGGAGAAGGGGAGTAAAGTTTTTTTATTATTTTCTCAGACATGTGTGTTTTCTCTGGCGCGTGTCACGCGGAACACCTCCGTGTGGTCCGTTTGCGTTCCGTTTGACACCCATGATCCCGGAGAAAATGGACATGTTGACACGTGGAGCACACGGGCACACGTATGCTCCACACGTGCACACGGTCCATGGCAGAATACGCACGTGAGCGCAGACCCATTGATTTAATTAATTATTTATTATTTAATTTTATTAATTCTGATCTTCTTAATAGGGTATATGGAAATAGATTTCCTTTAAACAAGGCGTTTAACATATTCTTTGATTTCTTTTTCATATGAAATCTAATGATAGAATAAACAGTCTAGTAAACTGAACAGGATGTTTATATACGGTAAGTATAGTATACTTACCCAATAAGCACAGTATTCATTAACCAGGTACTGAGGAACTTGTGGCGTATAGGTGTTTGAGGAGGAATGTCTGCTGCCAGTTTTATAGCTGGTAGAACCACTATACTCTCGGTGTCCAATTCTGGAATTGCTGGGATGGAAAGAGCTTCTAAAGAGAAACAAAACAGCAGTGACTAAATATTCTCCGTGAAGTTAAAATACCTAACAGATGTTAGTAACACTGGGATAAAATGCCCATAGATTAAAGGGTGCTTTACACACAGCGATATCGCTAGCGATTGCTAGTGATGTCGCGAGCGATAGCACCCGCCCCCGTCGTTCGTGCGACATGTGGTGATCGCTACCGTAGCGAACAATATCGCTACAGCAGCGTCACACGCACATACCTGTTTAGCGACGTCGCTGTGACCGACAAACAATCCCTCCTTCAAGGGGGAGGTGCGTTCGGCGTCACAGCGTCGTCACAAAACGGCCGCCCAATAGAAGAGGAGGGGAGGAGATGAGCGTCCGGAACATGCCGCCCACCTCCTTCCTTCCTCCTTTCCGGTGGATGCAGGTAGGATGATGTTCGTTGTTCCTGCGTTGTCACACACAGCGATGTGTGGTGCCGCAGGAACGACGAACAACCTGTGGCATGAGCAACCAATGATATTATGAAAATGGATGACATGACAACGAGCAACGATTTTTGACACTTTTGTGATCGGCGCTCCTAGGTGTCACACGCAACGATATCGCTAACGACGCCGGATGTGCGTCACTAACGACGTGACCCCAACGATATATCGTTAACGATATCGTTGCGTGTAAAGCCCCCTTTACAGTGGATGTCTGGTTAAAACAAGAAACCACCTATCCACAGATTAGATGATAAATTAATGATTGATGGGTGTCTGACCAAATGGATCCTTCACCAATCGGCAGAATAGGGATCTTATATCCACAATGGAGAACTTCTAGAAAAAGCCAAGAATGAATGGAGCACTGCCACTCCATTTTTAGAATGATATCTTGTTCTCCCGGTCGGTGCAGGTCATAACAGTTGGACCACCACTGGTCAATAAGTTATCACCTCTCCTGTCAATAAATCACCCATGTTGTCCATATTTATGGACTTTTTTTCTGTTATATAAATGAATGCTGTTGGATCTAAAAATCATTTTCGCAGTTCAGTGTCATTAACAAAATTTCACCGTTTTGCTTTTACAGATTATTTTTTCCCTGTACATTTAACTTTGAAGTGGTCAGTGATCTTAAATCAGCTGAGAGCAGGTTAGAAAAGACAGATAAGAGAGTTACACTGCCCACCAGACAGCCTCTCAGTTAAAGGAAATGTGTCATATCAAAAATATAGGTTATTATGCAGGTTATTGGGAGGAAATGAATTTAATTCCTCCTGGCAGCCTCCGGCTTTCAGTCATAGAGGTGCGGCTTTCTCAGCTTCAGTCACCGCTCAGTACACAGCGTATGGCAGCTGTAACCATGTCCCCACAACCACACTGAATGACAGCCAGCTCATCAGTACATTAGAGCAGAGCTGGCTGTCAGTCATTCCTGGGATGTGGTCATAGCCACAGCTCACTGTATAGTGAAGCCACGCCTCTATGACTGAAAGCAAGAAACTGCAGAGAGGAATAGCATGCCGGTGCTCCTCCACGTCCTAACGCCATGTCTCTCCCTTCTTCCCGCCGTCCACATGTAGTGCACTCTCCAGCTCATTTCCCCCTGTGAATGCCCATGTGAGTGTCAGCTTCTGCTGCCTCCTCTTACCTGCATGACCATCCTCTTGTTGCGTGGTCCTCGGCTCATGCCCCCCATTGCCACCCACATGTTTCGTGGTCCTCTGCGCCCTTTATCCACATGTAGTGCAGTCTCCAGCTCGTCTTCCCTGTGGATCCCCACTTGTGCGTGGCCTTCCGCTCTTGCCTAGGCCCTCAGGCCTTGTACATGTTGTGTGGGGTTTACTGCCTACCAGCCTAGGGGGTGTGCTTTTGTGAGGAAGCATGCGCACCTTGCTATGGTGTCCTCAACCTATCATTGGCAGGCACCAGGTACTTAAGGCTCCTCCCCTCATGGGAAGGGCCAGAGCTATGCATTAGGATCATGATCCTAACCTGTGTTGGTCCTGGCTCTCAGCTATGGTCTCCTAGCACCCAGCTCTAGTCCTGCATGCTACCAGTTCTGCTCTGCTGTGCCTGTCTTGTCTGTTCCCTGGACCTGTCCTGTTTATGCCTGTCTGTTCCCTGGTACCAGCCCTGAATCCTGCACTTGTGTCCATACTTGCTTGTATCCTGTACCTGTGTCTGTACCTGCCTGTATCCTGTGTCCATGCCAGACTGTACCCAGCACTTGATTCCATACCTACCTGTATCCTGTACCTGTACCTGTGTCTGTACCTGCCTGCACCTGTTATCCTATCTACCTTAGTCGCTCTGGCTGCACCTGTGGCTGATGTCCTGTGCCTGATGTCCCATGCCTGGTGTCCCATGCCTGGTGATCCGTGTTGATGACCTGGACTCTGATGACCGGAGTTCTGCCTGGTGTCCTGTACTGGGTGCACCCGTGCCTGATGTCCTGTGCCTGATGTCCCTTGCCTGATGATCTGAGCTTGATGACCTGTGATGCAAGTTCTGCACCTGTCTGTACCCGTCCTGCCTGTTCTCATCCAGACTGTGTTGTGCCTGATGTCCCATGCCTGATGACCCGCCGTGTTGGACATTCTGTACCTGCCTGTACCTGCACTGCATGTTCTCCATCCAGATTTCTTTTCTTTTCTGCACCGCCCACCCTGCCTATGCCATTTGTCTTGACTGTCCTGTCCGTTACCTGACCTCAGTCCTGCTGCCACTCTGCTCTGCTCAGCTGCCATAGTCTCGGTTACTGTCCTGGGAGTGGCACCTGGCATTCCGCCTCACAGTGGGCGCTTAGTTAAGCCCCTCTTGCGAAAGGGTAAGCCTGGGTTCCCCCTATGGTCTAGTGGGCCCACTACCCTGCTCACCGCCATTCCCGGCGGTGATCGTTACAGCTGGGCTTTCAATGTTTCAAATTAACCCCATATCTGCAGGTTAATAGTGTTTTTTTACATGACAGGTTTCCTTTAACTCATTCTGCAACCTGCAATAGACAGTGCAATACAGAGGTCATAGGAGGCAAACCATATTGTCTACTCAATAAAACTTGAATGCAAAAACTATTTTTAACCCTAAATGCATGCATTTACATAAAAATAAAAAAAAAAAATATCCATTACACTATTCTAAAGGGGTTGAACAGTCTGAAATATTTTTGGTATTGCGGCTCATCTCACCCATTAAAGAAATTAGGGCTGAAGCGCAATACCAAGCAAATCTCAGGTGCTATTGCTTCTGAATTTAATGTGAGGCTATCTAGTGAGGCCATACTGGGCCCAGACACGGAGAAGAAATCTCCCATTCACCCTCCCTTTTTGTTGCTTTTTTTGGTGGCATTGTTTCAATGTGGGATTTTGGATTTAGGATCACGGAAGGGGGGGAGGTTTGATGGGGCTGGAAATTTGGAGTTTTTCAATCTTTCTGTCATAGCAGTATTGTGCATGGGGGAAGGTCCTCGCAGTTGGTGGATGTGGTTAATGGGCAGTGCCCACAAGGTTCTGACCCCCTCAAATGGACTTCAATTAAGTAGTGGTGGGTAGTGGAACTCCAAAGTTAAGGGCTGGAAAGGGCCCACCGGTAGTGCATTATGGTGATAGAGCCAGGTTGGTTAAAGGGAACCTGTCACCAGGTTTGTCCCTTATAAGCTGCGGCCACCACCAGTGAGCTCTTATACGAGTATATGTGACGCCCTGGGCAAGCCAGGGGTCACAGGTCACAACACCACCACACCCTACACCCCAGTTAGGAACATCTAAGCTAACCCAAAATCCTTGTTGCCTTCCTCCAGGGGCTGATGTTCACACCAGGTGGTGGGCCAGGCGGTGGGCTCCGCCCACCGAGGAGTTCACAGCCCTGGAGGCGGGAAGAACCAGGCAGTTCAAGCTAGAGAGTGGAGGAGTAAACAGACAAGTCGAGTGAGGGAAGTGAAAGTGTGAGGAGGAAAACAGTGAGGTGGTAGAGGAGTGAAGCTGAAGTCAAGTCAAGGGAAAGAAGCAGTAGTAAAGCCTGAAGTTGGTCCGTGGCTGTGTGCCTGGACAGTGTCAGCAAGGTCAGCAGACGGCGGGGAAAGTCTAGAGGGGGACTGCTCGGAGGTTGCTGGAAGGACTGCGGACGGGTAGTGGCCCGGCGGTCTGGAGCAGTATACAAAGGACAGTCAGCACCAGGGCAGGGGCCTCTCGGATCCCGGCAAGGCTAGGAGTCGCCATAATTTGCCAAATCCGTCAGTGAAGGGGACGTCTGTCTCCTAACAATCAAGTCCCGATTGAAGGCAACAGTCCAACCATTGAGGAGAGACACCGCCACCGCCAAGGCACCAGTTTCTCAGGGCCAGCGCCTGCGGGCAAAGTAGGGCTCCTCCGGCCCATATCCAAGCCGGGGAGCGGGTTACTGGTGGGAACCCATCGCAACCAATATCAACAGAGGTGCAGGACAGAGGGACCGTCACCGTCACCTACTGGGGAAAGCAAGTGCAGCCGTCCGTGGAACCGTCTTCCCAGCCGTGTGTTTTACCGAGAACTGTGTCATCGTCTCAGGCTGAGTGAGTACCACAGTGCCGTAAGGCACAGCGCTGCCCCCGCGTCCCTGCGCCCACCAAGACCTGCATCACCCACTTCATCACTGGGCCCCGGGATCACCAACCCCTACCCACGGAGGGGCAACATAACAACTGGCTGCTCCATACCATCCTGCCCGGGATCCCCATACAGAGCAGCGGTGGTGTTAATAGATCACCACAACCGTGGGTGGCGTCACGGACAATAAACTCAACCCAACAATCCCAAAACCAATCCCCTTTTCACTCACGGGCGAGGAGCGCTGCTCGAGTCCCCGGGATCTGGCCCATTGCTCGAGCCACCGAGCAGCGGCAGCAGCAGCCGCGGTGCCAGCCGGACCCGAGCAGCAGTGGGAGAGCGCGGCGTCCCCTCCTCCGCCCGCGACAACTACAGCATGCCAGAATGCTTTCCTCAATTATTTATTTAAGGGTCCATTAAGATTAGATGATCACAGGGTGATCAATATGCTAATTATTAAACAATAAATAGTTTCCACAAAATAAACCAGGTTAACTCACCTGATTGAGGGATCTGAGGTATTGCCATTACAAATGACCGCATTAGACAATCCAGCGGTTTCCGAATCAAGAAGTTGGTTAAGACTTTTATACCAGGTTGCTGTAATGTATCATAAAGGTATAAATCACACAACATTGTGAGCATTAGATATATGCAATAATTTATATTTGCGTTCAGGTGATATAATGATTTAAAGAGCATAGTAAACCCCCAATGTATACCTAAATAGGGGCCAAGTGACTGACCATTAAATTTGGGAGTAAGAGAGCTAAGGATAAGGAATCATAGCTAGTGTATGCAGATGTATACTGTCTGGTGGAAGTTTTAGAAACCACTATACTGAGAGCTCCCCCTAGTGGCAGACTCCTAAAATTATGTTATTTAAAATGAACCTGTCTACAGGTAAAAGTTTCCAGTTTTTTGTCTAATTTTATTTTAGCAGCTCCCCTGAGTATTCAGTTTTTTGTTATGCTAAAATTCATTTTACGATTGTAGAGATATGGGCCTTATTATTTTGTGCAAATTGTTATGTTTTACAAAAGGGGTGTGTCTCACATTCTTTGTGGGCGTATCTTTAGGCTTCTCTGCATAATTACCCTGTGAGCCACGCCCTCTTCACAAAGACCATAGATATTTGCCCTAAATAAAAAGACCCCCATCTTCTGACCTGTATGGCGGATTTTTTTAAAAAAAACAAAAAACAAATTAGTCAGGGGAGCAACAGGAATAAAATAAGAGCACAAAGTCCCCACTTTTGACCTGGTGACGGGTCCTCTTTAAAAAGCTATTTAGGGCAGCATTTAGCACCTATCAGCTGTGACTTTGACCTCAGAGAACCCTGTTCCCTTCAGCCCACTGCAAAATTTCACATGGAAATGAAGCAATGATGAAAACACTCACCACAGCGTCGTAAAGTGAGGATATGACAAGTCAGGGGCATTCAATGGATAATGCTGCCATATGATATCACTATAGACACAGTGTTACTGACTAGTCATAAATATTAGTTTTATGGGTAAATGTCTTAAAAAATTCAAAGTTCTCACCATATAAATAATATACTGAATACTTTTAGATAATACTGATAAACACTAAAAAAATAAGTATTAGATTTAATACCTCGAAAAAACTGAATATATCAGGTCGGTCAGAAGCTTCTACAAACATAGGAAAAGAACCAACTGGACAAGACTGGAGCTCCTCAATCTGTGCGGGGTACCCATATGTATCCCACTCATTTAAGAATTCATTCACCTAAACCAAAAAAAAGATTAAATCAGTCAAAAGTTCAACTGATAAATTAATTTACTTATAATTATAATGAAGAGAACTACGCAGAGCATGAAACCTGATAGTAAAGATCTTTGTATACTGTGTGGTAGAGACTTACGGCGTCCTCTGAACGTTTCTCTTCGGATTTCAGGAGCTCAGCGCTCTTATCCACAGCTCGGACGTTGCACACGGAGTTTGGATAAGCGCTGATGTGAAGATTCACTGAAGACCCCGGAAGACTCTGCTCCACCGAAAACTGAAGTGAAACCTTTAGGGGGAAAAGTTGTCACCTCAGTTATGATTATCAGGTGATGAAAGAGGTATGCCATATATGTTATACAAATGTATACAACCAACACCATCATAATGATTGGAGAAATACCCTGTACATCCTAACGCCTCAGTACCTAAATATTCTGTAATGTTACAAGGAAGGGAAATCTTGAATAACATCACACCGACTACACCGACAATACCGACAAATAAACATCACAAATACAAATAACATCACACCGACTACACCGAATACACCGACAAAAAGCTAAGACTCTGGAAACAATCAAGAAAGTTGTACTGCCGCACCATCGTCCCCGCACTGTCCTGTACCTCTTCCCCGGTGGGGACGCTGGCACTCTCACATTCCCGGCAGCCCAGTTGTGACTGCCCTGTTCCCGGCTCCTGCCACCGACTCCATGCCACACACGTCTCCTGGGAGTGTTCTTAGGGCACGTGCATGGACACGCCTCCATTGTTAAAGGGCCTGTATGCCTTAATCTGGCCCACAGAAATCAGGTATTTAAGGCACCTTCTTTTTAAGGGAGGTGACTGGGTAACATGTTCCTAATAACATTGCTGGTTCTCAGGTGCTTAATGCCCTATGTGCTGTATTATTGATGTTCTTCTGTGTTCCAGTGCATGAATACTCTGCTGCTGCAACTATCCAAACTTGTTACTGCTGCTGCAATTGTCCACACTGGCTTCTCCTATGTTACTGGTCACCGCTGCAGCAACTATGTGTATATGTATATTACATATGTGTATATGTTAAGAGCCATTCATCACGCATATAGGGTCGAGTAGGTTATATAGGGGGAGTCTACGTAGAACGGGGGCACTATTCTAGCGACATCTCTTTTAGGGTGTAAACCTCTGTGTTAGGAAGTGTAGCCTTAGGGCTGGTCTAGGGCTAACTCAGGACCTATTTTACACCTTTTTAGGGTTCTTGTCTCTCTCACGCAACTTTCTTTACTGTTGTATAAAGACATCTATTATGTCTATGGTTGTTGTATTTTAATGGTTTTTGAATAAAATACATTTTAGTTCATTTTTTTGTGACTATTTTGACTGTAGGACTCTTGTACATTCACATTTTTTGATTATGAGACATTACAGAACCAACAGAATTGTTATTCCACCAAACTCTCTATGCGGTGTGTGTGAAAATAGAGGCATATGGTGGTGTCATAGAAGCAATGGCTCCATAAAGGTCTATAGTACACACAATGATTTACAGCTTGGTACAACTTGGATAATGTATGGCGCATTAATACGTATGAGACCTTAAGCTTGACGCTTGTAAAACCTAAATTTCAATGAAGTTAGGCCTTTAAGGGGTTTTGTTATTAAGAACATTCATCATTTATACACAGGAAAGGTGTCAAGGTTTCGCATCCCCGACACATGGCTAGGGGGCGGAGTCTTCCCGGGCCTCGCTTACGGACCCAGGATGTTTCATATAGTGTCATCTCTGGTGACTCACTGCCGGCTATAAGCTTAGCGATGCTCTGCCTGTAATTGCTGGTCCCTGTAAGTGTTGATCCTGATCCGCCTCCCCTGTGTCCTTGCCCTCTGTCTGTGTTCTGTCCCCTAGTTCTCTGTGCGTTCCATGGTCCCACCTCCGTTCCTTACCATCTAGCTCCAGTTGACTCCCCATTCCTACCTTCCCACTCGGTCGTTTCCTCTGGTATTGACCTTGGCCTGACCCTGACCTCATTTCTGCTCGTCCCTCCGGTTTTCTTTCTCCCCGCTCAGTATTTGACCCGGCCTGCCCGACCATCCCACGCACGCTTCGCGGCATTTGCTTTACGGCTGGTGCTGTGAGCTATTGCACCAAGCACACACAGTGTTTCCATCTCCTCGCTTATTCGTCACTGTCTAGTGTCTATCCTTCAGGGCTCCAGCTCCCCCTGCTGGCAGCCTGACAAAAGGTAATAACTGTTGTTCACAAGGAGCTAAAATCTAATGGAACCAACAAACAAAAAAAGTACAAGTTCTCAACTGTTTCGACAAGTTCTCGTTATAGATATGTAGGGAGGAGAAGAAAGAGCCCTGGGACTCCTGCATGTAGTTATTGGTAGGACACCCAGCGATGAGACATTTATTGCCTGTCTAGTAGATTAGTGATGAATATCTTTTGTGAAGCTTACAAAATTTGTATTTTTCAATGCCCTAACATGGCAGAGGAAAAAGCGATAGCACTTACAGTGTTGGGAAAGCATCTGATGACCGGAATTTTTATACTATCTGCAATCAGATCTCCATTGTCAAGGACAGTGTAAATTATGATGGTGGCGGCAGGTGACATGTCAGGCGTGACCATAATAGGAAAGGGGAAGAAGCTCTTCAGTCCTGATTGAAAGAAGAAACACAAACACTTTAGTTTACCCATCAGCTTGATTTTATTTATTACTGAGGGGTGTAACTATAGTGGGTGCAGAACTTCCAGCCAGGCCCAGGAGCCTTTGTAGGCCTGAAATGAAGTCTGCTCCTGTTTCTAGAGTAACAGACCAAGAATAAACTGTTCATTTAAAATTATATTTACATATCATTTTTTTTTTTATTTCAATATATTATTATATGACTACCTCCATTCGGGGAAATTGCGTGTTTTATGCTTGAGGTTGAAATAACGCTCCCAAGTGCAATGATCTATGAGAAACAGAATAAAAACCTGAGATAAGAAAACTACATCTTTAAGATAATCCCTCCTCTCCCTTTACCCACACATACTCAAGCCACTTTTAAACATACCGGTACATTTTTTCTCATATGTTAAAAAAATAGACTGATATTCATGAGTGTTTTGGATCAGGTTCCATGCACACAACATGTACGTCTAAAGCCTGCTTTACACGGTACAATTACGCATACGATATCGTATGCGATCGTACCCGCCCCCATCGTATGTGCAGCACGTTCAATTTGTTGACCGTGTCGCACAAACGATTATTTCCATCACACAAACTCACACTGCGATGTGTGAACATTGAACAACCCGACGTACAATTTTTAGGTTTTGAACGACGTGCATGTGATGAACGTTTTTCCGTTCAATCGCAATCGCACGTAGGTTTTACACGTTACAATATTACTTACGATGCCGGATGTGCGTCACTTACGACGTGACCCCGCCGACACATCGTAAGATTTATTGTAGCGTGTAAAGCCTGCTTAACACAGAGGTCTGCATGTCTTACACACTAACCTATTGCACATTTTTAGCAATGTAGCTTCTGTGTTCTATTTTTTTGCTGTTGGTGCCATAATCCCTGTCTCCAGTTGCTACTTTCATAGGCTTGTCCATGATTGGACAGCCTGTGTATAAATATTTGTGTTTTCATCTGCCTGGTTACCCATGAAACGTGCGTCAGGGGGTTTCTGCAGTGGCACTTATCATTTGGTAACTACTTTCCTGTTTGTTCATTTGTACCCCATATGTTTCTGGTATGGACCAGGCTAACTGTCTGGCTCATATTCATTAGGTACTATACCTTTTATTAACTTTTGTGCAGTGTCCTGATCATTAGTGTTATATCTCTCTCACATTGCCATTTACTATCTTCATTCTTGAACTGTTGCCATAGCCTAGGTATATCCTGCCTTTCAGGTTCTTTTAGCCATGCAATACTTTTTATAATTCTCTACATCCACAACTAAAGTCAGAGTTATCCCCACATAAGGCAAAAGCTCAGTATACTGAACAAGCTGTATGTCTAGGTACCCTGGTCATGGCACAGTGGACTGTTGGTGTTTCCCTGGGAGACCAGTGATGTTTATGTTGGTCTTCATGATAAGGCGTATTAGAGTCAGATGTGGCGCCCTGTGCCTAGTCACCACAGATAATAATTACATGTGTATTTTCATCTGTATAACATGTATTGTTAGGTTTGATGAGATTTGGTTTTCTCTGCTGCTCATCACAAAACACACATTTGCCCACACTCCCTTACTGGGGTTGTCACATGAGAGAAAACCAACTTTTGAGAGAAAGCCCTAGAGGGAGAAGGGGTGGAGCTTAGTTCTGAGGTAAATTACAGTTAGAGTCAGTCGTTTGTGAGGTAAAGTGAGGAGTGTACTAAGGAGAGGTCCTGTGCTGAGGTAACCGCTTAAAGCGCTGGAGGGCCAGCTACACTTGTCAGGGTATCAGTCCATAGGTCACCAGTACTTTCAAGGTCGGTGACAAACTGAGAGACTGCAGCCTTTTTACAAGGGGCAATGAAATTCCTGCGCCTTGTAACTTGTGAGTCTGGAAACTTCTAGAAGGAATAGAGAGTTTTCCTTCAGGATTCCAGTCACCTGTTCGACAGAAGGGATTACAAATCCAGATTGCTCTTGTCTTGGAAATCCCAGGATACCAAGATACCTATTCCCAGGTAGGGAATTAGTAGCAGAGGAAGAGTCCACTATCACCATACAACAGATTATTACTTAAATATTACTTTTACTCCCCATTACAAAAGCCTGTTGCTCACGCCCGTTATGGCCAAATCACCACTCGGAGCCACCACCGTGACATCAGAAGTCTACCGGGGGCGGCACACAGACACCCCTGTCCCACCCCAGCTCCATCCATTTTGGCGGAGATGGGTAAACCGGGCATAAAAATTACAAGGTTTGTAAAATTTTCACCCCAAAAATTTGTGAGTTATCAAAATGTTTTAGCGTGAAAACACTGATGAATCGAAGACTGGGTTCTTGGTATGCTTGCATTATTACTTCTCCTTTATAATTCTATTTTTATGGTTTGACTAACTTAGCATAGTATTCAACAAAAAATGGAAACTTGATTGACGATTTATAGAGGAGTAGGATCTGTCAGGATTCATTACAGCCAATTACGAATTTTAATCAGGATGCATTTATCGTATACATTGCGGCTCCTATAACAGATCCATGATGCCAGCAAGAACATAGTCTAAAGCGGGCTTTACACACTACAACATCGTTCAAGTGATCTCGTTGGGGTCACGGAATTTGTGACGCACATCCGGTCGCTTTAGCGATGTCGTTGCGTGTGACACCTATGAGCGATTTTGCATCGTCGCAAATATGTGCAAAATCGCTTATCGGTGACATGGGGGTCCATTCTCAAATATCGTTACTGCAGCAGTAACGAAGTTGTTACCGCAGGAAAGAGGAAGCTCTCCTTACCTGCCTCCTGGCCACAATGCGGAAGGAAGGAGGTGGGCGGGATGTTCGTCCCGCTCATCTCCGCCCCTCTGCTTCTATTGGGCGGCAGTTCAGTGACGCTGCTGTGACGACGCTGTGACGCTGAACGAACCGCCCCCTTAGAAAGGAGGCGGTTCGCCGGTCACAGCGACGTCGCAAGGAAGGTAAGTCCGTGTGACGGGTCCGGGCGATGTTGTGCAACACGGGCAGTGATTTGCCCGTGTCGCACAACCGATGGGGGCAGGTACGCACGCTGGCGATATCGGTATCGATATCGCAGTGTGTAAAGTAGCCTTTAGACTATAGGGCCTGACAGAATTTGTAAGGGTTAATTTTAGTAGTAATAAAAATAATAGTAGCTGTAAAATATTAACACAAACATAATATTAGTAAAAAATATATTATTAAAAAGTAATATAAAAATAATATCCCTCTAGATGAGTTCTATTACTTACCATTATATGATATTCTATAAGCTCTTTTCCGTACTCGGAAGCATCCAGGACATAGTCTGCCCACAGGTTGACTCTCTGATTACAGGGTAATGCAGAAGCTTCATTTCTGATTTTCACTTGGCTTATTACTCTTGAATAGGAAGGGATTACCGATGCATAACCATCCTCGTACACTGGTTGCTTTTCACCCAAATCTGTCCATGGCTGCCTAGGTATGTAGCGTGCCTAAAGGCATTGGAAAACAAAATATTTTTTCTCAATATGGATGACATTTACAATGAAACTTTTAATATGGCATTGGCTGTCTATTGTTGGATCCCTAACAATAAACTGAAAACAACATAGTACCCCCACAGCGGAAATAATGCATTCTGTAGTTCTGTAGTGTAATATTATTGTACTATCCATGTAATTGTCACAATGTGATTGTAGGATAATGAGGGACCCTAGGCTATCACTAACTTTAGAGTAAAGGTACCGTCACACTAAGCGACGCTCCAGCGATCCCACCAGCAACCTGACCTGGCAGGGATCGCTGGAGCATCGCTACACGGGTTGCTGGTGAGCTGTCACACAGGCACATCTCACCAGCAACCAGTGACCAGCCCCCAGTCAGCAGCGACGCGTAGAAGCGATACTGCGCTTGGTAACCAAGGTAAATATCGGGTAACCAAGGAAAGGGCTTCTTGGTTACCCGATATTTACATTGGTTACCAGCGTCCGCAGAAGCCGGCTTCCTGCTCACTGCACATTCAGTTGTTGCTCTCTCGCCGTCACACACAGCGATGTGTGCTTCACAGCGGGAGAGCAACAACTAAAAAATGGTCCAGGACATTCAGCAACAACCGGCGACCTCACAGCAGGGGCCAGGTTGTTGCTGGATGTCACACACAGCAACATCGTTAGCAACATCGCTGTTGCATCACAAAAGTCGTGCCTCAGCAGCGATGTTGCTAGCGATGTTACTTAGTGAGACGTGGCCTTTACTCCTGATGGTGGAGATGCCTCCTTCGTTCTGTGACTGGCTATGCTCTTGATAAGATCTAATGTGATTCCTCCTACCACAGTGAAGGGGCAGAAGTGAGCATAAACAACAGATAAAGTCAGACAATGGAAAGCCAAAACTCTGACAAGCTGCTCACACAGGAATAGACAATGAGAGACTCAAGGGAAAAGCAAGAGTAGAAAGGTAGCGACAAAAGGCAACAAAGGTTTTCTCCATAACTGCACTCAGCAGCAAGTACCACAATCAACAGATGGTCTGGATCACAACACCTCACAAGACCAGCTAAGATAAACTATAACTGGCATAGAAGGGAGCAGATGTAATTGGCTCCCGCACAACATGAGATCACAAGAGACTAACAAGAAGATAGCAAAGATTAAAGGCCGCTTTACACGCTGCAATCGCACTCACCCCTGTCGTTTGTGCATCACAGGCAAATCTCTGCCCGTGGTGAACAATATCGCAGGTTTCGCGTCACACGAACTTACCTTCATAACGATGTCGCTGTGGCCGGCAAATAACCTCTTTTTTAATTCATGCGGCGTCACAGCGATGTCACACGCAGGCCTCCAATAGAAGCTGAGGGGCGTAGAGCAGCCGCATGAACGTCACTCCCACCTCTTTGCCGGATGTTGTTCATCGTTCCCGGGGTGTCACACGTAGCGATGTGTGCTGCCTCAGGAATGACGAACAACCTGCGTCCCAAACGAGCAACGATATTTTGAAAATGAACGACGTGTCAACAATCAACAATTTGGTGAGTATTTGGGATCGTTAGCGGTCGCTCGAAAGTGTCACATGCAACGACGTCGCTAACGAGGCCGGATGTGCGTCACGATTCCGTGACCCCAGCGACATCTCGTTAGCGATATTGTTGCGTGTAAAGCGGCCTTTACTGTATGGACTACCACTCTGCAGGTCGATGCCCGAGTCTGCCTGCATTGATCAGAGACATCTGAGAAGTTATAAGGCGGAGTGTCAGAAATAGTAGGCTGAACAGATCCTGACACCACCATGACAGTCGACAAAGTTTGTAAAACTCTTTGTGTGACAGTAATTAATGGCCATGTACACAGTAAGGGCATAGACATGGATCTCATCGACAGACTGAACCCTTCTAAATTAGCTTTAAAACAGATATACAGTTAGGTCCAGAAATATTTGGACAGTGACACAATTTTCGCGAGTTGGCCTCTGCATGCCACCACATTGGATTTGAAATGAAACCTCTACAACAGAATTCAAGTGCAGATTGTAACGTTTAATTTGAAGGTTTGAACAAAAATATCTGATAGGAATTGTAGGAATTGTACACATTTCTTTACAAACACTCCACATTTTAGGAGGTCAAAAGTAATTGGACAAATAAACCAAACCCAAACAAAATATTTTTATTTTCAATATTTTGTTGCGAATCCTTTGGAGGCAATCACTGCCTTAAGTCTGGAACCCATGGACATCACCAAACGCTGGGTTTCCTCCTTCTTAATGCTTTGCCAGGCCTTTACAGCCGCAGCCTTCAGGTCTTGCTTGTTTGTGGGTCTTTCCGTCTTAAGTCTGGATTTGAGCAAGTGAAATGCTTGCTCAATTGGGTTAAGATCTGGTGATTGACTTGGCCATTGCAGAATGTTCCACTTTTTTGCACTCATGAACTCCTGGGTAGCTTTGGCTGTATGCTTGGGGTCATTGTCCATCTGTACTATGAAGCGCCGTCCGATCAACTTTGCGGCATTTGGCTGAATCTGGGCTGAAAGTATATCCCGGTACACTTCAGAATTCATCCGGCTACTCTTGTCTGCTGTTATGTCATCAATAAACACAAGTGACCCAGTGCCATTGAAAGCCATGCATGCCCATGCCATCATGTTGCCTCCACCATGTTTTACAGAGGATGTGGTGTGCCTTGGATCATGTGCCGTTCCCTTTCTTCTCCAAACTTTTTTCTTCCCATCATTCTGGTACAGGTTGATCTTTGTCTCATCTGTCCATTGAATACTTTTCCAGAACTGAGCTGGCTTCATGAGGTGTTTTTCAGCAAATTTAACTCTGGCCTGTCTATTTTTGGAATTGATGAATGGTTTGCATCTAGATGTGAACCCTTTGTATTTACTTTCATGGAGTCTTCTCTTTACTGTTGACTTAGAGACAGATACACCTACTTCACTGAGAGTGTTCTGGACTTCAGTTGATGTTGTGAACGGGTTCTTCTTCACCAAAGAAAGTATGCGGCGATCATCCACCACTGTTGTCATCCGTGGACGCCCAGGCCTTTTTGAGTTCCCAAGCTCACCAGTCAATTCCTTTTTTCTCAGAATGTACCCGACTGTTGATTTTGCTACTCCAAGCATGTCTGCTATCTCTCTGATGGATTTTTTCTTTTTTTTCAGCCTCAGGATGTTCTGCTTCACCTCAATTGAGAGTTCCTTAGACCGCATGTTGTCTGGTCACAGCAACAGCTTCCAAATGCAAAACCACACACCTGTAATCAACCCCAGACCTTTTAACTACTTCATTGATTACAGGTTAACGAGGGAGACGCCTTCAGAGTTAATTGCAGCCCTTAGAGTCCCTTGTCCAATTACTTTTGGTCCCTTGAAAAAGAGGAGGCTATGCATTACAGAGCTATGATTCCTAAACCCTTTCTCCGATTTGGATGTGAAAACTCTCATATTGCAGCTGGGAGTGTGCACTTTCAGCCCATATTATACATATAATTGTATTTCTGAACATGTTTTTGTAAACAGCTAAAAAAACAAAACTTGTGTCACTGTCCAAATATTTCTGGACCTAACTGTAATAAAAAGATAAATCTGAAATTAACTACATGTTCTAATTAAAAGTGACTGTCATGTTGACTTTTTGAACTGATTTTGGAGACCATCCCATGTAGTGGTCACTTACCCTGAGATTGATCACGTTATCATTTAATATGGTGGACTCTAATGTGAATTTGGCTATCCCATTTGTATTAGTTGTGTAAATTTCTTCCCTTCTTTCCTCATTTATATACAGCTCAATATCTTCATCTGCTATTGGAAGTCCATCGGACCCTGTAAGTGTTATCTACAAAAAAATAAACAAAAAAGATCAGAAACATCTATTTTACATTTGTGATGAAAAGTACGGTTCACATCTTTATTTTTCTTTTCACTTTCCAGTTTTTTCTTACTTCGGTTCAACAAAATTATAGTTTTGGATATGTTTTAGGCTGCTTTCACACCTCCAGTTTCTGCAATGCGGCACAATCCGGCACTTTGCAGGAAAATCGCAACCGTTTTTTTTTTGCTGCCGGTTGCGTTTTTCCTGCATACACTCTAATTAGTGCCGCATTGTGCCACATGGGCTTGTGTTCCGTCCGGTTTTTGCCGCATGCGGCAGACTTAGCCGATGCGGCGGCCGGATGGAACGTTGCCTGGCACGTCTTTTTTGCGGCAAAAAAAAAACATCCGGCCGATGCGGCGCTTTTCCCAATGCATCCCTATGGATGCCGGATGCGGCGCGATGCGGCAAATACCGCATCCGGACGCCGCATGCGGTTTTTGCCACTGCGCATGCTCAGTAGCATGCCGCAAGCGGCAAAAACCGGACGGGCCGCATGTAAAAAACTTATGCAAAGGATGCGGTGTTTTCACCGCATCCGTTGCATAGGTTTCACAGCCGGATTGAGCCCCCACGGCTCAAACCGGATGTGTGAAAGCAGCCTTAGGCGGGCTTTGCACACTACGACATCGCAGGTGCGATGTCGGTGGGGTCAAATTGAAAGTTACGCACATCCGGCATCGCATGCGACATCGTAGTGTGTAAAGCCTAGATGATACGATTAACGAGCGCAAAATCGTCATAATCGTATCATCGGTGCAGCGTCGGCGTAATCCATAATTACGCTGACGCGACGATCCGATGTTGTTCCTCGCTCCTGCGGCAGCACACATCGCTGTGTGTGAAGCCGCAGGAGCGAGGAACATCTCCTACCTGCGTCACCGCGGCTTCCGTAGGATATGCGGAAGGAAGGAAGTGGGCAGGATGTTTACATCCTGCTCATCTCCGCCCCTCCGCCGCTTTTGGCCGCCTGCCGTGTGACGTCGCTATGACGCCGCACGACCCGCCCCCTTAGGAAGGAGGCGGGTCGCCGGCCAGAGCGACGGTCGCAGGGCAGGTGAGTGCGTGTGAAGCTGGCGTAGCGATAATTTTCGCTACGCCAGCTATCACACGATATCGTACCTGCGATGGGGGCGGGGACTATCGCGTGCGACATCGCAGCATCGGCTTGCGATGTCGCAACGTGCAAAGCCCGCCTTAGCCATTGTCCAGCATTGTTGAAAGCGTGGGTCCTGAAAAGCCACTGATTCCTCAAAACACAAGACATGGCTCTTAGTTTATGTGCAAGCACAGCATAATAATAATAATTTTATTCATTTATATAGTGCTATTAATTCCACAGCGCTTTACATACATTGGCAACACTGTCCCCATTGGGGCTCACAATCTAGAGTCCCTATCTGTATGTCTTTGGAGTGTGGGAGGAAACCGGAGAACCCGGAGGAAACCCACGCAAACACGGGGAGAATATACAAACTCCTTGCAGATGGTGTCCTTGGTGGGATTTGAACCCAAAACGTCAGCGCTGAAAGACTGCAGTGCTAACCACTGAGCCACCGTGCCGCCCATAATTAGGTCTTGTCATAATTAAAGGGGTATTCCAATCTCCAAAAAAATGTCCCAATAGGTAGTATGAATAATAATAATAATAATAATAATAATAAAAAATGCAAACTCCTCCAACTACAAATGTAGTATACCTCTCCTGATTAGCTCTGTCTCTTACATCATGTGCAGGGCATTGCAGCTTAGATATAGCTAACTAACTAACTGTCACTATATGATTAGTCCTAACCATGGATACCTAAGTTACAATGCCCTGCAGATGAGGTAAGATACATGAATATATCATAGATACCTGCAATGCCCTGCACATGAGGTAAGCAACATAGTTAGTCAGGAGAACTATTCTACATTTTTAATTGGAGGTATTTGCTAATATTATTATGCCTTCTACATATTGGGATGCGATCTTAGAGATGGGAATAACCCGTTAAGTCTCATTCACATAATAAAGGCAGTGTGGCGCCCATAGAGCTCCAGATTATGAAGTTGTAGGCACGCTGTGTGCCACATTATGGGGCCTCAGTAGGACATTAAATTTTCTCTCCTGGAGAAGACCTCTACAAGATGCGGAGCCCAGCATTGCTATAAAATGCTCATCACTTACCTGTCCTCTGTAATCCAGCTTTGGTTTATAGACCCCTCTGGACTCTTTAAATTCAACCTTGGCAAGAACTTCACTAATAAAAATGTTTTTTACAGCTTTTCGCTCCACTCCTGCACAAAATAATAAAGGTTCAAAATATGGAAAATACAGCTCAAAGGGGTTTATTGTACTTTATTTGCCATTTTGACTCTATTAAGTTATCATCTGAACGCTAAATAGGACTCATGATGGGGCTATATACCACTCAACTGCGGAGAATTTGTGAGTCAGGAAAAGGATCATCAACTCATTGTAAACCAAGATACCATCTGGCGGTAAAAAGAAGTTTCCAGGCTTTACCTTTTATATGTCTAAGTTACTAATAACAATTAAGACATCATTACCAGTTCCATCCTCCTCAAGAGAAACCTCAAAGTCAAGATAGTTGCTGTATCCATCGGATTGAAACTTGAAATATTCAGTGTTGACTTCTATGGTGTAGCATCCATTCACATCAGTCTAGAGTCAAGAAAAAAAGATTAAAGTCTATTATCTATCTATCTAATAATATAGTATAGTTTGTATAGCTGTATTGCAGTTCAAAATTAATATATTCTATTCTGACTCACGGTTATGTTAAACATAGTAGTGCCTGAACAAACCACTCTTTCTGGGCCCTTCATATGACCTGTACTCACGTTCATACTGGCTCATCAGACAGCTTAACTCAGCCCCCATCTCATGTAAGAAGACTCCAGAAATCGGATTGCTTCTAACTTAAAATCTTGTATTCAATGACGAAAGTGGCAGGTAAAAAGGAATAATTTTTCCAGAGGGCAAATAATGTAGCGCCCCCGAACCCTTCAGGGTACTACAAGGTACTACATCCCGCTAAACATTCAGTGCCTACCCCCAGAGACCTAGAAGACCAGTGACGGTAACAGCAAAACACATTAAAATCCCTGTTTTCCCTCACCCCCACAGACTGTTGACAGACTAGAATTGGACCCAATGGAAAGCCACCCAGGAGTGGAGCTGATCCAGTCCACTAGACAACGACCAGGTGGGAGGTACACACACACAGAGAGTGAGTCGGTTAGAGAGAGGAGACGGACGCAATTGCTCTGACACAGGAGTGTAAAGGTGACCTGAGGGCCCAATCGTGTGGTTGCCGGTGGCGTATGGCAAAGTACTCCCGAAACCATAGCACCCACGGGGTACAGAGCCCTAGGTCAGGCAAACGCTCCAGGCAGATCTGATAAAATCTGCACAGTGAGGGGACCATCCAGGACCTTACTGACCCTAGAAGTCCGGGGGCACCAGCAGTAATGGGAGAATCAGGTATCGGAACGGAACACCGACCGTACAGGGTTCACACTGCCCGCCGTACCGACCAGAGACTGAGAGACAAACAGGAGTGGACCCCCAGATGCTCCAAGCTGCGGGGACTCACCAACTTGAGAAACGGTGCACGGGCAAGAAGCCACCAGGTCATCAACCGGCACTGGGACTAAGGGAACCAGAGGTGAATGCCAGCCTTCCTCCGGGTACCAGTTACCATCTACTGTGAGTAAAGAGAACCAATTACACTGCAACCCCTTGTGTGGCCTCCCTTACTTTCCACGCCTAACTCCATCACTTAACCCCCTGGGGCCGCAGCCCTACTTGCGGAAGGCCCAACATCCAGGCTGCTGTCAACACCAGCGCCAACGGAGAGACTGTGCAGCAACTGTTCCATCACCATAACCGCAACCCGCAAGTGGCATCATGACATAAACTTTATTGAACATTCCCTTGAATATAACCCCCTTTTAAAGCGACCCCCAGGGTCACGGAACCGGGCAACAGCCACTTAGTGACATATCCATGTAGAGCACTGCCCGGGACAGAGTACCCCATAGCCCTGGGCGGCACAATAACAGCAAACCTAAATGTTCACATATACCTTAGACCCTGGACTCACCAAGACTACCATGATAGTGTGACGCACTGCCAAAACCAGGTAGTCACAGAAAGAGTTAATTCTCCTTGGCAGCTACACAATCCCCACACAGATGTACACCAGCCAATCAGGCCCTACTCACCCCCTCACCAGGAAAAATGAAGGGGGCGAGAGTAGCTAAGGAAGTGGAGAGAGGAGTTAAGTTCAGTTTGTGCTGTAGTCAGTGGAGCGCTGACAGGAGAAGCTTGGAGCTCCCTGGAGAAGCTGGTAGTCAGCGTTGGGGCCCTGGAATACCGGACTAGGTGGCAGTGAGGGCCACAGGCGACGGAGATCTGGCCGCGGGGATCCTGAGGCGACCGGGACAGAGTTGTAGCCCGCCGGTGCCGAGAGTGGGGACTCTTTTCGGAGGCTGTTCTAGTGGACTAGTCCAGTCACGGGGGAGACAGACAGAGAGAGTGGAAGGAAGGGCCCTGGCTGTACATCTGGGTGTGGGACCCGAAGACACCCGCCAAAGGTGACCAGCCATTTGGCAAGTTGGTTGACAAAACAGACTGTGTGTTTACTGACCCTCCACATCAATACAGCCTCATCCAGCACCACGACAACCGAACTGTGAGTTTCCTGCTCCCTGTAATCCCTCTCACAATAACCTGGGCCCTGGGACTACACCTCCCCTATCCGTGGAGGGGATACCACCTTGCTGCCCAGATTCATCAGCCCCGGGTACCAAATATACCAGCAGCGGCGGTGCCATCTATCATCACCGTGTCCCACGGGTGGCGTCACTGACAAAGACTCTATCCCTTGTAAATAACCCCTTTTCACTTGTGGGCAGAGGACCGCTGCTCGAGCCCGGGTCCGGTTCCCACTCGAGCCACAATAAAGCCCTGGATCCGACCATCTCCGAGCAGCCCCTTAGCTGCGGTCTGGCCCTCGCCCACAACAATAGTCTTTGTCATGTGAAATATTTTTTCAAATCTAGGCTGTGCATCCACAATGAATTTTTTTGAGTTTCCTTGTACTTTTGCTGCAACAAAAATGCAGCAATTTACAGTTCCAGCAATGCAGATGGGATTTGTAGACATCTTCTGCCTACTGCGTTTCTTTTTTTCAGCATAAACTGACCTGCGGTGCGGGTTTCGATTCCACAACATGTCAATTTCTTCTGAGTTTCTTGCTGAGTTTTCTGTGCAGATTTTCCCCATAGACTTACATTACATGTAGAAAATCCATCAGGTAAAAAATGCACATTCGTTTTTAATGCGTTTCCACTTTGGAAAGGCATTGAAAGTGCATGTAATCTGCTTATAAGTATATCAACAAAGTTTTATCAAAGCCAAATACTAGGAATTTTCAAAATCAAAGTAGTTTTATTTAAAGTAGGGGTCCCCAACCTGTAGATCGGGAGCCAAATGTGGCTCGTGGGCCTGTAGGGTGTCCCAGGCTCTGTCACCCCTACAGAAGTGTCCTAGTGCACTTCCTCCTGTATTGGTGTTAATAAAGTTAATTATTGTGTGTGGTGTGGCCACTAGGTGGCAGTGTGACCCAAGAGACTTCTCCCCTGGACTCCTGGTTAGGAAGGGGTTAAGATCAGGGAGGGCTACAGATTATAAAAGGGCCAGGAAAGAGAAAGAGAACAGGAGAGTCCAACAGAAGGAGCAAGGAGTAATAGACCCAAAAAGAGTAAATCGTGCAGACCCTCAGGGTCTCCCCATTACAATTTGAGGTACAAGTGTGGTCCCCGCTGGGGAAGAATCCGGAGAACGGGATTGGCGGCTGTTCCTTGGAGAAGCTAACCCACGATTCCTCTTGCTGAAAGAGATGGTTAGTGTGGGTGGGAGCAGACTGTGGGCTCACCACGGGTGGTGTGTACAGCACAGGGGATGAGGGACCTAGTGATGCCTATGGAGTCACAGGAGCCAGGGAGCAGCCAGCCAAACAAGAATATGAAGTAGTTAAGTCCCAAAAGAACCCATCTGGGGTCAGAAGTGCCGCCCTTAGGGAGCAGAAACAGAGTGTAATGGTTGTACTGAAGCTGTACAGTAAAAGTTGGAAGTTTGCTAAGAAAACACCTCTGTCTGTTTTTTGGTGTCAGAGTGAGAATGTCATGGATGGACTGTTTCAGAAAGGAGTGGCGACCAGGCGTGAGGAGTTAAGGACCAGCTGCGCTGCGGCCTAGTAGCCCCTGCACAGGTGAAGACAGTAGCCTCTATTAGCCACCCCAACAGGCCCATGATATGTGGCTCACGGCTGTCTTCTAACTGGATGCATGAGCACCAGTCAACAAACAGCTATGAAGAGCAGGTCTCCAGATGGTGAATTTTGTGATAATCCCACCACAGAAGAGCAGATCTAAATGGGCGTAAGGGGGGAACCCCTGGATCTTGGCATACTGCCCCGGTGTGTCTTATGTGGAGAAGCTTTGACTGTCATTATACCCGGTAATGGGGGCTCTAAAGCGGGCTTTACATGCTACGATATTTCTAGCAATTGCTAGCAATATCGTATGCAAAAGCACCCGTCCCCTTCGTGCATGTGTGGCGCCCTGGACAAGCCAGGTCGTCACAGGTACTACACACAACACCCAACACCCCGGGTTAGGCACATCAGCCGCACACAAATCCTTGTTGCCTCCCTCCAGGGGCTGATGTCCATACCAGGTGGGGCGGGGCCAGGCGGTTGGCTCCGCCCATCGAGGAGTTCACAGTACTGGAGGCGGGAAAGGAAGGTGAGATCAATTAGGGCAGTGGTAGTGGAGGAACAGATTGACCGTGTCCGGGTACGTGGCCCGGGCACATACAAGAAGGTTGGCAGACCGTGGTGGCCGTCTGTAGGAGAGGCCTATTGACGCGGAACCATAGGACCGGGGACGGGTGGTGGCCCGCCGGTACCGAACCGGGGAGCGAAGAGAAGCCAGCACAAACCGGCAGGGCCTGCGGCCCCCGACCAGGCTGGGAGTCGCCGTTAAACCGGTCAAATCCGTTAGCGATGGGAACCTCCGGGGTTTCCTAGCAGCAAAGAACCGATTGAAGGCAACCGTCCAAACCGAACAGGGAGATACAGCTACCGTCAGAGCTAGAGCTCCCAGGGCCAGAGCCTGCGGGCAAAAGGGGCTCCTCCGGCACATATCCAAGCTGGGGAGCGTGTTACCGGTGGGAAGCCATCGGGACCGAAGATACACAACAGGTGCAGGGAAAGGCAGCAACCACCAACCGTCCGGGAGTAACCACAGCAGCCGGCTGCGGGACCCGTCCAGCCAGCCGTTTGTTTTACCGGAGACTCTGTGTCCATTCTTGGCTGAGTGAGTACCACCGTGAAATCTGGCACCGCGCTGCCCCCACGACCCTGCACTTCACCTGCCCGGCCATCCCCTTCACCTCATCGGGCCCCGGGACGAAATCCCCCTACCCACGGAGGGGAGAGAAACATCTCGGCTGCTCCCTGTCATCGCTCCCGGGATCCCCGTCCAGAGCAGCGGTGGTGTCCCAACCTCACCACAAACTGTGGGTGGCATCACGGACCAACTCCCCCAAACCCCAAAAACCACCCCTTTCACTCACGGGCGAGGAGCGCCGCTCGAGTCCTTGGATCCGGCCCACCGCTCGAGCAGCCGGCAGCAAGCCGCAGCAACGCCGGACCCGAGCATGGTGAGCGCAGCGCCCCCCTCCCCGCCCGTGACAATTTGGCGTCACGAACAGGATCTTACCGTTCTACTGGCTGGTAGAAGTGCGCCTTGTGTCCCGCCGGCGGTGTGCGGCCGAAAAATTTCAGAATCCGCCATCTTGGGTGCGAAGATTTTCTCGCTCGAGCGTCTTCTCGAGCAGTGGAGGCGCGAAAGCTGAAGCCCCGCCCTTGAAGAGGAGGTGCTGAGAAAAGACCAAGGGGGGCGGATGGCGTCTGGCCGCATGTGAACCGCAGCTATAAAAGCAGGGACGCCAGGACTCTGCGGCCATCTTTGGTTCCTGGAAGGTACCGCTACCAAAATGTTCGCCCCGTCCAGCCACGCAGAGATGATGGAGCCGATGCCTGGAACAGCGGCATGGCTCAGGGCCCGAACTACGGGGATCTGCCGGCGCTACCGGAATCAGATATGCCTTCTGATGGAGCAGTAGACCGCGGAGGTGGAGGGGCTGGCTGCGGTCGCCCGGGTGTACGGGAGGGAGGCTATGATGGAGGAGCTGGTGAGTGACCCACGCCCCTGTGTCCCTGAGGGACCGGCCGCTGCGGCTGAGGGGCCTGGTCTGCCCCTGGCCCCCACACCGCCTCCGTCTTCCCTGCCCGCGCGCCCCGCCGCTGCTGGTCCGTCTGGCTTGCGCCACCTCTTAGCGGTAGCCGAAAGAGTGGTGAGCCCAGAGACTGCGGCAGCTGGCGGCAACCCGCCTGGCGCAGAGACGGATGATAGTGACTCCGGGCCGGACACGGAACCTGTCTCAGAGGAAGAGGGAGTCGCTGGCTTGCACGACATGGAGGCCACCTACATCCCACGGAGTGGCAACAATGGATATCGGGCAGCCCTTCTCCGTCGTGCCTGTTATGCGCTGGAGGGGCTGGTGCCCGTGTTTTTCCACCCGGGGGCGGATGAGGAGCAAGAAAGCGAGCAGTGAGTCAGCGGTCCCTCCGCTGCACCGTTGTCCCCGTTGGGACCACCAGTACCGTTAACCTGATGAATGAACGAATCAACAGAAATGTTACCAGATTGTCAACCGTGATTGAACCGGCCGTTGCCGGCAAGTTGTTCCCGAAGGGACCCTTTGCACCGTGCGTAAGGAACTACTTACGGACACGCCCGAGAACTTGCAGGGCAACCACAAACTTGTGGAATGTAAATAATTTTTGGCTTAATTCCGTGACCGCCTCCGGAGAGGCTGATTTGGAGGATGGGCCTGGAGGAAAGGGATGGCCCAGGCCCACCACTACCGTAACCGGTGGCGATCCTCCGTAGGGTCAGGGGTTCCCCATGGACGTGGGTCCCCTGAAGTGACCGTAGGGTATGAAATACCGTACCCGCACCCGCTCGGGCAGCCTGGATATGGACTGGGGTCAAGGGGTGCTGCCCACTTCTTAGGGGCAGCATCAGGGCCAGGTTGTTTGGGTGGGGGAGAGCGGAAGCCGACTGTTTAATAAAAATTGACTACCGTTAGTAACGTTTAAGTACCGTGCCTCCCGTTAAGGGAAGTTTCATAAAAAAATACTTATGTTTAATGTTTTAGATGTTTTTCTACCTCTTTTTCAGTTTGAAACAAAAATAAAACCGGTGATGGACGGGCAGCCCGCGGACGGTCTGCATTTAACCAAGGGGGAATGTGGCGCCCTGGACAAGCCAGGTCGTCACAGGTACTACACACAACACCCCACACCCTGGGTTAGGCACATCAGCCGCACACAAATCCTTGTTGCCTCCCTCCAGGGGCTGATGTCCACACCAGGTGGGGCGGGGCCAGGCGATTGGCTCCGCCCATCGAGGAGTTCACAGTCCTGGAGGCAGGAAAGGAAGGTGAGATCAATTAGGGCAGTGGTAGTGGAGGAACAGACTGACCGTGTCCGGGTACGTGGCCCGGGCACATACAAGAAGGTTGGCAGACCGTGGTGGCCGTCTGCAGGAGAGGCCTATCAACGCGGAACCGTAGGACCGGGGACGGGCAGTGGCCCGCCGGTACCGAACCGGGGAGCGAAGAAAAGCCAGCACAAACCGGCAGGGCCTGCGGACCCCGACCAGGCTGGGAGTCGCCGTTAAGCCGGTCAAATCAGTTAGCGACGGGAACCTCCGGGGTTTCCTAGTACCAAAGACCCGATTGAAGGCAACCGTCCAAACCGAACAGGGAGATACAGCTACCGCCAGAGCTAGAGCTCCCAGGGCCAGAGCCTGTGGGCAAAAGGGGCTCCTCCGGCACATATCCAAGCTGGGGAGCGGGTTACCGGTGGGAAGCCATCGGGACCGAAGATACACAACAGGTGCAGGGAAAGGCAGCAACCACCAACCGTCTGGGAGTAACCACAGCAGCCGGCTGCGGGACCCGTCCAGCCATCCGTTTGTTTTACCGGAGACTCTGTGTCCATTCTTGGCTGAGTGAGTACCACCGTGCCATCTGGCACCGCGCTGCCCCCGCGACCCTGCACCTCACCTGCCCAGCCATCCCCTTCACCTCATCGGGCCCCGGGACCAAATCCCCCTACCCACTGAGGGGAGAGAAACATCCCCTGTCATCGCTCCCGGGATCCCCGTCCAGAGCAGCGGTGGTGTCCCAACCTCACCACAAACCGTGGGTGGCGTCACGGACCAACTCCCCCAAACCCCAAAAACCACCCCTTTCACTCACGGGCGAGGAGCGCCGCTCCAGTCCCCGGATCCGGCCCACCGCTCGAGCCACCGAGCAGCCGGCAGCAAGCCGCAGCAACGCCGGACCCGAGCATGGTGAGCGCAGCGCCCCCCTCCCCGCCCGTGACAATTTGGCGTCACGAACAGGATCTTACCGTTCTACCGGCTGGTAGAAGTGCGCCTTGTGTCCCGCCGGCGGCGTCCGGCCGACAAATTTCAGAATCCGCCATCTTGGGCGCGAAGATTTTCCCGTTCGAGCGTCTTCTCGAGCAGTGGAGGCGCGAAAGCCGAAGCCCTCCCTCAAGGGGGAGTTGCGTTTGGCGTCACCGCAACGTCACTAAGCGGCCGGCCAATCAAAGCGGAGGGGCGGAGATGAGCAGGACGAACATCCTGCCCACCTCCTTCCTTCCTCATTGCGGGCGGGACGCAGGTAAGGAGACGTTCCTCGCTCCTGTGGTGTCACACACAGCGATGTGTGCTGCCGCAGGAACGACGAACAACATATATAAACAACCATTAACAATTTTTGGTTTTAGGACGACCTCTGCATGGTGAACGATTTTCACCACTTTGGAGGACATTTAAGGTCGCTGGTAAGTGTTACACACTGCGATACTGTTAATGACACCAGATGTGCGTCACTAACGACGTGACCCCCAACGATAAAACATTAACGATATTGTAGCGTGTAAAGCCCCCTTTAGTGTCACTATTATGAGGAGGGCAGGAGCCGAATGTGGATCGTGACCCTCTCTCAGACCTGAATGTGGCTCTTAAGGTCAGAAAGATTGGGGACCTCTGCTTTAAAACATGATGTTCCATAAAGAGACAAAAAATGCAGCGTCAAAAATATGATTAAAACGCATGTAGCTTAATTTACATAATACAATAAGGAAAGCAGAGCAGTATCCAGTGGCCATTTTTTTATACCATTTCCCCCCCCCCAAATTAATTTAGATAATTTTTATAACCTTTTTCAATTTTAATCTATAAATTCATTAAAATTCCATTGTTTATGCAAAAAATTGGCAGAGTGGAATACTAAAATAGTATATAAGGTATACGACTACGCGTTTCGGCGTTAAATGCACGCCTTCATCATGGTCTCCATGATGACATGGAGACAGACATGATCTTACCTCTCCATCAATTGGCTGACAGATGTCATCTGAACTCCATGTGGCAATGTGACAAATTTTTCCAGTCGCGCGACCTCTCACTGGTTTACCATATGTATATCTAGAAAGATATAACATGTCTGAAGCGTTTTCTATGATATTAATGTTATACATTAAAATTCTTTGGAATATAGTTTGAAGGGTTCATCTAATCCCTCCAGTCAGGAGAATATACTGCTACAATCAGACTGCACTTACTTGCCGCATATGTTACCACGAAAGTTGCTCTGAAGAATGGTTACAGTATCTGGTGCCTCTATTGTGGTCTCAAACTTTGGTAGAACTGTATAAGAAACAGAAAAAAAATATAAATATAACTATGTATATATTTACAGAATAGCTCAAAAATACTACCTTGTGAATTGTGGTTCTGTATAGACTTTTTAAAAAAATGGAATTTAATTATGTCGGCAATATGTTGTTTTATGTTGTCTCTACGCATGTATGTAGCCACAAGATGGCCGTCAGAAGAGTCAAATAAAGGATGAGCAATTATTAATAAATAAATAATAATAATAATAATAATAATAATAATAATAATAATAATAATAAATAAAGGATGAGCAATTATACTTCCAGGAAGATGGTGCACTGCCGCATTACTGCCAAGACATCAGAGCTAATGATGAGAGAACGTGCTCGACACTTGAGGTGCTCGGGTACGCTTGGTGTTTGGTTGAGTATCGCGGGTGCTCAGATGTGTCATTCGTGCACGATCCGACACAAAGAACCGTCTCCCTTCAGTGAATGATGGGAGTGGGCACTTAAGTGATAGCAGTCTATGCATGGCTCTCACTGGAGGTAAAAACAACGACTTCGGATGATAAGTGTAAAAAAAAAAACAGCCCACCCTCCCCTAGTGAGAGCGTCCAACCTGTTTGACTCGTGTAAGGAGCATTCGACTACTTTAGTGCTTGCTCATTAACGAAAATGCTAGTGATGAGTGAGCACTACCATGCTCAGTACTCGTAACAATTAGTTGGATGTTCGAATTGAGGTGACTCGAGTACCTGGAGTATAATTGAAGTCAATGGTGAACTCAAGCATTTCTCTGGGAAATCTTCCCCCATTGACTTCCATTATACTTGGGTACTTGAGCTGAGCCCATCCAAGTGTCTGACTGCTCATTATGAGTACCAAGCACCCGAGCATGGTAGTGCTCGCTCATCATTAGTTATGAGTACTGAGCACAAGAGTATGGTAGTGATCGCTCATCATTAGTTATGAGTACTGAGCACCCGAGCATGGTAGTGATCACTCATCACTAGTTACGAGTACTAAGCATCTGAACATGGTAGATGCTCGGTACTCGTAACTAGTGATGAGTGAGCACTGAGCATGGTTGTGCTCGCTCATGACTAGTTATCAGTACTGAACACCCAAGCATGGTAGTGCTCGCTCATCACTAGTTATCAGTACTGAGCACCTGAGCATGGTAGTGCCCGCTCATCACTACTTACGAGTACCGAGCACCCGAGCATGGTAGTGCCCGCTCATCAATACTTACGAGTTCCGAGCACCCGAGCATGGTAGTGCTCGCTCATCACTAGTTACAAGTACCAAGCACCAGAGCATGGTAGTGCCCGCTCATCACTAGTTACGAGTACCAAGTACCCGGGCATGGTAGTGCCCGCTCATCACTAGTTACAAGTACCAAGTACCCGGGCATGATAGTGCTCGATCATCACTAGTTACGTGTGCCGAGAACCCGAGCATGGTAGTGCCCGCTCATCACTAGTTACGTGTGTTGAGCACCCGAGCATGGTAGTGTCCGCTCATCACTAGTTACGTGTGCCGAGCACCCGAGCATGGTAGTGCTCGCTCTTCACTAATCAGAGCTTATCTCGATTATATTCTGCCAGGACGTTGGATAGGACGAAGAAGCTCCAGGAGTCAGATGTCATTAGTAAGGTTATGTTTGTAGACCTTTCTAACAAAACTGGAAATGTCTAAAATGAACAACCCTTTTCATTGCTCATTTTTAAAATTGTACATTTTGAGGGTCATTACTTGATATCATGAACTCACCACGTTTGTCTACAGTGATGGTCACTTCCGCCACAGAGTCATCTTTATTAGCTGTGATTATATAATCGCCAGTATGTATATTAGGAGATAGATAGTGGGATAACTCCAATATGCCGCTGTTCGTTTGAACATTAACCCATTGTTTTATGTTGTTACCCAGGTCATCCTAGAGGCAAGCATCAAATAATGAATGTTAATGGCCGTCATGTCTTTTCATATCACAATTTCCTTTTCAGAGGAACCAATAATAACATTTATTTAATAATAATATTTATTCACTTTCATAGCGCCATTAATTCCACAGCACTATACATACTGTACATCAGCAGCACTGTCCCCATAGGGGTGCACAATCTATAGTCCCTATCACTATGTCTTTGGAGGGTGGCAGGAAAACCACACAGACACATGGAGAACATACAAACTCCTTACAGATGTTGTCCTTGGTGGGATTAAAACAAAGGATTCCAGCGCTGCAAGGCTGCAGTGCTAACCACTGAGCCACCGTGCCGCCCGTTATGTCTATTGTACGATACAAATCTTATTAAGTGCATCCCTCTGTCTAAGCCAGGTAATTAACCACTGCTATTTATAGTACTGGTATCTCCTTGTTGTATATGGCAAAGTGTCCTTTGGGCCCTTTGGACACCAGGTCCCAGACACGGCTTTGTATATCCTTTGTAGCAGTGCCCTTGCCTTAACCATTTAGATTGGTTATAATCGGTGGATTTCCTGATGAAGAAGTGGGGTGACACTTCGAAATGCGTTGACTAAAACCACCTTAATTCAGTTTTCCTAGATTCATGTCATATCTTCAACAGCACAGTAACAGTTCCACACCAACTTTGTTCCTGATCTGCTTCAACCATACTCACAATCTGAATTCCAAATTAATTTCTTAGTTCATATTTCAAATTTAGCAGAAGCCAGAAGAACTCATGTAGATATCAAAGGTGCATATAAACGCCAGGCAGATGTTGCCCTTGGTCATATTCAACCACATAACCGCAGTGCTTCAGGGCAAGACTGCTAATACACTAAGCCCCATATGTTCCCTCT
This sequence comes from Anomaloglossus baeobatrachus, assembly GCF_048569485.1. Lineage (NCBI taxonomy): Eukaryota > Metazoa > Chordata > Amphibia > Anura > Aromobatidae > Anomaloglossus > Anomaloglossus baeobatrachus. Next base: position 56,762,241 of record NC_134357.1, on the reverse strand, counting down.
TCTCCTCCCTCCTATCCTGTGTCTGGCTGTTAGATAACTGGCTGTAGCAGAAGCCTCCCTCCTTTTTACTTTTTCTAAAGTAGTATATCTAAATAAAAAAGTGTGAAAAGGCCTATATGTAATAATAAAAAAACCTCTCAATTTGTTTTCCAACAAACATCAAAATTTCATACCTGATTAAAAATATATGGGTGCACTAGAAAAACAAGTGGGTGAACCAAGAACAATTAAATATTGTACAGAGCGACATGTGGTGATCGCTGCCATAGTGAACATTATCGCTACAGCAGCGTCACACGCACATACCTGTTCAGCGACGTCGCTGTGATCGCCGAACAATCCCTCCTTCAAGTGGGAGGTGCGTTCGGCGTCACAGCGACATCACAAAACGGCCCCCCAATAGAAGAGGAGGGGAGGAGATGAGCGGCCGGAACATGCCGCCCACCTCTTTCCTTCCTCCTTTCCTGTGGACGCAGGTAGGATGATGTTCGTCGGTCCTGTGGTGTCACACACAGCGATGTGTGGTGCCGCAGGAACAGCGAACAACCTGTGGAATGAAACACCAACGACATTATGATTTAGAGCGACGTGTCAACGATCAACGATTTTTGCCGTTTTTGCGATCGTTGATCGTCGCTCCTAGCTGTCACACGCTGCGATGTCGCTAATGACGCCGGATGTGTGTCACAAACACCGTGACCCCGACGATATATCGTTAGCGATGTCACAGCGTGTAAAGCCCCCTTTAGTCAAAATACTGTCTATACCCTCGAGCAAGTAAATACCATTAATGATGAGAAAATCACGGTTCACTAGTAGTGTTGAGCGAGTAGTTAACTATTCATACTCGCTATGCTGTTAGTAAGTACTGTCTGCTACTCGCATATTTATTAGGAGTAGCGGGCACAATGTAATGTCAATGGGAAACACTTGCTAAGTAGCGAGTAACCCGAAAGCCATACTTTTCGTGGGAGTAGCGAATTGTACGGCTTTCAGGTTACTCGCTACTTAGCGAGTATTTCCCATTGACTTATAGTATAATGCGCCCGCTACTCGTAACGAATATGCGAGTAGCAGACAGTACTCACTAACACTACTATTCACTAGCAATAGATATTATACCCCTAGGTATTATTGTCCACAATCACTCCAATACCAATAGGTAAAAGGCAGCGCATCATTATACAATATACTGTTTATGTAATTGAATACCGTATATACAGACATACTAGGACTCATATCAAATGCAATCAATCCATGGAAGTATTGTGTTTCAGAGAAGCTTCCTCAGGGGACAAAAATAGGATACAAATATTTTAAAGGGAACATATCATCTGATTCCTGCTACCCTTGACTATGCTATACCTCTCAGAGGGGCCCAACACGGAAAATTATATTAACATGTAGCTAACCCATATCTATGAGTGTATGAATTAAAAAATGGTCTGTATTAGTATATAATCACTTACCGCAAAGTTAACCAATGTAAACTGTAAAATAGAAAGCAATCCATAGTTACTAATCATTAGGAGTGTAAATATCAGCCATGTACAATAAAAACATCACATTTTGGATATAATCTTGATTAAAAATCATCTGCTGGTTTGTGTATGCAGCTCCTGTGCAGATCTATGTTTCTCCATGGCTAAGATTAAATTCTGCAGTTGTGCTATTTTATTTAGCATCCAATGGCTATCATTAGCATTTATGGAGTTGTCTTTCTTTTAATCCCTTCACCCCCGGGCGATTTTCCGTTTTTCATTTTCGTTTCCCCCCCCCCTTCTTCCGAGAGCCATACATTTTTTATTTTTCCATCAATATTGCCATATGAGGGCTTATTTTTTTGTGGGACAAGTTATACTTTTGAATGAACCCCATTATTTTACCATATAGTGTTCAGGAAAACGGGACAAAAATTCCAAATGTGGAGAAATTGTGAAAAAAGTAAAATTCCACAATGTTTTTTTTATCCACCGTGTTCACTATATGGTAAAAGTGACACCTCAGTATGATGCCTCAGGTCGGTATGAGTTAGTAAATACCAACATGTATACTTTTATTTTTATCTATGTGGTGAAAAAAATTCAGAAGTTTGTAAATAAAAAGAATAGAGCTTTTTGTCGCCATTTTCCGAAACCCGTAACGTTCTCATCTTTGGGATCTGGTTCTCAGTGATGGATTATTTTAAGAGTATTGAGCTGGCATTTTTATGAAAAAAAACATAATTTTGCTGTTTGGAATTTATTTCTCGCAACTCCGTGTACCGATAAGTAATTTTATATTTTGACAGATCGGGCATTTCTGAACTCGGCGATACCAAATATATGTATTTTTTTAAATTGTCTTATTTTCTATCTGGCAAAAAAGAGGGGTGATTTGAACTTTTAGTTTTATTTTTTCATATTTTTTAAAACTTTTTTCATTTTTTTTTTTATTTTACTAGTTCCCATTAGAGGGCTTTATCACTGCACAGTCTGATCGCTTCTCCTGAACCGAGCGATGCTCCAGCATTGCAGTGATCAGCAGAAATGCTGATCTCCTGTGAATGCCAGCACTCTGCCGTCATTCACAGTAAGTGACTCATGATAGCATCAGGGGTCATCATCTGACCCCATGCTGTCATGATAAGACATTGGAGCCTCATGATCCCATGGCAACACCACAACCCCCTCCGATGCGCAATAGATTGCACTGTCAGAGTTTGACAGCGCAATCTAAGTGGTTAACAGGTGCAGGTGGATCTGTGATCCACCCCTGCCTGTTAGCTGCACATGTCTGCTGATCAGATCAGTAGACATGTGCGGGAATTACTGCGGGCTCACCGCCAGAGCCCGCAGTAACCAGGGGAACACAACCAATGGCATAATAGTACGTCATTGCTTGTGAAGGGGTGAACAGATGTAGAATCAACATTTTTGAACATTTCATTTTTCCTTTAGTTAGTCAATAAGAGATCAATGCTTACGGCTTCATTTTTGGCAATAAGGTTCTCAGTAAAATCCACCGCTTTTATAATCACTGTAGACGAAAACAAAAGTTATAAAGAATTAAAGGGGTTTTGTGAGATAAGATAAACAGATATTTTCCAACAAGAACAGCGCCCCTCTTCTTTATGGGCTGTAGGTGTTTTTAATGCGCTGCAATACCAGACACAACCTTTGATTAAGAGTGGCGCTGTTTCTTTAGATCTTGTTTTTCTTTTTATGAATGGCTCTTACCTGTCTCTCCAGGTTGGTAAATTGCTCTGTCTGTCTCAATAAACATTCCATTTCTCATGGGTCTGATTATAACAGACTTTTCCTCCCCCTCATTTAGGACATCGCTTGTGATGCTGACAGCAATAGTGGCCACCTCCTCTGCACCATTCAAGGGTGGTGGGACCTAAGAAGAAAAAGACTCTTCATTTTATATCTATAAGATATAAATATATCACTTTTTACAGTATATAGTCAAAGACTATCCCTCTCACCTGATCCTAGGAGACCATGTATCCGACTGTGCACGGACCAGAGAAAAAAAAGGTCAGCCACCTTTGTAAATCAAAATATTAAGGGTAAGGTCCAGCAACGAAGTCCAAGAGTTGATTAATAAAAAATAAGAAACTTTATTCCATATACCGTAGTTAAAATTCCATCATGCACAGGGATGAAAGTAGGACGCGTTTCGGACTTAAGTCCTTACTCTGTCTCTTAGAGACAACGCGTCCTCCTTTCATCCCTGTGCATGATGGAATTTGAACTATATGGAATAAAGTTTATTATGTTTTATTAATCAACTCTTGGACTTTGTTGCTGGACCTTACCCTTAATATTTTTATATATAATATTGTAGTCTCCGATATGGAGGAAATCTGGCACTAATATATCCTTGTGGAACATTATCACCATTCATATTTATAAACACTCAAATGTTAATAACTTCTAAGAAAATCTGTTTTGCTAAACCAAGAAATAAAAAAGGAAAAACTTTTTTTTCAAATGGAATTTTTTTTCTCTGATAGTGTCTATGCACAATTTTCTGTACATGATGATGAAGACAGACATAGCTTCAATTGCTGCCAATGTCCGCATTACACAATCAGGAACCAAGACACTCAAATGTAAGCAAGAAAAAAAATAGGTTTATTGAAGTATCAGATTAAGAAAAGATATAACATGGACTTAAATAACATGGACATCTCCAAGATCCTCTTCCAATATGTAGTAGATATTATTATTATTATTATAATAATAATAATAATAATAATAGCAAATGCCTCCAATTAGAAATGTAGTATAGTTCTTCTGATTCACTGTCTCTTACCTCATGTGCAGGGCATTGCAGGACCTTAGATATCCAAAATTATGACCACTAGCAAATAACTGTCACTGTATGCGTGGTCATAACTCTGGAAAGCTAAGATCCTGCAGTGCCCTGAACATGAGGTAAATGGCATACCTAATCAGGAGAACTATACTACATTTCTAATTGGAGGTATTTTCTATTAGTAGTAGTAGTAGTGGTAGGAGTAGTGGTAGTAGTAGTAGTAGTAGTAGTAGTAGTAGTAGTAGTAGTAGTAGTAGTAGTACACCTAATACATATTAGGATAGGATCTTGGAGATGGGAATCGCTCTTTAAGTCTACCTTTAACCTTAAAAACTCTGAAACTATGAACATAATCTATCCTAGTAGTTATCGTACAGTAGTAGGACTGAAGGGAGTAGTGCAAAAGGCATAAACATCAAGAGTAATGTTTAACATAAAAAAGTTTATACAATATGTTTGTTAATAAGTATTTTATTATCTATAAAAAAAAATTGAAATTTTTTTTCTATGACAAGCCAGACATGCAAATTGCTAAATTGTGTAAAATGCTTATTAGGCGACACAAGAGTTTGTGTGTCTTATGCTTTGGCTAAAAAGTTAAAGGGGATGTCATTAACTTTAGGGTAGGTCATCAATGTCTGATCGGCTTGGGTGCGACACCCGGCACCCCAACGGTGCAGCTCCACAACTAAGATGTTCCGGCCTCCAACAACACCGGAAATAGCTGATTGGTGGGGATGATGGGTGTCGCCCCCCCCCAAACAATAAGACATTGATGACCTATCCTAAGGATAAGACATCAATATTAAAGTCCCAGATAATCCCTTTAATTTGATATTAGCGAGAAAAGTAGGGTGCCGGCAAGTGCTTACAAATTGGCTACCAATTTATGCAAATTTCTGTAAAGGAAGGCATTATAGGTCCAATTCATTAAGATTGATGCTATGCCTGCCAGTTTTAATCAAGAGCTCAATGGAGTATGATGAGCCAGATTCACTACGAGGCGCATGCAACGTATTGAATTGGTCTCATCTTCTCAATGATGTTCTCTTCATCAGAAATGCTGGACTCGAATAGCATTTATGACATAAAAATTGACATTTTTGTTGAATTTGATGGGGGTGGATGGTCACGCCCAGTTGCGCCTCTACACAGCTCTGCCCATTTTGGCGGAGCTGCTTTAAATTGGTGTGAGAGCGTCAAAAGGCGCCACATTTTTGTTGGCAGCGTATTATCAACGATACTCTCCTAGCGTGCAACAATAATGGTTGGTTTATTCAGGAACAATCAGGAACAAACATAGTAAGCTTAATAGATTGCATTTCTGTGTGTCTCTGTCTGCTGTGTCTGCACACAGCTTCATTTCTCACGGACGCAAGGAACAGAATACAGTTAGATCCTCTTTCTGTGAGACTTTCTGGAGTATTTTTTTTAACAATAATAGCTTTATTAACAGCATACAAACCTAGCAACTAAACACTCATAGACAGGAATGCAGTTGATGCACTAAACATATTCCAACAATTTTTTTTTCAACATTTTTTAGACTTTTCAAACTGTTTTACAACCGTTTTGTGGCCAAAACCCCCCTTTGAGTCTTTTCTGTGGTTGCTCCTATTCAGACAGAATTTGGGATATCAATTGTACTATAATTTGGAAATTAACTATTGAGATGTGTTGAGTTGACTATAGTTTTTTATATATATATATATATATATATATATATATATATATATATTATAAAATTTTCTCTATATTCCTACATAGCCATGGTTTCTGCTATATAGATATTGATATAGAAGGGTTAATAGTTTCTCTATTTCTTCATTAAAGATTTATTGTTATTTTCATACACCCTTTCTTAATGCAAATGTGGGACAAGCTAGTAGAGTCCACTGACTACCTGGATGATCAAATTTTTCGGGTTCTTGAGATTCTAAATGCTACCAATGCTATACAAAAACAATTAATTGTAGTCACTAACCAGCATACTATAGTGCTAGACTTTGTGACAGCAAAAGACGGCGGAATGTGTCAAATAATTGGTCCTGCCTGTTGCCATTACATTGACCCTGCAGGCAACCTCCAGGTTAGAGCAGATATACAGAAAACAAGTGAACTTAGGGATAAATGGTTAAAAGAGCACGATGCCAACAAGGACTCCTGGTGGGGAAATACATTTTCTTTTATGAATCCAGCCAATTGGTTTAAGGGCATAGCAGGTTGGGTTTCTGGCATTATAGAAACCTGTATGCAAATATTGTTGTTCTGTCTACTGCTTTATATAGCTGTAAAAGCATTGATATATGCATTACCTAAACTAATGAATAATGTATGTTCTAAGAGTCTCAGCATTGAACCCTCTGTAGTTTACTACGGACCCCAAATGGCCTCTGCTGACCGGGAGTAGGTGTCCACACTGAGGGTGGATGGGTGAAGTGGTAGGAAGACCCCTCATGGGTAGCCAGCAGCTCCTGTTTGGACGTCTACTGACCCTGTAGTGAAGGTTATACCATTTACAAAAGGGGCAAATTGATATAGAAGGGTTAATAGTTTCTCTATTTCTTCATTAAAGATTTATTGTTATTAGTAAGTATATCTGATGGTAGTTCATAGTCATGGAGCCTACGGAATAAGAGACAGTCTCAAGGATTATTATTGTCTCTAAATGTTCTTCTTGTCTTCTTCTTATCTCATATGCATGACTCTACATTTTTGTTTTGCTAAAACTTAAAGGTCATATGAGCAACTTGTAAAGTCCAGCTAGAAGCTTTATTTTGCAATATCACATTGATCTGTAAATGGTATAAATAAACTGTACTTTGGTTAAATAAACAGAAGAAATTGATCATGCCCACATGGATGCTGGTCTTTTCTCTCCGAGCGCTCGATCTTGATTAGGTCTGAAGAGGCCTAATTCAGAGGACCTCACTGGTGATCCCATAAGCTGACTTGTGACAAAACAGAACAGCTACAACAATATCATAGATATTAGAGATGAGTGAATCAAACTGGTGTCATATTTTAGGAATTTGCCATACCTGGAAAATTTGGAACAATGTGTGAAATGCTTCAAGGGCATAGGCTAAGATGATTATTGACATTTTACACATTGCAAAAGATTACATCAGTCAGGGAGAGCTCATATAATCTGATGTGGCCAAAGGGGCTTTCCTATAGTAACTTAGTATTGCACAGCCTATCAGGAGAGACTCTAGAAAAGCTAAGGCAGGGAATGCAGCAGCCACTTTGTGGTGAAGCTAGATAGTGACAGAACGTCACACCTATAAAGATAGAGAGAAAACTCTGAACACTGAATAAATATTACAAATAGTGTGTGACAGCAAAGCAGTGAAGAATACTTATCATCTGTTTACCCATGAGGTCAGTTAGACATTAATACAGCCCAATATTATGTATTACCTGGAAGGTGTCACAATGCAGCTTACTGTCTCCTTTACTGATTAGGGTATTGAAAACAGAAGAAGATGATGTTGCCCTTAAGGAAATGTCGAGTGCGGCATCAGCATCTGGTGACATGACGTAAACACATACAGTCTGATTGGATGGATAGTGCATAACGGCTGGTGCTGCCACCAAATATTTCCTGGAAGAAGAGAAGAATATAGAATCTAGTATTACCCCAAACTCTTAATATTTGTAACAGTTTGTCAATTTTTTTTCACACTTTCAGATTTTTCAGATATAACTATAAAATAATATAATAGTATAATAATGTTTAATAAAATTAATACAGTAATGTAAGGGAAATAGAAAATAAAGATAATAGCAAAATCAGAAATGATAATGTAATGGGAGAAAAAAATCTGCAAAAATCTTTTGACAAATTCCATTTAAATCAGTACAACATTACTGAATGTTCTAAAATATCTATATATATATATATATATATATATATATATATATATATATATATATATATATATATATATATACTGTATATAACATTTTTGTAATATAATAGAATCTCGATGCATCTAATAATACAAAACATCATACTGAACAAATTAATATAATACAGCACGAGATCGAGACTACAATATTACACTATAAAAATGTCATAAGCCAATAATGTATTATATATATATACATGAATGTCTTACAGATTACTGCTCTGTCCTGATACGAGAGGGAAAGCCAAGATAATCATCATTAGTCTTCTCATGATGATGGGATCCTCCATTTCTATCCCAGTAGATCCTCCGCTCTGACCACTATGTGCTCAGCTTCTTCTTGTGCCGTGGGATAGTAGTAGTAGTGTTGGTCTGCTCTTTACCTCCAGGGTCTACTCGCTGTCTGTACACCCTGCTTTTTATATTCTGTTAAGAGGAAAGTAAAATTATTTGCAAACATACTTCCTTCTTTCCTTAAGCCATTCCAAAATCCCCTGAGGATACTTTTCCATGGCAGCCAGGACAGGGACACATTGTATGACAGAAAATCACAATGGAGCTATAGCCAATTTACCCACATTAACAATGGTGGACCAGAATCAACATCTGGCTCTTGACCATTAATAGATACAAAGACAATAACAAAGGAATTATAGATTATTTAGTTTAGATACACTTTGTTTTCTTCTAAAGGGATAGATTTCTTTCGACAATCCTGTTTTTGTTAGACAGATATATTGACGACAAGCTGACAGTGTGTCCCACTGGAACCCCCAGTATTTAGCTTTAGTCCACCCAGATAGCTGCATATAATATCAAAAAATGGACACTAACCACCTGGACGGCAACACAAATCCATTCTGAGCCCTGTGTCCCCAACCGGACATGTGACATAAACAATATCACGTGACCAGTACAGCTAATCAGTGGATCATCTAAACAAAAATTACACATAGGAAATAATATAATATTATAATTAGAGATGGATGAACCTGCAGATATTCAAGTTTGGTGGGTCCAGCCAGGCATAACAAAAAGTCCAGTTCGGGACCAGACTTGAAACCGAGCTTGAGCCCGTACACTAAACACCATAAAGGTCTATGGGGCACTGAACTAGAAGGCTACATAAGGAAGTAAAATGCGGATTAAAGCAGGACTATTATGTTTACCAAGTTTTCCCACTGCTGTCACACTGCTTCCGGGTCCGTTTATTAACTCTCATGTATATTCACTATTTCTCCCACCCACCCTCTGTGACAGCGTCTGTCATTGTTTGCAGTCAGACTGCTGGGTGATGGCGTCTCTGATTGGTTGCCCTCACAGTAGCTTTTTGGGTCCCCGAAGTGAAGTGTAAAAATAGTGAAAAAACTGGCATAGGGTCCCCCGTATTTTCATACCCAGCGCAGATAACTGGAGGCTGCAGATCCAACTCAACTGTGTGTGTTATCTTGGTTGTGTATCATAATACAAGGGACCACATGTGGCTTTTTTTTTTTAAATTATTTTGATAAATAATGTTAAATAATGGTGTGTGGCCCCCCCCAATATTGATACCAGGCCTAAAAACAGCAGCCCACAGGCACCCCAGAATTGGAAGCGCCAATCCTGGCACTTACCCAAGTCAACCCCGATTGCCCTTGATCGATGGCAATCGGGGTTAATGACAAATGTGATTTTTCAAAAAAATCCCAACATCCCTATATGAGTCGTTCCGCCCGTAGCCATCATTTGCCTAGGTCCTCACTTGAAGACAACCAAAAACAAATGATTATTGGTGAACATAAGAATTGATAAGTAATGACCTTAATGGGGACCTCAGTCATCAGTCAGCACTCAGGCCAACTGTAACCACCGGGTGTACTTCATAGATTTGCAAAAATAAGTACATCAAACACTTTTAACAAACATTTTCTACAGAAGACCCAAAGAGGGATTCTTATTTAATAAGTATAATCCTAAGATGCATACGCCAGGCCTTAGGTCCCCAAAGATATTCCTCACCGACCCAACGCGTTCCCTCCAGGGATTGGGGTTCATCAGGGGTCGAGGGACTAAAAAGCATCCCCCAATAAAGGCCACCAGTCAAGCAGTCTTCCAATGGAAATATGATGCCCAAGAATAGTGATCCATCTAATCCTAGTGAGGCATATCACAATATCCTGTCATCTTGTAGAGATATAGATGATCCATCGACCCCTGATGAATGCCAATATCTGGGGGAAATGCTTCGGGTCGGTGAGGAATATCTTTGGGGACCTAAGGCCTGGAGTATTTTAGGATTACACGTATTTGATAAGTATCCCTCTTTGGGCCTTCTGTATAAGATATTTGTTAACAGTGTTTGATGTACTTATTGTTGCAAATCTATGAAGTACACCCGGTGGTTACAGTTGGCCTGAGTGCTGACTGGTGATCAAGGTCCCCATTAAGGTCATTATTTAAAAAATTCTTATGTTCAACAATAATCATTTGTTTAGGGTCTAATTCTCTAAATAGGGTCGAATACTAATTCTTTCCAAGTATACCAGTATGTGTGTACATGTTTGATGTTTTTTATCTGCACTTCTGAGGTCTGATGGAGGGTGATTCATCAGTGATAGATCAGGGTGCAACAGGGATAGCCGCCATGGAACGGGGGCGCCATACAAGTCAGGGCGATTTTAACCTCCGTTGTTAGGCAGGTTGAGGCTAGGGAGAGGCCCATGCCCCTTTTTTGTTTTTTGTTGTCTTTCTTTGTACACCTCTGGTATCTTGAGTACATTTAGGCCCTCACTTGCCTTGATTTCACCCTGGCTAGTGAGAAGGCTGAAGAGATCACTAGTGCCACCACTGCAATAATGCAACACAAGAGGATGATTGTAGGATGACGGCTGTAAAACACCTGAAAAATATAATGCTACACATCCAATTTCATAATTTCCATGATGTAAATTAGCAGGATGGTGTGTTAAGAGGAAAAAATTTGACGTAGTTGGACTTCTTTTGACTTGCTTGTCATATGTATTGTGACACACCCCAGGGCCTTGGGGTACTCGGTCCCGGGCCTTGAATCATGGGGACGTGTCATGGGTGGCCGTTGCCCAGCTCCGTGACCATGGGGGTCGCTTAATAAAAAGATGAAATAAAAGGGAAAATAAAAATAAATTTTTTTTGTGACACCACTTGCAGTATGTGGCTATATGGGGAAAGCCACTGCTGCCAAGTATCTCACTACTGGGGCTGGTGGTATTGAGCAGCTTGGAGGTTATGGCCCTCCGCAAGTAAAGCTAAGCCCCAGGGGAGAATGGTGGTGGTTCAGCATGGTGAAAGTTGGTGATGCAGAGGTGTAGGAGGAATTCAGACAACACAAGGGCTGTGGTTTAACTTGTCCTTTATTCACTGGTTCTGAGTAGCTGTAACCTGGCTGGTGCTGGTCTCTACCAATCTGGGCCTCAGGTAATCCGGTATTCCCTTCATCCCAGTGCCGGTGTAGTGACCTGGTGAGCTTTACTTCCATGCACCTGTCTGTAGTTGGTGGGTCCCCATGGCCTGAAGCGTTCTGGGATCCCGTCCTGTTGTCACAGTCCTGGCCCGTATGGCAGGCATCTTGAACCTCTCTTGGGTTGGACCTCTGTCCCAGTTCCTGGGTTCCCTCTTTGCTGCTGTGCCTGAGACACTAATGTTGATGAGGAAACCTGATGATTAACATTGATGATTCCCTCACCGGGCAAATTTATCATGTGAGCTTGAAGCGTCTCCCTGAACTAGGGCTCTGCACCCCGCCTGTGCGCGGTCCCGTGAGTACTCACACCATACTCTCCCTGGCGACCATACTCCTTTAGCCTAGTAACCCATTTTACACTTTCTGTCTGAACGTCAACTTCTGACTGACTGTCTGACTGACTCCATGTCACGATGTCCGTCCCTTGTCAACTGCACTGACTAGCCCCTCCTGGGTTTCTGACTAGCGGATTGGATAACTCCCGACCAATAGGTGGCCATCCATCAGATCTGTTTCTGGCCTGTTACCCAGTCTAGGAAAAAGGGCATGGATGTGTGAGTTTAAATGGTATTTACCGGAACTGGTCTTCCAGGAACCCGGGGTTAGCACTGCACCTGTTACTGGATGCAATACCCTGTGGCACCTGACGCCTCAGGGGCGCCAAAATTGGACTATGTTGGTGCGACAGTAGTCACTGCCCAAGTTGTCATATAGCCTCAGCCTTAAGGGTCTTTTGAGTTTTGTGGCTTATTTTAACAATTTTATACCCATGCAATGACCAAATAGGGTCTGCGTAACAATATGTATGGATATGATATAATGTTCTCTGCAGAACAGTTCTTCTTCTGGTCTTCTCCAGGCAGAGGTAATGCTCTTCAGAAAAAATGTCAACCTTGGTTATTTAATTATTGTGATCGATAGGGATTCCTGTGATCACACCCAATGACTAACAAGTGAAGGCCTACACCAACATAATGATGTTATTAAAGATGGCCGGACCTGCAGATAACCAGTTGAGGTGGGTCTAACCGGGTTAAAATAAAAAAAAAATGCTTCCAGCCCAGGATTGATCCCAGATATCTGTCTTGACGCCAGTCCCCATATAAGTCTATGTGGACCAGAATCTGGGGATTAAAAATGGTGGTAAGAGATAGGGGGATAGGAGTAAATACTTCATACTTACGTAGTCTATGTGGCTGTAACTCCTTCCTGGCCGCTTTACTTCCGAGGCTGCTCATTACCTTCATTGCATATGCACTGCTTTCCCCGCCCACCGGTGTCTGTGATTGGTTGTAGTTAGACACACCCCCATCCTGAGTGTCAGCTGACTGCTTCCAATCACAGACACTATGTGCATCTATCATGGTATAAAAATAAATAAATAAAATTGACATAGGGTCCCCCATCTATTGATACCAGCACAGATGAAGCATTGAAGCATACGGCTATAGGCTGCAGTCCCTAGTCATTCGCTTATCTTGGCTGTGTATCAAAATAAGAGGAACCACATGCGGCTTTTTTAAAAAAAACAACTAAATAAATAATTTTAAAAACTGACTTGCGGTCCCCCCAATCTTGATACCCAGCCAAGGTAAAGCCTGACAGTTGGGGGCTGGTATTCTCAGGCTGGGGAGAGCCAGCTTAAAAATGGCAGCCTGCAGCCGCCCAGAATTGTTGCAACCATTATACATGACAATCACGAAACTTTACTTGGCTCTTCCCGATTGCCCTGGTGCAGTGTCAATTGGGGTAATAAGGGATTAATGTCAGCTCACAGCTGCCACTAAGCCCTAGATTCGTAATGGGGAGGATCTATGAGACCCCCCATTATTAAACTGTAAGTGTAAAGAAATAAACACAAACACCAAAAAAATCCTTTATTTGAAATAAAATACAAAAAAAGCACTCTCATTCACCACTTTATTAACCACCAAAACACCACTGCAGGTCTGATGCAATCCACACGAGGTCCCACGACGATTCCAGCTCTGCTACATCTGAAGTCACAGAGTGCGATCAAGGAACATGACCGCCTGCTGTGGACTTCAGGCAGAGATCGAGCCGTGATGAGTGGTGACATCAGTCAGGTAAGTTGTGGGCACAGCTGGAGAGTCCCACAATTCTTCACCTGTTTATGCAAGTAACTTCACCTTAGGATATTTCATTAAACTCAGTGACCTCACCTCTGGTTACCTGCGGTCACAGGTTGAAGGAACCTCCAGCTCTGCCTACAACTGACCTGAGTCACATTACTGATTTATCGCTGCTCAGTCTCTTCCTGAAGTCCGCAGCAGACGGCCATGTTACATGATGACGCACTGTGACTTCAGATGTAGCAGAGCTGGAATTATCGTGGGACCTTATGGGGCTTATATTGGACCTGAAGGGTTGTTTTTGGGGTTAATAAAGTGGTGAAAGAGGGTGGGTTTTTTTGTCTTTTATTTAAGATAAAAGATTTTTTCAGTTTTTGTGCTTATTTCTTTTCACTTACAGATTAGTAATGGGGGTCTCATAGATACCTCCCAATACTATTCTAGGCCTTATTGCCAGCTGTGAGCGGCAATTAACCCCTTATATTACCCCGATTGTCACCACTGCAATCAGGAAAAGCTGGTTAAAGTGCCGGGATTGTCGCATGCAATGAATGCGGCAATCTAGTGGGGCTGTAGGCTGCTATTTTTAGGCTGGGGGGCCCAATAAGCATGGGTCTCCCCAGCCTGAGAATATCATCCCCCAGCTGCTGAGCCTTATCATGGCTGGGTATCAAAATTGGGGTGGACTGCACATCATTTTTAAAATCATTTATTTAAATACTTTTTGTTTAAAAAAGCCGCATGTGGTTCTTCTTGTGTTGATACACAGCCAAGATAAGCGCACGGCTGGGGGCTACAGCCTGTAGCCCTATGCTTTATCTGTGCTGGGTATAATGGTATGGGAGGACCCTATGCCAATTTTTTATTTATTTATTTAGTTTTACTTTATGATATAGAAAAACGCAGACAGGGTCTGTGATTGAAAGTGTCAGATGCAGTCACTCAGCATGGGGGTGCATCTGACTGCAACCAGTCATAGACTCTGGTGACTGGGAAAAGCATTGCATATGTATGAAGGATAATACGTGGCCCTGGAAGTAGAATGAGCGGACGTGGGAGTGGTTACAAGTGCGCCTGAGACTCGCTAAGTGTAACACGCTTGCTATATTATTTTTTTCTTTATTTTTCCTTTTATGTTTTGTATTATTCGAGTGCCGGATCTGGATCAATACCCGGAATTTCCTGAGAATTCGGGGTATGGGCCGGGCGCTTAGGTACCTTTTGAACCCACGTGAGTCTGAACTTTTAGAGTTCGGGTCAGCCCGTCACCTTTAAACATTTCATATAAAGTTGGAATAAACTAATTACTTGGCATCGCTTTTGCTTTGGAAGCTGTAAATGTACAACACAACAAAAGAATATAAATCACAGCTCAAAAGTAGGTTAAAGATGCCTCCAGGGTGTTGGTCTCAGGTCAAGTTCCATTCATTTTCTATTCTTTGTAGACTTTGAATGGGATTTACCTTGGCATTAAGTTCCTGTCTTAGAGGTTTCCAGTATTGTTCTCATTTATATTCTATACACAGAAGGTTTGATAATGAATTTCCGGGTAAATCACAGGTCTGAGGTAAAGCAATGCTGTGGAAAATTGATCCATTTGCTCTATTATTGCAAGTTTTTCAAGGCAAAAAAAAGTAATATTAGATGAAAAAACCTCAGTAAACACATAACTAAGGAATGTCCCACAATCTTTTTGCCCTGCATTTTATCATACAACCCCCTTTTCCTGGTCACACAGAATAAAGACCAAACAAACGTGGGACATTGGAATAATGGCCGCAGCAGCCTTGTATGCGTTACATAAATAATATATTCATAAATAATATATATATATATTTATTTACATATATATATATATATATATATATATATATATATATATATATATATATATATATATATATATACATATATATGTATATATATATACAGTTAGGTCCAGAAATATTTGGACAGTGACACAAGTTTTGTTATTTTAGCTGTTTACAAAAACATGTTCAGAAATACAATTATATATATAATATGGGCTGAAAGTGCACACTCCCAGCTGCAATATGAGAGTTTTCACATCCAAATCGGAGAAAGGGTTTAGGAATCATAGCTCTGTAATGCATAGCCTCCTCTTTTTCAAGAGACCAAAAGTAATTGGACAAGGGACTCTAAGGGCTGCAATTAACTCTGAAGGCGTCTCCCTCGTTAACCTGTAATCAATGAAGTAGTTAAAAGGTCTGGGGTTGATTACAGGTGTGTGGTTTTGCATTTGGAAGCTGTTGCTGTGACCAGACAACATGCGGTCTAAGGAACTCTCAATTGAGGTGAAGCAGAACATCCTGAGGCTGAAAAAAAAGAAAAAATACATCAGAGAGATAGCAGACATGCTTGGAGTAGCAAAATCAACAGTCGGGTACATTCTGAGAAAAAAGGAATTGACTTGTGAGCTTGGGAACTCAAAAAGGCTTGGGCGTCCACGGATGACAACAGTGGTGGATGATCGCCGCATACTTTCTTTGGTGAAGAAGAACCCGTTCACAACATCAACTGAAGTCCAGAACACTCTCAGTGAAGTAGGTGTATCTGTCTCTAAGTCAACAGTAAAGAGAAGACTCCATGAAAGTAAATACAAAGGGTTCACATCTAGATGCAAACCATTCATCAATTCCAAAAATAGACAGGCCAGAGTTAAATTTGCTGAAAAACACCTCATGAAGCCAGCTCAGTTCTGGAAAAGTATTCTATGGACAGATGAGACCAAGATCAACCTGTACCAGAATGATGGGAAGAAAAAAGTTTGGAGAAGAAAGGGAACGGCACATGATCCAAGGCACACCACATCCTCTGTAAAACATGGTGGAGGCAACGTGAAGGCATGGGCATGCATGGTTTTCAATGGCACTGGGTCACTTGTGTTTATTGATGACATAACAGCAGACAAGAGTAGCCGGATGAATTCTGAAGTGTACCGGGATATACTTTCAGCCCAGATTCAGCCAAATGCCGCAAAGTTGATCGGACGGCGCTTCATAGTACAGATGGACAATGACCCCAAGCATACAGCCAAAGCTACCCAGGAGTTCATGAGTGCAAAAAAGTGGAACATTCTGCAATGGCCAAGTCAATCACCAGATCTTAACCCAATTGAGCATGCATTTCACTTGCTCAAATCCAGACTTAAGACGGAAAGACCCACAAACAAGCAAGACCTGAAGGCTGCGGCTCTAAAGGCCTGGCAAAGCATTAAGAAGGAGGAAACCCAGCGTTTGGTGATGTCCATGGGTTCCAGACTTAAGGCAGTGATTGCCTCCAAAGGATTCGCAACAAAATATTGAAAATAAAAATATTTTGTTTGGGTTTGGTTTATTTGTCCAATTACTTTTGACCTCCTAAAATGTGGAGTGTTTGTAAAGAAATGTGTACAATTCCTACAATTTCTATCAGATATTTTTGTTCAAACCTTCAAATTAAACGTTACAATCTGCACTTGAATTCTGTTGTAGAGGTTTCATTTCAAATCCAATGTGGTGGCATGCAGAGCCCAACTCGCGAAAATTGTGTCACTGTCCAAATATTTCTGGACCTAACTGTATATATATATGTACACACAGTACAAAAGTTTTAAGCAAGTGTGAAAAAATGCTGCAAAATAAGAATACTTTTAAAATAATAGTATATTTATAGCAATTGCCAAAAAGCTATGTGAATGAGTAAAAAAGAAATCTAAATCACATCAATATTTGGTGTGGCCACCCTTTGCCTTCAAATCAGTATCAGTTCTTCTAGGTACACTTTGTGGAGACACGGGGCTCAGTGGGTGCTCTCGTCCACTAAAACCCGCCGCCTTTAGAAAGACAGCGTGGCTCAGGGCTCATCCCAACTGAACGCCGGCCTCCTTAACCGTGGGCGTAACACTACTCAGACAACACAGGGTGAGGGAACCACAATAATTAGACTTTATTGGATCCCCAAACAATTAACGGCACATAACACATAACCAGCAAAACACAAATGTAACAGGCAACAGAGTCTCACCCTTCCGCTGGCTCACCAGGGATTTAGAATGTCCATGCCTCAGAGCTTCCAGGGCCGCTTACTCCAGTCCAGCAGCACCCCGCTTTTGGCGGGCACCCACCGAGAAAGGAATAATGCCAGATTCAGGAAGCTGTGTGAGGTCTGCAAAGTCTGTAACAGGTGACTGAACTGTCCCAACCTGAGTGTCCTCCTTAGGTAGTCCTGGTTTGATGTTACAATCCTGGCAGCCGGAGTCGAAATCCCTAGGCTGTGGATATGGTCTCCAACCGGAACCGGGGTCCCTAGATTGAAGCCATAAGATATCCTGATCCTCTAGTCAGCTCCAAAGAGCTTAGACTGGATCCATCAGCATCCATCAACCTTCATCAACCCTGGTGGCTTAAAGAAGTCCCTTTTATAGCCATAACCTTCCCTTAGGATACACTGCGTCCTCATCGATTGGTTGGACAAGATTGCTTCTCCCATTGGATGAATTGCAAGCTGCATGGATAATGTTCATTTAAATGATGTGCATAGAAAGACTCAGTATATCTACATGGAGTCGGCAAGTCACCGACTAGACAATGGCTACTAAGGTAATTACATTATCAATACACAACTACAATACAATGATTACTGGAAAAGTCTGGAGAGCAATAGCTAAGCAAACATGACTTAGCACACATAAGAACAATAGTCTGGCTGAATGTTAAGAAACTTTAACCCATGAGAGTCCATGTCGTCACATTCCTCCCCCTTCTTAATATTAGCCAGACATGATAGGCTTCCGATCATCCTTCTCCTCTTGTCGGGAAAGCCCATCCGCATTTCCATGGTTCTTGACCTGTTTATGGGAGATGGAAAAATTGTAAGATTGTAATGCCAGACTCCACCTGAGCAAGCGTCCGTTGTCCCCGGCAGTGCGATTTAGCCAACTCAATGGATTGTGGTCAGTGAGGACTGTGAACTCATTGCCATAGAGGTAGGGCTGCAATTTTTTTAGGGCCCAGACTATGGCCAGGCATTCTTTTTCTATGGTGGCATAAGCCCTCTCTCGGTCCAACAGCTTCCGGGAGAGGTACGCTATTGGATGTTCCTCACCGTTGTCCCCCACTTGGCTAAGTACAGCTCCTAGTCCTGTGTCCGATGCGTCTGTTTGGACAATGAATCTGCGACGGAAGACAGGAGCAGTCAAGACTGGGCTTTGGACTAGCCGGTCTTTCAATTGGAGGAACGCAGTTTCACATTCTGGGGTCCAGATAAGGTTACGGGCATATCTTTTGGTTGTGAGGTCAGTGAGCGGTTTTGCTATGGTACTGTAATTGGGGATAAACTTTCGATAGTAGTTTGCGCTTCCTAGAAACGCACGGACCTGTTTTTGATTGACCGGGCGTGGCCACTGGATAATGGCTTCTACTTTTGCAGGTTCGGGACGAATGCACCCACTTCCCACCCGATGTCCCAGGTATAGCACTTTGGCCATCCCCATTTGGCATTTGTCAGGTCGGATGGTGAGCTGGGCTTTGGCTACCCTCTGCAGCACCTGGGACACATGCTGAAGATGCTCTTCCCAAGTGTCGCTGAAGATAGCGATGTCATCCAAATAGGCCTGGGCATACCCCTGACATCCCTCTAGTAAATGGTCTACCATCCTCTGGAAGGTGGCTGGGGTATTTTTCATCCCAAAAGGCATGCTGGTAAACTCAAGAGGCCAAAAGGGGTTATGAAGGCCGATTTCTCTTGAGCGTCTTTTGTGAGTGGGATCTGCCAGTATCCCTTGCTCTAATCGAGGGTAGATATAAACCGAGACCCCCCTAACCTATCTAGTAGTTCATCCACCCGGGGCATGGGGTAAGCATCTGTAATCGTGACCTCATTGAGCCGTCTATAGTCCACACAGAAACGAGTACTCTTGTCCTTTTTTGGCACGAACACCACACTGGCAGCCCATGGGCTATGGGAGGGGACTATGACTCCCATATTTAACATGTCATCCACCTCGGCCTTCATCATTGCCAACACAGGAGGGGTCACCCGGTAGGCGGGTTGTCTTAGTGGGGTGGCTGCCCCTGTATTGACATGATGCTGGACCAGGGGGGTTCTACCAGGCTGACTTGTGAACAGTGTTTCATATGTTTCGAGTAGGTCTGATATCTGTCGCTTCTGTGATGGACAAAGCTGCTCCCCTAGTGATACATCTTTTACCCCCATTTCCCTTTTGGAGTCCACTAATAGGTCTGGGATCTGGTCCAACTCTGAATCATCTAACTCTGGACAGCAAACTGCTTAATTGGTGACTTCTCGTTCCTCATAAGCTTTTAGCCTGTTGATGTGGTAGGTACGCTCACGAACACCTGCTCGATCCAGGGCCACGGTGTAGTCAGTATTGCCACATTTCTTGGTAATGGTGAATGGACCCGCCCACATGGCTTGCAGCTTGTTTTTCCGCACTGGTACTAGTACTAGGACCTTCTGTCCACAGGCAAATTCTCGGGGCCGGGCAGTGCGGTCGTAACATCGTTTTTGCCCTTCCTGAGCCACTTCTAAATTCCCATGGGCTAACGCCATGAGGTGCCTCATCCTTTCCCTAAACTTTTGAACATAGTCCAGTATGGGAACCTCTTCTGTGGGGAAGGTGCCCTCCCAACTCTCTCGTACCAGCTCTAGGGGCCCTCGTACTTTTCGGCCGTACAGCAATTCAAAGGGAGAGCACCCAGTGGAGTCCTGCGGCACCTCCCGGTAAGCAAAAAGGAGCTGCTGCAAGTTTTTCTCCCAGTCTCCCCCCTCGGACTCCACATATCGGCTAATGAGCTGTTTGAGCGTTTTGTTGAAGCGCTCACACAATCCATTTGTTTCAGGATGGTAGGGGGTTGTGCGCATGGGGCGGACTCCATGTTTTTCCCACAGGGTGTGAATCAGTTCACTTTGGAACTGTGCCCCCTGGTCAGTCAATTCTTCCTGTGGAAACCCTACCCGGCTAAAGATGTCCAGTAGAGCCTGAGCCACGTGCTCTGCATCTATGGAGGTTAAGGCAACGGCTTCTGGGTAACGGGTGGCAAAGTCTACCAGGGTGAGGATGAATCTTTTTCCACTGCGGCTGGGGATGGCTAAGGGGCCTACTATATCAATGGCAACTCTCTGGAACGGTTCTCCTATCAAGGGCATGGGTTGAAGTGGGGCACGGCATGGGGCTCCCCCCATACGCTGACACACTGGGCAAGAGGCTCTGTATTTTTGCACTTCTTGAGTGACCCTTGGCCAGAAAAAACTACGCAGCAGGCGGGCCCGAGTCTTTTTGGTCCCCATGTGCCCAGCCGCAGGAACATCATGAGCTAAATGCAATAGTTGGGGTCGGTATTGCTGGGGTACCACAAGCTGGTGTACACGGGTCCAGGGTTTTTCTGGGCAGGATGCGGGCTTCTCCCGATATAAGAGGCCTTTTTCCCATCTATATACCTCCCCCTGATTTCCTCCCCCAGGTTGGGCGGCCGCACTACGGATAAGCTCTAGGGTGGGGTCTGACAGTTGAGCTTCCCTGAACTCCTTACGATCTATCTCCCCCCAATCAATGGCCACAGTTGGGTCTGATGTACTCACATTTGTTGGCTCTGATGAGGAGGCTGAAGATTGAGGAGTTGGGTTCTCCTCTGATGGGCTGGAAGAAAGACCTGCACCAGGATGGTGTTTGGCTTGGCTGCGGGTGATGGCGGTGACAAACTGGCTGGATAGTCCTTGTCCTAGGTCATTTCCCAAAATTACAGGGGTGGGGAGGCCGTCCATGAGCCCCACTTCAACCTCTCCTTGGTCAGTTCCCCAGTCCAACTGCACTCGTGCCAGAGGGATGTTCGAGCGCTGGCCCCCAGCAAGGGTGATGGTCACTTGGCGGCCAGGTAAATGATGTTCTGTGGGAACAATATCTGGGCTGACCAGGGTGATGGAAGATCCCGAGTCTCGAAGTCCCTGAGCCTGTATATCACCGACCTTGACCGTCTGGATGTGGGGATGGAGGTTAGCTGGTGTACGGTGTCCGGCCTGCCGTAGGGTGAGGACTGGATAAACCACTTCCTCAGCTATTGGTGTTTCTTGGGAGTAGCATTCCTCAGGTCTCGTTGGTTCATCTCGGCATATGTTGACTGGTAGACGGGCTCCAGGCATGGGGCTCCAGTTTTGTAGACACTCTTTGGCCATGTGTCCAAGGCGCCCACACGTATAACAGCGCCGTGGGTTAGACAAGTCACCCACCCTGTTGGTAAACCTTTGTCTTGTTGGGGCTTCTGTGGGGTAATGAGTTAGTCCAGCACGTGAGTCTGGGGGTCGCTTGGATCCATGGTTGAGGGACCTCCTCAGATCGGTGGGCCTATTGGGCCTCCAGCTGGGTCGGTTGGCTGTAAATTCATCAGCCAATCGTGCTGCTTGCTCTGGGGTGTCAGGCTTCCTGTCAGCTACCTATTCTCGGATTCCCGGGTCCATCTGCTCCAGCAGATGTTCAAGCACTATCACATCCCGGAGGGCAGCAGCGGAGTGGGCAGCCCGACCATCGAGCCAGCGATTACAGTGTCGTCGGAGTTGACTGCCAAATTCGACGTACGAGACACCCTGGCGAGACATAGTCCGGAACTTAGTGCGATGTCTTTCGGGTGTTATGGTAAAAAGGGCCAACAAAATGTCCTTAATAATTCCGTAGTCCAAGCAGTGCTGAGGCCCAAGTGATCGGACAGCCTCCTGGGCCCGGACCGGCAAGCTTGTCCACAGGTATTTGGACCACTCATCTGTGGGCACCTGGTGCATACGCATTAGCATCTCAAAGTTTTGCAAGTGTTCATCTATCTCAGTGCTGGAATCATTAAACACTGGCACATCCCTGTAGCGAAGATGACTTCCTTGGTGGTAGTCTATCCTGGAGGTAGGTGCTGATGGTGAGGAAATTGGAAATCCAAACACAAATTGCAGAACACCAGCCCTCTCTTAACTTGAAGCTTCAGGCCCCAATGCAGTAAACAATTCCTTGACTCGGTCTGCTTGGGTTTGGTTTGTTTCCAGACTGTCACTGGATCTAGGATGAGATACAGGGTTTACCTCCTCTGATACCACAACGGCAGTGTCCTCATCATCCTCTGCATCATTCTGGGCATCCCAACAGACTAATTTCCGGATCAAGTCTGACCGAGTGTCAGTGTTCCTGTAGTCAATCTTTCGCATCTGGCACAGATACTGTAGCATCCATTTACTGCTGCGGTCGTAACTCCTCTCTGGTCCTTGTCCCATGGCTGAGCTGGTGGGGTTGGACATGGCAGCGTCCGAAACCTGAATGCCTCCCCTATGGCCTGCTGGGTGTGCTTATGTGCCTCCCTGGTTGTTGAGCCCTGGACGGTGTCTGAAAACACCAGTCCACTGCAGCTCCCCTGGGTAAACCAGGCTGAGTAGTATCTCACTGCTGCCACCAATTGTGGAGACATGGGGCTCAGTGGGTGCTCTCGCCCACTAAAACTCGCCGCCTTTAGAAAGACAGCGTGGCTCAGGGCTCATCCCAACTGAACGCCGGCCTCCTTAACCGTGGGCGTAACACTACTCAGACAACACAGGGTGAGGGAACCACAATAATTAGACTTTATTGGATCCCCAAACAATTAACGGCACATAACACATAACCAGCAAAACACAAATGTAACAGGCAACAGAGTCTCACCCTTCCGCTGGCTCACCAGGGATTTAGAATGTCCATGCCTCAGAGCTTCCAGGGCCGCTTACTCCAGTCCAGCAGCACCCCGCTTTTGGCGGGCACCCACCGAGAAAGGAATAATGCCAGATTCAGGAAGCTGTGTGAGGTCTGCAAAGTCTGTAACAGGTGACTGAACTGTCCCAACCTGAGTGTCCTCCTTAGGTAGTCCTGGTTTGATGTTACAATCCTGGCAGCCGGAGTTGAAATCCCTAGGCTGTGGATATGGTCTCCAACTGGAACCGGGGTCCCTAGATTGAAGCCATAAGATATCCTGATCCTCTAGTCAGCTCCAAAGAGCTTAGACTGGATCCATCAGCATCCATCAACCTTCATCAACCCTGGTGGCTTAAAGAAGTCCCTTTTATAGCCATAACCTTCCCTTAGGATACACTGCGTCCTCATCGATTGGTTGGACAAGATTGCTTCTCCCATTGGATGAATTTCAAGCTGCATGGATAATGTTCATTTAAATGATGTGCATAGAAAGACTCAGTATATCTACATGGAGTCGGCAAGTCACCGACTAGACAATGGCTACTAAGGTAATTACATTATCAATACACAACTACAATACAATGATTACTGGAAAAGTCTGGAGAGCAATAGCTAAGCAAACATGACTTAGCACACATAAGAACAATAGTCTGGCTGAATGTTAAGAAACTTTAACTCATGAGAGTCCATGTCGTCACACACTTGTCACTTGCGCATATTTTTTTAAAGAGCTTGGCAGAGAGGCTGTTCCAAACATCTTGGAGAACTAACCACAGATCTTCTGTGTATGAGGCTTGAGCAAATAATTTTGTTTCTTCATGTAATCTCACACAGACTTATTGATGTTGAGATCCGTGGGGGCTAGATCATTACTAGCAGGAATCCTTATTCTTTACTGTAGAAAATTCTTAAAGGCGTTGTCCCGTCTTACTGTATAATTTGTGTGTGTACCTTGGCTGCAGAATGCTGACTATTTGTAATAGACTCACTGTCAGCATTCTGCACTGGTGCCTAGCTACCACACTTAGGCTGCTTTCACACTACGTTTTTTTAACATGCGTCATGAACATTTTTTTGCTGCAAAAGCGGATCTTGCTTTAACAGCAAAAAAACGCATGCAAACGCATGTATTATTTTGCAGGATCCTGTCACTTTAAGTTTATGGGCGGGCATTGGAGTCATGTGATTGGGATTGAGGGGAACTGAACGCGATAGACTGGGAGCCGACATCTAACAGCTGTGGAGGCTCGTAACCAAGGTAAACATCGGGTAACTTGCTTGGATACCCGATATTTACATTGGTTACGAGCGTCTGAAGCTACTAGGAGCCGGCTGCCTGCACACGTAACCAATGTAAACATCGGGTAACTAAGACCGCGGTTACCCGATATTTACCTTGGTTACGAGCGTCTGCAGCTGCTAGGAGCCGGCTGCCTGCACACGTAACAAAGATAAATATCGAGTAACTAAGACCGCGGTTACCCTATCTATCTATTTATCTAGTTTAGAGTCGCCAAGCATGTACAGCACAGCGTGACCCCCAACGTCTGATGAGTGGTAACGTTAAATAGTCGGGTCTCACTCCCCAGTATGACTAACTGAGGGAGCTTGCTCTCAGGGTTCACGCTTGGGATTTCCTGTACCGTTTTAGTGGAAAGTCCTATCACTCTCATTGCACTATTACCCCAATTTTGGAGCACTTGGAGAGCGGATCTTGAAGGCTCCGTTCTCGTCGGGTCAATTGTCAGGTTGCCTGAAGCTACTCCCTGACCTAGGGTCCACGTACCCCATCGTGGTCTGGTCATAGCCCGGTGATGGTACAAGGCCGACGGCTGTCCTCCTCGACAATACCGTGCCCCTTGTCACGATCCCCTGCGACCGGGGGTCCAGCTCCTACTAGTCCCAGACCACCATCTGCTACCTAGTACTTCCAAGGAGCCCAGCTCCTGACCTCCTCTCACTTCCTGTCTCTGACTCTCACTCTCTCTTACTGACTCCTGACACTCCTGACCTCCCCTTAACCAACCATCCAAGTGGGTGACCCTATTCCACTCAGGCCGTCCACTGGTGTGTTTGGTGGGTATGGTGCAGAGTGTTCCTAGGATTTTAATTAGCTGCTGTTGGCAACTTCTTTGGTTGGGGACCCATAATAACCAAGGAGGATATGGATATTGCACAGAAGGGCAGATTGCACAATACCCTGTGACGACCTGATAGGCCAGGACATCACAGAAGATCTTAGACCTGAAGGGAAGAGTTTGGGTTGTCAAAGATGGGGTCAACAGGTCTGGCCTATATGAGAGAGGCCATATTTTAAGGAGTCTAGTCTAGACTAAAAAAATTAAAGAGGTGAGAACAGAAAAGGGAGACTTGGGAGATATCATCAGCATTTGGAGGTATTAAAGGGAGAGTCCTAATGTAAAGTGGTCAAAGGTTCTTTTCTAAAAACACTACAACTTAGTATTGTCATTATGAAACCAGTGAATGAGTCTGTAAGCAGGGAGGCCCAATAAGAAAGCTGTAAATCAGGGAAGCCTGCTCCACCCCTACACTTAGGTTTTATCAAAATGGATTTGGAAATGTGGGGTCTATTAACTCCCAAATATAGCAAATAAATGCTGAAGATGGTTGCCTGAAATATATAGCAGATTGAGCGATGAGATAATCCGGAATAAATTTAGTAATCTTAAGGCTACTTTACATCTTACAATTTATCGTAAATTGTAACGAGCAATTTGTTGCTCGTGTCGCACAAAGTCGGTAACCCCCGTCACATGTACTTACCTTCAAAACGACCTCGCTGTGGGCGACGAACATCCTCTTCCTGAAGGGGGAGGGACGTTCAGCGTCACCGCGGCGTCAAACAGCGGCCGGCCAATAGACGCGGAGGGGCGGAGATGAGCAGGATGTAACATCCTGCCCACCTCCTTCCTTCCGCATTACCGGCTGGACGTAGGTGCAGGTAAGCTGCAGTTCATCGTTCCCGGGGTGTCACACGGAGCGATGTCTGCTGCCTTGGGAACATTGAACAACCGGACATTCGATTTTTAGAAAATGAGCGACGTGTAAACGATCAACGATAAGGTGAGTATTTTTGCACGATCACAGTCGCTCATAGCTGTCACACGCTACGATATATCAAACGATGTCGGATGTGCGTCACTGATGACGTGACCCCGACGACATATTGTTAGATATATCGCAGCGTGTAAAGCCCGCTTTAGTAAAATGTTCATCTTTAAGGGATCCTGTCAGGTCCAATAAAACTACTATTATAAAGGTGCCTGCCTAAAATTGCAACACCTGGGAGAAAATTTACTTTATTTCTCCTGGGTGCTGCTGACTTTCAGTCATGCAGGTGTAGCAACAGTCTGTGTCTGTGTCTGTTTGAGTCTGTGACTCAAAGAAGTAAAGTTCCGTTGTTTAAAGAGAATACTACAGTGTGCACTTTATTGTCTCAGAAAGAGAATGGATTGAAGAATGGACTGTGAGGAGTCATCCTTTTAGTGGAGTGGCGACTAGAAGGCAAGGGGTTGCCGAGTGGCTGTGCTACGGTCTGGCAAACCCTGAACTCACAACTGCCACTACCTGCCCAGTGCCCCCACATAGAGCCCTTCACTTTTAGGCCTCTGACAACTCCAAGGGACATCAACGTCACAACCAGATGTTCCAGGAGTGCGAAGCATGAGGAGAGACAATTACCAGATTGGTGGGGTGAAACCACTGCCTGTATCTTCTGTCTGCAGCAACTCAATTTCTGTTGTAGCACAATTGTCTGTTACTGCAAAGCAAGCTGTGCGTCTCTTCATGCTTCTGAGGGGATTGCACAAAGTGGACAGATGAGACCAGGGGGAGACCCTGTACCTGTAAATCTAAAGATAATTACAATTTTTCCAAATGTTTTCTCAATTTAAAAAAAAGAGTCAAAACCGATTTCAGCTACTTTTGTGTCTCTGGTATCCAGCCACGTGTTGCAGTAATACACGTGTTTCCATTATTGTAATCAAAATTGTATTAGCAAACCTCACGTCTGCCAGTAGCCCTAGGAGTCTTCCTTCATCTATTCAATAAGTTGTCACATCTAATGATGGATTTCCCACTGTCTTAAGGAATTAGGTCATATGCCTACTTATGAAGAAGCTACAAGTAATCGCAATTAGTAACAGAACAATGGTTATAAAAACAATTAATGTATTGTGTTTAGGCCAAAACTGTAATACTCAACATGAACTGTTGTAAAAATGCCCAAAGACACAGCAAGAAAGAAAAAAAATAGCAGCACTCACCATCCCAGGAACTAGATTTATTGCAGCATAAATACGAGTCAGGGGGAACAAGAGGATGATGCCAATTTTATGTGGCCCACATGCTTCAACGGGAGTGAGGGGGTAAGGAACAAGAGGACCATGGGCTTTTTGTGTCGCCCTCACGCTTCAAGGGAGAGGGTAAGGAAGACAAGGACAACGGCTGTTTTGCATCATCCACATGCTTCAAGGGAGGGGGTAGGGAAGAAGAGGACGATGGCCGTTTCGCGTGGCCCACACACATCAACGGGAGGGAGGGGGTAGGGAACAAAAGGGCGACTGCCGTTTTGCATGGTGAACATGCTTCAACAGGAGGGAGGTAGGGAACAAAAGTACGACTGCCATTTTGCATGGTCCACATGGGAGGGAGGGGGTAGGGAACAAAAGGACAATGGCCATTTCGGGTGGCCCATAAGCTTCAATAGGTCCTATGGCCTCCTGTTTAAGCATATGGGCCACGCGAAACGGCTGTCATCCTCTTGTTCCCTACCCCTTCTCTTGTATTTATGCCTGTAGTTCCTGACGATGAGTGCTGCTATTTTTTTCTTTCTTACCTTGAACTCCATTTACACTTGCATAGTGTGCACCACCAATGCCCTACAGGTCGTGTGAAGCTCTATGCCCTATCCTGGTCTTTAAAAGTGTGCTAAAAATCTGTATTTTGTAATTTCCATCACAAAGTATAGGAGCTTAATTCCTGTGAAGCAATTAACTAAGTTTGGCCATTTGTCAATGGTCTTTAAAAGCAGTTTTTATGAGTCTCTAGGACAACGCGTTTTGGTGCACTTATTACATCCTGAGATTTCTAACAACAATATTTGTGTATATTTATATGTGTGAAATGTTTCCATATGTGTACTTGTTGGGTGCACTGTTGCCAGCCCACCACTAGGTGTCCCTGGTCCCTTAGTTTAGAGGAGAGGTTAGGGTTTGGATGGTGTGACAGGGCTGAAGGAGTTAATGGGGAAAGAGGTGGCCCATAGTAGGGGTTAAGGCAGGGAATACTTCCTGGTTCGAGTCAATTAGGGACACCAGTGTGGAGAGTGAAGAAGCTGTACCTGAGGGAGGTATAGTGAGAGAAGCCCAGAGTAATTTGGGCGGACCCTCACGGTCACCCCAGGAAACCCCGATCAAGTGGACAAAGGAAACTGTTCAGTAGCATAAACAGGCATGGACTGGACCTGAAGTTGTGGGCCTTAATTCTAGTGGAATATCCGGGAAGCAACTGACTCCAATAGGACCGGTCTAGGCATGCGGTAACATAGACCTGGGCGAACGGATCGACTCTCAGACAGTGGTGAAGGAACTCCATTCGATGGTGAATCAAATCCCTGTGGGAATAGACGGGGTTAGATCCATGTGGGACTCCATGCATTTACTAGCTGCCACTGTGGTGTTGCCAGGGAAAACAGACCGTCTTACAGTAACCGGAGAGATGTGGAGGAGGGAGCAGTGTGCAGGAAAATGTGAAATGAAACCAAACTGTAATATTCCTGTAATGTTCAAGCTATGTGCCCACAGTGGATGTGCTCCACAAAAACTGCACGAGTTATTCAGTAAAGAAGTGTTAAACGTTATCCTGGACTTCGTGTATGAATTTGTCCTGAGGAGAAGAAGCGGCGGGGTCCCTGGTTGCATACTGGAGGTGACAGGAGTGCAGCACCAAAGAGAGTCACTGCCTGGAAGCAGGGAATCGCCTTTGCCCACGACTACGCCCCCCTGCCACTCCCTCAACAAGCTTACACTGTACAGGTGAGAGAGAGGACCCCGCTGACCATAAAAGCTTACACTGTACAAGTGAGAGAGAAGACCCCGCTGACCATAAGAGATTACACTCTACAGGAAAATAGAAAGGGCTCCGCTTACCATAAGAGCTTATACTCTACAGAAGAAAGAGAATCTCGCTGACAATAAGAGCTTATACTCTACAGAAGAGAGAGAGAATCTCACTGGCCATAAGAGCTTACACTCTACAGAACAGAGAGGATCCCACTGATTACTGAAGCTTACACTCTACAGGAGAAAGATGACCTCAAAACCATAACAGCTTACTCTACAGAAGAGAGAGAGGACCCACTGATCATAAAAGCTTACACTCTACAGGGGAGATAGAGGACCTCTTGACCATAAGAGCTTACACTCTACAAGAGAGAGAGAGAGAGGACCTCCTGACCATGGGAGCTTACACTCTACAGAAGAGAGAGAGAGACAAAACCCAAGTGACTATAAGAGTTTACCCTTTACAGGAGAGAGAGGACCCCGCTGACCATAAGAGCTTTCACTCTCCTGGAGAGAGAGACTTAACCAGTAACTCTGGCGATAGAAAATGACTCTGTCATACAAACTGCTCCATTGTGAACTACTGATCTATGATGGCTGAGATGCTGATCACCACAAGACACGGTATCTGCTAGATGTCACAGCTGCAGGCAAGGCCAGATTATAGGCAGAGCCGTATGTCCTGTCCTCTGCAGCTGTGTGTGTGGCCCCTCAGAGCTGTGTGTGCAGATATCTAAGCTGCCCCCACTATAAGCTACAATTCTTGTATAAAAAGGAGATAACTAAAACAGTGTATGTGTGCAGCAGAGCAGTGTATACTGTATATATGTGTGCCGCCCCTGCGTCAGCAGAACGGGCTGCTCGGATCCGGATCAGTGGTGGCTCGAGAGGGCTCCGGACCCGGGGGTCGTGCGGCTACTCCAACAAAGGGGGAGTTATGTACAGGGGATGGAATGGAAAGTTTGTGACGCCACCCGTGGTGTGTGGTAAGGTGGAGTACCACCGCTCCGAGTGGGAGTACCCGGTGGCGATAGTGCAGCCAGCTAGGTGTTTAACCCCTCCACGGGTAGGGGGGATGCCCCTGGACTCTGTGATGGTGGTTGGGAGGTGCCGTTGGGGAGGTAAGGGTCACTTGCGTACTCACTCAGTCCAATAACGCTGACACCGACAACTGTAGTAAACCAAAGTTCTGGACACCGCTGCCGCTTGGGGGGAGCACGCATGGGTCCCGTTCCCTTAGTGTTGCCTGTTAGTCTGTGACCTTTTCCGTGGCACCTTGTCTTATAGCTGGTCCCTTTAGTCTGAAACTAATCGGGTCCCGCTCCTCAGTGTGGCTAACTGGAGGAGCTTGCTCTCAGGGTTCACGCATGGGATTTTCTGTACCGTGTAGTGGAAAGTCCTATCCCCCTCATTGCGCTAGTACCCCGATTTTGGAGCGGGTGGAGAACGGATCTTGAAGGCTCCGTCCTCATCGGGTAAATTGTCAGGACGCCTGAAGCTACTCCCTGACCTAGGGTCCACGTACCCTGTTGTGCCCTAGCCCCTGCCCGGTGATGGCACAAGGCCGCCGGCTGTCCTCCTCGACAGTCCGTGGCCCTTGTCACGATCCCCTTTGACCGGGGTCCAGCTCCTACTAGGCCCAAACCAACGTATGCTACATAGTAGTTCCAAGGAGCCCAGCTCCTGCCCTCCTCTCTCTCTCTGAGAGCTACTTCTATTCTCACTGACTGTCTCCTGACACTCCTGACCCTCCCTTAACCAAGCCCCCAAGTGGGCGACCCTATTCCACTCAGGCCGTCCACTGGTGTGTCTGGTGGGTGTGGTGCAGAGTGTTCCTAGGGTTTTGATTAGCTGTTCTTGGCAGTTGTTAGGGAACTCGTAAACAAGGGGGAGGTGGATATTGCACAGAATGGCAAATTGCACAATACCCTGTGATGACCTGATAGGCCAGGGCGTCACATATGTAGCAGAGATTTGTGCATGTGTGCAACAAAGCTGTGTGCTTATATACTTTTTGAGCAGCAGAGATGTGTGTATATGTGCAGTAGAGCTGTGTGTATGTATGTATATATATATATATATATATATATATATATATATATATATATGTGTGATGCCCCAGGGCTATATAGGATAAAACACAGAAGTAGGTTAAAGATGCCTCCAGGATGTTGGTCTTCCGTCAGGTTCCATTCATTTTCAATTCTTTGCCGTCTTTGAATGTTATTTAGATTGGCATTGTGCTCTTGTCAGAGAGGTTTCCAGTATTGTTCATGTATGCAAAACGTTGGAAGGTTCTTTACACAATTATTAATTTTTTGGGGGGGGGAAATCAATAGGTCTGACAAAATAAAAATTTCTATTTACAGCACTGTGGAAAATTTAAAACACAACATGAATTTCCTACATTTTTTTTTACAGGAAAGCTGATGGGACCCAAAAGCACGATAGGACATTATCCAGAGAACAGTGCGGTGGTAATCATCTGGCATTGTTGTGAGAAAGCGCAACACTTTATAGGAAAAATATAAAAATCCAGCTGCTGCTGCTCCGCAGGCTGGGGAGTAAAATGTAGAGATCAGTTGTAATAGATGCAGGTGTGCTGCGCTGCTGGTCGGTGTGGAATAAAAGATATCCAAAGAATCCAGGGTATGAAGAATGACAGCGGTTTTATTCTCAATGCATTTTTTAAGTATCTACTGTATAATGTCTTCATCAAAAGAATCTCAGGAAGTCTGTCTTTTGTTTTTTACCAACTTCCTGTTGATGACATTTCGTTTGACAATTCCCAGTACATGATTGGATACTGAAATGAGACCTCATCAGGGGGTAGAGTCTGTGGTCTGTGTCCCCATCCTAACACGCAGTGTCATCAGTGACGTCAGTTTCAGCGGGTGGGCTAGTCCCTGCTCTATGGAGCATGCAACTATTTTCAATTCCGACGTATGCTCCCTAGGATCTTGTCACTGTGTAATATTCTTTTTACTGCACAGTTACAGTGCACTCCCTTGCTGGTTTTGATGAGAAGTGACGGGCCGAGTGCAATGTCAGTGTGTATTTTAACGAAATACTGGTGAGCGGAAAAAGCAAAGAGAAATCTCTGGTCTCTGCTCACTGCATTCTTCTCCCCTGTTGTAGTGGAATTACTCAAAATGGTGTCAACTAAGTACCCAATATTTTTTTTATATGCATCACTATTATTTATTTACTTACTGCAGGGAATTTATTGTTTTATTCTAGATTTTGTTAATTTTATAGTTGACTATATATTTTCATTGTTATTAGCCACCTCTGCCATGTCTATTGGAGGAGGCTGGTTTTCTAGGCAAGGGGTGTATACTTGCAAGCTATTTGCTATGGAGCCGATCTCTGAAGCTCTCTTCTCCATGATCCGGGCAGCTTCAGTGGCCCTGGACTCCTCTGATACAGCTTCTGCTATCAGCATGGAACAGTGCACAGTTAAAACCAGTGGCGCAACATGACAATATTTAGCCTACATTAGGGATCTGCTAAACACCGAAACGCGCATCGGGACCTGGTACCATTCTAGCCGGATGAGATAATTATAGGTCCAAATACCTAATTACTATTTGGATATTTACTGTTTATATCTATTCACAGTCACATCGCTGTTATTGTCACAGGGCCGTTTTCTTCACCTATCTATCTAATTATATACTGTGACTGTAGTATGTATTTTTGTACATATCTTACCTGCTCCTGCTGGTTTGTGCTGTCTCCTATGTGTACTCATGGTGCCCTTTTTTATTATTATTGTTGCTAAAGATTTATTAGGGTACGTGCACACAATCAGGACCCACTGTGTCCTGGATGCGGCAGGCCCTGACCTGTGGGGCTGCGAGTCTCCTCCGCAGGAGACTGGCAGCTGTTCATGCCCATGATCCGGGCTCGTGCAGTTACAGTCTCTTGTTGCTTGTACGTTACAACATATAGCCATACAAAAAATGTTTTTGTGGGTCCATGCGGTATTGGAACCCCACATATAGCACAAACTCAAAAACATAATATGGAGAAGAAGAACAAAAGTTTTTAAAGTGAAAAATCATAATAATTTATTAAGGGAAAGTGACAATTGATTTTGTTTAAAATAGTAGCAATGTTAAAAGCTAAGACAAAACCGGGCTAGATATAGCCACCCCACCATTTGGTAAAATGTACAGATCATAACATAATGGCAGGTATATAATAAATAGGACATACAAGACTTCTAGATCTTGCATCAACAAATCTCTTTCACATAGTGTGATATAAAGCAATCCATAATCAAAGTTCACGTGATAACACGTATCATGCCCACAAAGTAATGACATGGAATAGGGCGGCGATGTCATAACAGCAATGTCACCGGCTAGTCTTGGGAAGAAAAAGGACCTAAGATAAGCCCAAAGGTCCTATTTATTATATACCTGCTATTATGTTATGATCTGTACATTTTACCAAATGGTGGGGTGGCTATATCTAGCCCGGTTTTGTCTTGGCTTTTAACATTGTTACTATTTTCAACAAAATCAATTGTCACTTACCCTTAATAAGTTATTATGACTTTTGCACTTTAAAAACTCTTGTTCTTCTTCTCGATATTGTACTTTACAATGCAGCGTTTTGGACACAGCAAAACATGCTGCATCCAAAACGCTATGAATCCTGATTGTGGACACGCAGCCTCATGCCGGCGTCACACGGTAAGATATATCGGGCGATATGTCGTCGGGGTCATGTCGTTAGTGACGCACATTCGGCATCGTTTGACATATCGTATCGTGTGACATCTCCGAATGACTGTGAACGAGCAAAAATACTCACCTTATCGTTGCTCGTTGACACGTCGTTCATTTTCAAAATGGCGGTCCTCCTTCTGCGCGCCGGTTGTTCGTCGTTCCCGAGGCAGCACACATCGCTCCGTGTGACACCCTGGGAACGATGAACACAGCATACCTGCGGCCACCGGCAATGCGGAAGGAAGAAGGTGGTCGAGATGTTACGTCCCGCTCATCTCCGCCCCTCCGCTTCTATTGGCCGGCCACTGAGTGACGAGGCTGTGATGCCGAACGTCCCTCCCCCTTCAGGAAGAGGATGTTCGCCGCCCACAGCGACGTCTTCAGGGAGGTAAGTGCGTGTGGCAGGGGTTTAACGACTTTGTGCGCCACAAGCAACAAATTGCCCGTGATGCACAAACAACGAGGGCGGGTACGATAGCTCGTGTGATCGTACGATAGATCGTCCCGTGTGACGCCGGCATTATGCCGGCATCACACGGTACGATATATCGGGCGATATGTCGTCGGGGTCACGGATTCCGTGACGCACATCCGGCATTGTCAGAGATATCATACCGTGTGACACCTCCGAATGACTGTGAACAAGCAAAAATACTCACCTTATCGTTGCTCGTTGACATGTCGTTCATTTTCAAAATGTCAGTCCTCCTTCTGTGCTTCAGTTGTTCATCTTTCCCGTGGCAGCACACATCGTTTCGTGTGACACCTCGGGAACGACGAACACAGCTTACCTGTGTCCCGCCGGCAATGTGGAAGGAAAGAGGTGGGCGGGATGTCACGCTCATCTCCGCCCCTCTGCTTCTATTGGGCGGCCGCTGTGTGACGCCGAACGTCCCTCCACCTTCAGGAAGAGGATGTTCACCGCCCACAGCAACGACGCCCGGGAGGTAAGTGCGTGTGACAGGGGGTTAACGACTTTGTATGCCACGGGCAACTAATTGCCCATGACGCACAAACGACGGGAGTGGGTACGATCGCTCGTGCGATCGCACAATAGATCGTCCCGTGTGACGCCGGCATAACTGTACCCCTCCCCTTTTTGGCTATACGTTTTGTGAATAGGCTTCTAGTATCAAGCAGAAGAGTTCTAACTGGCAAAATGGAAAGTGGGAGGCAGAGGAGCGATTGACTCCTGAAGAAGGAAGAGTATACAGTGGCCAATGTGGCATTCACCCACTTGACTCTTGGTAAAAGGAGGAAAATTATCAGCTCACCTTACCCCTTTGAAGATCTATTGCATGGATTCTGTGGTGCCAAACAGGAATTTGTAATGAATGAAGGAAGTCCAGCAACCGATCTTCTAAAAATCCAAATCCTTTATTATCAAAAAAGTTAAAATCATAAGGATGGTAGTACAAAAAAACAGAGAGCCATAGTATTAAAAACAGACGAGTTTCGGAAGTTTATTCCTTAGTCATTGTTCTCTTGGTGACCAAGTTCTCCTTTGGTTTAATTTAATCTCCTCTCTACAAATTCAGAACACCCTGATAAGGCAGTAGAAATGACCGCAATCTTAACCTTCTGTAAAATAAAAAGGATTGCTATGTCAGGCACCTATACCACCCTGTCTCCATCTCGGTCTCATACAGCCCTTTCCTATACGACTTGATGTCAATCATATGTGATGCCCTGGGCAAGCCAGGGGTCACAGGTCACAACACCACACGCACCCCACATTCCCTGCAGGTACACCGAAGTCAAAACTAAAATCCTTGTTGCCTTCCTCCAGGGGCTGGTGTCCACACCAGGGGGTGGGCCAGGCGGTTGGCTCCATCCACCGAGGAGTTCACAGCCCTGGAGGCGGGAAAACCAGGCAGATAGAGTTTGGAGTTTGAAGTGGAAGGAGTAAACAGTGGAGTTGTAGTGAAAGAAGGAAGAAGTGACAGAGAAAAGTGACAGCAAGCAGCCTGAAGTTAGTCCGGGTGTGTGCCCCAGACTGAGACAGCAAGGTTGGCAAACGGCGGTGACCGTCTGCAGGAGAGATTGCTCGGAGGTTGCCGAAAGGACCGTGGATGGGTGGTGACCCGGCGGTACCGGAGCGGTATACAAAGAACAGTCAGCACCAGGGCAGGGGCCTTTCGGATCCCGGCAAGGCTAGGAGTCGCCATAATTTGCCAAATCCGTCAGTGAAGGGGACGTCTGTCTCCCAACAACCAAGTCCCGTTTGAAGGCAACAGTCCGACCGTTAAGGGGAGACACCGCCACCGCCAAGGCACCAGTTTCCCAGGGCCAGCGCCTGCGGGCAAGAGTGGGGCTCCTCCGGCTCATATCCAGGTCGGGGAGCGGGTTACCGGTGGGAATCCATCGCTACCAAAAGATTACACATAGGTGCAGGGAAGAGACCGTCACCGTCAACTGCAGGGAACATCAGCACCGTAACCGTCTGAGGGACCCGTCCAACCAGCTGTTTGTTTACCGAGAACTGTGTCGTGTTTACTGGCTGAGTGAGTACCTCCGTGCCGTGCGGCACAGCGCTGCCCCTGCGCCCCTGCACCTCTACAGGCCCCATACCCGCCTGTCCACCATCCAACCCCCTCACTGGGCCCCGGGATTACCAAACCCCCTACCCACGGAGGTGCAAATCTACAACTGGCTGCTCCATACCATCACTCCCGGGCTCCCCAGACAGAGCAGCAGTGGTGTCCACTCAATCACTACAACTGTGGGTGGCATCACGGACAATAGACTATCCCAAAAACCAAACCCCTTTCACTCACGGGCGAGGAGCGCCGCTAGAGTCCCGGGGATCCGGCCCATCGCTCGAGCCACCGAGCAGCAGCAGGCCGCAGCCGCAGCGGCAGCTGGACCCGAGCAGTGGGAGAGCGCGGCGTCCCCTCCTCCGTCCGCGACAACTTGGCGTCACGAACAGGATCTTACCGCTCTGCCGTTGGTTAGAGGTGCGCCTTGTGACCGCCTGTGGTGTCCGGCCGGAAAATTTCAGAAGCCGCCATCTTTGGCGCGAAGAGTTCCCGCTCGAGCGTCTTCTCGAGTAGCAGAGGCGCGAAGGCGAAAACCCCGCCCCGATAGAGGAGGGGCCGGAAAAAAGCTAAGGGGGACGCGATGGCGACTGGATATATGTAGCGCGCGGCTGTACAAGCAGGGACGCTGGGACCCTGCGATTTGCCGAGCCTTGCAAAGAAATGTCTATTCCACCCAGCTATGCGGAGGCTACTGAGCCGGTGCCCGGGACAGCGGCATGGCTGAGGGCCCGAACGGCAGGGATCTGCCGACACTATCGGAGCCAGATTTGCAGGCTGATGGAGCAGTGGACCGTGGAGGTGGAGGATGTAGCTGCGGTCGCACGAGTATATGGAATGGAGGCCATGATGGAGGAGCTGGTGAGTGACCCACGCCCCTGTGTCCCCGAGGGACCGGCCGTTGCGGCTGAGGGACCCGGTCTGCCCCTGGCCCACACGCCACCTCCGTCCTCCTTGCCCGTGCACCACACTGCGCCTGGCCCATCGGGCGTACACCCCTCCTTGACCGTGGCCGAGAGAGTGGCAAGCCTGGAGGCTGCGGCCGCTGGCGGTAATCCGCCTGGCGCAGGGACTGACGATAGTGATTCCGGGCCTGACACCGAGCCCGTGTCGGAAGAGGATGAAGGAGTTGTTGCTCTGCATGGCATGGAGGCCACATATATCCCCCGAAGTGGAAATAACGGGTATCGGGCGGCCCTTGCTCGCCGTGCTTGCTATGCACTGGAGGGGCTGGTGCCCGTGTTCTTCCACCCAAAGCCGGGTGAGGAGGACGAAAGTGCACAGTTGGGCAGCGGAACCCCGTTGTCCAGTCCCCGTTGGGACCACCAGTGTGCCTGTTTAAAAGTTGAAAGTTTTGCAAATGATGATAAGAAAATGGAACCGAACAGTTACCTGATTGTCTACCGTGATTTGGAAAACCGGCCGTTGCCGGCACCGTT
Source organism: Anomaloglossus baeobatrachus (assembly GCF_048569485.1). NCBI lineage: Eukaryota > Metazoa > Chordata > Amphibia > Anura > Aromobatidae > Anomaloglossus > Anomaloglossus baeobatrachus. The sequence goes on along the minus strand of NC_134357.1, from coordinate 56,723,932 downwards.
GTCCCTGTGGGGACCGTTTAAAGTTGCATAGAGAACTTTCTATGGACAAGCCCGTGAACTTGCAGGGCAACCACAGACGCTAGTGGCTTGTAAATAAGTTGTGTTACCGTTTCTGCAATTGCCGCCTCCGGAGAGGCAGATTGGAGGGAGGGCCCGCAGCAGAGCAGGCTGGGGCCCAGCCACCACAGGAACCAGTGGCTACCCTCTGGAGGGGAAGGACACTCGGGTAACTTGGTGCAGGACTGGGGTCAAGGGGTGCTGCCTGTTTTCTAGGGGCAGCATCAGGGCCAGGTTGCTTGGGTGGGAGAGAGCGGAGACCGTAACCGTAAACCGTTTGAAACCGTAATGTTTAAAGAAGAGTACCTCCCGATGTGGGAAGATGTTATTTTACTTGTAAATATGTTACCGTTTTCTACTTTTTCACAGAAAAACAAAAGGAAAATAAAACATGTGTTGGACGGGCAGCCCGAGGACGGTCTGCGTTTTGCTAAGGGGGAATGTGCAAGCCAGGGGTCACAGGTCACAACACCACACGCACCCCACATTCCCTGCAGGTACACCGAAGTCAAAACTAAAATCCTTGTTGCCTTCCTCCAGGGGCTGGTGTCCACACCAGGGGGTGGGCCAGGCGGTTGGCTCCACCCACCGAGGAGTTCACAGCCCTGGAGGCGGGAAAACCAGGCAGATAGAGTTTGGAGTTTGAAGTGGAAGGAGTAAACAGTGGAGTTGTAGTGAAAGAAGGAAGAAGTGACAGAGAAAAGTGACAGCAAGAAGCCTGAAGTTAGTCCGGGTGTGTGCCCCGGACTGAGACCGCAAGGTTGGCAAACGGCGGTGACCGTCTGCAGGAGAGATTGCTCGGAGGTTGCCGAAAGGACCGTGGACGGGTGGTGACCCGGCGGTACCGGAGCGGTATACAAAGAACAGTCAGCACCAGGGCAGGGGCCTTTCGGATCCCGGCAAGGCTAGGAGTCGCCATAATTTGCTAAATCCGTCAGTGAAGGGGACGTCTGTCTCCCAACAACCAAGTCCCTTTTGAAGGCAACAGTCCGACCGTTAAGGGGAGACACCGCCACCGCCAAGGCACCAGTTTCCCAGGGCCAGCGCCTGCGGGCAAGAGTGGGGTTCCTCCGGCTCATATCCAAGTCGGGGAGTGGGTTACCGGTGGGAATCCATCGCTACCAAAAGATTACACATAGGTGCAGGGAAGAGACCGTCACCGTCAACTGCAGGGAACATCAGCACCGTAACCGTCCGAGGGACCCGTCCAACCAGCCGTTTATTTACCGAGAACTGTGTCGTGTTTACTGGCTGAGTGAGTACCTCCGTGCCGTGCGGCACAGCGCTGCCCCTGCACCTCTACAGGCCCCATACCCGCCTGTCCACCATCCAACCCCCTCACTGGGCCCCGGGATTACCAAACACCGTACCCACGGAGGGGCAAATCAACAACTGGCTGCTCCATACCATCACTCCCGGGCTCCCCAGACAGAGCAGCGGTGGTGTCCACTCAATCACCACAACCGTGGGTGGCGTCACGGACAATAGACTATCCCAAAAACCAAACCCCTTTCACTCACGAGCGAGGAGCGCCGCTAGAGTCCCGGGGATCTGGCCCATCGCTCGAGCCACCGAGCAGCAGCAGGTCGCAGCCGCAGCGGCAGCCGGACCCGAGCAGTGGGAGAGCGCGGTGTCCCCTCCTCCGCCCGTGACACATACTGTTTGTAGCACATTATATATTTTCCTTATTACAACACAGACAGTGTTTGGTTGAAGCAGTTTTGCCTCTTTTTCACTTTAGAGGATTATGGAATATTTATGGCATATTGTATTATTCCTGTTGACTATAGAGTGAAACAAAACAGTCACCTTCGAGTGGGGCCAAGGGACCTGCAATCTCTTAATTAATGGGACTCATTTATGGTTATATAACGTGAATTAATTTTCAGGACAGTGTTAATGCGCTAAGTCATTAGCCTGTGGTCGATGAATGGAAGCCCTGCGAACTCCCTCTTACCTGCTGGCATATTTGGCTTTTCCCTCAATTAGTATCCTTGCCCAATGTCATGTATGTGTCACGCTGCAAACATGTTGCTCCAGCGCTGCAAATGAAAAGAGGAGAAGATGCTGACAGGTAGGACGACATCTGTAGGGTCCCCGTCTGGTGGCCATGGGAAACTTATGTGCCTGCTGTGTAGGTGGTGGAACCCCTACTAAGGATTTTAATGCAATGTTGAGGCGATCAAAAATATGTAATTCTGTTTTTTGATTTTTTTTTTTTTCTCGCTACACCATTTACCGATCAGATTCACTGATTTTATATTTTGAGAGATCGGGCATTTCTGAATGCGGCAATACCAGATACCGTATGTGTATTTTTTTTATTATTGTTTTATTTAATTTGTTTTATTTTTTGAACTTTTTGATTTTTTTTTTCATATTATTAAAAACTTTTTTTATGTTTATTTATTTTACTAGACCCCATAGGAGACTTGAAGCCTGTACTGTCTGTTGGGTCCTCGTCTGGTGGCCATGGGCTACTGATGTGCCTGCTGTGTAGGTGGTGTAACCCCTGCTAAGAATTTTAATGCAATGTTGAGGCGATAAAAATATGTAATTCTAGTGTTTTTGATTTTTTTTCACACTACACCATTTATTGATCAGATTAATTGATTTTATATTTTGATAGGTCAGGCATTTCTGAATGCGGCAATACCAAATACAGTATGTGTATTTTTTTATTTTATTTTTTTTTATTTTTGAACTTTTTGATTTTTTTTCGTATTTTTAAAAACTTTTTTTATGTTTATTGATTTTACTAGATCCCATAGGAGACTTGAAGCCTGCACTGTCTGATCACTTGTGCTGTTCAGAGCGTGCTGAGACAGAAATACTGTTCTCCTGATTCACAGCACAGATTGTAATGCGACCGCAAGTGATTATATCAAGGTACAGTGCGGCTGAGACACCTGTCAATCGGGCAGCCATGAACAGTTACTAGAGGACCGGCCCGGGGGCATCTGCCCCCTGCCCCCCAGCTGGGCCCGCTTCTGGTTATATGTAACATCTGGGAAAAATATATATGTTTTGGAGTTAAGACATTGGAAAAACTTTTGGAACAAACTACTAAAATATCTAATAATACATCCTTAGTTGAAGCTAATTATAAGGTGCTACTGAGATGGTATTTGGTCCCAATCCAACTGCAGAGCATGTTCCTGTAAATGTTTTTGGGGCTGCAGAGGAGATGATAAAGTTATACATCTGTGGTCTGATAATACAGTAATATTTTCCATAGCTGAAAAAAAATGCTGCATGTAGCTCCAATTTATATTGTTTCTATGACTTTTATAGTAATCAATAAGAACGAGCTATACATTTTTCTTAACTGGGGATTCCGCTGTATAATCAGCCAACATCTACAGTGTATGGGGTACTTTGCACGTTGCGACATCGTTACTGCGATCTCGTCGGGGTCAAATCGAAAGTGACGCAAATCCAGCGCCGGTAACGACGTCGCAACGTGTAAAGCCTAGAAGCACCAATAAACGATAACAAAAGCGTCGAAAATCGGTGATCTGTGTAGTGTCGGTCATTTCCATATTTTCGCTGCAGAGACAGGTACGATGTTGTTTCTCGTTCCTGCGGCAGCGCACATCGCTGTGTATGAAGCCGCAGGAGCGAGGAACATCTCCTTACCTGTGTCCCACCTGCAATGAGGAAGGAAGGAGGTGGGCGGGATGTTTACGTCCCGCTCATCTCCGCCCCTCCGCTTCTATTGGCCGCCTGCCGTGTGACGTCGCTGTGACGCCGCACGACCCACCCCCTTAGGAAGGAGATGGGTCGCCAGCCAGAGTGACGTCGCAGGGCAGATAAGTGCGGGTGAAGCTGCCGTAGCGATAATGTTCGCTACGGCAGCTATCACAAGATATCGCATGTGCGACGGAGGCGGGACTATCGCGCTCGGCATCGCTACAATCGGCTAGCGATGTCGCAGCGTGCAAAGTACCCCTAAGGCGTGGGCTCAGCCAACATTCACCCTTTCTCACATCTTCCCAACAAATACAGTGGAGAGGACTTGGATCAAGATGGATACATAACACTTATCTACAGGATAGGTGATAATTGTCTGGTCGGTGGAGGTCTGGCCTCAACAATCATGAGTTCCCCATTTGTATAAGGCTATAGCCAAGCTTGCATACTGTCACTCCATTCAAAGTCTATGGAACTCGCGTAGTTAGCCAACATTTAATCAACCTCTACATTCCCATGAGATCCTCCACGATGACCTAGAATTATGCTACAGTGACACGAGTATATCATTTATTGTGGTGACCTTGTGGGATATGAAAATCCATTGTGGAGGAAATACACGTGACAATGGTTTTTTACACAGGCTACATTGTTTATTGTGTATTCTGGATACAACTGAACTTCCCAGTTTCTCTGGTTGACAAAGGTCAAAAAAGTTTTTGCTACTTTTTGGCACTCATACATTTTACTTCACGTGTTGCAGTAATCCTGTATACGTCTATTAGTGTGATTAACAATGCAAAGCAGAAGCCTCCTGTCTGCCAGTAGCCCCAGGAGATTTCCTCCATCTATTTAATAGCATCTCATCTAATGATGAATGCCCTACAATTAGTATTAGGTAACTAGGTGAAACCCCAATAATGATCAGATCTGTATATTGTGAAGAGCCTCGCAAAACACCGATAGTAGATAGTAGAATAATCGGCATAATAAATAGGTAATGTGTCATGTCCCCTCCTCATTATCTTTCTGTGTATTATCAACTTCAATACAGTGTGTCCACCCATATCCTGTCCACCGCCATTATCTTGAGAACGGCGGCAGCTATAGGCATAGAAGTGGTGTCTAGGTATAGTAAAGTAGCCATGCGCCACACAATGAAACTACCTATAGTGCCACCTGGTGGAAAACAACGGAGTTAGCATTTTTATCTCGAAAACGGAACGAGATAGACAAAAGAAGTGAAGTAAAAAATTGTACGGCATCATCAATTCAATACGAATTGACACCTTGCATGCAGAAATGCTATCATATGAAACCCATGACCCCCCAAAACATTGAATGCTGGTCACGCATATGGCGCTCATTTAACTTTGATGCTCAAAGTATCCACCGTCAGCTGCAATGCACATCTGGACTCTGGACAGCATACTGTATCTTGCTGCACGTTGTGCAATATGGTAGGTGACACGTTTGCACAAGCATCTGTGATACGTCGTCGTAGGTCCTGCAATGTTGGTGGCGGGGTCGCATACACCTGCTGTTTGATGTGACCTCACAGAAAGAAGTCCAATGGGGTCAGGTCAGGTGAGCGTGGAGGCCACTCCACACAGCCACCATACCCAATGACTTATAGGAAGGTCTCCATGAGGTATCGCTTCACGTCCGCAGCCTTGTGAGTTTTACACGTTCTAATCATAGTATTTCTATATGCAAGGTGTCGATTCCTAATGAATTGATGCCCTACAACTTTGTAATTCACTTTTTTTGTCTATCTCGATCCATTTTCGAGATAAAAATGCTAACTCCGTTGTTTTCCACCAGGTGGCGTTATAGGTGGTTTCATTGTGTAGCGCATGGCTACTTTGCTATACCTAGACACCACTTCTATGCCTATAGCTGCCGCCATTCTCAAGTTAATGGCGGTGGACAGGATATTGGTGTTGCCTATTAGTCAGTGCGTTGTTAATTCTCAGGTCCCATTACGCTCCTGTATCTAGTTCTACTAATTGTGTCTTAGTACAAGTCTTGTGTTCCTAACCTGTGTCTCATCCTAGAGCCTGCTCTCTACCACCACCTCTGTGCTGTCACGTCTGAGCCACCACCGCCATGATGCCATCTCTGAACCATCTACTGGCTGCTCCTTCAGGGGAGTCCGGTGTAAGGCCCAGTGGGTCCACTCCTGGACGCTCGCCGCCCCTCGGTGAACGTAACAGCCAGGAGTGGGTAAATATAAGGGCATGATGACAAGATGCTGCAGTTGTGATTTAAGGCTATGAGTAATCTCAGCCAGAAAGGATAGAGTCCTTAACCCTTTCAGCGTGCAATTGAAATACATCTGCTCTAACACAAGATGTAACCTGGGCAAGTGACATACTTGTGACAGATTTTAGCTATACCAAATTTACATAGATGTTTCACGTTCTACAGCAAAAAAAAAATGATAAAAAAACCCATAACTATTTTTCCACGGTTTACTACAGGCTGTGGTTACATATATGCAGGGTCGGACTGGGGTGCCAGGGGCCTACCAGGGAAATTGCCTCTAGGGGCCCACACTATAGCTACCATAAACGTTTTTATTACTTGATCATTTTTGGCTTCTCTCAGTATAACGTGCGCCTTTTAGCAAACTATAGAGTGTGCAGTAGAGCCCTGTCCTGTGCCTGCAGATAGCGCAGAAGAGCCCTGTCCTGTGCCTGCAGATAGCGCATAGAGACCTGTCCTGTGCCTGCAGATAGCACAGAAGAGACTTGTCCTGTGCCTGCAGATAGCACAGAAGAGCCCTGTCCTGTGCCTGCAGATAGCGCAGAAGAGCCCTGTCCTGTGCCTGCAGATAGCACAGAAGAGACCTGTCCTGTGCCTGCAGATAGCGCATAGAGACCTGTCCTGTGCCTGCAGATAGCGCAGAAGAGCCCTGTCCTGTGCCTGCAGATAGCGCAGAAGAGACCTGTCCTGTGCCTGCAGATAGCACAGAAGAGACCTGTCCTGTGCCTGCAGATAGCACAGAAGAGCCCTGTCCTGTGCCTGCAGATAGCACAGAAGAGACCTGTCCTGTGCCTGCAGATAGCGCAGAAGAGACCTGTCCTGTGCCTGCAGATAGCACAGAAGAGACCTGTCCTGTGCCTGCAGATAGCACAGAAGAGACCTGTCCTGTGCCTGCAGATAGCACAGAAGAGACCTGTCCTGGGCCTGCAGATAGCACAGAAGAGACCTGTCCTGGGCCTGCAGATAGCGCAGAAGAGACCTGTCCTGGGCCTGCAGATAGCGCATAGAGACCTGTCCTGTGCCTGCAGATAGCGCAGAAGAGACCTGTCCTGGGCCTGCAGATAGCACAGAAGAGACCTGTCCTGTGCCTGCAGATAGCACAGAAGAGACCTGTCCTGTGCCTGCAGATAGCACAGAAGAGCCCTGTCCTGTGCCTGCAGATAGCACAGAAGAGACCTGTCCTGTGCCTGCAGATAGCGCAGAAGAGACCTGTCCTGTGCCTGCAGATAGCACAGAAGAGACCTGTCCTGTGCCTGCAGATAGCACAGAAGAGACCTGTCCTGTGCCTGCAGATAGCACAGAAGAGCCCTGTCCTGTGCCTGCAGATAGCGCAGAAGAGCCCTGTCCTGTGCCTGCAGATAGCACAGAAGAGCCCTGTCCTGTGCCTGCAGATAGCACAGAAGAGCCCTGTCCTGTGCCTGCAGATAGCACAGAAGAGACCTGTCCTGTGCCTGCAGATAGCACAGAAGAGCCCTGTCCTGTGCCTGCAGATAGCACAGAAGAGACCTGTCCTGTGCCTGCAGATAGCACAGAAGAGACCTGTCCTGTGCCTGCAGATAGCACAGAAGAGCCCTGTCCTGTGCCTGCAGATAGCGCAGAAGAGCCCTGTCCTGTGCCTGCAGATAGCACAGAAGAGACCTGTCCTGTGCCTGCAGATAGCACAGAAGAGACCTGTCCTGTGCCTGCAGATAGCACAGAAGAGACCTGTCCTGTGCCTGCAGATAGCACAGAAGAGCCCTGTCCTGTGCCTGCAGATAGCACAGAAGAGACCTGTCCTGTGCCTGCAGATAGCACAGAAGAGCCCTGTCCTGTGCCTGCAGATAGCACAGAAGAGACCTGTCCTGTGCCTGCAGATAGCACAGAAGAGACCTGTCCTGTGCCTGCAGATAGCACAGAAGAGACCTGTCCTGGGCCTGCAGATAGCACAGAAGAGACCTGTCCTGTGCCTGCAGATAGCACAGAAGAGACCTGTCCTGTGCCTGCAGATAGCGCAGAAGAGACCTGTCCTGGGCCTGCAGATAGCGCATAGAGACCTGTCCTGTGCCTGCAGATAGCGCAGAAGAGACCTGTCCTGGGCCTGCAGATAGCACAGAAGAGACCTGTCCTGTGCCTGCAGATAGCGCAGAAGAGCCCTGTCCTGTGCCTGCAGATAGCACAGAAGAGACCTGTCCTGTGCCTGCAGATAGCACAGAAGAGACCTGTCCTGTGCCTGCAGATAGCACAGAAGAGACCTGTCCTGTGCCTGCAGATAGCGCAGAAGAGACCTGTCCTGGGCCTGCAGATAGCGCATAGAGACCTGTCCTGTGCCTGCAGATAGCGCAGAAGAGACCTGTCCTGGGCCTGCAGATAGCACAGAAGAGACCTGTCCTGTGCCTGCAGATAGCACAGAAGAGACCTGTCCTGTGCCTGCAGATAGCACAGAAGAGCCCTGTCCTGTGCCTGCAGATAGCGCAGAAGAGCCCTGTCCTGTGCCTGCAGATAGCACAGAAGAGACCTGTCCTGTGCCTGCAGATAGCACAGAAGAGACCTGTCCTGTGCCTGCAGATAGCACAGAAGAGACCTGTCCTGTGCCTGCAGATAGCACAGAAGAGCCCTGTCCTGTGCCTGCAGATAGCACAGAAGAGACCTGTCCTGTGCCTGCAGATAGCACAGAAGAGCCCTGTCCTGTGCCTGCAGATAGCACAGAAGAGACCTGTCCTGTGCCTGCAGATAGCACAGAAGAGACCTGTCCTGTGCCTGCAGATAGCACAGAAGAGACCTGTCCTGTGCCTGCAGATAGCACAGAAGAGCCCTGTCCTGTGCCTGCAGATAGCACAGAAGAGCCCTGTCCTGTGCCTGCAGATAGCACAGAAGAGACCTGTCCTGTGCCTGCAGATAGCACAGAAGAGACCTGTCCTGTGCCTGCAGATAGCACAGAAGAGCCCTGTCCTGTGCCTGCAGATAGCACAGAAGAGCCCTGTCCTGTGCCTGCAGATAGCGCAGAAGAGCCCTGTCCTGTGCCTGCAGATAGCACAGAAGAGACCTGTCCTGTGCCTGCAGATAGCGCAGAAGAGCCCTGTCCTGTGCCTGCAGATAGCACAGAAGAGCCCTGTCCTGTGCCTGCAGATAGCGCAGAAGAGCCCTGTCCTGGGCCTGCAGATAGCACAGAAGAGCCCTGTCCTGTGCCTGCAGATAGCGCAGAAGAGCCCTGTCCTGTGCCTGCAGATAGCACAGAAGAGCCCTGTCCTGTGCCTGCAGATAGCGCAGAAGAGCCCTGTCCTGTGCCTGCAGATAGCACAGAAGAGCCCTGTCCTGTGCCTGCAGATAGCACAGAAGAGACCTGTCCTGTGCCTGCAGATAGCACAGAAGAGCCCTGTCCTGTGCCTGCAGATAGCGCAGAAGAGCCCTGTCCTGTGCCTGCAGATAGCACAGAAGAGACCTGTCCTGTGCCTGCAGATAGCACAGAAGAGCCCTGTCCTGTGCCTGCAGATAGCGCAGAAGAGCCCTGTCCTGTGCCTGCAGATAGCGCAGAAGAGCCCTGTCCTGGGCCTGCAGATAGCACAGAAGAGCCCTGTCCTGTGCCTGCAGATAGCGCAGAAGAGCCCTGTCCTGGGCCTGCAGATAGCACAGAAGAGCCCTGTCCTGTGCCTGCAGATAGCGCAGAAGAGCCCTGTCCTGTGCCTGCAGATAGCACAGAAGAGCCCTGTCCTGTGCCTGCAGATAGCACAGAAGAGACCTGTCCTGTGCCTGCAGATAGCACAGAAGAGCCCTGTCCTGTGCCTGCAGATAGCACAGAAGAGACCTGTCCTGTGCCTGCAGATAGCGCAGAAGAGCCCTGTCCTGTGCCTGCAGATAGCACAGAAGAGCCCTGTCCTGTGCCTGCAGATAGCACAGAAGAGACCTGTCCTGTGCCTGCAGATAGCGCAGAATAGCCCTGTCCTGTGCCTGCAGATAGCGCAGAAGAGCCCTGTCCTGTGCCTGCAGATAGCGCAGAAGAGACCTGTTTTGTGCCTGCAGATAGCGCAGAAGAGCCCTGTCCTGTGCCTGCAGATAGCGCAGAAGAGCCCTGTCCTGTGCCTGCAGATAGTGCAGAAGAGCCCTGTCCTGTGCCTGCAGATAGCGCAGTAGAGACCTGTCCTGTGCCTGCAGATAGCGCAGAAGAGCCCTGTCCTGTGCCTGCAGATAGCGCAGTAGAGACCTGTCCTGTGCCTGCAGATAGCGGAGTAGAGACCTGTCCTGTGCCTGCAGATAGCGCAGAAGAGACCTGTCCTGTGCCTGCAGATAGCGCAGTAGAGACCTGTCCTGTGCCTGCAGATAGCACAGAAGAGACCTGTCCTGTGCCTGCAGATAGCACAGAAGAGACCTGTCCTGGGCCTGCAGATAGCACAGAAGAGCCCTGTCCTGGGCCTGCAGATAGCGCAGAAGAGCCCTGTCCTGTGCCTGTGTGAAGCCCCGCATGTGCAGTGTCGGTGCATTACCTTCAGGGACTCCACTCGGCTGGATCTTGTCACAGGTAGGAAATCTTCTATTTGTCGTGACGCCACTCTCAGAATTGCGGTCAGTGGGGACCGCCACTGCAGGTTAGGGGTGCCTGGGGCTGATGGTATGTGCAGTCAGGTGTAGTAGCCTCCTGAGAGTGAGGCAAGCCCCAGGGCCCTGTGTAGGTGTGTAGAACCACAAGGCGCAGAATAACTCCACACAAGCAGAATGTCTTTCAGGGGTTTTACTCACAGTTGATGGCAGGGTGAGTAACCCGGGCGTAGCTGGGATGAACCAGGCTGGAACCAGGTATCCTTCAGGCTGACTGATGATGGTGACTACCGACTCGCCTTCCTTAGCCCTTGGTGGTTTGGGGTAACCCCGACTTTTAGTCCCTATGGGGGTCACCCAGGGAAGTTGCTGAAGCCTCTCTCCCCTTCGTTTGCCGTTTGCTTGTTGCCTGGGCCAGATCACTCCAGCTGCTTGCCTCCTGTGAACTATGGGCCCTAACTGTGGCTACGTGGCTGCGGCTTTTGTGGTGTTGTGGTGTGGGCTTTGAGGGCCCCACACCGGCAGGTTTAGCAAGGAAAGGTGGATCTATCCCCGCTCCGGGATCTGCCGCCCGTTTGGGCCTGGTACTCCCTAGCAGTCTCCTTACTTCCCACTCCGTGCTCTCTCTTTAGCTGAAGATGGATTTCGGGTAGCACTCCTAGGTGACCGTTCTCCCCCGTCGGTAGCCACTGCGCGGGCGCTGTCAGACTGCAACAGCCCCAGGGGTAGGGGTCAGCTCCTCTCGGAGCTCCCTGGACTCTGCACTGCACTGAACCGGCTCACTGCTCCTCCTCTCCTGTTCTTGCCTACGCCACCTAGCAACCAGGCTCTCTTACCACACCCCTTGAGAGGAGATGGAGGCTTTTGGCCCCCTCCACTATTCCAGTGAAGGTGAAGGCTTTTCCCCCTCCTGGGATCCCCAGGGGTCCTCTCATAGGTACATGTGTGAGACCTGATCACTATGCGCCTGTGTAGTCACACCTCGGTCAGCCTTCTGGATTACCTGTATTGTACTGTCCCCAGCATGGGTGCAGTACTCAGTGGTGCCTGACCAGGTCAGGGGCGCCACACTTGCAGATAGCGCATAGAGACCTGTCCTGTGCCTGCAGATAGCGCAGAAGAGCCCTGTCCTGTGCCTGCAGATAGCACAGAAGAGCCCTGTCCTGTGCCTGCAGATAGCGCAGAAGAGCCCTGTCCTGTGCCTGCAGATAGCGCAGAAGAGACCTGTCCTGTGCCTGCAGATAGCGCAGAAGAGCCCTGTCCTGTGCCTGCAGATAGCGCAGAAGAGCCCTGTCCTGTGCCTGCAGATAGCGCAGAAGAGACCTGTCCTGTGCCTGCAGATAGCGCAGAGGAGCCCTGTCCTGTGCCTGCAGATAGCACAGAAGAGACCTGTCCTGTGCCTGCAGATAGCACAGAAGAGACCTGTCCTGTGCCTGCAGATAGCACAGAAGAGCCCTGTCCTGTGCCTGCAGATAGCGCAGAGGAGCCCTGTCCTGTGCCTGCAGATAGCGCAGAAGAGCCCTGTCCTGTGCCTGCAGATAGCGCAGAGGAGCCCTGTCCTGTGCCTGCAGATAGCACAGAAGAGACCTGTCCTGTGCCTGCAGATAGCACAGAAGAGCCCTGTCCTGTGCCTGCAGATAGCACAGAAGAGACCTGTCCTGTGCCTGCAGATAGCACAGAAGAGCCCTGTCCTGTGCCTGCAGATAGCACAGAAGAGACCTGTCCTGTGCCTGCAGATAGCACAGAAGAGACCTGTCCTGTGCCTGCAGATAGCACAGAAGAGCCCTGTCCTGTGCCTGCAGATAGCGCAGAAGAGCCCTGTCCTGTGCCTGCAGATAGCGCAGAAGAGCCCTGTCCTGTGCCTGCAGATAGCACAGAAGAGACCTGTCCTGTGCCTGCAGATAGCACAGAAGAGCCCTGTCCTGGGCCTGCAGATAGCACAGAAGAGCCCTGTCCTGTGCCTGCAGATAGCACAGAAGAGCCCTGTCCTGTGCCTGCAGATAGCGCAGAAGAGCCCTGTCCTGTGCCTGCAGATAGCGCAGAAGAGCCCTGTCCTGTGCCTGCAGATAGCGCAGAAGAGCCCTGTCCTGTGCCTGCAGATAGCGCAGAGGAGCCCTGTCCTGTGCCTGCAGATAGCGCAGAAGAGCCCTGTCCTGTGCCTGCAGATAGCACAGAAGAGCCCTGTCCTGTGCCTGCAGATAGCGCAGAAGAGCCCTGTCCTGTGCCTGCAGATAGCGCATAGAGACCTGTCCTGTGCCTGCAGATAGCGCAGAAGAGCCCTGTCCTGTGCCTGCAGATAGCGCAGAAGAGACCTGTCCTGTGCCTGCAGATAGCGCAGAAGAGCCCTGTCCTGTGCCTGCAGATAGCGCAGAGGAGCCCTGTCCTGTGCCTGCAGATAGCGCAGAAGAGCCCTGTCCTGTGCCTGCAGATAGCACAGAAGAGCCCTGTCCTGTGCCTGCAGATAGCGCAGAAGAGCCCTGTCCTGTGCCTGCAGATAGCGCATAGAGACCTGTCCTGTGCCTGCAGATAGCGCAGAAGAGCCCTGTCCTGTGCCTGCAGATAGCGCAGAAGAGACCTGTCCTGTGCCTGCAGATAGCGCAGAAGAGCCCTGTCCTGTGCCTGCAGATAGCGCAGGATTTCTTGTAGCATATTATTTATTGTAGTTAATAATGGAATCTGTTATTTACAATCAGTCGCAGTATTTCTTACACACGAACATTCCTTGTCCTAGGAAAACCACCGAGTCCATCAGCCAAACAATATTTAAAGAGAAGCAAAATGTTATCCAACATCTTCAGATGGAAAAGATTACTAACGTTAATCCCCCTCTGCCTCCATCTATCCACCCATATAGGGTCTGCCCTAACTGACTTGGGAACTCCCCTATAGAGTCAGTATGTGGAGGTGCGCAGCATTACCACCCAATACTCTTTCATGTGGAGACTGGTGAATTCTCTTCTCTTTCCACCCTCACACATTACATAATTACCAGGTAATGATCGGCCCCCAGTGTCTGTACTGGATGTGACCAATCATTCTGTGGGGACAGAGGCCATAAAAGCTGCACTATGGTGTCCACATTAGTCTTACATGTTGGATAAACCCTTTATTAGCCCTGTGTATTCTGACAATACTGCTCTATAGGCAGATCATGTAATTTTTTTATTTTTACATATACAGTATTTATACTGAATCTCCTCCTGTACTATTATCACATATAGAAGCCGCCTAAAGAGTAATTACATATAGCCTAAGATACTGACACTGGGGGTACAGAATAATGACACTGACACTGGGGGTACAGAATAATGACACTGACACTGGGGGTACAGGATAATGACACTGACACTGGGGGTACAGGATAATGACACTGACACTGGGGGTACAGGATACTGACACTGACACTGGGGGTACAGGATACTGACACTGGGGGTACAGAATAATGACACTGACACTGGGGGTACAGAATAATGACACTGACACTGGGGGTACAGGATAATGACACTGACACTGGGGGTACAGGATAATGACACTGACACTGGGGGTACAGGATACTGACACTGACACTGGGGGTACAGGATACTGACACTGGGGGTACAGGATAATGACACTTACACTGGGGGTACAGGATACTGACACTGGGGGTACAGGATAATGACTCTGACACTGGAGGTACAGGATAATGACACTGGGGGTACAGGATAATGACACTGACACTGGGGGTACAGGATAATGACACTGACACTGGGGGTACAGGATAATGACACTGACACTGGGGGTACAGGATACTGACACTGACACTGGGGGTACAGGATACTGACACTGGGGGTACAGGATAATGACACTGACACTGGGGGTACAGGATACTGACACTGGGGGTACAGGATAATGACACTGACACTGGAGGTACAGGATAATGACACTGGGGGTACAGGATAATGACACTGACACTGGGGGTACAGGATAATGACACTGACACTGGGGGTACAGGATACTGACACTGACACTGGGGGTACAGGATACTGACACTGGGGGTACAGAATAATGACACTGACACTGGGGGTACAGAATAATGACACTGACACTGGGGGTACAGGATAATGACACTGACACTGGGGGTACAGGATAATGACACTGACACTGGGGGTACAGGATACTGACACTGACACTGGGGGTACAGGATACTGACACTGGGGGTACAGGATAATGACACTGACACTGGGGGTACAGGATACTGACACTGGGGGTACAGGATAATGACACTGACACTGGAGGTACAGGATAATGACACTGGGGGTACAGGATAATGACACTGACACTGGGGGTACAGGATAATGACACTGACACTGGAGGTACAGGATAATGACACTGACACTGGGGGTACAGGATACTGACACTGACACTGGGGGTACAGGATACTGACACTGGGGGTACAGGATAATGACACTGACACTGGGGGTACAGGATACTGACACTGGGGGTACAGGATAATGACACTGACACTGGAGGTACAGGATAATGACACTGGGGGTACAGGATAATGACACTGACACTGGGGGTACAGGATAATGACACTGACACTGGGGGTACAGGATACTGACACTGACACTGGGGGTACAGGATACTGACACTGGGGGTACAGGATAATCACACTGACACTGGGGGTACAGGATAATCACACTGACACTGGGGGTACAGGATAATGACACTGACACTGGGGGTACAGGATAATAACACTGACACTGGGGGTATAGAATAATGACACTGACACTGGGGGTACAGAATAATGACACTGACACTGGGGGTACAGGATAATGACACTGACACTGGGGGCACAGGATAATAACACTGACACTGGGGGTACAGGAAAACACTGACACTGGGGGTACAGGATAATCACACTGACACTGGGGGTACAGGATAATGACACTGACACTGGGGGTACAGAATAATGACACTGACACTGGGGGTACAGGATAATGACACTGACACTGGGGGCACAGGATAATAACACTGACACTGGGGGTACAGGAAAACACTGACACTGGGGGTACAGGATAATCACACTGACACTGGGGGTACAGGATAATGACACTGACACTGGGGGTACAGGATAATGACACTGGGGGTACAGCATACTGACACTGGTACTGGGGGTACAGGATAATGACATTGACACTGGGGGGTACAGGATAATGACATTGACACTGGGGGTACAGGATAATGACACTGGGGTACAGGATAATGACATTGACACTGGGGTACAGGATAATGACACTGGAGTACAGGATAATGACATTGACACTGGGGGGTACAGGATAATGACACTGGGGTACAGGATAAGGACATTGACACTGGGGGTACAGGATAATGACACTGGAGTACAGGATAATGACATTGACACTGGGGTACAGGATAATGACATTGACACTGGGGTACAGGATAATGACACTGGAGTACAGGATAATGACATTGACACTGGGGAGTACAGGATAATGACACTGGGGTACAGGATAAGGACATTGACACTGGGGGTACAGGATAATGACACTGGAGTACAGGATAATGACATTGACACTGGGGGGTACAGAACAATGACACTGGGGGGTACAGGATAATGACACTGGGGTACAGGATAATGACATTGACACTGGGGTACAGGATAATGACATTGACACTGGGGGGTACAGGATAATGATACTGGGGTACAGGGTAATGACATTGACACTGGGGGGTACAGGATAATGATACTGGGGTACAGGGTAATGACATTGACACTGGGGGGTACAGGATAATGACACTGGGGTACAGGATAATGACATTGACACTGGAGTACAGGATAATGACATTGACACTGAGGGGTACAGGATAATAACACTGGGGTACAGGATAATGACATTGACACTGGGGGGTACAGGATAATGACACTGGGGTACAGGATAATGACATTGACACTGGGGGGTACAGGATAATGACACTGGGGTACAGGATAATGACATTGACACTGGGGGGTACAGGATAATAACACTGGGGTACAGGATAATGACATTGACACTGGGGGTACAGGATAAGACACTTGATGTCAAAGAATGGGAAAGCTGAAAGCTGAGGACAAGATGGATATCTATCAGACCATATGAAAGATGGATGATTAGGAGGAAAAGAGCCTCTTTCCCTCAGCACAGCACCCAGGGTTCCCAATCCCATCCCATGCTCTGACTGCTGTTATCCCTCTTTCCCTAATCCCTACTACTGATATATGGCTACTGTGTGGACTTCATTTACATTATGCAGCCCCCCTAAATCACACGGCACACACCCTTTTCCGTATATTACTATTATTATATTACCCCTCTCTCAAACACACTTAAATCGCATGTGCCACACCCTGTATCCCTTAACACCCCTCTGTCACAGTCTGGACCCCCCATATGCCACTCACCCTGCACCCCCCCCTCATGTCCCACTCATCCCCCCCCCTCACCGGACACTTCTTCCTCCGGCACACATCATCCCTGAAGGGCAGCTCCTGCCCGGCTCCTCCCACACGGTCACATGGGCATGAGTCATCGCAGGTCCTGCACCACTAGAATGCATCTTCTTCCTCTCGGATGGATCCTGCTCTGCCCCTGCCGCGCTGCAGCTCAAACCTCCGGGTGCCTCCAGGTCAGGAGCTCGCCTCCCCCCGTCATCTGACTGCTGCCCCTGCATACAATATTATCACCTGTGGTGGCGTCTGGCGAGCCGCGGCCGCAGGCATTGTAATACACCCGGCGGGGGGCCCTGCATGCTGCCGGTGACAGCATAGATTACAAACAAGGGCGGGGCCTACCGGGGGAAACCGGTACCCCGCCACGCCAGACTGAGCCTGCATATATGTTTTGATCTCCTTTTTATTCTAATTTTTTGGGTTGGAAAGGAAACATGACTAAAACACTGGACTGGCATTTTTTATGGTGTATATCATGTGAGATTGAATAAATTAATATTTTGAAAGTTTGTAGTTTTACAGAAATGGAGTTACCTACTTTTTCATTTGACAGGTGTTAAAAAAAGGGGGACATTTTTTTAATTGCTCCATTTTTTACAAAGGATTTTTTTGCATATTTGTTTGTCCTGCTGTTGGACTTGAACCAAGTTCAATACTTTTGTTTTGCACATTTTCAATCTCCTGATTATCTGTAAAAGCTCAATGAATGACTGACATACAGTACAGACCAAAAGTTTGGACACACCTTTTCATTCAAAGAGTTTTCTTTATTTTTATGACTCTAAAAATTGTAGATTCACATTGAAGACATCAAAACTATGAATTAAAACATGTGGAATGAAATACTTAAAAAATTGTGAAACAACTGAAAATATGTCTTATATTCTAGGTTCTTCAAAGTAGCCACCTTTTGCTTTGATTACTGCTCTGCATACTCTTGGCATTCTCTTGATCAGCTTCAAGAGGTAGTCACCGGAAATGGTTTTCCAACAGTCTTGAAGGAGTTCCCAGAGATGCTTAGCACTTGTTGGCCCTTTTGCCTTCACTCTGCGGTCCAGCTCACCCCAAACCATCTCGATTCGGTTCAGGTCTGGTGACTGTGGAGGCCAGGTCATCTGGTGTAGCACCCCATCACTCTCCTTCTTAGTCAAATAGCCCTTACACAGCCTGGAGGTGTGTTTGGGGTCAATGTCCTGTTGAAAAATAAATGATGGTCCAACTAAACGCAAACCGGATGGAATAGCACGCCGCTGCAAGATGCTGTGGTAGCCATGCTGGTTCTGTATGCCTTCAATTTTGAATAAATCCCCAACAGTGTCACCAGCAAAGCACCCCCACACCATCACACCTCCTCCTCCATGCTTCACGGTGGGAACCAAGCATGTAGAGTCCATCCGTTCACCTTTTCTACAAAGACACGGTGGTTGGATCCAAAGATCTTAAATTTGGACTCCTCAGACCAAAGCACAGATTTCCACTGGTCTAATGTCCATTCCTTGTGTTCTTTAGCCCAAACAAGTCTCTTCTGCTTGTTGCCTGTCCTTAGCAGTGGTTTCCTAGCAACTAATTTACCATGAAGACCTGCTGCACAAAGTCTCCTCTTAACAGTTGTTCTAGAGATGAGAAGGTGTGTCCAAATTTTTGGTCTGTACTGTATGTCAAATTCTACGACCTATTAAAGAGGACATGTCATTTTCCATAAATATATACTAACTCTACCTTTGTGTAAATGTCGTTCTGAATGTGATGTTCTTTTTCTTTTGCTCTTTGACCTCTCCGATCCTGAGTTATTTCCCCCTATTATTAGCATGTAAATTTAGTTTTTATAGCCAAGTGGGGATGATTATTAATTGTTCTCAGTAGTTGTCTACTTGAGGACCACACCCAGTTGGCTAAACATATTACATTTATATACAGGGAAAAGAGGGCAATATCTCAGGAATGGAGAAGCGCAGGAAAAATGTGAAACATCGCCAGATTCAGAATAACAGCGGGATTTACACCAGGTGAATAATTACATATTTTTAGAAAGTGACAAATACTCTTTGAGTTACCAATTTAATGAGAATTAATTTTCTCCACACAATGTCTGACTTGCAATATATTAAGGAGAATATTCCTCATAGTGTCCATTTAGACAGTATTATATTAAGAATGTACTTATTGTCATCCGCTTTATACTTATACTAGCTGTAGTACCCGGCATTGCCCGGGATAGTAACTGTGTCTCTGTCTCTTTCCCAGTCTCTGTCTGTTTGTGTATGTGTCTCTGTCTCTTTCCCAGTCTCTGTCTGTTTGTGTATGTGTCTCTGTCTCTTTCCCAGTCTCTGTCTGTTTGTGTATGTGTCTCTGTCTCTTTCCCAGTCTCTGTCTGTTTGTGTATGTGTCTCTGTCTCTTTCCCAGTCTCTGTCTGTTTGTGTATGTGTCTCTGTCTCTTTCCCAGTCTCTGTCTGTTTGTGTATGTGTCTCTGTCTCTTTCCCAGTCTCTGTCTGTTTGTGTATGTGTCTCTGTCTGTTTCTATCTGTCTGTGTCTGTGTGTTTGTCTCTCTCTATCTCTGTGTCTATCTGTCTATCCCTGTCTCTTTCCCTGTCTCTTTCCCGGTCCCTGTCTGTCTGTCTGTCTGTCTCTTTCCCTGTCCCTGTCTGTCTGTCTCTTTCCCTGTCTGTCTCTTTCCCTGTCTGTCTGTCTCTTTCCCTGTCTGTCTGTCTCTTTCCCTGTCTGTCTGTCTCTTTCCCTGTCTGTCTCTTTGCCTGTCTGTCTGTCTCTTTCCCTGTCTGTCTCTTTCCCTGTCTGTCTCTTTCCCTGTCTTTCTCTGTCTGTCTCTTTCCCTGTCTGTCTCTGTCTGTCTGTCTCTTTCCCTGTCTGTGTCTGTCTGTCTGTCTCGTCTACTGTCTTTCTCTCTGTCTCTTTCCCTGTCTGTCTCTGTCTGGCTGTCTCTGTCTCTTTCACTATCTGGCTGTCTGTCTCTTTCCCTGTCTGCCTTTTTGTCTGTGCCTATGTCTGTTTGTCTCTTTCTGTCACTCTACTTGTCTCCCCACCGACATCTTATTACCTCACACATAAGCTTCTTACACTAACAATTTATTTTATTCCTATAGCAACCAATCACAACTCCTATTAATAACCTGTAGCTCACAGCTCCATTGACTTTAATGGAGGCAGGTTTTTTGGAGAGTAACTGTAAAGTGTGGGGTTTAATTTTCTTGTAAAACACAGTCTATGATGTTCCCTGAGTCACATGGCGGTGTCTGTGTAAAATTTTGTGATTGTAAATGCGACAGTGTGTATTCCTTTAGCGGACATACAAGCATACATACATACACTCAGCTTTATATATTAGATTTGTTGAGACAATCCCTTTAATTACTGTGATGACGGCTTTTTAAAAGAAAAGACAGTTCTCAATAAAGCAAATATTTGTCATTTATTGAAGTACTGACAGTTGTTAGCAATCCCGTAGGAGCTTCATACGACTTCAGCTGACTGCAACGTTCAATGATCTTTTTCTTTCACTAAAACAAAAGACATTCTTAAGTCAGAAATAATAACATGAGAAAACACCAATCGAGTATTTACATGGTTACACCCCCTGGCGGACACAGGCGGAAAAGGGCCCCCGAGAAAAAAAACAAAAAACAGAAAATGGGTCCTATGGAATCCAATAACTCATCAAAACTCCCAATTCCCCCAACTTTGGAGGTAGAAATTTGTCCACCCTAACCCTTGGGCCTTTGTGCGGCTTCACAGGTTGCACCAATAATATGTCCACCCCTCATTATACTTTCCTAGGAGTGGATTGAATGCCTTATTATGCCTGAGTGTCTCTCACCCATGGTATAAAGGCCACCAGATGTTTGCTGTATACCACCATTGTACCTCAGAGGACTCAATATTTGGAGGCTGTGCAGGTCTAAAGATTATCAGAAAATATAACTTATCATAAGTGATAATTAGGAACAGACAGTGTGGTTACTAGCTAATTATCTGATAAACACCGGTTTGGATGCTGTAAAAACTGTAAAAGAACCCCAACCCCCCAAAAAAAAGGAATGTGATTTGAATATAATACAAGCCTATGGGAGATCCTGGCAGAAAAACATAGTGTAAATTACACTTTAAGAATTGATATTAATTACCTGTACTGCAGGGGGAATTGTATTCAGTCATTGCATGCTCTTCTAGAATTGGAAGAAATAGAGTAAGACACTGATGATGGAAAGGTAAGAAACATGATAGCAGTTCAAGTGGTTATCCGATCACATGATATTGATGATGGTCTACCCTTAGGCGGGCTTTACACGTTGCGACATCGGTAACGATATATCATTGGGGTCACGTCGTTAGTGACGCACATCCGGCGCCATTACAGACATCGTAGCTTGTTAAACCCTAGGAGCGACGATCACCGATCGCAAAAACGTCAAAAGGGTGATCGGTGACACGTCGCTCCATTCCATAATGTCGGTACGATGTTGTTTGTCGTTCCTGCAGCAGCACACATCGCTATGTATGACACTGCAGGAATGACAAACATCTCCTTACCTGCGTCCCGCCGCCAATGCGGAAGGAAAGAGGTGGGCAGGATGTTATGTCCCGCTCATCTCCACCCCTCTGCTTCTATTGGCCGGCCGCTTAGTGACGTCGCGGTGACGCTGAATGCTCCTCCCCCTTGAGGGAGGGATTGTTCGGCAGTCGCCGACAAGGTATGTGCGTGTGAAGCTGCCGTAGTGATAATGTTCACTACGGCAGCTATCACCACATATCACATGTGCAATGGGGGCGGGTGCTATCACGCTCGACATCGCTAGCCGATGCTAGCGATGTCGCAACGTGTAAAACCGGCCTTAGGGTAGGTCATCAGTATTAGATTGGTGGGGGTCTTACACAAAGGACTATAACAATGAGCTGCTAGTAGCTTCATCATTGTAAAAAAATTGAATGGAGCTGTAGAGGCCACTGCTGCTAAATACTGAATGGCTCCAATCCTTAGATACATCTGGTCACCGCCAGGGCTACTAGCAGCTGATTGCTGGTGATGCGAGTGCTTCGGAACGCCACCAAACTGTGAATGTATAACCCCTTTAATCACAAGTTCATAAACTACTGGTAGTTTAAAAATGTCTTATCCTGTGCAAAAGCAGTATATGGGCCCTTTTCAGTCTAATAGCTCATCAAAATAAACAATTCAACCTTCTTTGGAGGTAGAAATGGGCCCTCTTAACCATTGGGCCCCTGTACAGTCGCACAGGTTACACCAATGAAATGTCCGCCACTGGCTGATTGACTGTCATGGCACTATAGGACCCAGTATATGAAGTCTAGCAGAATCACTGTATGTCGCTTACGTCATTGTGCCGAAAAAAATGGAATAAAAACAGATCAGAAAGTCATATAGAGTCCAAAATGGTACCAATAAAAGTTCAGATCACCACATAAAAAAATGAAGTCTTTATATGGTTATGTGAAAAACAAAAAGTTATGACTCTCAGAATAAAATGGTTGAAGCCAACATTTTTTTTGCAAAATTTAAGTAGTAAAACAACAACATAAAATAAAACTTAAATAAATTTGGTATCTCCATTATCGTAAATTAGAACAAATTTACTGAATCATTTTTAGCACAAAATTAAACCAAATCCAAAAAAACAATGGTGGAATTGATGTTTTTTTTTTCAATCCCACCTCACTTGGATTATTTTCTCGCATATTTCAATACACTGTATGACAAAAGGAACAAAGGTTTTCAAAACTACAACTTGTCCTGCAGAAAAACAAGCTGTTACTTGACTGTCAATGGAAACATTAAAAAGTTATAATTCTTGAAAGGTGAGGAGGAAAAAACTAAATGTAAAAAAAATTTTAAGTGGACGAATTTATAAAGAGATTAATTGAATTATTATTATTTAATTTAATTCTTAATTTTTTTCTAACTTAAATGTATGCATTTGGGGTTGAAATCATTTTTGCTATTGGGTTCTATCAAAATCTGGCACTGTTTTGGTTTTTACAGCCTTTTTCCTTCCCTACATACTCAACGTTCATGTGGTCTTCAGTCATAAATCATCTGAGAGCAGCTCAGAAAAATACGGAAAAAAAAAGGTTGTCATTCTACACACAACAATAGATACAAAGGCAACAGTGCAAACGTTTCTATAGAACTCAATTGCAAGGATGATTTTTCTTAAATCTATGTATTATCGCTAAGATCCTAGCTCAATAGGCAGTAGGTGTAATACAAATATTAGAAAATCCCTCCAATTAGATATGTAATATAGTTGTCCTGATATAGCCATGTCTCTTACCATATGTGCAGGGCATTGCAGAATCTTAGGTATCAACGGTTACGATCACGCATATTGTCACAGTTAGTTGCTAGTGGTCATAATGACTCGCCCACCCCAGGGCTATGGGACACCCGGTGCCGGGCCGGACTAGTCCGGGGGTCGTCAGTGGTGGCGGGGCCCGACTCCGTGACCCTGGCGGGAGTCAATTAATAAGGCTTCAGTGGGGGTGCTTAAAGCTTATAATATTCGTGACGCCACCTGTGGTTTGCGGCTATTAAGCCGCCGCTGCTGTATGGAACCTCCGGGGCTGGTGGAATGGCAGCTTGGATGGTCCTGCTCCCCACAGGTGGAGCGGTACCCCGGGGCAACAGTTGGTGCTCGTAAGAGTCTATGCAGTGATGGAAGTCTATGCAATGATGGAAGTCTATGCAGTGCAGATGAAATAACAAAAGGCAACACCAGGGGGTGCAGTTTCAAGATATTTACTCACAGTTCCTGGCTGGTGTACACTGGTGCCTTTGGACTGCTGAGACCCACTGTCAGGGACCTCCGCCGATCCTGGGCAGATCTGGGAATAAATGCCGATGCACCCTTCTATTGTGTTCCTCTCTTCAGCTGACTTCTGAGCCTCACCCTTGTTGGCTGAACCTGGCTTGGCCTCCACTACAGCCTGCGGGCCAGGGGCTTGCCTGTCGGTAGTTTGCTTGCAGCTACCCTGGGCCTCGGTTTTTACTTTTGGAAATGACTTCTCTTCCTCCAGTTTCTAGGGACCGTCCCCTGTGTGCAGCTTGATCCCTCCACCGAATCTTCTTGTGGAACAGGCCACTAGCCTGAAAGCTCTCTGTGGCCCTGGAATCCCTTCTGTTCTCTACTTGGTGTCACCTGGACCTACAGGGCCCCAGGGTCTTCACCAGGAAGCATCACTTTTTCCTTCTTGCTCCTGACTGACTAGAGCACTTCTCTCAGCTTTCCTCCTCTGCCTCACGCAGACCTCCTCACTCCCCTCCTCCCTGAGGTAAACTGAAACTCTCTGACTTGACCTTCCTGTAACTACTCTTCTCTACGCTGGCTCCTCCCACCCACCCAGTTGCTAAGCTCTACCCTATGGAAGCAGGGATGGGTCTACGGCCCCTCCCAGCATGCAGCATGGGAGGGTGGCTGCCACTGTCCCTGGTCCCTGTGTGTACCTAACAATGGGTGTAGTGTGAATTTGCCTGTGGACCGGCGTTTACTCCTTTCCTTACCCAGGATGGGACATCACACCTCTGGCTGGGGTGCAATGTTCCTGTGGCGACGGAAGCCTCATGGGTGCCACAATAACCAAGGATACCTTAGGTCCACTTATATAGTGACAGTTAGTAAGTTGTGTGGCGCCCTGGACAAGCCAGGACGTCACAGGTACTACAACAATATACCCCACACCCCGGCTAGGCACACCTTGGTCAAACACAAATCCTTGTTGCCTTCCTCCAGGGGCTGATGTCAACACCAGGGGGTAGGCCAGGCGGTTGGTCCCGCCCACCAAGGAGTTCACAGTCCTGGAGGCGGGAAAGGAGTGCAGAGGAGTTCAGGAGTTGAGCTCGGGCAGAGCTCGAGTGCAGTTAGGGAAGTGAAGTGGTAGTGGAGCAGACTGACGGCGTCCGGGTGTGTGGCCCGGACGGAACAGCAAGGTTGGCAGATGGTGGTGACCGTCTGCAGGAGAGGCCGATTGGAGTGAGCCGTAAGGACCGTGGATGGGCGGTGGCCCGGCGGTACCAGACCGGTGAACAAAGAGAAGCCAGCACCATCCGACAGGGCTTACGGACCCCGACCAGGCTAGGAGTCGCCGTAAAACTGGTCAAATCCGTTAGCGAAGGGAACCTCCGGGGTTTCCCAGCAATCAAGGCCCGATTGAAGGCGACAGCTCAAACCATAAAGGGAAACACAGTCACCGCCAAGGCTACAGTTCCCAGGGCCAGAGCCTGCGGGCAAAAGGGGCTCCTTCAGCAACCATCCAAGCTGGGGAGCGGGTTACCGGTGGGAACCCATTGGGACCGTAAACACAACACAGGTGCAGGGAAAGGCAGTCACCATCAACCTACCGGGAGAACTACTGCAGCCGTCTGTGGGACCCGTCCATCCAGCCGTTTGTTTGACCAGAGACTCCGTGTGAATTACTGGCTGAGTGAGTACCACCGTGCCGTGCGGCACAGCGCTGCCCCCGCGACCCTGCACCTCACCAGGCCCCGTAACCTGCCTGCCATCCATCCCTACCCCTCACCGGGCCCCGGGACAACCAACCCCCCTACCCACGGAGGGGAGAACTAACATCCAAGCTGCTCCCTGTCATCGCCCCCGGGATCCCCATCCAGAGCAGCGGTGGTGTCACCAATCTCACCACAACCGTGGGTGGCGTCACGGACAATATCCCTAAACCAAACCACCCCCTTTCACTCACGGGCGAGGAACGTCGCTCGAGTCCCCGGGATCCGGCCCACCGCTCTAGCCACCACCGAGCAGCAGCAGCAGCCGGACCCAAGCAGTGGGTGAGCGCAGCGTCCCCTCCTCCGCCCGCGACAACTGTTCATGGTCGTAACCATGAATACATGACCTGCAATGCCCTGCACATGAGGTAAGAGACATGGCTATATCAGGAGAACTATACTACATTTCTAATTGGATGGATTTTCTAATATTCTTATTATTACACCTACTACATATTGGAATAAGATCTTGAAGATGGGCATACCCCTTTAAGTAAGAAAAAAAAAATTAATGGCCCCAAAGGTGGACAACTCCCTAAAATACATTGGCATCAGAGATAAAAAAGAATTATTGATATATGTAATAAATTGTTTAATTTAGGTCTTTACTACTCACCTGGAGCATAGCAGTCACAAATCTTCACTTTTGCAGGTTGCAGATTGCTTATGTTTAATTCTTGCTTGATGGAGAATCTGAAATGCTCAACTTCATGGGTGAGCTGTGGACAAAAGAAAATTGTAAAAGAAATGGACATGTGCAGAGGTACTGTATAATTGATGCTATAGGGCCACAGTTTTAATATAGCTATCAAAAAAATAAAAACACAAGAGTAGGATAACTCTGCCCAACTAGGATCAATAATTTGGCTTCTAAAATTATTATTTTTTTTATTATTATAGCGCCATTTATTCCATGGCGCTTTACATGTGAAAGGGGTATACATAATAGGGACAAGTAAATAATCATACACAATACCAGGCACAGACAGGTACAGGATGATAGAGGTCCCTGCCTGCGAGGGCTCACAGTCTACAAGGGATGGGTGAGGATACAGTAGGTGAGGGTAGAGCTGGTCGTGCGGCGCTATATCAGACTGAGGGTTACAGCAGGTTGTAGGCTTGTCGGAAGAGGTGGGTCTTGAGGTTCCTTTTGAAGCTTGTCAAGGTAGGTGAGATTCTGATATGTTGTGGCAGAGCATTCCAGAGTTTGGGGGAGTTACGGGAGAAATCTTGGATGCGATAGTGGGAAGAGGAGATGAGAGGGGAGTAGAGAAGGAGATCTTGTGAGGATCGAAGGTTACGTGCAGGTAAGTACCGGCAGACTAGGTCACAGATGTAAGGAGGAGACAGGTTGTGGATGGCTTTTTAGGTCATGGTTAGGGTTTTGAACTGGAGTTGTTGTGCAATGAGAAGCCAGTGAAGGCATTGGCAGAGAGGAGAGGTCGCGAAGTAGCGGGGAGACAGGTGGATTAGCCTGGCAGCATAGTTTAGAATAGATTGTAGGGGTGCGAGACTGTTAGAAGGGAGGCCACAGAGCAAGAGGTTGCAATAATCCAGACGGGAGATAATAAGAGCATATACTAGGGTTTTTGCAGCTTCTTGAGATAGGAATGTACATATCTGGGAAAAAATGTTTCTTCACTGAATCACCCTGCAGGAGCTGTCCTTATCTATACTTGTTGTTCTACATGAGTTGTATGCGGGCTTTACACGAGACGATCTATCGTGCGATAGATCGTCGGGGTCACGGTTTTCGTGACGCACAAGGGCATCGCTTGCGACATCGGCCCGTGTGACACCTATGAGCGTCTGTAAACGATCGCAAATCGGTTACGAATTGTGAGTCGTGTACAGGTCGCTCATTTTTAAAAAATCGTTTAATCTTCTTTGCGCCGGTTGTTCATCATACCCAGGGTAGCACACATCGCTCCGTGTGACACCCCGGGAACGATGAACAGCAGCTTACCTGCATCCCGTGGCACCTGCCGACTATGCGGAAGGAAGGAGGTGGGTGGGATGTTTACGTCCTGCTCATCTCCGCCCCTCCGCTTCTATTGGCCGGCGGCTGTGTGAAGTCGCTGTGACGCCGAATGTTCCATTACCTTCAGGAAGAGGATGTTCGCCGCCCACAGCGAGGTCGCTCATCAGGTAAGTACGTGTGACGGGGGTTTAATGACTTTGTGCGACACGGGCAGCGATTTGCCCATGACGCACAAACGATGGGGGCGGGTATGATCGATCGTGAAATGGCACGATCGGTCGACTCGTGTAAAGCCCACATTAGTCTTAACATGTCTAAATCAGTCACTGACCACATTTAAAAACACTGAAACAGATACTCCCCTGATGACATCACAATTGATTAAATAGGTTACACATGTGAACTAACCCTACTAACCACTTATATATAATATAGTATTATTTGTCTATCTTAACCACTTAGCCATATTAATAACTTAAATTGATTATTAGCAGCAGCCACTACATTAACAGGCATGAATAAATCTATACAAAAAAAATGGTGTTTTTAAATGTGGTCAGTGACTGATTTAGACATGTTAAGACTTAAGCCTGCTTTACACGTTGCAATTTCGCATACGATATCGTATGCCATCGTAACCGCCCCCATCGTATGTGTGGCACGTTCAATTTGTTGAACGTGCCGCACAAACGATTAACCCCCGTCACACGTACTTACCCGTCCATACGACCTCGATGTGGGCGTCGAACGTCCACTTCCTGGAGTGGGAGGGACGGTCGGCGTCACATCGACATCACGCGGCAGCCGGCCAATAGAAGCGGAGGGGCGGAAATGAGCGGGACGTAAACATCCCGCCCACCTCCTTCCTTCCGCATAGCTGGCTGGGAGCCGCAGGACGCAGGTAAGATCTGTTCATCGTTCCCGGGGTGTCACACACTGCGATGTGTGCTACCCCGGGTACGATGAACAATCTGACGTTCAATTCTTGAGAAATGAACGATGTGCATGCGATGAACGTTTTAACGTTCAATCGCAATCGCACGTACCTGTCACACAGTACAATGTACTTTACAATGCCGGATGTGCGTCAGTTACGACATGACCCCACCGACACATCGTAAGATATATTGTACCGTGTAAAGCGGGCTTAAGACTCAAGTAGAGTCAAAACGCGTCAACATACTTGTACAGACTCAACAGGTGTTTTAATACTTGGAATACATAAAATAATTTTATGGATTCCTGAATTGCAGTATTGGAAGTGTAGGAAATTATTGGACACACCTACCATAAGCTACAGGTGACTGCAGACTTGGAACAGGAGGAATCGCTGCAGCAATTCTTGGTGTGCAGAAATTTATAAATGTTCATGGGGAATTAGAACAGATTGTCCACGTATTAGAAGGTGAGTGATAATCATCGCTTATTGTGAATGGCCAATGCTTTAAGTTTTACCTTTTATTATAATCCTGTCTGCGATGATAATGAAATGACTGCTGAAAAATTATCTATACACAACAGGTAGCATCTGATGATTATTAGAGCCAGTGGCCAGAGTGAAAACTTAAAGATTTCAGGACAGTTTTAATACACACATGGACATGGAAAATTAGAAATAACATCACCAAATTGGTAGCATTTCTGACCATACACTACCGGCAGAGAGGAATACAAATTATAACCTGAATACAGAATAGATATTGATTAAAGAAAAAAAAAAAAAAAGTGTGTGTATATATAATAAATATATATATATATATATATATATATATATATATGTATATATATTAGTGTGATGACTATTTTAAAAATTTTGCAAAAACGAAAATAAAACCCCTTACATTCGAGGAACAATTGCATTCAAATGACATTAGTATCATCAAATTTGTAAAATATTCAAAAAAGTTCCCCCTCTTTTTCATTTCAAAATTTAAAAAAAAAAACGATTTTTCGTGTTTTAATTTTTTAAAGATTCTGGAATGATTTAGAATATTCAGGAATAATTTAGAACATCTAGAATAATAATAATCTAGTGAAAAAAAAATGACAATTTTAATTGTTACCCATTAAAAATTTATATTTAACGTTTTCTTTAAAAGTAAGATCTAGCCTTACAAACATGTGCTATAAGAAGAGCTGAAAGAATTGAAAAGCATGTGGTACGTTTGGAGTCAGGCAGCCATCTTGGATACTAGAAAGTGAATTTTACTGTGAATAAGTTTTTTAATTTAAAAAGTGTATATGAAGTGAATAAGTGATAAAATTATCGTAATAAATAAATAGTGTAAATGTTTATAGATTTCTAAGTAATATTGGGAAAGAAAATAAGAAAGTAAATGTTGATATGAAAGAGTGCGTACAGGGATAGGTCTGGTAGTTCAGTGAAAGATATAAAAAGAAAGTGAGACAAATATCATAATTTGTTTGAGGAATTTAATACGATATTGCCCTGAGGCAAGTTGAGAGTGGAGGCAAGGTTGGTTATTTGACACTCAAACAAGCTCCTTTGGAATCAATTCATCCAAGAAAACGAATCTGACTATCAATATTTCAAGCTCAAGCCAGCACTTCGCAATCGCAACCCACACATGATACTGTCTCTGAATCTTTACCCGAGACTCCAAAGCCAACCTCTTCTTCCGCGTCATCTTCTCCTGAACGCACACCGAAATACAAAAGAACAAGCACTACAACAGCGAGTTTACTGGTACTGAAAAACAACATTTCTACACATAAAGCAAATAAGGTGCTTGCAACCATTGCTGAACAAGGTCATGATGTACCGGCTCCAAGTCAGTCGAGTGTCTGGAGACGAATAATCTCAGAAGGACAGAAAATGAAAACCAAAATTTTTGCAAAACTTCAAAGCAAAGATCCCTATTGTCTCCACTTCGATGGTAAAAGAATCCAAGGGGAAGAGTATCAAGTAGTTCTGCTGAAAAATACCACAACCGAAATCAAACTCGGTATTCTGAAATGTGAGAATGGTTCTGCCACGGCTATTCACAAGGAACTACATCAGCTAATTGATGAATACGACGCTTGGGAAAATATTCGCATGATAATCTGCGACACGGCAGCAGTAAATACTGGTCGTTTGAACGGGATTGCAACGCTGATACAGGATGATGTCTTGAGAAAGGGCTTTCAGAAGCCACAATACATTGGCTGTCAACACCATGTACTCGACCTCCTACTGAAGCACGTCATGAATTTCCTTATTCCAGAGTCAACGAAGAAACCAGAACTCAATTATTTCTTCATTGACAAATTAACAGAAAACTATGCCTCACTTCAGATTGATTACCACCAAGTTGCAACAGATGATGTCAACACAGGCGAGAATCCTGGGTGGCGAGATGATTTCAAGTTCTTATATGAACTATGTCAGGCATATCGTCATTACAAAACAACATCACGTTGGCCTCGAATCAGTTGGAAGAAACTCCCAAACCTGCACATGCCAAGATGGAACTCGCGAGCTGTATATGCTGTTATAGCATTTTTTCTGATACCAGAGTGGCGCCGCGTCATCGGTATAGCATGCGACTTCAGCTGCTATGAATGGGCAAATGCCTGGTTCCAGTCGCAACACTACAACGAAGCGTCCTTCAATGAACTGTTAACCTCACTCACCAACACAAAGTGCAAGAAGGCAATTAAGTGTTTGAAGGCGCACTGGTTGGTCGAGGAGTCATTAATTGACATTCCCAGATCTAACCAAAATGCTGAACGTGCTGTAAAACTGATGGAGGAACTACATGCGAAATCGAAAAAAATTGAATTTTTGAATCTAAAATTCATAGGAAAAATTTTTTTTTAAACACTTCTTTTGTACATATTGTACTTATAATTAACTGTTTTATACCGTATTTGTTAAAAAACGAATAATAAAAGTTGCTTAGTTATTACTATTATTGTTTCAATAATGAAAAATTGCATGTCCTTTTTTTGGGGGAAAAAAATAATGTTTGCCTTATTTCATTTGAATGAAAGGGGGAAATTTTTTTTAAAAAACAAAAAAAAGCAATACTTATTCTTAAATTACCCATAAAAGTTCCTCGATTGCACATGGTTTCATGAAATTTTTTTGTCATTACACTAATATATATATATATATACCGTATATATATATATATATATATATATATATATATATATATATACACATATATATATATATATATATATATATATGGGTTTGCCTAGGAGAAAAACATGTCATTACCTTCGCCATGTGAATCATAACTTTATCAGGTCTGATCTCTGTTCTTTCCACAATAGGATTATCTTTCAACTAAAATAAATAAGACACATGATTAAGGGATCATTTTTATGTCTTTGTTTTAAGCTTTGTTAAACTAAAAAATGATGCAATTATATCAAAATATGAGGTTAAAATACAAATATAAAATGATAAAAAAATGTATTTCAGTTTGCAGAAGCAAAAATATTAAAGCTTAGGTAGACAGCAAGTATATTGCACTGAGCTAACACTTGCAACACTTTTTTCTTGTGCTTGCATCAATCCGCTGGCAATCACTTCAGCAGCTCTCCCATTGCAGTGCAGCACACATCTACAGTTCTGGGCACAGACACAATCATCTCATTTGACAGCAGCTCTCTCCAGTAGCTCTCGTGTGGAAAATTGCACACTTTTGCAGCCAACTAGTGACTATAATTCTTGCTTGGCTGCAAGTCTGCATATGTGTCCTCTTTTTTGTTCTCTGTAAACATGAAGGTACAAGCATACAAATTCATACTCCACATATCTCATGACTCACACAGCAAACAGTTTTTAACGTTTTATGCTCTTTTACGTCCTCCCCTGTCCAGAAACTCTGGTATGATCAGACCATGTCCTTGTACGGTCAGACACGGCCATTACACAGTACACAGCAGGCCACATATATAAGATTATCTCAGCACAGGAACATTTTTTTAATCACATCCAATTGTGGAACTTATTATTATTCCAAGATCTATTGATGAAAATTAACTTTTAAAATTAACTTTGTTTGTAGGAAAACCCCTTTTTGTCTTAATGAATTTGACTGCTTCGCATCACTGCAAGAAATAATACTCCAGTCCCTGATTTTTCTGTTATAATTTGCTCCACTTTGGTAGCATAAATTATGATGAGTTTATCGGGCGCCACTTGAACTTTGCCCACTTTGACAGAAGTGGCAAAATGTTGGCACAACATTGATTTGCACAAGAATTGTGAAATTTCAATTAAGTGCCTGGATGAAGTTTTGTATGACGTTTCTTAATGGAAATACCTGTGCCTTACCTTTTTCACACTTCTTTTAATAGGGAGAAACCCTGATAGAACTTGCACCTCTATTATTACTGCATTGGCTTCGGTTCTTTTGCCTGAATACCTGCAAAAAAAAAAAAATGAGAATCCAAGCTCCAAACTAATAATAGAAGTAAGTACCGTATTTTTCAGACTATAGGACGCACTTTTTTCCCCCCAAATGTTGGGGGAAGTGGGGGGTGCGTCTTATAGTCTGAATGTGGCTGCGGGGAATGAGGGTGCTGCGGTGGAGCGGGTCATCGGCGGCACGAGCAGGCTGTAGCAGCCTGCCGTGACCACGTGCGTCCGCTCATTTCACATGCATGTATCCTCCCGCCCATCATCTCTCAGCGCCAAAGCCAGCGCTGACAGGTGGGCGGGATGATGGGCGGGTGGTGCGCGCATAGTAAAGAGCTGGCCCACGTGATCACCGATGGCAACTGCAGCCTAGAGTGATCATGTGCGGCTATATTTATTGCCCCCCCCCGCGCAGATGATGAATAAGTACGGTATACTCACCCGTTACCGCTCCCCTGCAGCATCGCGATCTCCTCCTGTCTGCCTGCCCGCTGATCTGTGTAGAGAACGGTGAGCACAGGGATGACATCATCTCTGTGTGCACATGGCTCCACACACATCAGCCGGCAGACAGGAGGGCATCATGGTGCTGCAGGGGAACAGCTCCTCACAGGTCAGCGGCGCTGCTGCTGACACAGACAGGAAGAGAGCGATGCTGCGTGGCGTGAGGAAAGGTGAGTATAAACGTTTATTTTTTTTTTCTGTGCCATAGGATACAGGCCATATACCAGGATGGGAGTATATAGCAGGATGGGGGTATAATATGAGCAGGATGGAAGTATATTATGAGCAGGATGGGGGTATATTATGAGCAGGATCGGGGTATATAGCAAGATGGGGGTATATTATGAGCAGGATGGAGGTATATAGCAGGATGGGGGTATCTTATGAGCAGGATGGGGAATATAGCAGGATGGGGGAATATAGCAGGATGGGGCTATATGGCAGGATGGGGCTATATACAGTTAGGTCCAGAAATATTTGGACAGTGACACAATTTTCGCGAGTTGGGCTCTGCATGCCACCACATTGGATTTCAAATGAAACCTCTACAACAGAATTCAAGTGCAGATTGTAACGTTTAATTTGAAGGTTTGAACAAAAATATCTGATAGAAATTGTAGGAATTGTACACATTTCTTTACAAACACTCCACATTTTAGGAGGTCAAAAGTAATTGGACAAACAAACGAAACCCAAACAAAATATTTTTATTTTCAATATTTTGTTGCGAATCCTTTGGAGGCAATCACTGCCTTAAGTCTGGAACCAATGGACATCACCAAACGCTGGGTTTCCTCCTTCTTAATGCTTTGCCAGGCCTTTACAGCCGCAGCCTTCAGGTCTTGCTTGTTTATGGGTCTTTCCGTCTTAAGTCTGGATTTGAGCAAGTGAAATGCATGCTTAATTGGGTTAAGATCTGGTGATTGACTTGGCCATTGCAGAATGTTCCACTTTTTTGCACTCATGAACTCCTCGGTAGCTTTGGCTGTATGCTTGGGGTCATTGTCCATCTGTACTATGAAGCGCCGTCCGATCAACTTTGCGGCATTTGGCTGAATCTGGGCTGAAAGTATATCCCGGTACACTTCAGAATTCATCCGGCTACTCTTGTCTGCTGTTATGTCATCAATAAACACAAGTGACCCAGTGCCATTGAAAGCCATGCATGCCCATGCCATCACGTTGCCTCCACCATGTTTTACAGAGGATGTGGTGTGACTTGGATCATGTGCCATTCCCTTTCTTCTCCAAACTTTTTTCTTCCCATCATTCTGGTACAGGTTGATCTTTGTCTCATCTGTCCATAGAATACTTTTCCAGAACTGAGCTGGCTTCATGAGGTGTTTTTCAGCAAATTTAACTCTGGCCTGTCTATTTTTGGAATTGATGAATGGTTTGCATCTAGATGTGAACCCTTTGTATTTACTTTCATGGAGTCTTCTCTTTACAGTTGACTTAGAGACAGATACACCTACTTCACTGAGAGTGTTCTGGACTTCAGTTGATGTTGTGAACGGGTTCTTCTTCACCAAAGAAAGTATGCGGCGATCATCCACCACTGTTGTCATCCATGGACGCCCAGGCCTTTTTGAGTTCCCAAGCTCACCAGTCAATTCCTTTTTTCTCAGAATGTACCCGACTGTTGATTTTGCTACTCCAAGCATGTCTGCTATCTCTCTGATGGATTTTTTCTTTTTTTTCAGCCTCAGGATATTCTGCTTCACCTCAATTGAGAGTTCCTTAGACCGCATGTTGTCTGGTCACAGCAACAGCTTCCAAATGCAAAACCACACACCTGTAATCAACCCCAGACCTTTTAACTACTTCATTGATTACAGGTTAACGAGGGAGACGCCTTCAGAGTTAATTGCAGCCCTTAGAGTCCCTTGTCCAATTACTTTTGGTCCCTTGAAAAAGAGGAGGCTATGCATTACAGAGCTATGATTCCTAAACCCTTTCTCCGATTTGGATGTGAAAACTCTCATATTGCAGCTGGGAGTGTGCACTTTCAGCCCATATTATATATATAATTGTATTTCTGAACATGTTTTTGTAAACAGCTAAAATAACAAAACTTGTGTCACTGTCCAAATATTTCTGGACCTAACTGTAGCAGGATGGGGCTATATAGCAGGATGAGGGTATTTATCAGGATTGGGGTATATAACAGGATAGGGGCTATACCAGGATGGGGTTATTTATCAGGATGAGGGACAAATATACAAGGATGAGGATCATATACAAGGCAGGAAGATCATTACCAGGATGGGGTACCTTAGTAGAGAATTTGGGAACATTACCCCCATAACAGTGTCAGCAGCAGATCCTCGCCCCATAACAGTGTGTCATGACCACATTTTTTGCTTAAAATTTTATTTTCCTATTTTCCTCCTCTAAAACCAGGGTGCGTCTTATAGTCAGGTGTGTCTTATAGTCTGGAAAATACGGTACATAAAGTATGTACATCGCTAATTTGTTCCAAGGAAGGAGCATAGAAGACAGTAGATGGGGCTATGCTGCCTCTGCGCACCACCAGGATACATTGTACTTTGTATGTACGAAGATTTTATCCATAGAACGTGTGCTCTATAGTAGAACAATTCTACATATATAGAGTTCCAAAGGGAATATTTAAACAATTTGTATGCGTCCACAAATCAGATCTGCAATTCTGCGCTGCTTCTATAGCGTAAATGCTGCATTACAAAGTACTTGGTTTACTCAATGGATTGTCCGTGTAATGCACTGATGTGGCAGATCCTCCAGAGACTCTCTATATGTCAGCTCTCTGCAGTCTGAGACCCATCCAATAATCTGAATTTAATGGTTGTTATTGTTTTAACAAACTTTGTGATAATGATTGTTACAAGCAAATCTAAAGCTGAAAACAAACTGGAAGAGAAAAGAGTGCAAATACGGTCTTCTACGAGTAGGAAACAGGGGTAAAGCACTGATAAAGGCTCACCTTGTAGGAGTTATGAAAGTTACAACCACTTGTATTCGTATGAAAGCTGTTTCAGCCCCCCATGGATGCAAACTGTAGTGTAGGCGGTAATAGAAGGGGTTAACGTCCCACTGCATTTGGAGAAAAGACAATCCGAGGATTACTCAATGGTGATTTTATTATACAACGCGTTTCAGGGATTTCATCTCCTTCAGGAAAAAATCACTGTGGTGATGGAGTGTCCAAACTGCGTTGTATAATAAAGTCACTATCGAAGATTCCTTGGATTGTCTTTTCTCTGCGGCAGTGCGACGTTAACCCCTTCTATTACTGCCTACAGTTTTCATCTACATGGGGCTGCAACAGCCCTGTTTTTCATACAAATACAAGGGATTGTAACTTTCACAACCCCACAAGGTTCGCCTTCAGTGGTGTTTCACCCCTGTTTTCCTACCCGGATAAGACCCTATTTGCGCTCTTTCTTTTCCGGCTTCTTTTACCACCTACAGTAATCAATTCTAATACACTTTGTTGTATATCTTTTCAAAGAATATACGGTACTCCTTTCTACACTTATGAGCCACTTCTCCCTACTTTCTTCTGAACTCTTCATTTGAACTTTTCCTATGTACACAAATGGTAGAAATCTGTCCGTCAACTGGAGAAAGGAGAAGTTGGCTGAGGGCGGTGCCGGACTAGTCTTATCCACAACTATAGTCCCTTGCCCGATTTTTGAAATGCCGGAGTTTTCCTGAAAAAAATATAGCCAATTGCAATTGGTCAACGAGGCTGTGAGTCATGCTGCCCGTGGTAGTGGTAGTATGAATTGACTGACAGGTTCCCTTTAAGGGGGTTTCTTTCAGCATGAAAACCCCGTCTCCTTTTTAATGACCTTTCTTACCTGACTTCCACTAGTATGTCCAATTTTGTCTTTGCTTCATTGGTGCAAACCGATGGCTCCGTGCTGGCGGTGATAATGAAGAAGGAGTCGGATTTGATAAGAGGGGTATAGTATTTTAAATGTGTCTGCAAATAGAAGGACATGATAATTGTATGGATTTAGTATCCAAGAATGACAGGAATGCAAAAAATGGGACAAGTCAATCATTGTCTTGAAATATTCAGTTCAATGCAGTAATATTAATCATATATGGGGACCAGCTTCTTCATTACAAATCTGTATGTTTTACCTATAACCACTTCAGCATTTCTCAAAAGGCATAATGTATACAGGGCCAGAAACAAGGAGACTAGGAAGATATGATTGACAGTTTTTCCCCTATGTGGATATTGTAAAATTATGTAGTTGTATTCTGGAAATTGCATATGTACAGTATAGAGGGGGTAGGCAATTCTATATTACACTATGTTTAGGTACAGTGATAAGATAATATACGGTAATACTGCATCATTATTATTATTTCTGCACTAGGATTATTACTGGGCATTGCATTGTTTTTTTTTTGGAAATTGTATGGCAATATTATTTTAATAGCAACAATGTGGTAGAAAAAGGAAAAGGCCGCACATCTAAAATTCATAACTTGATCTAATGCCGCCAAGCAGAAAATTAAATACCTGAACATGAGGTTCTTGGTTTAACATTCTGATCAGTTATGAATTTTAGATGTGCGGCCATTTCTTTTTTCTACCACATTGTTATTATTTTAATAGTGTAAACCACTGCTTTAAGACTGCAATTGTAATACTGTAATTTGCACATATGTTTTTAATAATTAGGTCACTGGGCTGTATCATTACAACTAAGCATCCGTATTGTAAGCGTTCCTAGTGCTATTATTTACCCACGGTAATCTTATTAAAACTTTTTGATGCAGTGCAATTAACGATCTTCATGGGAGTATGTTACGTCCCTACCGGAGTCCGCTCCATCGACTTCTGCTCCGATCGCCAGGCGACGCCGTGTTCCTGCCGTGGATAGTGCTGGTGATAGGAGAGGAGTCGATACCAGCGGCGCTGGTGGGCGCAGGCTCCGATCATCCACTGGTCTGGGTTTCCTGGGGATCTGCAGTACCACTGGCTGACTGTAGGTGGCGGGTGTCTCCCAGCTGAAGTACCATCATTCAGCTACAGCCAATGGGAAGACACCCTTCTTAGTTCCCTTCCTGTCTGCTGACCTCTGCCAGAGATAGTTCTGATTTCCTGGCTCCTGGTCCATCCTATTCTGTTTAATGATTCCTGTGTGCTGACTTCTGTGTTTTCTGACTACCCTCCTGCTTACTGTTTTTGTACCTCACTGCCCGATCCGGATTTGACCTCTGCTACATTTTCTGATTACGTCATTGCCTGTCGATTCTGTCCCTGTTCCGCTATTCCTGGTTTGACCTTGCCTGACTACTACTCTCATCGGAGTGCAGCCTTCCACAGGTAGTGATCACCGAGGCCCTGTGTAATTCCAAATCCCTGTATAGGGGTTAAAGGGTTTCAGGATTCTGGGGGTCCTGCTTGGTGAGTGGCTACCCTCTAGCCTGTCCATTACAGCCCGTCTGAGTCTGTGTATCCAGGCAGGTGTTACAGAGTATTATAGAGGAACTACATAAAGGGAAGGTGGTGCGATTTTTATTTTTAAATTAATATTGATTGTATAGTCAATTATTTTTAATACAAAATAAAATTCACCGTTTTTCACTTTTTATTTTATTTTTTTATTTTATTTATTTTTGTTACTATTCTTATTATTATTAGTATTTTTTTTCTGC
The DNA here is from genome assembly GCF_048569485.1 of Anomaloglossus baeobatrachus. NCBI lineage: Eukaryota > Metazoa > Chordata > Amphibia > Anura > Aromobatidae > Anomaloglossus > Anomaloglossus baeobatrachus. The sequence continues at coordinate 56,684,859 of NC_134357.1, read as the reverse complement.
AGCTACTGGGGGCTGCAATTTGTATTTGCTGGTGTGTAACTACACTAAGGCCCTGTGTGCACACTGCGTTTTTACCCGTGTTTTTGTTGCGTTTTTGCTGCAGACATTTCTTGTGAAAATGGCTGTAACCTTTCTGCAGACATTCCCCAGCAAAACCTATGGAAAAAAAAAATAGCTGTGTGCACACTGCGTTTTTTTCTCAAGAACATTCTTTCTGCAGAATTTCTTGAGAAAAAGAATGAGCATGTGTAGCGCCCAGGACTAGCCAGGTCGTCACAGGTAAGACACCAACACACCCCACACCCCCAGACAGGCCCATTAGTCAGACACAAAATCCTTGTTGCCTCCCTCCAGGGGCTGATGTCCACACCAGGTGGGGTGGAGCCAGGCGGTTGGCCCCACCCACTGAGGAGTTCACAGTCCTGGAGGCAGGAAAAGCAGTTAGTTAAGCTCGGGGAGAGCTCGAGTACAGTTCAGGGATTGAAAGTGAAAGGAGCTACTGCTGGTGTCTGGGTTGGAGCCCAGGCACTGACAGCAAGGTTGGCAGACGGTGGTTGCCGTCTGCAGGAGAGGAAAATCGGCGCGGAACCGTAGGACCGGGGTCGGGCGGTGGTCCGCCGGTACCGAACCGGGGAGCGAAGTGAAGCCAGCACACACAGGCAGGGCCTGCGGACCCCGACCAGGCTTGGAGCCGCCGACAAAGGTCAAATCCGTTAGTGACCGGAACCTCAGGGGTTTCCTAACAACCAAAAACCAGTGAGAAGGCAACCGTCCGCACCAGAGGATATACAGCCACCGCCACAGGCTAGAGATCCAAGTGCCAGCGCCTGCGGGCAAAAGGGCTCCTCTGGCACCTATATGTGGCGCCCTAGGACCTGGTCGCCACAACGGCATTGCCCTCCTGAGGGTTAATGCTGAGCCTGGAGGTAATGGGGAAATCTACTGGCCAGTAAGTTAACATCCACCGCAGTTTCTCCCTCAGGCCAGTAGGGGGAGCTCTGAACCTGAAGTTTCAGGGAGCTTCCTTAAGCCTGACCTGGGGGAGGAGTGAGGTAGTCTGTAGGGAGCAGCAGAAGTGAACAGACACAGAGTGAGCTGTCCTGTGAATCTGGGGCCTAGAGCTGGAGCAGTTTGGCCCAGAGAAGCAGGAGTAGCTGAGAGGCAGCAGAGAGACTCGGACATCGGAGTCTGTGGTTGCCAGGGTATAAAATCCGTCCCTGGTAGCCGAATCCGAAGGGCAGGGGAGCTGCAAGCCCCTGGCCCAGACACATCCAAGGTACAGCTGCAGCATCAGGGCCCGGTGTGGACCCCAGCGGAGAAGCACCAGGGAGTGGGCCTGCGCAGCCACCTACAGAGGGAAGGGACGTGCTATTGGTCCCAGCAGCGAAGAGGGCCATTGCTGGATTCAGAGAAGCAGGGTCCTATCATCACCAAGAAAGGTACAGGAGTAGGCCTCATACTCAGCTGGCCAGAAAGATCACCCCAAGTACTTCCAGGCCGACCGGATCCCCATCACCACCTGTAACGGTCTCCCAGGACTGGACTGTTCCCAGAGTAAAAGAGGAAAAGGTAAAGAGACTGTTGTTTGTGCCTGGTTCTTTCCTCGCCTGTCGGCCCTGCACCGTGTTAGTCACACAGCACCATAGACTTTCACAAGCACCAACTGTGCCCCGGGCATTGCTCCACCTGTGGGGAGCAGTACCATCATAGCTGCCATAATATCATCCCGGAGGCCTCACACAGCAGCGGCGGCTTATTAGCCGCATACCACAGGTGGCGTCACGAACACAACCATTAACAAGCAAGCCACATATTCTACTGACACCCACCAGGGCCACGGAGCCGGGCCCAGCCACCACTGACTACCACCGGATTAGTCCAGCCCGGCACCGGGTGTCCCATAGCCCTGGGGTGGGCGAGTCAACGTTTGGCGTCACGAACAGGATTTCGTGCCCGGTCCCACCGGGTACTGTGCGCCTGCCGGAATTGTGCTTAAAAGATTGTGTACTGGCTGCAGACCACCGCCGCCATTAGCCTCGCCGAGCGCAGGAAGAAGGGGGGCGTGCCTGACAAAGAGCGCGAAGGGAGCGCGCCATCAGAGCAGAGCGCTGTTAACCCCGCGCGACCCGGAAGAAAATTTGAAAAGTGAACGGAGCCTGGTAAGGTTCACTAAGGGGGAGGAAGATGTCCGACTCAGAGGGAGGGCAGGTGGCTGCCATAGCCCGAGACGCCGCAGCACCAGCAGAAGCAATCCCAGTCGCCGTCGCCCCGGCCCCCACTGTAGCGCCGGTAATGCCGATCACCATGCCATACATACCGGGAGCAGAATGGCTGCCGCAATACTTCGGGGAGTCCCATACCTTGAGTGACTTCAGAGAAAGCCTGCACAGCTTATTCCAGGTGTATCCGCTGACTGAGAGCCAGAAGGTGGGCATATTAATGGGACAGCTAGCCGGCGCAGCCCAGCGTGAAGCGAAGTCATGGCCTGATACAGATAAAGGGACAGCAGCCCAGATACTGGCCAAGCTAAAGAGTACGTTTGACACTCGCACCGCAGCAGAGATAAAGATGAGATTCTTTGGGTGCAAGCAGCGGGCCACAGACAGCATAAGGGACTATGCCCTAAACCTGCAAGAGGCCCTGAAAGCAGTTAAACAGGTGGACCCAGAGAGTGTACGTGAAGAAGACAAACTCCTAACTGAGCAGTTCATAGAGGGGCTCCTGTCAGATGCCCACAGGACCCAGCTGCGTATCCTGGTCCTGCAGAACCCTGCTCTGGACTTTGCCAAGTTTAAGGACCAGGCCATCAGGGTACTGAGAGAATCTACGCCGAATGACCCAGTACCCCTCCGGCCTCCTGCTATCACGTACCCCGGGGTGGTGCCTGCAACACGAGCCACTGCAGGGGCTGAGGCGCAGTCCCTGGATAAGGATCCCACTGCGGAGCTCAGACAACAGGTCCAGGAGCTGACCAAGACTGTGGCTGCCCTTGCCAAGACCGTGCAGTCTCTACAAATGACCCCCTCGCCTGCGAAAATCGAGTTGGCCTCCAGCCCAGAGGACGTCCCATGGATGCGACAGAGAAGGATTCGGCCGACCCGAGGCAGAGACACAGACCGGTACGATTCAACAGGACAACCGATCTGCCGCAACTGCAACCAGGCGGGCCACATTGCACGACGCTGTCCTTTAAATGGGCCGAGCCTGGGGCCAGGAGCCGACCCCCAGGTGTAAGGAAGCCCGGCTCAACCCCCAGCCGCAGCAAGTATGTGGGAGGACGACCGGTCCTTCCTATTGTGCTGGATGGAATCCCTTTGAATGCCCTCCTGGATACGGGGTCCCAGGTAACAACCATCCCCCACAAACTGTACAAAAGATATTGGGCCGATTCAGACATTGACCATGGCCCAGATGATGATTTAACAATTGTGGCCAGTAATGGTCAGCCCTTACCTCAGATTGGGTACAAAGAAGTAACCATTAAAGTGGGGCGGGTGGAATTGCCATGTCAGGGGATGATAATTGTAGATATTGATCGCAAAGAATCTGACCCACTGCTAACTCTTGGTACAAATGTGATAGAAAATTGTATTGCCGAAGTGATAATTTTGTTACAGCAGGCGTCTGAAACTGCCAGCTCCGGGCAGCAGCGTGTCCTACAGAGGGAGATCAGAGCCCTGATGAGGAGGCAGCAGGTAGAGCTGGCCGGAGGAGAAATTGGCAGTGTGAGGGTAAGTGACCCCCTCCCCATTGTAATACCCCCAAGAAGTGAAATGTTGATATGGTGTCGGGCAGCAATAGGCCTCAAGGGTCAGGATTACCATGCCTTGGTAGAACCAATGTATTCAGACAGTAGGCCTGGAGTCCTGATAGCCAGAGGGGTAGCGGACGTCCGCAAGGGGAGAGTGCCCGTCCGTGTCCTGAATTGTGGGGAGGAGGAGGCCAAATTGCCCCGGTATGCCACTGTGGCAAAATTGTACACTGTCAGCAACAATACCATTAAAGCAGTGGAACCCTTGATCCCGTCCGACCAGGCGGAAGACAATGGCTCCAAGGGGCAGCCGGAAGACTGGTGCCAAAAATTACATGTGGGCACCGACTCCACCCCCTCACACCAAAAGCATGGGGTTTACCGGGTGGTACAGGAGTATGAGCGGGTCTTCAGCAAACACCCCCTAGATTTTGGGCAGGTGAAAGGGGTTCAACATCAAATCCCCACGGGTGATCATCATCCCATTAAAGAAAGATACCGCCCTGTACCCCCCGCACAGTATCAGTGTGCCAAGGAAATGTTACGGGAAATGAAGGAGGCTGGGGTTATCAGAGATAGTTGTAGCCCCTGGGCAGCTCCACTAGTGCTCGTAAAGAAAAAAGATGGTACAATGAGAATGTGTGTAGATTACAGGCAAATTAACCGCATTACACATAAAGATGCCTATCCACTACCCAGAATAGAGGAGTCACTAACAGCCTTAAAGTCAGCTAACTATTTCTCCACCTTGGATCTCACCAGTGGGTATTGGCAGGTTCCCGTGGCAGAGGCGGACAAGGAGAAGACTGCCTTCACGACACCAATGGGTCTCTGTGAGTTCAATTGTATGCCATTCGGGCTCTGCAACGCCCCAGGGACATTCCAACGGTTGATGGAGTGCTGCTTGGGCCACCACAACTTCGAAACCGTGCTGCTGTACCTGGATGACGTAATAGTCTACTCCAAGACTTATGAGGACCACCTGAAGCACTTAGCAGAAGTGTTTGAGTCCTTGTCGAAATATGGCCTGAAGATCAAGCCGTCCAAATGTCACCTCTTGAAGCCAAAGGTACAGTACCTGGGTCATGTGGTCAGCGCAGAAGGCGTGGCACCTGATCCGGAGAAAGTCACGGTAATTAAGGACTGGCCAAGACCCACCACAGTGAAGGAGGTGCGGCAGTTCCTTGGACTGGTGGGCTACTACCGAAGGTTCATTGATGGGTTCACCAAGATAGCAGCGCCCCTTCAAGATCTCCTGGTGGGCCAGCCGAAGCAGGCTAAGAAGCAGAGCCCTCCATTTGAATGGGGCAGCCAACTGGAAACATCCTTTGTCCGGCTGAAAGGGGCTCTCACGGGAGAAGAAATTCTGGCCTACCCTGACTACAGCCAACCGTTTATACTGTACACAGACGCCAGCAACGTGGGACTGGGAGCAGTTCTGTCCCAGGTACAGGGAGGCAGAGAGAGGGTAATAGCGTACGCCAGTAGGAAGCTTCGGCCCACGGAAAGGAATCCAGAAAACTACAGTTCCTTCAAGCTGGAGTTCCTCGCTATTGTGTGGGCAGTGACTGAACGCTTCAAGCACTATCTGGCATCGGCCAAGTTTACCATCTTCACGGACAACAATCCGTTGACACACCTGGCAACAGCCAAGTTAGGTGCGATGGAACAGCGATGGATGGCCCGGCTGTCTAACTTTGACTTTACCATCAAGTATCGGGCTGGCAAGAAGAATAACAATGCTGATGCGCTGTCCAGAATGCCTCACTTACCCGAGTCTGGAGAAGACCTGGATGAACTCGAAGAGATAGAGTTACCGGCTTTCCATCACCAGGGTGTTTCACAGTGTGAGCATGCTGTGGGAGTGAAGCGCTTAACCCAGCACGAGGTCTCGGTCAATCCATTACTCCACCATAATTGGGAAGAAACACAGAATGGTGACCCGGCCGTGCGATTGGTCAAAGAGAAGCTAGCGCAAGCTGAGACCCATCTTGGCCCAGACGCTCCAGAGGAAGCCCAGCAGCTGTGGAAGGAGAGGGGACGACTGTTCACCTACCAGGGCAAGCTCTGCAAGAGATATGTCAACTATCGAACAAATGAACTTGTCTGGCAGATAGTGGTTCCGCAGAGGGATGCTCCAATGGTCCTAGCAGCGTATCATGATAACGCCGGGCACTTCGGGTGGAAGAAGTTGGAGGCCTTACTCCGTGATCGGTTCTACTGGGTGCACATGAGAAAGATGATCGAGAAATGGTGCCGAGACTGTGGCCCGTGTAACTTGAGGCGGAAGGATGATGCCAGCCAAAGGTCTCCCCTACAGCCAATTGTCACGAAGCAGCCCCTGGAGTTGGTGGCCCTGGACCACGTGAAGTTAACACCAAGCCGGTCAGGCTATGTGTACACCCTCACCATTGTGGACCATTACTCTCGTTTCCTGGTAGTAGTGCCTGTGAAGGACCAGACAGCCAGGACGGCAGCTAGAGCGTTCCAGGCATCCTTTTGTCGACCGCACGGCTATCCGGAAAGGGTACTGACGGATCAGGGTCCTGCATTCGAGGCTGAAGTGTTCCAAGAGTTCTGTAACATGTACGGTTGTAAGAAAATTCGAACCACACCGTACCACCCCCAGACCAATGGACTGTGCGAGAAAATGAACCATGTGGTTATTGATATGCTGAAGACCCTACCGCTGGAAGAGAGGAACCAATGGCCAGAAAAGTTGCCAGATCTGGTAGACTTGTACAACCACATCCCAGTGAATTCGACCAACTGCAGCCCCGCTTACCTGATGCGAGCCAGACCAGGCAAGTTGCCTGTAGACTTTGAGATGGGGACTGTGTCGCCTGAGGCGGTTCAAGAAATAGAGGATTGGGATGCAGAACGGCAGCAGCGGTACCGTAAGGTCCAGGAGTGCGTGGAAAGGAGCCTGTCTCAAGCAAGAACGAGACAAGAACAGCATTACAATCAAACAGCCCCAGCAACTCCCTTAGCACCTGGAGAACAAGTCCTCAAGAAGAAGCGGAAGACGCATAAGTTGGATGATCAGTGGGAAAACGAGCCCTACACCATTATCCCCTCCAACTTTGACAATAGTAAGGTATGCCTCATAAGCAAAGATGAAGGCAAGACCTGTCAAGCAATTTCCCGAGACCGCCTGAAAGCGTGCCCTGAACGGTGCCGAATCCAAAGAGAAATGGAAGGAGTACAAGGAAGTCCCCAAAGTCAAGAGAAAGAAGGGGAGATGATTCAAACCATCCTTGGGAAGTTCCCCAAAACTTGGACCCGAATCAACAATGCCATAGTGGTACCAGTTTTGGCGTTTCCGCAGTTGGTCGAGCCAGAAACAGAAAAGGTTCCGGATCCACCTAAAGAATCGTCCGCTCCAGCACGAGATGACACGCCAGCAGTGGAACAGGAGGATCAACCCCCTGTCAGTGGTGAACCTGTCATACCCTTGGCGACTCCTGGACCACAAAGGCAACCATCACGCTTACCTATTGGGGTTAGGCCCACCTGTAGTGCTGAGATAGAAGACGTACCACGTAGTCAGGGGCAAACACCAGAGCTACGTAGGTCCCAGCGCAGCACTCGGGGACAACCCCCTCTAAGGTATAGGGAGTCTACTGTATAAAGTAAAGAGTACTTATTAGAGTGTAAATAGTTATGCAAAATGTCTGTCATGTTGTGCACAAAATGTTTTCTTTTTCTTTGATTGCGAAAATGGACAATTGGGCCACTGGACTATGGGTGGCCAACACCTAAATTGTTCATAGTTAGCACCAGTGTGCTCAAACACCCCTGAAGAAAAACCCGTCCGGCGTGCATAGAGTGGGGTCATCAATGCTCTGACGCACGCCCAGAGCCTACGTTGGGGGTTTGATCGCGGCGGGTCCCCCATGGAGCAGTGTAATGGACACCCGGCAGGGAGCCACACTGGACTCTTATAGAAATGTTTAAGATTGTAACGTTAAAGAGAATGTGCCTCCCATATTGGGATGAAATGTATGACATGTTATGTTTTGTTTCTACAGTCCGGGAGTACTGAATTTAACTAAGGGGGAGTGTGGCGCCCTAGGACCTGGTCGCCACAACGGCATTGCCCTCCTGAGGGTTAATGCTGAGCCTGGAGGTAATGGGGAAATCTACTGGCCAGTAAGTTAACATCCACCGCAGTTTCTCCCTCAGGCCAGTAGGGGGAGCTCTGAACCTGAAGTTTCAGGGAGCTTCCTTAAGCCTGACCTGGGGGAGGAGTGAGGTAGTCTGTAGGGAGCAGCAGAAGTGAACAGACACAGAGTGAGCTGTCCTGTGAATCTGGGGCCTAGAGCTGGAGCAGTTTGGCCCAGAGAAGCAGGAGTAGCTGAGAGGCAGCAGAGAGACTCGGACATCGGAGTCTGTGGTTGCCAGGGTATAAAATCCGTCCCTGGTAGCCGAATCCGAAGGGCAGGGGAGCTGCAAGCCCCTGGCCCAGACACATCCAAGGTACAGCTGCAGCATCAGGGCCCGGTGTGGACCCCAGCGGAGAAGCACCAGGGAGTGGGCCTGCGCAGCCACCTACAGAGGGAAGGGACGTGCTATTGGTCCCAGCAGCGAAGAGGGCCATTGCTGGATTCAGAGAAGCAGGGTCCTATCATCACCAAGAAAGGTACAGGAGTAGGCCTCATACTCAGCTGGCCAGAAAGATCACCCCAAGTACTTCCAGGCCGACCGGATCCCCATCACCACCTGTAACGGTCTCCCAGGACTGGACTGTTCCCAGAGTAAAAGAGGAAAAGGTAAAGAGACTGTTGTTTGTGCCTGGTTCTTTCCTCGCCTGTCGGCCCTGCACCGTGTTAGTCACACAGCACCATAGACTTTCACAAGCACCAACTGTGCCCCGGGCATTGCTCCACCTGTGGGGAGCAGTACCATCATAGCTGCCATAATATCATCCCGGAGGCCTCACACAGCAGCGGCGGCTTATTAGCCGCATACCACAGGTGGCGTCACGAACACAACCATTAACAAGCAAGCCACATATTCTACTGACACCCACCAGGGCCACGGAGCCGGGCCCAGCCACCACTGACTACCACCGGATTAGTCCAGCCCGGCACCGGGTGTCCCATAGCCCTGGGGTGGGCGAGTCATATACGCCGGGGAGCGGGCTACCGTTGGGAAGCCATCGGAGCCAAAACACTACACAGGTGCAGGGAAAGACAGCCGCCATCACCTGTCCGGGGAGAGACACAGCAGCCGGCTGCGGGACCCGTCCATCCAGCCGTTTGGTTTACCGGAGACTTTGTGCATCTGTTGCTGAGTGAGTACACCAGTGCCATCCGGCACTGCGCCACGCTGTCCCTGCGACCCTGCACCTCACCAACCCTGCCTCCCCGTCACACCACCGGGCCCCGGGACCACCAACCCCTACCCACGGAGGGGGAAAACAACATCCCAGCTGCTCCCTGCCATCGCTCCCGGGATCCCCGTTACCAGCAGCGGTGGTGCCCATCTTCACCACAACCCGTGGGTGGCGTCACGGACTAAATCCCCAAACAAACTACCCCTTTTCACTCACGGGCGAGGAGCGCCGCTCGAGTCCCCGGATCCGGCTCACCGCTCGAGCTACCGAGCAGCAGCAGCAGCGCCGGACCCGAGCATTGGCGAGCGCAGCGCCCCGCCGCCGGCGACACATGTCACTTCTTTTCTACAGGTACCTGCGATTTTTGCCATAGAAAATGGTAAAAAAAAACGCAGGGACCGCCCTGCGAAAAAAAACGCATCAAAAACTCGGTAAAAACGCATGCATTATTGGTGCATTTTTTTAATGCAAGTGCGCTAATCTGTCAGACTCTCAAGAAATTTCTTGAGAAAAATCCTTTTTTCTAGTGCGCACAGGGCCTTAGGCTTCATTCCCACGATCAGTGTTACTAGCGTTCTGGACTCATTTTTGTTGCATTTAAAACACTGCATTGTACATTGTACAGTACAAGTACATGGAGGATCGGATTAAAAGAAATCTAATGCCCACTGTGCTTCTCTTTTATGCTGTGTAAACTGACCTGCAGTGCTTATGTAGGAGGTGGCTAGATTACCCCACTCCTACGATAATTAAATAAATATATCCAATGTATTTTATAGTATGTGCATCATAATAGTTGTGTTTTATAAAATGTCTAAGTGTTGCTGAGCGGCTAGAGAGTCTAGCGGCTGAGAGTTTGAAGTGTTTTTATTGAAGAATGCATTTTATTGTAATGTGTATTTTATAGTAATGTAAAGTATAACCCATTATGTGTGATTAACGTATTAACTGTGTAATGTAGAGTATAGGATTGTTAGCTAGATAGGAATTAGAGCAACGGGGATTTTGGAGGTATCCGCCAAGTGTCCGGAGCCTAAGGGGTACTTTACACGTTGCGACATCGCACCTGCGATATCGTCGGGGTCAAATCGACAGTGACGCACATCCGGCGCCGGTAACAACGTCACAACGTGTGAAGCCTAGATGCGCCGATAAACGATCGCAAAAGCGTTGTAAATCGGCGATCTGTGTAGCGTCGGTCATTTCCATAATATCGGATTGACCGCTGTTACGATGTTGTTCCTCCTTCCTGCGGCAGCACACATCGCTGTGTGTGAAGCCGCAGGAGCGAGGAACATCTCCTTATCTGCCTCCACCGGCTATGTGGAAGGAAGGAGGGGGGCGGGATGTTTACGTCCGTTCATCTCCGCCCCTCCACTTCTATTGGCCGCCTGCCGTGTGACGTCACTGTGACGCCCCACGACCCGCCCCCTTAGGAAGGAGGTCGCCGGCCAGAGTGACGTCGCGGTGCAGGTAAGTGTGTGTGAAGCTGCCGTAGCGATAATGTTCACTACGGCAGCTATCACAAGATATCGCATGTGCGACGGGGACGAGTACTATCGCACTCGGCATCGCTAGCATCGGCTAGCGATGTCGCAGTGTGCAAAGTACCCCTAAGGCTCACCTCGGGATGGGCTTTAAGAGTACAGGGATTAGACAAACATGCCCAAGAGAGACAGTTCCTTGGGACTAGAGAAGTCGAGGGGCTGAAGCTGTCCGAGGTGGTGAGTGGACATGGGTAGCCACGGAGAGAAGAGCATGCGGAAGCAGAGCCGTAGGCTTGGCATCTGGAAAGCTAATTCCAAGGCAGCGGGCTAGTTAGAAGAAGTGCCCCACAGAATAGCGGCAAAAAAATGGGATAGAAATAGCCATGTCTGTTGAAAAGGTTGAAGAGCAAATAAACCATTCCATGTTGTTTTGCAAAGAGACTCTGTGCGATGTGTTGCCCTGCCACATCTATGATGGTGACCAGCTGTGGGGATATGGACACTTCCCTGAAGACAGAAATAAGTGTCACACCCCCTTCTGGGGTAGATCACAAACACAGGTTCAGTCTGGTGAAATACAGCGGGAGATCTGTAATCCCGGCATTTGCTCGCCTCTACAAGTGGTGCTGTGAGCAGGGTCATTCCTCAAACAATCTGTCAAGACAGGCTGCGAGGAAGACGCCTGAGAAGAACAAATTACGGAACGTGGAAACAAAAGTGATAATGTGGCGCCCTGGACAAGCCAGGGGCCACAGAGAACAACAGAACACACCCCACAGTCCCGGTCAGGCACACCGAAGTCAGACAGTAAAGGGGGCTTTACACGCTGCGACATCGCTAATGCGGAGTCGTTGGGGTCACGGATTTTGTGACGCACATCCGGCCGCATTAGCGATGCCGTTGCGTGTGACACCGATAAGCAATTTTGCATCGTTGAAAAACATGCAAAATCGCTAATCGGCGACATGGGGGTCCATTTTTAAAAATCGTTACTGCAGCAGTAACAAAGTTGTTCCTCGTTCCTGCGGCAGCACACATCGCTGCGTGTAACGCCGCAGGAACGAGGAAGCTCCCCTTACCTGCCTCCCGGCCGCTATGAGGAAGGAAGGAGGTGGGCGGGATGTTACGTCCCGCTCATCTCCGCCCCTCCGCTGCTATTGGGCGGCGGTTCAGTGACGCTTCAGTGACGTCGCTGTGACGCCGCACGGACCGCCCCCTTAGAAAGGAGGCGGTTCGCCCGTCACAGCGACGTCGCCGGACAGGTAAGTATGTGTGACGGCTGTTGTGCGGCACGGGCAGCGATTTGCCCGTGTCGCGCAACAGATGGGGGCGGGTACCCACACTAGCGATATCGGGACCAATATCGCAGTGTGTAAAGTAGCCCTAACCCTTGTTGCCTTCCTCCAGGGGCTGATGTTCACACCACGGGGTGGGGCCAGGCGGTTGATCCCCGCCCGCCGAGGAGTTCCCAGTCCTGGAGGCGGGAAAAACAGGCAGTTAGGTTGTAGAGGTGAAAGTGGAAGGAAGCGAAGTAGTAGTCGAGCAGTCTGAAGTTGGTCCGGGTGTGTGGCCCGGACGGAGCAGCAAGGTTGGCAGACGGTGGTGACCGTCTGCAGGAGTGGCCTATCGGAGTTTACCGAAAGGACCATGGACGGGCGGTGGCCCGGCGGTACCGGACCGGTACACGAAGAGAAGTCAGCACCATCTGGCAGGGGATTGTAGACCCCGGCAAGGCTAGGAGTCGCCGTGAATTTTCCAAATCCGTTAGCGAAGGGAACCTCCTGGGTTTCCCAGCAACTAAGTCCCGACAGAAGGCAACAGTCCAACCGTGAGAGGGAAGCACCGCCACCGCCCAGGCAACCGTTTCCCAGGGCCAGCGCCTGCGGGCAAAAGGGGCTCCTCCGGCTCATATCCAAGTCGGGGAGCGGGTTACCGGTGGGAACCCATCGGAACCAAACATTACATAGGTGCAGGGAAAGGCAGTCACCATCAACCTGCCGGGAGAAACAACACCGCAGCCGTCTGTGGGACCCGTCCATCCAGCCGTGTGTTTTACCGAGAACTGTGTCCTCATCATTGGCTGAGTGAGTACCACCGTGCCGTGTGGCACAGCGCTGCCCCCGCGACCCTGCACCTCACCAGGCCCCGCAACCCGCCTGTCATCCCTACCTACCCCATAACCGGGCCCTGGGACAACCAACCCCCTACCCACGGAGGGGAGAACTAACAACTAAGCTGCTCCTTGTCACCGCTCCCGGGATCCCCGTCCAGAGCAGCGGTGGTGTCACCAATATCACCACAACCGTGGGTGGCGTCACGAACAATAACCCAAATCCCCACAACCATCCCCTTTTCACTCACGGGCGAGGAACGCCGCTCGAGTCCCCGGGATCCGGCCCACCGCTCGAGCCACCACCGAGCAGTAGTAGTAGCAGCAGCAGCCGGACCCGAGCAGTGGGAGAGCACAGCGTCCCCTCCTCCGCCCGCGACAATAAGACATGGCTGGGAGCCAAGTGTGGGCAATGCCCATCCTGGGCGGAACCAAAGAAAAAGAGAGCAGAATGCTATCCAGTGTACTCCGAAGCTGGGGCTTAAGAAACGCCACATGTGCAGTGGATCCCGCCCCTGGCAGGTTCACCAGGGGGTGAGGAAAAGAGCGTGAAGTGCTGCCCTGAGTATTCAGAAGCTAGGGATTTTTCTTACTCCCCTCCCTATTTTTGTTGCACTCCCAACTGCTGGAATGCCGAATTGCTAGGTGGGTGCCGAACCCATATTCCCCTGCCCTGTGGACACTGCCCCTTGCCAATGGATTTTGCCCTTGGCCCAAGGACATTTCCTCATTGTTCCAAAGACTTTGCTCTAATTTCTCAAAGAACTTTTTCCCATGGAACTTTTTCTACCTTGGTGCTTTGGGACAGTGTTGTTTACCCTGTACTAGCATCCGCAGACAGGGGAGGAGGTGGAAGGAACTTGTGGACCCCGACGCATTGGTCCGGACATGCTTCCCTGCTGGAAATTGGCAAGCGTGCGGAACATACTGCTGTTGGCAGATAAGAGACTGTTGCCTGCGGGCAGCCTGCTTGTGGGTCCCCGTTCAGTACCCGGATAGAGGAAAATGGACTCTGGCCTAAAGCGGGCTTTACACGCTACGACATCGCTAATGCGGAGTCGTTGGGGTCACGGAATTCGTGACGCACATCCGGCCGCATTAGCGATGCCGTTGCGTGTGACATCGATTAGCGATTTTGCATCGTTGCAAAACAGTGCAAAATCGCTAATCGGCGACACGGGGGTCCATTCCCAATTATCGTTACTTCAGCAGTAACGAGGTTGTTCGTCGTTCCTGCGGCATCACACATCGCTGCGTGTGACGCCGCAGGAGCGAGGAAGCTCTCCCTACCTGCCTCCGGCCGCTATGCGGAAGGAAGGAGGTGGGCGGGATGTTACGTCCCGCTCATCTCCGCCCCTCCGCTGCGATTGGGCGGCGGTTCAGTGACGTTTCAGTGACGTCGCTGTGACGCCGCACGGACCGCCCCCTTAGAAAGGAGGCGGTTCGCCGGTCACAGCGACGTCGCCGGACAGGTAAGTATGTGTGACGGCTCTGGGCGATGTTGTGCGGCACGGGCAGCGATATGCCCGTGTCGCGCAACAGATGGGGGCGGGTACCCACACTAGCGATATCGGGACCGATATCGCAGTGTGTAAAGTAGCCTTAAGGCCATTCAGACTTTAGAGTAAATAAGTGCAGTCGCCTAGTAAAAGCTTCTGTTTTTTAACATTGGAGTCTATGGTAAACGGATCCATTATCTAATTGCTATATAGCCATCCATTTTTCTATAATTTGTAAAGGATCAGTTTTTTCTTAGTGGATCAGTTTGAAATCGAAGATAAATAGCAATCCATTAACGGATTAGTTTTCCATAGAATTCAATGTTAAAAAGATGCATCCTGCAATAATAAATTTATTCAAAAGGGACAAGAAAGTTGTATTGGTAGAACTTTTTTGCCAATGGATCACTGCAGGATCAATTCTAATGGATGATTACTGGACATGTGAACTCAGCCTTAAGGGGGCTTTACACGCTACGATATCGCTAATGCGAAGTCGTTGGGGTCACGGAATTTATGACGCACATCCGGCCGCATTAGCGATGTGGCGTGTGACACCGATGAGCGATTTTACATCATAGCAAAAACGTGCAAAATCACTCATCGGTGACATGGGGGTCCCTTCTCAAATATCGTTACTGCAGCAGTAACGAAGTTGTTCCTCGTTCCTGCGGCAGCACACATTGCTCCGTGTGACACCGCAGGAACGAGGAACCTCACCTTACCTGCCTCCCGGCCGCTATGCGTAAGGAAGGAGGTGGGCGGGATGTTACGTCCCGCTCATCTCCGCCCCTCCGCTTCTATTGGGCGGCGGTTCAGTGACGCAGCTGTGACGTTGCTGTGACGCTGAACGAACCGCCCCCCCCCTTAGAAAGGAGGCGGTTCGCCGGTCACAGCGACGTCGCCGGGCAGGTAAGTACGTGTGACGGGTCTGGGCGATGTTGTGCGTTACGGGCAGCGATTTGCCCGTGTCACACAACACATGGGGGCGGGTACCCACGCTAGCGATATCGGTACCGATATCGCAGCGTGTAAAGCGGCCTTTAGTCACATATTGTACCCCTGCATTACTAAGGGTGAAATCCTCTAAGTTGCATACATCTCCAGTGGGAACATACCCTAATCCAATGCCCTTCCTTTACCTGTATATATGCGCAGCCTGTCCCGGTAGCTGTCAGTGTATACTCTCCTGGTATATCCGGTAATGTCTCACTTTGGAGAAGCAGGCTGTTCTTCGAGTCCACATGAAACTGTCTATGAAAACCAGACAGCGACTTGACAGTCACCGTTACATCCGGATCATCTTTGTAAGTTATCTTTGCGTATTTTGTCAATGCTTGAACCGCCACTGCCGTATCCTGTAAGACAGGAGACCTGTATAATTCAACCTAAATCTATAAAAAGAGACAGTGAATATGATAAGATATTGTATTGTGAGGGTGGCATATTATTGTAAAAGTTCAACCTGAGTAGATCGGAAGCCGCCGTATGGACTCTGCCCTTTGAAAATCCAGTTGACTATAGAATAAGCCTCCTCGACATCTCTATCTGACGCTTCATGTGAGAGTAATGCAAGGAGAACATAGGAGGAGATCTCAATATCTCCATTATCATTTCCATCTGCTGCCCAATACTTGCTTTCACCTGCCAAAAACAATAATACTGTGAGATAAGAAACCAAAGAACACCAAAATATCATTGTCTACAGTATCTATCTATCTACGGTATCTATGTATCTGCGGTATCTATCTTTCTATGGTATCTATCTATCTATCTATGTATATATCTATTGACTCGCCCACCCCAGGGCTCTGGGACACTAGTCCGGGGGTAGTCAGCGGTGGCAGGGCCCGACTCCGTGACCCTGGCGGGGTCAACTAATATGGCGGCTGTGGCAGTGATGTTCTCAATAAAGTTTAAATAGAGATTTGTGACGCCACCTGTGGATTGCGGCTATGGAACCGCCGCTGCTGGATGGGGCCTCCGGGGCTGATGGATTAGCAGCTGGGATGGTTCTGCTCCCCACAGGTGGAGCGGTACCCCGGGGCAACCGTTGGTGCTTATAAAAGTCTATGCAATGGTGGGGGCGGTGCAGGGCCAATCAGGTAGTGTAAAGAACCGACACAAACAACAGTCTCTTTACCTTCTTTTCTTTTACTTGGCAACAGTTTAGTCCTGGGAGACCGTCACAGGTGGTAAGGGTGATCCGGTCGGCCTGGAAGTACCTGGGGTGATCTCCTTGGCCAGCCGAGTATTGAGGCCTTCTCCCTGTTCTTCCATTGCTTCTACAGGACCCTGCAAGCTTGGTTTAGCAGTGGCCCTCTTGCTGCTGGGACTTGTGGTACGTCCCTTCCCCATATGGTAGGCTGCGCAGGCCCTCTCTGGTGCTTCACTGCTGGAGTCCACACCGGGCCCCTGTAATGCAGCTGGACCTTCGGGTTCTTTTTTGGGGGCCAGGAGACCTGCAGCCCTCCTGTCCTTCGGATTCGGCTACCGGGAGGGGGGGGGGTTACACCCTGGCAACCTCAGACTCCGACGTCTGATGTTTTTTTGCATGCTCTTCTGAGGCGAACAGGTTCTGACCCGTCCTCCTCTAGAGTCTTCTCTACGTGCCTCGCTACGGCTCCTGCTTTCCTGGGTCGAGCTAACCTAGCTCCAGGCCCCAGCTCACAAGACCGTACTACTCAGCTCCTCTCTCCTTGAACTTCCCTCACAGACTACCTAACTCCTCCCTCAGGTCAGAGCTTAAGGAAGTGCTCCCTGGAACTCCAGGATTAGAGTTCCCTCTGCTGGCCTGATGGAGAAACGGTGTTGAATGTTGGTACTTACTGGCCATTAGACTTCCCCAATCACGCCCAGGCTCAGCATTAACCCTTTGGAGGGGCAACACTGTTGTGGCAACCAGATGTTGGGGCGCCACACTATCTACGGTATCTATCTATCTATGTATCTACGGTATCTATCTATCTACGGTATCTATATCTATCTATCTACGGTATCTATCATCTATGTATCTACGGTATCTATCTATCTACGGTATCTATCTATGGTATCTATATCCATCTATCTTCGGTATCTATCTATCTATGGCAGGGGTGGGCAATTAATTTTCCCATGGGGCCGCATGAGAAGTTTGGATGGTTTTAGAGGGCCGGACTAATATAACTAACTCAGTTCTACATATACATATATATATATATATATATATATATATATATAAATATATATATATATATATTATATATATATACACACACACACACACGCACACACAAACACACATATATACTGTGTGTGTATATAATATATATACACATACACACAATGTATACATACATACATACACACACAATCCCCATATACTACATCACTACACCCAGCACATACACCTGTAATATACATCCCTATACACTACACCTGTAACAAACGACACCTCTATATACTATACCACTATATACTACATCACTACACCCCTATATACACCTGTAATATACTACATCACTATATACTACACCTGTAATAACCTACATCACTACACCCCTAGATACTACACTTGTATTATACTACACCTGTGATAAACTACACCACTACACCCCTATATACACCTGTATTATATTACACTCCTATATACACACCTGTATTATACTACACCACTACACCCCTATATACACCTGTATTATACTACACCCCTATATACACCTTTATTACACTACACCCCTATATACACCTGTATTATACAGGTGTATATAGGGGTGTAGTATAATACAGGTGTATATAGGGGTGTAGTATAATACAGGTGTATATAGGGGTGTAGTATAATACAGGTGTATATAGGGGTGTAGTATTATACAGGTGTATATAGAGGTGTAGTATAATACAGGTGTATATAGGGGAGTAGTATAATACAGGTGTATATAGGGGTGTAGTATAATACAGGTGTATATAGGGGTGTAGTATAATACAGGTGTATATAGGGGTGTAGTATAATACAGGTGTATATAGGGGTGTAGTATAATACAGGTGTATATAGGGGTATAGTATAATACAAGTGTATATAGGGGTGTAGTATAATACAGGTGTATATAGGGGTGTAGTGGTGTAGTATAATACAGGTGTATATAGTGGTGTAGTATAATACAGGTGTATATAGGGGTGTAGTGGTGCAGTATAATACAGGTGTATATAGGGGTGTAGTATTATACTACACCCCTATATACACCTGTATTATACTACACCACTACACCCTTATAAAACTAAAAGTTAACCCCCTCCCCCGCCCGCCCCCCATTGTCCCCGCAGGTTACTAGTAACCACTCACCTCTCTTCTTATTGTCCCCTCCTCAGGCTCCTCCACACGTGCCCCCGCTGAGCGGCTTCTCCTTCACATGGCCAGGCTGCGCCGATGCTGTTTTCTTAGGAGTCTCCGCCGCTGCTTCTCTCCATACGGCCCCCTCCGCTCCTTCTCCTGCCAGGCGGGAACTTTTCAAATGACACACGCGCGCCGTACTGACTATATCAGGGCGCGCGTGTGTCACAGAGAAAGGTGCCGGACAGGGAACAGAGGAGAGATTCTTGCGTTCCGCTGCCTGCACTGACTGTGCGGCGCTGCAGGATCTGTCCTCTGTTCCCTGTTTGGTACGCAGCATCTGATGAGGGCAATCTGACCACACGCCTCCCGGAGCCTGGAGCTCCGGACAACAGGTCAGATTGCCCTCATCAGTGACCGGCCAGCAAGGACGCCCTGAACCAGGCGTGCCGGTTACAGAGAGTAGGCGGGCCGGATGTGGCCCGCGGGCCGCCCCTTGCCCAGGTCTGATCTATGGTATCTATCTATCTATCTATCTATGGTATCTATCTATCTACGGTATCTATCTACGGTATCTATCTATCCATTATCTATCCACGGTATCTATCTATGTATCTATGGTATCTAAGTATCGTATCTATCCTTCTGTGTATCTATCTTTGTTTTCCATTTTGAATCTGTTTTTGTTCCATTTGTAACAAAAGAGATGTCTCTGTCTATTGTTCCAGACATACGCAATGATTAACAAATAGATTAATCAACGGATGACTACCCGTTCCAACCAGTACATCATAGACTTCAATGATAAAGGACGACTCCAGTGGTGTTTTTCTAATGTCCCCGCTAGAGTGTTGCTTTAAATCTATGTCCACTGCCCCGTCTTATACTCACCTGCCTCCATCTTCAACTTTTTCTACTGTTGCTCCAGTCAGTATCCTGTGATATGTGACCTGCTCCAGTGTTTCATGGAGCTGGAGGTCACAACTCAGTGCAAGTCTATGAGAGCCTTGTTCTGGCTCTCGTAGAGATGCACTGAAAGCTTGTAGTGTAACTTCTGACTTCTGGCCAGTCAGCAGTTATGGTCACAAGATGGTGTCATGGGAAACAGAGGGGTGCCAAAAAAGGATGAAGATGCCTGAAGGGGAGTAAGACAGGGGGCAGTGGACTTATACATAAAATAACATTCCAGTGCTGAAATAAAACCAAAAAACAATAGAGTAGTATTTTAATGGGACTCTGTCACCAGGTTTTAGCCAACTAATCTGAAAGCAGCATGATGAAGGTAAAGAGACCCTGATTCCAGTGATGTGTCTCTTACTGGGCTACTTAGTGTAGATTTTAAAAAATCTCAGTTTAATCAGCAGTAGATTATCATTATGGGACTACTTGACGTGCTGGCAGGTAGTCCAGCATATCCATGAGCTCTTTATAACTGCTAGATCGCAGCAGAGAAAACAATGATTTTATCAAAATAACAGCAAACAGCTCAGTAAAGGCCGCTTTACACGCAGCGATATCGTGACCGATATCGCTAGCGTGTGTACTCGTCCCCATCGGTTGTGCGACACGGGCAAATCTCTGCCCGTGGCGCAGAACATCGCGCGGACCCGTCACACTACTTACATGCCTAGCGACGTCGCTGTGACCGGCAAACCGCCTCCTTT
Source organism: Anomaloglossus baeobatrachus (assembly GCF_048569485.1). Classification (NCBI taxonomy): domain Eukaryota; kingdom Metazoa; phylum Chordata; class Amphibia; order Anura; family Aromobatidae; genus Anomaloglossus; species Anomaloglossus baeobatrachus. The sequence goes on along the minus strand of NC_134357.1, from coordinate 56,664,704 downwards.
CTAAGGGGGCGGTTCGTTCGGCGTCACAGCGACGTCACTAAGCGGCCGCCCAATAGAAGCAGGTGGTGGGCGGAGATGAGCGGCCGTAACACCCCGCCCACCACCTTCCTTCCTCATTGCCGGTGGGCGCAGGTAAGGTGAGGTTCATCGTTCCTGCGGTGTCACACATAGCGATGTGTGCTGCCGCAGGAACGACGAACTACATCGCTAGCTGCAGCAGCAGCTATAATCGAGAATAGGGGGGCATGTCACCGATTAGCGATTTTGAACATTTTTGCGCCGATTCAAAATCGCTCATAGGTGTCACACGCAACGACATCGCTAACGCGGCCGGATGTGCGTCACAAATTTCGTGACCCCAACGACATCGCTTGAGCGATGTCGTGTGACGCCCTGGATTAGCCAGGTAGTCACAGGCATAACATCGCCCACACCCCCTCCCCTAGACAGATACAACCGTCAAACTTAAAATCCTTGTTGCCCCCTCCAGGGGCTGATGTCCACACCAGGTGGGGTGGAGCCAGGCGGTTGGCCCCACCCACCGAGGAGTTCACAGTCCTGGAGGCGGGAAAAGGCAGTCAGTTAGAGTCGGTTAGTGTTGGGAGTTAGTGAGAGAGGAGTGAAGTGAGGAGCCCGGGGTGGGCAGGAGTGAAGTGGAGAGCAGTAGAGGAGAAGTGAAGCTGCCGGTGCCTGGAAAGGAGCCCGGGCATGGAGAGCAAGGTCGACAGATGGTGGTGGCCGTCTGCAGGAGTAGGTGCAGGTCAGTGAAACCGAAGGACTGGAGACGAGCGGCGACCCGCCGGTACCGAACCGGGAAGCAGAACCTGCATCAGCACAAAAGGGCAGGGCCATCGGACCCCGACGAGGCTAGAAGCTGCCGGCAAAGGTCAAATCCGAGTGTGACCGGAACCCCCGGGGTTCCCTAACTACCAAATCCTGTCAGGATATAGAGCCACCGCCAAGGGCTAGAGATCCAAAAGGCCAGCGCCTGCGGGCAACGAGAGCTCCCTAGGGCATATACACCAGGGAGTGGACTACCGTTGGGAAACCATCATAGTCAAACCAGTTTCAGGGTGCAGGGAAAGACAGCCACCACCACCTGTCCGGGGAGAACACAGACGCAGCAGCCGTCTGCGGGACCCGTCCATCCAGCCGTTTGGTTTACCGAAGACTTTTGTGCATTTGTATCTGAGTGAGTACAACAGTGCCATCCGGCACCGCGCCGTGCTGCCCCTGCAACCCTGCACACCAGTTATCCAGCCTCCCCGTATCACCACCGGGGCCCGGGATCACCAACCCCTACCCACGGAGGAGGAGTCAACATCCCAGCTGCTCACTGCCATCGCTCCCGGGATCCCCGTCACCAAGCAGCGGTGGTGCCCACTATCACCACGCCCCGTGGGTGGCATCACGAACTAATAACTTCCCCTAAGGCTATGTGCGCACTAGGCCGTTTTACCCGCGGATTTGCTGGGGAAATTTCTTGAGAAATGTCTGCAATCTTTGTGCAGACATTTCCCAGCAAATCCTATGTGAAAAAAAACTAGCTGTGCGCACGCTGCGGATTTTTCTCAAGAAATTTCCTTGAGAAGATTTTCTTGAGAAAATTTCTTGAGAAAATGAGCATGTCAATTCTTTTCCGCAGGTACCTGCGGATTTCTGCAGTACAGCCTGCAAAATCCGAAGGGAACAACGTGCGGGAAAATCGCGGCTAATTCGCGGCTAATCCACGGCAAATCCGCATGCGGATTTACCGCGGATTTGGTGCGGATTTTTTCCGGACGTACAGAAATCTTCCACTCCCAGAAGTTTCTCAAGAAATTTTCTTGAGAAAATTCACATTTCTAGTGCGCACAAAGCCTAAAACAAACAAAAACCACCCCTTTTCACTCACGGGCGAGGAGCGCTGCTTGAGTCCCCAGATCCGGCCCACTGCTTGAGCCACCGAGCAGCCCAGCAGAAGCCCCGGACCCGTGCGTAGCGAGCACGCGCCCCGCCGCCCGCGACAACTTGGCATCACGAACAGGATTGAACCGATCTACTTACCAGTAGAAGTGCGCCTTGTAGTCCCCGCCAACGGCGTCCGGCCGAAAATTTCGAAGTTCTGCCATCTTTTGGCGCGAAGATTTCCCACTCGAGCGTCTTCTCTGAGCAGGGAAGGCGTGAAAGCGAAGCCCCGCCCCCTGAAGCCGGGAGTGCTAGAAAGAACCAAGGTGGGGCGGGTGGAAGCCTGCCTAATGTACCTGAGGGCATAAAAAGCGGGGACACCAGGACTCTGCAGAATATCCGGTTCCTGGAAGCCTGCAAGCAGCATGTCCGTCCCGTCCGGTGATGCCGAGATCCCCGAGCCCACGCCGGGAACGGCGGCGTGGGTGGAAGCCCGGACCGCCCAAATGTGCTGCCGCCTGCAGACCCAGGTCCGGTTCTTGATGGAGTGCTGGGTGGCCGAAATGGAGGAAGTGGCGGCGGCCGTGCGGAGACGCGAGGTGGAGGCAGTGTTGGAGGAGCGGGTAAGCGACCCACGCCCCTGTGTCCGAGAAGGACCGGTCGCTGCGGCTGAGGGGCCCGGTCTGCGTCCGCTCACTCTCCTGCCTCCCACGCCATCCATACCGATTGCTGTTGCCCCTCCACTCGGTCCGCTACCACCAACATCGGTAGCGAAATCTAACCCGTCCGCCCTAGAGGACCGGCCTGAGGACGTTACCAAGAGACAGCCCTCACCGATTCCACTGCCGTGGAAAGTCCCTGTGGAGGTGCCCGTCCGTGAAGCGAAGCCGTCGGACCCGGAAGTGGCCGCGCCCACGGATGACCCGGCTCCGGCAGTCCGCCCGGCCGTGGAAGAACCGGAAGCTGTGGGCCCGAAGGCCCAACCGGTGAGGCCAGCTGTCCTTAGACTCCCCGCCTCGGCTGAGGCTGCGCCGGGTCGTCACTACAGGGCAGCACCCCAGGCCACGTCACCGCCGGACCCCCCAAAGAGCTTGCTGGTTGTAGCCGGCGTGGGGGAAATCCAGCGGGGCCCGACCCGAGCGCAGGGGTACGTCAACGCCCCGTACTGGGACAAACCGACGAACCCGTTGGGCCAGGAGATAGCCGCCAGGGAGCGGGAGAGAGCCGATGTGGTGGCCCGAATAATAAGAGAGAAGGACAACCTCCGGCACGCCACCTTCCGGGTGCGGGGCCCGATCCACAAGGGCCAAGTCAGGAGGTTTGACCCGCGAAGAGGGTTAGGCTTTATCTACGAACCGGGCCTGGAGGCCGAAGTGTTCGTGGCCCGCCAGGACGTCAACTCACACCTTCCAACAGGCCACCCAGGTCGTGATCTGTTACCAGGCGACCTTGTGACCTACACCTGACATTGCGGGGAGAGGGGCTGGTTTGCCCTAGATGTGAAGCAGAGGGAAGGCCGCGGTGAGCAGAAGCGGTCCCAGTCCCCTCCCCCACCGTGCCGTCCGGATGTCGAGCTGGAGGAGGTCTTTGATGAGTGTGACCTGAAGTGAAGGCAGCGACTCTCCGTTGCAACCCAGTTGTCCCCCGTTGGGACCCTCAGCACCTTGTTTTATTTGAATGATTGAACCTTAATTACCCGAATAATTCACCTGATTGCCGTCCGTTTTCAGAAGAAAGAGCCGTCCCCGTTGGGACTGGAGTAGTCCCCATTGTTCCCGTTTTCCATTTAAAAACCGTAAGCCCTGTACCGCATGAGGCACTGCTCATGTACAAGGCCGAGAACTTGCAGGCCACCCACGAACTTGTGGGCATGTAAATAGTTTTGTGGGCTGTTTCCGTTGCCGCCTCCGGAGAGGCAGATTGGAGGAAGGACCCGCAGCAGAGTAGGCTGGGGTCCGGTCACCACCAGGACTGGTGACCATCCTCCGGGGGTCAGGGGTCCACCTTGGACGTGGGGTCCCCTGAGATAACAGCCGGGTGCGAGACACCATACCCGTTCCCGCTCGGGTGACCTGGACCTGGACTGGGGTGAAAGGGGTGCTGCCCGTTTCTTAGGGGAGCATCAAGGTACAGGTTGTTTGGGTGGGAGAGCAGAAGACACGAACCCGTCCGTTGATAATAAAAGTGATTTTATATATGTTTATGCCGTTTAGTAACGTTAAAAGAAAAGTGCCTCCCATTAAGGGAAGATCAAAAGCCTGCTTAATGTTGAATGTTTTACTTGTTAATTTATCTTTTACAGAAAAAATAAAACCAGTGATGGACGGGCAGCCCGCGGACAGTCTGCATTTCACCAAGGGGGAATATGACGCCCTGGACTAGCCTGTGGCATAACATCGCCCACACCCCCTCCCCTAGACAGGTACAACCATCAAACTTAAAATCCTTATTGCCCCCTCCAGGGGCTGATGTCCACACCAGGTGGGGTGAAGCCAGGTGGTTGGCCCCACCCACCAAGGAGTTCACAGTCCTGGAGGTGGGAAAAGGCAGTCAGTTAGAGTCGGTTAGTGTTGGGAGTTAGTGAGAGAGGAATGAAGTGAGGAGCCCGGGGTGGGCAGGAGTGAAGTGGAGAGCAGTAGCGGAGAAGTGAAGCTGCCGGTGTCTGGGAAGGAGCCCGGGCACGGAGAGCAATGTCGGCAGACGGTGGTGGCCGTCTGCAGGAGTAGGTGCAGGTCGGTGAAACCGAAGGACCGGAGACGGGCAGCGACCCGCCGGTACCGAACCGGGAAGCAGAACCTGCATCAGCACAAAAGGGCAGGGCCATCGGACCCTGACCAGGCTAGAAGCCGCCGGCAAAGGTCAAATCCGAGTGTGACCGGAACCCCCGGGTTCCCTAACTACCAAGTCCCGTCAGAAGGCAACCGTCCAACCCGTCAGGATATAGAGCCACCGCCAAGGGCTAGAGATCCAAAGGGCCAGCGCCTGCGGGCAACGAGAGCTACCTAGGGCATATACACCAGGGAGTGGACTACCGTTGGGAAACCATCATAGTCAAACCAGTTTCAGGGTGCAGGGAAAGACAGCCGCCACCACCTGTCCGGGGAGAACACAGACGCAGCAGCCGGCTGCGGGACCCGTCCATCCAGCCGTTTGGTTTACCGATGACTTTTGTGCATTTGTATCTGAGTAAGTACAACAGTGCCATCCGGCACCGCGCCGTGCTGCCCCTGCAACCCTGCACCCCAGCTATCCAGCCTCCCCGTATCACCACCGGGCCCTGGGATCACCAACCCCTACCCACGGAGGGGGAATCAACATCCCAGCTGCTCCCTGCCATCGCTCCCGGGATGCCCGTCACCAAGCAGCGGTGGTGCCCACTATCACCACGACCCATGGGTGGAGTCACAAACTAATAACTTCCCCTAAAACAAACAAAAACCACCCCTTTTCACTCACGGGCGAGGAGCGCTGCTCGAGTCCCCGGATCCAGCCCACCGCTCGAGCCACCGAGCAGCCCAGCAGAAGCCCCGGCCCGAGCGTAGCGAGCACGCGCCCCGCCGCCCGCGACAGTCGCAGCATGTAAAGCGGCCTTTAGTGACACATCGCTGGAATCAGGATCTCTGTCTCTACATTATGCGGCTCTCAGATGGGGGAGCATAAACCTGGTGACAGATTCCCTTTAAGAAAATTATTTTCTTACTATCCGTTTGTTTGGAAATTTCTGCAGATTACATTTTTTTTTTCCAGCTAAAAAACTGATTACAGCCTTTAAGGACATTTTCATCCCTTTTCAAAGAAATGGATCCAAGACTGGATCATTTTATTTCCATTTTTGCCATCCTAAAATAGCATTACCAAGATGGAGATGTTGGGCGCCAGATGTTAAATAAACACAAATGATTTTTTTTTGTATGCCTTATGCCACCAGTCATCTATGTCGGAAAGTGTGTACGAACAGCTCCCATGTTATATATGTACCGCCCTGCGCTCGGCTGTAGCCGAGCCGCTCGGATCCGGGCTCGTTTGTCGGTGGCTTGAGCGCCTCCGGACCGGGGGTCACTTCGCTCCGAAAGGGGCTGGCGCTTTGAAGGGGGTTTAGGGTTACGGCCGAGGCCGTGGTTTTTGGTTAGAGTTCGTGACGCCACCAACCGGTTGTGGTGAATGTGGACACCACCGCTGCTATTCACTAGGCACCCGGGGGAGATGTTGTGCAGCTTTGGTGCTAACCCCTCCGTGGGAAGGGGTGATGGCCCGGGGACCCATTTGGTGTGATGTGTCGGTGCTTGGCGGGTGCAGGGCGATGCGTGGCCCGAGGGCACAGTTGTACTCACTATTACAGATGCACAAGAGTCTCTGGTAAACCAAAAAGATGGTGGTCGGTGCCCGCAGCCGGCTGCGTCTGGTCCCCCAGTCGGGTTGGTGGTCTCCGCCTTTCTCCTGCACCTTTTGTGTAGCTGTGGGCAACCCGTGCTTCAGCAACGGGAGCCCGCTCCCTGGCGTTATGTGTCGGGAGAGCCCGTTTGCCCGCAGACGCTGGCCCTTCGGATCTCTTTGCCTGAGCGGTGGCTTTTTATCGCCTTTCGGTGGGCTGTTGTCTTCAGTCGTGATTTGGGTGGGAAAGGACCTAAAGACCAGACCTCAATCAGTTAATTAACTGGGTCCACTGGTTTCGGGACCTCGTTTCAGCGTCTGACTACCCCCCTTTGTGCTCCGGTTTCCAGTCGGTTCCCCGGTTCGGTACCGGCGGGCCACTACCCTGTCCCGGTCCCTTACGGTTACACTGAGCCATCTTCCCGGCTCCTGCCGGCTGAGGCCACCGTCTGCCTCCTAGCCAGAGGTGACTGGGCTCCGACCCAGACACCCGGAGTTAGACTGCGGCAGACCTGGGCACAGGTCTGCCTCTGCACTTGAACTTTACTCCTTCACTCCTCAAACTAATCTAACTGGCTTTTCCTGCCTCAGGACCTGTAAACTCCTCGGTGGGCGTGGCCAACCGCCTGGCTCCGCTCCCTGGTGTGAACATCAAATCCTGAGGGAGTTGACTAGGGTTTTAAGGGTGGCTGGTGACACCTTTTTAGGGGAAGAGTGTTTGTGCATGGGCCTACCTGTGACTACCTGGCTAGTCCAGGGCATCACATATACAGTATGAGTGATTACCTGCAGAATTGTCGACAGCACTGCAGACAAACAGAGACTGGGAAAGTGGAAGAGATACTACAGTGGACTCAGTGAGGGTGAGTGAAGCACATTTTCTTATGTTTTTACACAGAACTGTGCATGTTGACAATAATTTGCTGAAACCAGAAAACCATTTTAAGGATGGACATAAGTCTACCTTTTATTATGGCAGCCTTATCCAGGATTTCTAGAATACGGTTTCTTAGATGGCTGTCACTTGACAATGTAAATACATAGGCGAGGAGAGCTTGAGTGTAGGTCGTCTTCACATCATCGGCTGCGTTCTTCAGACACTTCAGTGCATTCTCAACAACCGAGACCTGTAAATGTGATATGTAATGAGGGCAAAGTAAATGCCAGATATTTTATCCAGGTCAGATCAAGATTACCCAAAAAGCAAACTAGACAACCCTAAAGGCAGTAAATAATAAGGATATCAGTGGTCACTGAGCAATACTCTGATCCAGGTACTCTCCATGTAATTTGAATGGCTGTTCTCGCTCAATATACAGAGGGTGAAATAAGTTTAGAAGACATTACCAATTTTCTAAGCAAATACATTTCTAAAGGTGCTAGTGTGGCACCCCTGAGTCTTCAGTTGCCACAGAGCATTGCACCTGATTTTAGGTGTAATGCTAAACCTGGTTCCCAAGGAGATCAGTACCGGTGTCACCACTTACACATTCAAATATACACTAGGTTGCCCATGTTCCCACTGGGAACTGGGCTAGGGTTGGGTAACACAAGGGAGCCTTGAACGAGAGGTGCATTTTCAGGATGCCGTCCAACCGTGGGCCCCAGTCCCATTAGCTTAGAACCTGGCTGTAGAAGGTACAGCCAGCAGGAGGAGTCAGGAGTCAACACAACAGTTAAGAGAGTTCTCCAGCAGGAGAGGAAGTGAGCAGTCGTATCTTAAAGGTGTTTCGGTGGGAAGAAGGAGAAGATCTCACGGTCGCCGCAGGAAGAGTGAATCTGCTCCCTCGGGAACGGCGCCACGCAGGGCGGCAGGACCATAAGGAAAATCATACTTCACGTTAGTTTTCCAGAATCTGCCTGGACGAGGGTTAGCTTCAAGCTTCCCTGTCCCCTCAGCACAGTGCTATATAGGATCCGGGGCCTCACCACGAGCCGGACCCCACATCAGAACCGCGGCACCTGCCTATAGGGACAAGAGTAATACTCATGAAAACCCGGGTCCCCAAGTAGCTTCAAGCATGGGGATCCATAGACAGGTGCATTTAAGGAGGAATCCCATCGAACACCACACCACACACCGGGCTGACCTCTCGAAGGATTCAGGTTCGGCGGAGCCCATAACAGCAAGTGACCGGTATTACCTGGGTGAGCGGCACAGCAGAAAAAGTGAGTAAAGACACCTGGACCCACAGCTATAAACTCTGACTCTTTATTAACAACGCCGCCACCCAGCGCCTCAGCGCCCCCCATTAATACTCCCCTCATCATCCTCCCCGGGGCCCGCTCCACCTGTGGGGAGCGATATTATACATAGCTGCTATCGGAGGACAGCAACAGCAGCGGCGGCTAATCCCCTGGCCGCATACCACAGGTGGCATCACAACAAACTTTCCACTACTACCTTCATCATCTCTCCCCCAAGCCATCTTCTGTATGCCTCGGGGCAACGGAGCCAGGCTAGGCCACCCGTAACAGCGACAGTCAACGGCCCGGTGACAAGTAGGTTAAAGGTTAACCCCCTTGCCTATCCCCTGGGGCGCTACACTATTGACATGAATTTCTCACCAGATGTCTGTACTATAACCCATCCTATTCACACAGGCAAATAACTTAATTTATGGACATCCAGGGTTTGATTTATGTGTAATAATGGGGAATGACAAAGTGAAAAAGTTTTGAATGAACACACTTACTGAAAGCTATTTAATACCTCAGACGAAAGCCTTTGTTGGTGATAACGGCTTCAAGATGCCTCCTGTATGAAGAAGCTAGTCATATGCATTGCTCAAGAGTGATTTTTGACCATTCTTCCATTCAAACACTCTTCAAATCCTGATGGCCCAATGGGCTCCTTCTATGAACTCCGACCTTTAGTTCCTTCCATAAATTTTCTATTGGATTCATGTTTAGTGATTGGCCAGGCCATTCTAGTGTCACGGGCGGCGGGGCGCGTGCTCGCTACGCTCGGGTCCGGGGCTTCTGCTGGGCTGCTCGGTGGCTCGAGCGGTGACCTGGACCCGGGGACTCGAGCAGCGCTCCTCGCCCGTGAGTGAAAAGGGGGTGTTTTTTATTTATTTTTGGGGTAATAGTTAGTTCATGACGCCACCTACGGGTCGTGGTGATAGTGGGCACCACCGCTGCTTGGTGACGGGGATCCCGGGAGCGATGGCAGGGAGCAGCTGGGATGTTGATTCCCCCTCCGTGGGTAGGGGTTGGTGATCCCGGGGCCCGGTGGTGATACGGGGAGGCTGGATAGCTGGGGTGCAGGGTTGCTGGGGCAGCGCGGCGCGGTGCCGGGTGGCACTGTTGTACTCACTCAGATACAAATGCACAAAAGTCATCGGTAAACCAAACGGCTGGATGGACGGGTCCCGCAGCCGGCTGCTGCGTCTGTGCTCTCCCCGGACAGGTGGTGGCGCCTGTCTTTCCCTGCACCCTGAAACTGGTTTGACTATGATGGTTTCCCAACGGTTGTCCACTCCCTGGTGTATATGCCCTAGGGAGCTCTCGTTGCCCGCAGGCGCTGGCCCTTTGGATCTCTAGCCCTTGGCGGTGGCTCTATATCCTGACGGGTTGGACAGTTGCCTTCTGACGGGACTTGGTAGTTAGGGAACCCGGGGGTTCCGGTCACACTCGGATTTGACCTTTGCCGGCGGCTTCTAGCCTGGTCCGGGTCCGATGGCCCTGCCCTTTTGTGCTGACGCAGGTTCTGCTTCCCGGCTCGGTACCGGCGGGTCACCGCCAGTCTCTGGTCCTTCAGTTTCACCGACCTGCACCTACTCCTGCAGACGGCCACCACCGTCTGCCGACCTTGCTCTCCGTGCCCGGGCTCCTTCCCGGACACCGGCAGCTCCACTTCTCCTCTACTGCTCTCCACTTCACTTCTGAATTATTATTTATTGTTTAGATAAAAGGTAAAATACCACATTCATATAAATAACGTGACTCGGTGCACAGAGGAGAGAGGGAAAATACAGTCCCTACAATATCCACTCCCTCCTGCACCCTGCCTAGCCGTGGAGGTTGGCACCCTAAAGATACGTAGTGGCGCCCCCACTCCTCGACGGCTGTCCCTACTATATCCCTGCAAACCCTTACATGAAAGGATAAAGTGCAGTGCGCAAATTTAAAGTGCAGTGCAAATACAAAAAGTGATAATATGCATGACAGGGTTCACAGTCAACCTCAAAGATCAGGAGGCTGTAATTGTTCACCTAGGAACACATAAATAGCAGGGATATAGAAAAAGATAAACTTAGCTAATGTTGCCTCATGCCTCTGCCTCAACGCGTTTCCCCATTACATGGTTCATCAGGAGGCCGATATCCATCTGTTGTGGCTCAATATACCTAGAGCAGCAAGTGTGCTGCTAGATTTTCATGATGCTAAGGGGGCCAACAGGTGCATCAATCCACCCTATAACCCCTCAAATGTCCTCAAATCTCAAATCCGCCCAATCAGCGTGGCGGCTATTAGTTACCTTGATTGCTTTCACACTATTCAAATCCTCCATAGGTCATACAATGATGACCGCGTCCACTTCCGCGTTCCACAGTGGAACGCACGGAAGTCCCGCCTCCGGAGGTATAGGATCGTGCCACAGCGCAAGCTCAGGGGGGTGTATCCCCGGCTCCGCCCCAAACGTGGAACGCCTCCCATATGTATCCAGCATCCTGCCCCCCCATGTACATGGGCGCCGCGTCACTCGCTCCACCCACCAAACGAACGCGCCGCGTCACCAGCTCCACCCAGATGTAAGGTGGGTCTGGGGCGCAGCGTCAGTGGGCCGGATAATGTCATAGCCACGTTACTTCCGCATTCCACAGTGGAACGCAAGCTACACCACTTCCGGATTAGACACTACAATAATAGGATTAACCGGATTATGCATGGCGTCCCACAGGGCAAAAGTGACAATGCGACATAATTAATTAAGACAATAGATATGGGGCCATGTTGAGGCGGATCCCAGGTACAGGGGAACCGTAGGGCCGGATTTAATGTGTGGAGGGGGCCCTATAACAATAACAACCCTATCCTGGTAACATTTTATATTCTGAGAGTAAAGGACACAATTTAAATACATGGATAGTTAGCTTATGGCTATCCCATATATAGGAGAGCTTTGCCAAATTTTCCATCATAGACCCATATCAAGTGACACCTTGTCGTTACAGAAAACACGTATATGATAGCTGTTCATTAATTCCCTTGGGGGCTAGGGAATCAAATCTAAAAGTCCACTCGCTTTCTTTGCGTAATATATATCGATCAAAATCCCCCCCTCTAGGATTAGGCTTGACAACCTCCATAACACAGAAGGACACCTGGTGTGGATTTCCCCCGTGATACTCATTCACGTGTCTAGCAAGCGGGGTGTCCCGCTTGTTACGGATGTCGCCCAGATGTTCCCCCACCCGCCTCCTGAACTCTCTCCTCGTCTTCCCCACATAGTCCAGGGGGCAGGTGCAGGTAACCACATACACGACACCCGATGTCTTGCAGTTGGCAAAGTCTCTAATGAAGAATTCTTTCCCGTTACCAGCACTCTTGATGAACTTAGATGGCCTCATATTCCCACAATAGGAGCAGTCCCAACAGCAGAAAAAACCACACACCCTCCTATCTAACCACATCCCTGTTGGTGCTGGTTTCTTGTAAAAGCTGTGTACCAAATGATCCCTAAGTGACCGTCCCCTCCTAAAGGTTATACTGGGTTTTTGGGGGATAAACTTTTTAATGTCCGGATCCGCCAACAACACCCCCCAATGTCTCTTGAGAATCTCAAATATGCGGCCATTTTGACAATCAAATGTCCCTATCAGTCTAGTCACTGGGTCCTCATCCTCACATGATCCCCGGGGGTTCAACAACCTCTCCCTGTTTTGCCTCTCTGCATGTTCACGTGCTGGATGGAACGTGAACGTGCAGAGAGGCAAAACAGGGAGAGGTTGTTGAACCCCTGGGGATCATGTGAGGATGAGGACCCAGTGACTAGACTGATAGGGACATTTGATTGTCAAAATGGCCGCATATTTGAGATTCTCAAGAGACATTGGGTGGTGTTTTTGGCGGATCCGGACATTAAAAAGTTTATCCCCCAAAAGTCCAGTATAACCTTTAGGAGGGAACGGTCACTTAGGGATCATTTGGTACACAGCTTTTACAAGAAACCAGCACCAACAGGGACGTGGTTAGATAGGAGGGTGTGTGGTTTTTTCCGCTGTGGGGACTGCTCCTATTGTGGGAATATGAGGCCATCTAAGTTCATCAAGAGTGCTGGTAACGGGAAAGAATTCTTCATTAGAGACTTTGCCAACTGCAAGACATCGGGTGTCGTGTATGTGGTTACCTGCACCTGCCCCCTGGACTATGTGGGGAAGACGAGGAGAGAGTTCAGGAGGCGGGTGGGGGAACATCTGGGCGACATCCGTAACAAGCGGGACACCCCGCTTGCTAGACACGTGAATGAGTATCACGGGGGAAATCCACACCAGGTGTCCTTCTGTGTTATGGAGGTTGTCAAGCCTAATCCTAGAGGGGGGGATTTTGATCGATGTATATTACGCAAAGAAAGCGAGTGGACTTTTAGATTTGATTCCCTAGCCCCCAAGGGAATTAATGAACAGCTATCATATACGTGTTTTCTGAAACGACAAGGTGTCACTTGATATGGGTCTATGATGGAAAATTTGGCAAAGCTCTCCTGTATATGGGATAGCCATAAACTAGCTATCCATGTATTTAAATTGTGTCCTTTACTCTCAGAATATAAAATGTTACCAGGATAGGGTTGTTATTGTTATAGGGCCCCCTCCACACATTAAATTCGGCCCTACGGTTCCCCTGTACCTGGGATCCGCCTCAACATGGCCCCATATCTATTGTCCTAATTAATTATGTCGCATTGTCACTTTTGCCCTGTGGGATGCCATGCATAATCCGGTTAATCCTATTATTGTAGTGTCTAATCCGGAAGTGGTGTAGCTTGCGTTCCACTGTGGAACGCGGAAGTGACGTGGCTATGACATTATCCGGCCCACTGACGCTGCACCCCAGACCCACCTTACATCTGGGTGGAGCTGGTGACGCGGCGCGTTCGTTTGGTGGGTGGAGCGAGTGACGCGGCGCCCATGTACATGGGGGGGCAGGATGCTGGATACATATGGGAGGCGTTCCACGTTTGGGGCGGAGCCGGGGATACACCCCCCTGAGCTTGCGCTGTGGCACGATCCTATACCTCCGGAGGCGGGACTTCCGTGCGTTCCACTGTGGAACGCGGAAGTGGACGTGGTCATCATTGTATGACCTATGGAGGATTTGAATAGTGTGAAAGCAATCAAGGTAACTAATAGCCGCCACGCTGATTGGGCGGATTTGAGATTTGAGGACATTTGAGGGGTTATAGGGTGGATTGATGCACCTGTTGGCCCCCTTAGCATCATGAAAATCTAGCAGCACACTTGCTGCTCTAGGTATATTGAGCCACAACAGATGGATATCGGCCTCCTGATGAACCATGTAATGGGGAAACGCGTTGAGGCAGAGGCATGAGGCAACATTAGCTAAGTTTATCTTTTTCTATATCCCTGCTATTTATGTGTTCCTAGGTGAACAATTACAGCCTCCTGATCTTTGAGGTTGACTGTGAACCCTGTCATGCATATTATCACTTTTTGTATTTGCACTGCACTTTAAATTTGCGCACTGCACTTTATCCTTTCATGTAAGGGTTTGCAGGGATATAGTAGGGACAGCCGTCGAGGAGTGGGGGCGCCACTACGTATCTTTAGGGTGCCAACCTCCACGGCTAGGCAGGGTGCAGGAGGGAGTGGATATTGTAGGGACTGTATTTTCCCTCTCTCCTCTGTGCACCGAGTCACGTTATTTATATGAATGTGGTATTTTACCTTTTATCTAAACAATAAATGTTAAGTTTTAATAGGGTTTAATGATAATTTTGCATGGTTACCCTTGACTACTGAATTTTTTTTTTCACTTCACTTCTGCCCACCCCGGGGCTCCTCACTTCACTCCTTTCTCTCTGACTCCTAAACACTCACTCTCTCTGGCTCTAAACACTCACTGACTGACCCTAACTCTCTGACTTTTACCGCCTCCAGGACTGTGAACTCCTTGGTGGGTGGGGCCAACTGCCTGGCTCCACCCCACCTGGTGTGGACATCAGCCCCTGGAGGGGACAACAAGGATTTTTAGTTTGACGGTTGTACCTGTCTAGGGGAGGGGGTGTGGGCGATGTTATGCCTGCTACTACCTGGCTAGTCCAGGGCATCACACTAGCATTATTTATTTTCTTTCTCTGAAATCAATTGAGAGTTTCCTAGGCTGTGTGTTTGGGATCATTGTCATGTTGAAATGTCCATCCTCGTTTCATCTTCATCATCCTGGTAGATGACAGATTTTTATCAAGAATTGCCACTCTAGGGAAGGGGGAGATGGTGACCCCTGACCAAACTTACCGCTGGTCCCTGGGGTCCATCACCACCCTAGATAGGTTCCGCAACTATGCACGAAACCAGATACCTCTCCCTATGTATCCCTACTGCTGGGTGTTGTGAATACATTTTCCAGTTGGGTCTTCCTCTTGTGGTCAGTGCTGGCGGTGCAGTTGACTTGTGGAGTGAGAGCCACACACCTGTAGAGAACTGGCAATCAGGTCTTTCAGATTGGGACTCTATAACTCAGTAGTTTTCTCCTGTTACTTACTGGTGCTCAATTGATTTCCTGTGTGTTAAGGACATTCTGAAACCAGCCCTGCTCTCTACCAGAACTCCTCTCAAGATAAGTTGGTCTTTGTACCTCTGCTTATTGTTTCCACTTTCTTGTTGTTTTTTTCTTTTTTGATACTATTGATTGATTCCTATTTTGCCTGTGTGGAGTTCCTGGTGGAATTGGATTATTCCCTGCTGGGAGTGTCTGTATATGTAGCTCCATGATTCTGCAATGTATTGTGTTTTGTCATGCTTGGTATTAAATTCAGTCCCTCATCTATATTAGTGTTTTTGGATCCCAGTAACATCAGAGTACTGATATAGTGGGGGAGAGGCCATGTGGTCTCAGGGTTTTTCCATGTCAGGTGTGCTGAGATTGTTTAGGGTTTTTACGGCTGCATTCAGTGCTCTTTGCTTTTCTTTGCTATAAAGCTAGTTTGAGCCTCATCTTTGCTGAATCTGTTTTCTAGCTTTGTATTGTGCTATCACCGTAGTCTTTACATGTGGGGTTCTCTCTATCTTCGGGGATTGCTCCGAGGCAGATTAGCTTTTCTTATATTTCTATCTGTAAGAATATTTAGTTCTCCGCCTGTGTCGAGACGACTAGGTCATCGTAGGCTAGTCCCATGGCTACTTCTTGTTGTGTGTCAGGAATAGGTCTGCAGTCCGTTAAGGTTCCAGCCACTCTGGTTACTTTTTGGGTTTCCGCATTTTTTGATCCTCCGCAGTCCCTGAATTATAACAGTTGGGCCCTAAATAGGGAACAGATGAGATGAGCTCTTTGTCAACCCAACTAAACAATAAATAAGACAACAAGGAGGACACACAGGGGAAAATGTATGAACTACTTATCAACAGATGACTCAGGTAGAAGTTCAGCAAAGTAACAGCAACATCACCACAGCTGAGTGCAAGTCACCTGCTTGCAATCAAAGCTTGAATGAACTGAATATTATCACCAGCACCAGTCCAGGGAAGATGAAAGTCTTTAAGAACCAAGAGAATACTGATAATCAGCAGCTGGGTGGAAAGCCAGCTCCTGCTAGGTCCTAAAGGGGAGAGATGAAAATCCAGCAGGAAAGCTATCTAGTACAATGAATACTGAAAGCAAGAACAATGGAAAGTTAGGGAGCATTTTGCGCAGCCAAACACTGTGACCTTCTATTGCCAGAAACCACATGACAGTGTCATCTGTGACAAGAATGTCTTAGTACATTTGTCCATTCATCCTTCCTTCAATTATATGACGTTTTCCAGTGCTGTTTCCTGAAAACTAGCCCCACACCATAATGATCCCACCTCTAAACTTCTGTGTTGCTATTATGTTTTTGGGGTGATTTGTCCTTTGGCCTCAACACATGTTGTGTATTATGAAATTCAAAGTTCAACTTTGGTCTCTTCTGACCAGACTATATTCTCCCAGTACGTCACATACTTTTCTAAATGTTGTTGAGCTAAGTTTAAATTTGCTTGAATATGCTTTTTGTTCAGCAATGGAGTCTGGCGAAGTGAGTGTGCATACAGCCATGGAGGTTTAGTGCATTACTTATTGTTTTCTTTGAAACAATTGTACCTGCTGAGTCCAGGTCTTTCTTTAGCTCTCCACAGGTTATTGGTTTTTGGACAACTCTTCTGATAATTCTTTTCTGACTGAACTCTGGCAGGGACTACCTGGTTGTCTGCAACATATGTACCAAAATCACTGACGTGTGAAAGAGGCCTTATACAAATTTGTGAACAGCATTTGAGACAAAAAGATTTTGAGTTCAGCTCATGAAAAATGGGAGCAAAAACAAAAGTGTTCTGTGCCGCCAAAGGCGCAGACCGGGGTGCTCGGATCTGGGGTGGTCGTGGCTTGAGGGGTCCGGAACCGGGCTCGGCACTCGCTCCGATCCTTGAAAGGGGATTATTTACAGGGGAGAAGTTCATGACGCCACCTGCGGGTTGTGATAATGGGAGTAGCACCGCTGTGGAAGAGGAGTACCGGGCAGATGGTGGGGAGCAGCAAGGTGTCAGTCCCTCCGCAGGTAGGGAAGGCCCCGGCCTCTAGGGTTTTTGATGAGATGTTTGGGAGCGCAGGGTGCAGGGGAGCCAGGGTACTCACTGTGGGTAGTCGTGGTGCTGGATGAGGATTATAAAGCAGGCACTCACACTGAGGATAAACCAAAGTCTCTGTGCATCACAGTCACTACAGGGGAGCCCGTCCAATGTCCGCTCTCACCGGTGTCACTTGGTAATCCGGAGCTGCCTCTATGCAAAAGTTAGTTCTCTGTTGTGGCTCCTCGGCTCGAAGCTGCTGGGGCCTCGCTCACTATATTTTTAGTGTAGCTGTGCTCTTGATGGCTGGCACTTGGGATTTTAGTGGGCCGCGTTACTGGAAAGACCTATCCCCCGCGGTGTGCTCTTGCCTTCAATGTCTGAGCTCCTAGGAGAGTTCATAAAGAGATTCTCCCTCCCAGGTTAATCAGGACGGTTGAACCTGCTCCTGACCTAGGGTCCTGTACCCCGTCGTGCTCGGTACCGGTCAGTTCTTTTGGGTTTCTGATGCCGAGAGTCATCCTAGACTATGTCCGTCGCACCCTTTCCAATGTCTCTGCCGCCGGTCCGCGACTCCTCTGGTCCCGGACAACCGTCTGCGACCCAACCTCGGTCTAGCTCCCCGGGAGCTACTACTCCAGCTCCTCACTCTTTGAGGGCTCTCACTACTCTGCCTCCTTCCTCCCTCTCACCAGTCTGCCTGACTCCTAGGTGGGTGGCCTTATTCCGCTTAACCAACCCACTGGTGTGTCTGGCAGGTCATGATGTGAGGTGTGATTGGGATTTGTGCTGATGGTAGTGACACCAGTTTCTTAAGAACCTGTAACCATGGGGAGGTAGGCCCTGCACACTGAGTAAGAATTGCAGTACCCTGTGGCACCCTGATATACTCGGGGACGCCACAGGTGTGTTTATATTTTTGGTCAGTATATATTGCATAGAATATCAGCTGTTTCATGGCGCGCCAGGAGCAAGACAAAGGAATTTAATTTGTCCTTTTTGCATTCGATCCTTCAATGTTTGGATATTTAGTTTGATAAAAGAAACTTAAATGACTTACATTAACAAAAAGTGAAAAATAATGAGTAAGCAGATACTATAAACCATGTAATGTAAATATGCAAATAAGAGCCCTTTACTAATGATTTCAGGGCCCAATGATGAATCCCAGTAGAAACTTCATAAGGAAAAAGTATCTTACATTATGCACTTGGCCGTGCTCCAGCAGAGCGATTGTTATGTAGCCAGTAAGAGTCACATTGTCATCAGATTCTCTCTATAATAATAAAACAGAGCACATTTTAAAAAGTAAAATTATCAACCATGTTCAAATAGTTAAAAAGTTTTTCTGGATTCAACGACTTTTTAATAAGCCCTTATGGCCATGCTGTATTAATAGGAAGCCCCTGGAGAGTCTCCTTTAAATATGGAGGGTCTTAGCCGTGAAGGACTTTGGCATCCATAGAAATTAATTAATGTCCTGTTTTAGGAAATACAGTGTGTCCACCAATATCCTGTCCACCGCCATTAACATGAGAACGGCGGCAGCTAGAGGCATAGAAGTCCTAGGTATAGTAAAGTATCTGTGTCTAGGTATAGTATAGTGTCTAGGTATAGTAAAGTATCCATGTGCTACGCAATGAAACCACCTATAGCGCCACCTGGTGGAAAACAACAGAGTTAGCATTTTTATCTCGAAAACGGAACGAGATAGAGAAAAAAAGTTAATTACAAAGTTGTAGGGCATCATCAATTCAATATGAATCGACACCTTGCATACAGAAATGCTATGATTAGAACGTGTACAACTCACAAGGCTGCGGACGTGAAGCGATACCTCATGGAGACCTTCCTACATTTCATTGGGTATGGTGGCTGCATGGACTGGCCTCCACGCTCACGTGACCTGACCCCATTGGACTTCTTTCTGTGAGGTCACATCAAACAGCAGGTGTATGCGACCCCTCCACCAACATTGCAGGACCTACGACAACGTATTACAAATGCTTGTGCAAATGTGTCACCTACCATATTGCACAATGTGCAGCAAGATCCAGTATGCTGTCCAGAGTCCAGATGTGCATTGCAGTTGACGGTGGCCACTTTGAGCATCAAAGTTAAATGAGCGCCATATGCGTAACCAGCATTCAATGTTTTGGGGGGGTCATGGGTTTCATATCATAGCATTTCTGTATGCAAGGTGTTGATTCGTATTAATTGATGATGCCCTACAACTTTGTAATTCACTTTTTTTCTCTATCTTGTTCCGTTTTCGAGATAAAAATGCTAACTCCTTTGTTTTCCACCAGGTGGCGCTATAGGTGGTTTCATTGTGTAGCGCATGGCTACTTTACTATACCTAGACACCACTTCTATGCCTATAGCTACCGCTGTTCTCAAGTTAATGGCGGTGGACAGGATATTGGTGGACACACTGTATATGCATTAACAAGAAAAATGTTAATTGTTGATTTTAAATTGTCTCTATTTTAGGATTTCCAAGCAGTTGGACTTAAATCATGGTAATTTTTCCCACAGAAGTAAATGGTGTTTATTTAAATATGTTCTCCCTTTGTTTTCGTGGGTTTCCTCCAGGTTCTCCGCTTTCCTCCCACACTCCAAAGTTATCTATATTTTAACTATATTTCCTGTTTTTATTATTGATTGTATTTTCTTTTCCCTTAATGAATTAACTTTTATTTAAATGTTTGTATAAAGATTTATAATTTTGTGAAACGTTTTAGTTGTGTCTTCAGCGCCAATATAAGGACCTATTAACAATAGAATAAGTGCATACCATAATATTCTAACTGTTTAGTATAAAAATAAATATATACTGTATATAAAATAATATAATGTTCCTGGTTGAATATTCAATTAAATACGTCCCCAGCTTAGCTCCAATGCCCAAATGGCCATTTTTCCACCCTTGGAACCCAATCACCAATTCTGTCTCTAAAATAATAGAATGTATAACATTGCCATTTGTATTAATACATTTAGTAAAAATCCTAATGATAAACATTGTATTTTATGTATCTCAGTTGTCTATTCTTATAGTAATGTGGACAAAGCTTGAAAGATAATAGCAAATATTTTTGTGCTAGTTCAACTTCCTACTGGCTATAGGTGACATTATAAGGCTATTGGAGAGATAATTTGCAGACCTTTTTCCAAAGGTAAATAAATAAGATCCACCAAGTGCAAAAATAATCATTCAACACAGAAAGATTAAATGGCCAATTCCGAATAAATGGCAAAAAGCAACTCTGCATGTAATGATTAGATAAGGGAGAAAAAAAACTGAGCATTAAGTTAAAACGTTCCAATTTTATTGGTACATAAATTTTAAAGTATATAGAAGAGCTGTAAAGACAGACAGAGTACAGGGGTAACCAGGCAGTATAAACACAATAGCAGCAATAATTTAAAGAAATATTAATGCGTGGACATGTATTCCCATTAGTGATGAGTGAGCACTACCATGCTTGGGTGCTCGGTACTCGTAACTAGTGATGAGCGGGCACTACCACGCTCGGGTGCTCGGTACTCGTAGCTAGTGATGAGCGAGCACTACCATGCTCCGGTGCCCGATACTCGTAACTAGTGATAAGCAGACACTACCATGCTTGGGTGCTTAGTACTCTTATCTAGTGATGACCGAGCACTACCATGCTTGGGTGCTCGGTATTCGTAATGAGCAGTCAGATACTCGGATGGGCTTGACTCAAGTACTGAGTCTAATGGAAGTCAATGGGAAACTCAAGCATTCTTCCTGGCAATCTTCCATTATCCCCCATTGACTTCCATTATACTTGGGTGCTTGAGTTGCGTCCATCTCAGCGTCCAGAAGATCTTCCTGAAAAATGCTCAAGTTTCCCATTGACTTTCATTATACTCGGTATTCGAGTCATCCCAATCTGAGCATCCAACTGCTCGTTATGAGTACCAAGCACCAGAGCATGAGTAGTCCTCACTCATCACAAATTCTCACATAAATGTAATGGACACAGTGGTCATCAGTAGAGATGAGTGAACCTGAGATTTGAAAGCCGGGTTCGGAAACCGACTACCAAAAAAACCAAAGTTCGGGTTGAAAGTTGGAGGGAATTACGAGTGCAAACCACTCAAGCGAGCAGCGCTGTGCTTGGATATGAGTGATACTCAGCCCTGTTCGAGCCGCTTGCAGTGTTTGAATGGCTCGCACTGGGGGTAACATCAGCATGATCAGATGTAGTTTGCACACAAAAATAACAATTGAAAACCCCGGCCACCCTCTCTCGTAAGTGTTCTGCTTATGGCTGGCTGCATGTGGGTGCAGACATGAACTGCCCAATTACTGACTTCCATTGAGGTTTATATCAAGTCAGAGTCACAAACCGAACCTTATCTAACATTCGACTGTGCCCTGTGAACTCAACTTCCAAAAGTTCGTTCATATCTAGTCATCAGTGCAAGTGCAGACATATAGGAATCAAAAATTGTGTGTACATGGAAAACAAACTCCTAACCCATAACAATAATGCAGACTGCAAGGTTACTAGCTAAAAACAGGGACTGGTGCATCATTGCTATGGTTAGGAGCTCATTTTTGTAACTTTTTAGCTTAACACTCCAATTTTCACCCTTTTGTAACCTTTTCCTAAGGTTATATTGCATGCCTTACAGTTCTTTTTACAACAGCCTATGGTCTCCACAAGGAAACACAGCCCCCCCCCCCAAAACATGGATTAAGACAGACATAGATACCATTAAGTAGTTGTTAAAGATTTTTCCAACTTCTTTAAAGCATCCAGTAGGTAGCTGCAAAGTACTGAGCCATTTTACTGCATCCTCAAAATGTTTTTCCTGGATGTAGATTAGATCTTGAGCATGACTGAAGGACCTCAACGTAAAGGCCGTGAGCCTAAAAAAACAGACAGTCTTACACATTCCGCAAGAGTGTTAGATCATAAGATTTGCCTTTTTTACCACAACACATAGTGACAACCTTCCACATGAGCTGCTTCTGGAGTTCAGCCCAATTTTTA
The DNA here is from genome assembly GCF_048569485.1 of Anomaloglossus baeobatrachus. Lineage (NCBI taxonomy): Eukaryota > Metazoa > Chordata > Amphibia > Anura > Aromobatidae > Anomaloglossus > Anomaloglossus baeobatrachus. The sequence continues at coordinate 56,642,644 of NC_134357.1, read as the reverse complement.
ACTTCTTAATGGGGTTGTTTAGGTTTTGAAAAAAATATACAAAACTCATTTGGCAAATTCCCACCATGCTCCAGCACCGACACTCCAACCAGACTCTACAACATGCTGCAGCAATCACATGTCAAACATGCATGTGACCACTGCAGCCAATTATTAGCCTCACAAGAGATGTTTTATGCACAGTGGAGTCCTGTGATTGTCTGCAGCAGTTAGATATAGAGGGTGGGCCATTTATATACACTTAAATAAAATGGGAATGGTTGGTGATATCAACTTCCTGTTTGTGGCTCATTAGTATATGGGAGGGGGGAACTTTTCAAGATGGGTGGTGACCATGGTGGCCATTTTGAAGTTGGCCATTTTGGATCCTACTTTATTTTTTCCAATGGGAAGAGGGTCATGTAACACATCAATCAAATTGAGAATTTCACAAGAAAAAAAATGGTGTGCTTGGTTTTAACGTAACTTTATTCGTTCATTAGTTATTTACAATTTTATGACTACTTATAAAATGTGTCCAAAGTGCTGCCCATTGTGGTGGATTGTCAATGCAACCCTCTTCTCCCACTCTTGACACACTGATAGCAACACCACAGAAGTAATGCTAGCACAGGCCTCCAGTATACATTGTTTCAGATGCTGCATATCTTGTATCTTCACAGCATAGACAATTGCCTTCAGATGACCCCAAAGATAAAAGTCTAAGGGGGTCAGATCGGGAGACCTTAGTGGCCATTCAACTGGCCCACGATGACCGATCCACTTTCTAGGACACTGTTCATGTAGGAATGCTCGGACCGGACACCCATAATGTTATGGTGCACCACCCTTATACTAATGAACCACAAACAGGAAGTTGATATCACCAACCATTCACATTTTATTTAGGTGTATCCATATAAATGGCCCACCCTGTACATATATTATGTGTTTGCTGCAGCAAAGTATACAAAAACTGATGGAGACCACTAGAGGATTTACAGTATGTTGGATTTATGTAGGATTTAACAGATGATTTTCACTATTTTTTTTTATTTCATACCATTACTGATTGTTATAAAAATAATAAATCATGAACAAACCATTTAAGTGCAAAAGATGCTTTTCACCACTTGTCTCCAACATTAAAATTAAAAAGTCACAACTCCAGTAACTGGATGTTCAATATGGGACCCCCAATTTAGTATAAATGCATCAAGGTAAAAACAGTCACATTTATACAAAAATGTATTTCTCCGAGAGACCTAACTCTTGGCTACAGTACGTACCATGTGCTACCGTTCATACCATGGAATAAGCTGTAAGAGCCGTCATCTTTCTTAAACATCAGCTGTCTCAGATAACCTGCATAGTAAAATACATGAAAAATTAGGACTTGTTCACATCTCTCCATATCATCAGCACAACAGTCAAAACATATAACCATCCGTAACCTGAAAAGGTTCAGATCTGATTGCAATTATCTTAAAATATCCCAAGATGTCACACTGATCACTCATAACATCCTTTCCCTGATTTTACTGGCTGCTGACATAGATAGCGTTCTCCTTTGTAGTAGCAGTCTAGGGCTTCTTGCTTTCCACCATCTAATGTGTCATGATTTGTTCTGTGACTGTTAATTTGGGTTGCTTTGGATAGGTCATGGACAGAATAAAGGGGGCTTTACATGCAACGATATCGCTAACGATAAGTCGTCGGGGTAACGGAATTCTCTCCTTGACTGGAGACTGCACTTCCCGTGGTTGTTCCTTCCCGGTGAAAGACCTGGCTAGTTTCTTGGCAGCGTTGAGAAACACGTGATGGTGTCTCCGCGGCTTTCTCATTTGTTCTCCTTGACTGGAGACTGCCCTTCCAGTGGTTGTTCCTTCCCGGTGAAAGACCTGGCTAGTTTCTTGGCAGCGTTGAGAAACACGTGATGGTGTCTCCGCGGCTTTCTCATTTGCATAAACACGTGATGGTGTCTCCGCGGTGGATATGTTGATCTCCCTAAGGTCAATGATGCTTGCTTAAGTAGTCTTTTACTAGGCATTGCCCCCACTAGCCAGATTCCTACTCCACACTGATGAGGGGCAAATACCCTGGAACAGCTGTCTGTGGATGGATACCATGCTTGGCATAGGTGGTCTCCTTGACTGGAGACTGCCCTTCCCGTGGTTGTTCCTTCCCGGTGAAAGACCTGGCTAGTTTCTTGGCAGCGTTGAGAAACACGTGATGGTGTCTTCGCGGCTTTCTCATTTGCATACTTCCCAGGGGGCGTTGCTCTAGAATCACTGCGTTGAGAAACACGTGATGGTGTCTCCGCGGTGGATATGTTGATCTCCCTAAGGTCAACGATGCTTGCTTAAGTAGTCTTTTACTAGGCATTGCCCCCACTAGCCAGATTTCTACTCCACACTGATGAGGGGCAAATACCCTGAAACAGCTGTCTGTGGATGGATACCATGCTTGGCATAGGTGGTCTTCTTGACTGGAGACTGCCCTTCCCGTGGTTGTTCCTTCCCGGTGAAAGACCTGGCTAGTTTCTTGGCAGCGTTGAGAAACACGTGATGGTGTCTCCGCGGCTTTCTCATTTGCATACTTCCCAGGGGGCGCTGCTCTAGAATCACTGCGTTGAGAAACACGTGATGGTGTCTCCGCGGTGGATATGTTGATCTCCCTAAGGTCAATGATGCTTGCTTAAGTAGTCTTTTGCTAGGCATTGCCCCCACTAGCCAGATTCCTACTCCACACTGATGAGGGGCAAATACCCTGGAACAGCTGTCTGTGGATGGATACCATGCTTGGCATAGGTGGTCTCCTTGACTGGAGACTGCCCTTCCCGTGGTTGTTCCTTCCCGGTGAAAGACCTGGCTAGTTTCTTGGCAGCATTGAGAAACACGTGATGGTGCCTTCGCGGCTTTCTCATTTGCATACTTCCCTGCGTGCAAAGCACCCTTAAGTCTCCTTCCTCCTCTGGCAGCTAACAATATAGGATGAATTGATACCTGAGTATATATCCACCACAGAGATATACCCTGTTTCTCCAAAAATAAGCCCAAGCTTGATTTTTTAGGGATTTTTGGAGTAGGCTTTAAATATAAGCCCTACTCCAAAAAAAAGCCCTAGTTAGTCAGCGCCTCCAGTGCTAGGTTATGTCACGTGATGCTATTAATGATGTTACTAACATCACGGAGACATAACCTAAAGCTGGAGGCATTGGAATAGGCATAATGTAGCTCCCACTTCCGCTTTCTCCCACCATGGCATGGTAAAATCTGCTCACCCGCTCTCGAGTTCTGCCTCCTGAGTGTTGTCACTTGGTTCCCGCCTCCTGGCCTCTACTGTGCTATGGTGTTTGCTTGGCTGCCCCTCCCGAGTCCCACCTCCTGAATGCTGCCTTTTGGGTTCCACCTCCTGGCCACTACTGTGCTATGGATTGGGCTTCGCTGCCGCTCCAGGGTTTTCCCCCTGTCTCCCGAGTGCTCCCTCTTGGATCCCTCCTTCCGGCCGAACCTGCTATCTACCGCGGAAGCAGCCACGTGTAACGTCACAACCACCATTTCCAAGTCCCGCTCCAGACTCCCGCCTTCTGCCCCCTCCCGGTTGCATATGTGACGCCCTGGACCCCAGGGGTCACAGGTAGTAACACCTTACACTCCAAAACACACACCCACCCCGGTGAGGACACACCCAATACCCGAAAGGGAGACCTGATGCCTCCCTCAGGGCAAGTAGAGCACACCAGGTGGGTGGAGCCAGGCGGAAAGGCACGCCCACCGAGGAGACTACTGTCCTGAGGCAGGAAGTTCAGACAGTTTAGTAGAGACAGTGAGAGTGGTAGGAGCTGAGCAAACACATCAGGCAGACAGACGGTGGTGGCCGTCTGCAGGAGGACCGGTAGACAACCGGCGGAACCGTATGGACCGGCTGTGGGTTGGATCCCGCCGGCCCTGAACCGGAGAGTCAAACGTTTTACCGGAGCACCGAGTACCGGGTACTCAGACCCTGTCCTAGCTCAGAACCCACCGAGTTAAGGCAAATTAACTGATTGCTGGCTGGACCGAGGAGGAGCGGGCTACCACTGCTCAGGCAGGGGAGCCGAACACACAACACTGGTGCCAGGGAAAAGGGGCCACCACCAACCCCACAGGGGACACCGGCAGCCGGCTGCGGGACCCGACCATCACTGAACTTTGGTTTACTACTGACTCTGAGTCTGGTTAATTGTGAGTACATCAGTGCCACCCGGGCACAGCACTGCAGCACGCCCCTTGCACAGCGACCAGCTGCCCAGCATCACCTTTCCCTCACCACCGGGCCCCGGGACACATCGCCCCAGCACACGGAGGGGTTAACACCAAGGCTGCGCCACCACATCGTCCCCCGGGAGCCCCACCATCATCCGCAGCGGTGGTGCACCATATCACCACGAACCTTGGGTGGCGTCACGACTCATCCAGCAACCACGCGGCCTTCCTGGCTGCGCGCCCCCACCCGACACCGCCAACCCGGCTAACAGAGCGACGTGGCCCCCGGTCCGGAGGCGCTTGTGCCACCGACAACCCGAGCCCGGACCCCGAGTGGCTCGGCCCGAGCAGCGGAGCCGCCGAGCCCCTCTCAGGGCGGTACACATCGTGTCTTCTGGCATCACGAACAGGATTCGGACAGTCCACTTACCTGTGGAAGTGCGCCTTAGACGTACCCGTCAGCGGCGTCCTGCCGAAAAAGTTGAAGATCCGCCATCTTGGCGCGAAAGTTTCCCGCTCGAGTCGTCTTCCCCGAGCAGTGAAGGCGCGAAGCCCCTGGGTAGGAGGAGTAAAAGAGAGAACTAAGGGGGAGCGGATGGAGAAATGTCGGCGTTCCCAGACGGGAGCGCAGGGGCGCCCGCCGCTGGAGCGGCGAGGCTCGGGAGAAGCAGAGGAGGAGTAGCCTTTGAAGACTGCAGCCCGGGTGAGCTCCCCGCCGGGACCGCTGCTTGGTTGGAGCGGGAGCTGGGCTGGTTCTGCATGAAGGTGAGGGCGCAGAGCCTACAGCAGCTGCTGGATTGGAAGGCGGAGGTCCGCAGGATGGTCACTGTGGTGTGGGCCCGTGAGCAAGGGGCCGCCGCGGCCGTGCAGCGCTTAGATCAAGCCACGCAAGCACCCGAACCGGTCCTGATCGAGTGGGAGCCGGGACCCGGCGGCGCCGGAGCAGGTATGCCTGAGATGGTGCAGCTGATGGAGGAGGAGGTCCCGAGCACGCTGCCCCCGCCGCCATTCCCGTTAACGGCATACAGCCCTGGCGCTTACTGCGCATGGATGGGAAGCCCGGTAGATCGTCAGACCGTCGGCCGGGTCGGGCCTCTGCGGTGGTAGCCGCGCCCCGATGTGATCTAAAAAGAAGTACCGTCCCCGTTGGGACTTGTTTGATCCCCGTTTTGCCCCGTTAACCCCCGTTGCATGAGGGACTTCTCATGGACAAGGTAGTGGACTTGCTGGCCACCCAAAAACTATTGGGCTTGTAAATATTGTCCCAACCTGCCCCTTTGACATGCCTTCCCGTCCCGTTAGCCTCCGGAGAGGCAGATTGGAGGAAGGACCCGCAGCAGAGTAGGCTGGGGTCCGGTCACCATCAGGACCGGTGACCATCCTCCGGGGAGCCCTTGACAACTGCCGGGTGCGCCACACCGTACCCGTTCCCACCTGGGTGATCTGGCCAAGTTCCTGTTTCTGGACTGGGGAAAAGGGGTGCTGCCTATTTCTTAGGGGCAGCATCAAGGCTAGGTTGTTTGGGTGGGAAGGCGGAGTGAGTGCCACCGCCAAGGGCCAAACACCCGAAGGGCCAGCGCAACAGAGGGCTCCTTCAGCAGACAAAACGCCGAGGAGCGGGCTACCACTGCTCAGGCAGGGGAGCCGAACACACAACACTGGTGCCAGGGAAAAGGGGCCACCACCAACCCCACAGGGGACACCGGTAGCCAGATGCGGGACCCGACCATCACCGAACTTTGGTTTACTACTGACTCTGAGTCTGGTTAATCGTGAGTACATCAGAGCCACCCGGGCACAGCACCGCAGCGCGCCCCTTGCACCGCGACCAGCTGCCCAGCATCACCTGTCCCTCACCACCGGGCCCCGGGACACACTGCCCTTGCCCACGGAGGGGTTAACACCAAGGCTGCGCCATCACATCGTCCCCCGGGAGCCCCACCATCATCCGCAGCAGTGGTGCACTATATCACCACGAACCGTGGGTGGCGTCACGACTCACCCAGCAACCACGCAGCCTTCCTGGCTGCGCGCCCCCACCCGACACCGCCAACACGGCTAACAGAGCGACGTGGCCCCCGGTCCGGAGGCGCTCGTGCCACCGACAACCCGAGCCCAGACCCCGAGTGGCTCGGCCCGAGCAGCGGAGCCGCCGAGCCCCTCTCAGGGCGGTACACATAGAGAAGAAGACTGCCACACAAAGTGTTTAAGAGTGCCAGTAAGTGTTACCATAAGAGACACTGACACTTCATCAGTAATTGTGAATGGAAGTTAGGGTTATTAACCCTAAGGGGTACTTTGCACACTACGACATCGCACGCCGATGCTAGCGATGCTGAGCGTGATAGTCCCCACCCCGTCGCAGCTGCGATATCTTGTGATAGCTGCCGTAGCGAATATTATCGCTACGGCAGCTTCACATGCACTTACCTGCCCTGTGACGTCGCTCTGGCCGGAGAACCACCTCCTTCCTAAGGGGGTGGGTCGTGCAGCGTCACACGGCAGGTGGCCAATACAAGCAGAGGGGTGGAGATGAGCGGGACATAAACATCCCGCCCACCTCCTTCCTTCCGCATAGCCGGCGTGTACTGCCGCAGGAACGAGGAACAACATCGTAACATCGGTCCTTTCGTAATTATGGAAATGACTGACGCTACACCGATGATACGATTTCGACGCTTTTGCGCTCGTTAATCATATCAAAAACGATTTACACACTCCGATATCGACAGCGACGCCGGATGTGCGTCACTTTCGATTTGACCCCCACCGACATCGCACCTGCGATGTCGTAGTGTGCAAAGTTACCCCTAAGGCCTCTTTCACACGTCCGTGAAAATCACGCACATGTCAAAGATGCGTATTGCCCTCCGTGTGCCGTGTTTGTTTTCCGTGATAACACACGGAGAACAGGAAATTTCTGCTCACCTGTCCCTGGCGTTGCTGTCCGTGGTGCTGATCTACGGTCTCCGACCCTGCCCACTCTCTGCTGCTGCTGCTTCCGGCCCGCAGTGGAGTGAATATGCAATGACCATAATGAGCGGGGGTCGGAAGCAAGTGACAGCAGCGGCAGAGACAGCAGGGCTGGAGAAAGCGAGTATAGAAATTCTTTTTATTTCACAGGCACATGTGTTTTCTCCAGTGTGATCACATCCGTGCGGTTCGTGTGACACCCGTGATGCCGGAGAAAAACGGACATGTCTACGTTTGGAGCACACGGGCACACGTATGCTCTACACGGACACACGGTCCATGGCAAAACACGCATGTGAGTGCAGACCCACTGATTTTAATGGGTCTACATGTGCCCGTGTATCCGGCATGTGAGGAAACGGACCAAACACGTACCAGAAACATGGACGTGTGAAGGAGGCCTAAAGCTGGCCATACACCTTCAAGGTAAATTGAAGCATAAATGTGTGATTGTCGTTCATGGGAAAAAAATAAGTCCTGGCACTGTTTTCCCAAAACAAAAATAATATAAGACCCTGTCTTATTTATTGAAAAAACACGGTATTACAAAGAAAAATAAAGAACAAGTTACCGTATATGCTTTGTTTGCAGAGGCCCTTTGTACAGAAAAGTGTATTTTGCATTGATTTCCTAAAAATAAATGGTTTGCAGACACACATTAACCAGACAGACTTAATAAATATACTAATGGCCTTTTTATGGTAGACGGCCTATGGAAAGATAAAATATGCTTTGGGAAAACTTCCTGATGTATACATTGGACTAAAGACCCCCACAAACTTTAGTTCTTTTGGCTGACAGGTATCTCTCCCAATTCTTCCTACTCTTCTGTACACAGGAATGTTTGGCTTGGCTGAGCTCTCTAGTTTCCTCTCTGTATAGAGACATCTTGCAGCCGAATGTCTCCTTGATGAACAAGAGTATCAGCCATTAATATTCCAGTGTTTCTTCCCCGACATCATCTGTAAAGGTTGGTTTTTCCAACATTAGACCAAGGTATACAGGGTCTTTTTAAGTACACAAATGCAGTGTTCACTTAGACTAAGATCAGATACACAGTGATCCCTCACATATCGTGGGAGTTACGTTCTAGAGACCCCCACGATAGGTTTAAATCTGCAAAGTAGTGAAGTTATTTTTACTTTATTATTTACTCGTATTTTTTGGATTATAAGACGCGCCTTTCCTATCAAAAATTGGGGAGGAAAATGAGGGGTGCGTCTTATAAGCAGAATGTAGCTTACCGGGGGGTGGTGGAGAATGATGACAGGAGGCAGGGGCAATATTGCAGACTGTGGACTGTGCTTGCTGCGGAAGATGAGGCAGGGGCCATCCAGAAAATGTAGTGGTGCAGGCTTCAAATAATGGCTCCCGGAGTCAGCTCTCGGCACGGCCACCTCCGGCCCATTGATCTCCCAGCAGTGGACTTAAGCAAAATTGCACCTGGAGATGGCGCATGTACAGATGAGATCTCGGTTCGTCATTGAGCCGATAGCTCAATATGTGCATACGCCGACTCCATGCGCCATAAGCCTGCACCGCTGACAGATGTTCCTGCCAGCACCCGTAGCAAGTGTCTGGGACACCTGCCGCACCAGGTGAATGATGTGAGCAGGTACTCGAGTGAGAGTTGCTTGCAGTCTCTGAATGGCTTTCACTGGCGGTAAAAACAACGCGTTCGGATGATGCACATTTTTTAAAAAACCTTCCTACCCTCCCCTATAAATGCTCTGTTTATAACTAGCTGTATGTGGGTGGAGACTGCCCAATAATTGACTTCCATTATATTTGTTAATCGAGTTGAGCCCGTTTGAGTGTCCAACCTGGTCGTCTCGATAACAAGCACTCGAGCACTTTAATCCTCGCTCATCATTAACTATCAATATTTGTGAGTAAAGTTACCCGTTATATTCTTAAATAGTGCACACATCTTTACACCTTTTTGAAGTTTCAACCTCCAAGCCTATTGTTTCTCTTACACTTATACTGTACATGTAACTCACCTTGGGTTAGATATATAATAGCTTTCTCTTTTATTTTTGGTGTTAATTTCTTGGTGGCCTCCAAATATTTTACAATATGAGAAAGTGGAATAAATGTCATCATATTTTGTTCCCCAGATCCGGAGGGTAGTTTCATTCCCTCTCCAATGTTATACATGACATTGCCTAATAAGTTACCTGCCAAAACAAAGGCACCAAAAACTATGGCTCACCACTTATTCATATGGTAATTTCTCAATCAATTAGACAAGATTAGATAAGTATTTCTTTACTTATTTTTTGTTGTTCTCACCGAAAACACTGATATGAGCATGGTCTGCGTCTGGTACCATCTTCTCGGGGACTTCCAGTGTAACTGTTCTTCTTACACTGTCACCTAAGGGAATAGGAAATAATACTTCTGTGACTGGGCTGGGAAGATAATTAGAAATGAGAAAATCCAATATTCGGTGTTCAGTTTTTGGGTTGAACACCAACTTTTTAAAAAAACAAACAAAAAAAAACAGAGTTCAGGTGCATTATGTATGCTGGACCACTCACGCAAGCATCACTGAACGCAGGTATGCTCGGTGCTCAGCACAGTGTGAGCCACTTGCAGTGTTGGAATGGCTCTCATTGGGGGTAAAAACAGCGTGATCGGATGTAGTATTCAACCCAAAAAAAAAGCCCTCGCTCAACCTACCTGGGAAGTGTTCTGCTTATGGCTGGCTGTTTGTGGACGGAGATCTGAACCCTCAATCAGTGACTTCCATTGGGATTCGGATCCAGTCCGAACCCGTAGAGAATCGGTTCGGCTGCACTCACCGAACCGAACTTCCACGGGTTCACAAATCTGTAGTGAGAATGTGCCCAGATAATTTCTTTATCACTCTTATTTTATAATTATTGTGTTTTTGTCTTTGTATGTTACATACAGCTAAAATATATAACTAATTTCTTTAGCTTTCTTATCAAGTTTTCTTTTTCAAATGAAACCTTCACAATTATTGTCTTCCTGGCAGTAGTTGTTTCTCTAGAACTTTAAAGTTAATGTCCCACCATTTATTTCCATTGTTTCTTATTATGTTGTATTCAAGCTTGGACCGGCCCACAGGGGAGTAGGAGGATCTCCCGGTGGGCCCCTGTGAATAAATTCTAGTGAGAAGAAGTCTGTTCACCGTAAATTGACCCTACTGGGAGCTTTAGAGCTTACAGAATGTTATGTTTTTAGTTCAAAGTGCTAAGAAAATGAAGTAAGATCTTAAAATTTACCAAACATATATACAGTATATCTTAAACATAGTCCCAACAGTAATGTGTTACCTGATGGGCACAGGAGAAACGTCTGTGCTTTTTCCTCTAAAACTCCAGATGGCTGTTGAAAGAAAAATAAATCTGTGTTAAAGGGGTGGTCCACTACTTTGACATTGCTGGCCTATCCTTAGGGGTACTTTGCACGATGCGACATCGCTAGCCGATGCTAGTGATGCCGAGCGCGATAGCACCCGCCCCCGTCGCACATGCGATATGCGGTGATAACTGCCGTAGCGAACACTATCGCTACGGCAGCTTCACACGCACTTAACTGCCCTGCGACGTCGCTCTGGTCGGCGACCCGCCTCCTTCTTAAGGGGGCTGGACGTGCGACGTCACACGGCAGGTGGCCAATAGAAGCAGAGGGGCGGAGATGAGCGGGACGTAAACGTCCCACCCACCTTCTTCCTTCCGCATAGCCGGTGGAGGCAGGTAAGGAGATGTTCCTCCTACTGCGGCTTCATACACAGCGATGTGTGCTGCCGCAGGAAAGAGGAACAACATCGTAACAGTGGTTGATCCGACATTATGGAAATGACTGACGCTACACAGATCGCCGATTTACAATGCTTTTGCGATCGTTTATCGGCGCATCTAGGCTTTACACGTTGCGACATCGTTACCGGCGTCGGATGTGCATCACTTTCGATTTGACCCCGACGATATCGCAGGTGCGATGACGCAACGTGCAAAGTACCCCTTAGGGTAGATCATCAATGTCTCATCGGCTAGGGTCTGAGACGCTGCACCCCCACCAATATGCTGTTCTCAGTCCCGCCGGCGGCAGCAAGCTACCTTAAATGCTCAGTTATGGAGCTGCTCTGTTTTATGACAGTGGCTGCGGCAGGGTACTGCAAATCTGCCTCCTATTGATTAGAATGGGAGGCGGATGTGCAGTACCTGGCCGTGGCCACTATCAGAAGATGGAGCAGTGCTGGAATTGAGCATTTCTGGCCACCTGCTGCTGCCGCCTAGTCTGAGAACAGCTGTGTCCATAAGATTTACCAACTCATTTTGAGAAAACTATCAAGTCTGCAGTTAGTCAACATGGTCTAAAAATTTGTATTTACTATATGGCTGTATTTCTCTTGGGGAAAAATGGATCCTCAGGGCTCACGCATCCTACTTAGGGACTGTAGGTGTCCATCTGCAGCCACCTGACCCTGCTGTGTAAATGAACCCTTAGGATTCATAGTAGGAAGATGTGGGCACACATGTACCACCATACGTTTGTAACGGGGGCAGGGGGCGCCTCAGGGGTTGTAGTCGCGGTCTCCCGCCTAGGGGGCGGCAGGCTGACCCCCGGCCCGGCCGTCACTGTTAAAACAGAGGTGTTGTTTGTGGGGCAGAGTGTAGGTGGCAGGGACGCTTCCATGTGGGCAATTTGCTTCTCGGTAACACCTTTTTCTCTCGGCTCACAGGCCTCTTCACCACTCCCAGTAAAGAGCCACAGACAGGCAGTTGATGAACCAAGAAACATTTTATTGATCACAACTTCCACTCTTCTCTACACCTTTCAGCATCAAGTCACTTTGGTTTACAGGTTAAACTTCTTGCTGACGGTTTCCTCTTTCCCCGGTAACTTTCCCTTGCCTGCAGGGGACATGCGTTAACCCCCTAGTAGCTGCACACTGAACCCTGTTTCACTGTAGGGCAGATCTAGCACAGACTACCGGCTCCGGATAAGTTCTCACCTCTCCACTTCCTTGCCGGGGAACTGCTTCACTTGTTTTCTACGGGCGTCCCCATTTACCTTCGCTTCTTTGTCAGGGCACTACCCTTCGCCTGCAGGGGCCTCTTGTTATCCCCCTGATAGCTGCACTGCACTGTAGTACACACTACCGGCTTTGGGACTAGTCTTGACTCTTCCACTTCTTCTGCCACTGCACCACTTCCACACTCTGCCCCGTCACCTCAGACTCCTTTCTCCAGTCACATCTCACTGCACACTGGACTCTGCATTCAGAACCCTTCCTTCCCCACCTAGGCTGCCCTGCCCCTTCATTCCCTGCCACTGTTACCAGGGGAACCACTGCTCTACACTGGCACCTAGTGGGGAAACAGTTTATGACAGGTAACATTTTACCATTAACATTTACAATTTGCCACCATACTACTGTGGCATCTTCAGGGGGGGAAAAACAGCTCCTTCACTACCAGGGGTCCGACTACCCCTTACATTCCTCCCCTCTTTAACCTCAGCCTCCTGGCGAGGTTCGTACCTGCAAAACAACACATGTAGGAAAACACACAGACTGGCACACAAGTTTGGTGCCCGGAGTCCCTCCAGGGAAGCTCCCGGTCTTAGTTGCACGTCTGCCCGGAGGCCCTCCTCAGGCGCTCCCGGTCTTAGCTGACCTTTTGCCCGGAGGCTATTTCCAAGCGCTCCCGGTCTTTGGGTGGGCAGAAACCAACAAGACAACAAGATTCCTTCTTTTTTTTTAAAAAAAGATTCCTTCTTAACAGTCACGGAAGGAGTCCACGCACAGTTCTGCATTAAGCTCCTCCCGGGTTCAGTACTTTTAACGTTACTGTAACTGGAAACATTCACCGGCATTCAACAGTACTGGTTTTCAACGGCAAACAAATCACTCTCTTCCGGACGATTACCTCCTCACTGCGGGGCCCGGCCATCATTTCTCTGGCTACCGTCTCAGCCAGGTGTCTCTCCTGCACTGGATCTACTTCGGGCGGTGGGGACTGTCTTTGGGTCGGGGGCGCCGGCTTCACGGGTTCCCAGACGAACCCCAACTCATCTACCTCTGGTTCTGGGATATCTTTCCAGTACGGGGCCTTAACTCCTGAAGGGGGCGGAGGGCCTACCTTAACAGACGCGGGCGCCTCCGGAATCTGTACGGATGCTCCTGGTGGCCCGCTCCCCAGAGTCAGCCGGGACTTGTAGGTGGCCCGGACTTCCGTCGTCGTTTCCCCGGTAACGGCATCCCATGAGGTAAACCACGTGACCTTCGCTGGTTTCTCCGAGACTCCAGTCACGGCCGGTATCATGCTTGCCGGCAACGTGATGGTGGGTAACTCTCCCACCGAGCTCTCCATCGGACGTTCTCTTCTGCATCCTACGGGCACCAGCGCGCCCGCTACGGCTTGCTTGTCTGTCCTGGCCTCCATTCTGTTTAGCGCAGGTAACTGGAACTGTTGCTTCTGCTGCTGGGATTGCAATGGCGCCGGGGAGGGTGGAGGCGGTTCTTCTTTTCCCGTTTTTGCACACACTCCGCCCCCGGCTTCACCCACCAGGTCTGCATAGCGTTGGCGACCCCTTTTCTTTCTTGCGGCGCCGCCCACGTCTCTAGACCTCTGCAGCTTCTTGGGGCAGGTACCTCCCCTCTTTGGGCGGTGCACTCCGGGCTTCTTCCTCCCAGGCCAGCCCAGCGCTTTTCGTTTGGCGCCAACTTTTCGCGCCTCTGCTGAGTCCTTGAGGACGGCCGCCATCTTGCCGCCATCTTGTGGCCTGTTCAGCACGTCAGGCACCACTTGATCTTCCTCACAATCTCTGGTCGGGGTTTCTTGCATGCAGGCTTCATCCTGCCGACTACACCAGTTTGTAACGGGGGCAGGGGGCACCTCAGGGGTTGTAGTCGCGGTCTCCCGCCTAGGGGGCGGCAGGCTGACCCCCGGCCCGGCCGTCACTGTTAAAACAGAGGTGTTGTTTGTGGGGCAGAGTGTAGGTGGCAGGGACGCTTCCATGTGGGCAATTTGCTTCTCGGTAACACCTTTTTCTCTCGGCTCACAGGCCTCTTCACCACTCCCAGTAAAGAGCCACAGACAGGCAGTTGATGAACCAAGAAACATTTTATTGATCACAACTTCCACTCTTCTCTACACCTTTCAGCATCAAGTCACTTTGGTTTACAGGTTAAACTTCTTGCTGACGGTTTCCTCTTTCCCCGGTAACTTTCCCTTGCCTGCAGGGGACATGCGTTAACCCCCTAGTAGCTGCACACTGAACCCTGTTTCACTGTAGGGCAGATCTAGCACAGACTACCGACTCCGGATAAGTTCTCACCTCTCCACTTCCTTGCCGGGGAACTGCTTCACTTGTTTTCTACGGGCGTCCCCATTTACCTTCACTTCTTTGTCAGGGCACTACCCTTCGCCTGCAGGGGCCTCTTGTTATCCCCCTGATAGCTGCACTGCACTGTAGTACACACTACCGGCTTTGGGACTAGTCTTGACTCTTCCACTTCTTCTGCCACTGCACCACTTCCACACTCTGCCCCGTCACCTCAGACTCCTTTCTCCAGTCACATCTCACTGCACACTGGACTCTGCATTCAGAACCCTTCCTTCCCCACCTAGGCTGCCCTGCCCCTTCATTCCCTGCCACTGTTACCAGGGGAACCACTGCTCTACACTGGCACCTAGTGGGGAAACAATTTATGACAGGTAACATTTTACCATTAACATTTACAATTTGCCACCATACTACTGTGGCATCTTCAGGGAGGGAAAAACAGCTCCTTCACTACCAGGGGTCCGACTACCCCTTACACTTCTAAACTTCGAAGCAAGGATATTCAAGCTACAACTTGCCTACTTTGGACACATCATAGAAAGAGAGCAGCCACTGGAAAAGGACATCATGGTTCGGAAGAATAGAAGAAACAAGGCGAAGAGGAAGACCAGCATTCTGATAGCTTGATACTATCAACATAATGGTGGAGAAGACTCTGGTCGAATATCCATGTGTGATCAGAGACCTGGAGCCTTCACTTTCTTTGGAGCAGATTCCTCAGATTTTGTAGTAAGCAGTGCTTTTTTTGCGGCGGTACATGCCGGTACGGTGTACCTGAAAATCTGAAGAGCGCTGAGGGCCAGCACCTCTGGCTCTGTCCACATGGCTAATTTGTAAACTTTACAAATTAGCCATGTGTGGAGCGGAGGCACAAGCAGAGCAGCTACTGGAGCAGCAGGACCTGCGATGATGTCACTTACATGTGACTCGGGTGGGCGGAGCCATGGAGTTTTGCCCAGCGGGAAAGAAGCTGGAGAAGATAGAGAAGTGCAGGGTATGTGAAAAGGGGTGCAGAGGGCGGCAGGCTGTGCATGGAGAAGAAGGATGCAGGGGGATAGAGTGAGATCGGGGTATGGAGAATTGAAAGACGAGGGGGATGGAGGATGGAGAGAACAGGGGGATCGAGGATGGAACGAGCAGGGGGATGGAGGATGGAGGGAACAGGGGGATGGAGAATGGAGGGAGCATGGGGATGGAGGATGGAGGGAACAGGGGGATGGAGAATGGAGGGAGCAGGGTTCATTGAGTTTTGTTTTGTCAAACTTGTCTTAGAGAAATAAAATAATGCACTATTTCTCGGTCGCTGCAGCTCCGGCACGCAAAAGACCCCGAACAGACGTGGAGACAGAAACAAATGGATACTTCGAGGTTGGTGATCAGCCATTGCCAGAAACAGTAAAGAACGAACTTGTGACATCGTGGCTGATGAAAATTTTGCAAGTGAAAAAAAACGATTATACAGTATTAGGCCTCTGCCACACTCACGTGAAATTCACGCACGTGCCGAGAGACACGTATTTTCCCTGCGTGTTGCGTGCAGGTAAGTACGTGTCTCTGGTACGTGCGTGACACGTGTGTTCTACGTGTGCTATCCGCGATAGCACACGTAGAATCGGTAATTATTATACTCACCTGGTCCTTCCTGATGTCCGCGCTGCTGTCCGTGGTGCTGATCCTCGGTCTCCAGCCCTCCCGTCTCCCCGCTGCTGCTGCTGCCAGGCAGTGAAGTGAATATTCAATGAGAATAATGAGCGGCGGTCGGCAGCAAGAGGCAGCAGCGGCAGAGACAGGAGGGCAGGAGAAGGTGAGTTAATGTTTTGTTTTTTTTTCAATGACATGTGTGTTTTCTCCGGCGCGTGTCACACGGGACCGCATCCACACTACACCCGTGTGGTACGGGTGCGGGCCGCGTGACACCCGTGCTGCCGGTGAAAAAACGGACATGTCAGCGCTTTCAAAAACGCACACACGTACAAACGCACACGGACACACGTTCCGTGTGGTTTTACGTGTGTGTGCCTGCTACAATAGGGTAGCATTGGTTAAAGTGTCTCCGTGCCGCCGGTACGTGTAAAAAATGACAAACACGTGCCGGAGGCACGGATGTGTGGCGCAGGCCTTAGTAATTTTTTATTTTTCTTTTGAAATCTGAATTACATAGTTTTTGATTGAAATTAGCATACAGACTACAAAACTGAATAATGAGAAACAGGGATGCACCGTCCATTGTACAAGTTGAGCAGTTTGCTCAGGCAGCACTATATTCAGGGGGGCGGCAATGCGGCTGGGGGGCAGAGCTGTATAGGGACTGCCGTTTTCCGCCGCCCAGTGCCTCAACAGGTAAACCACGCACAGGAGGATCTCCCGGACACCCGGCAGCACAACAGCACCCGCTCCTCAATCTTGGCTGCTGGCTGAAAGTCCCCCCCTCATCAGTCTCGGCTGCCGGCGCCTGACAGCATCCCCCTTCCCCCCACTCAGAGATGCGTACCGGCAAATATTTTCTTTACAAAAAAAGCGCTGGTAGTGTCGCGGGCGGAGGAGGGGATGCCGCGCTCTCCCACTGCTCGGGTCCGGCTGCCGCTGCGGCTGCTGCGGCCTGCTGCTGCTGCTCGGTGGCTCGAGCGATGGGCCGGATCCCGGGGACTCGAGCGGTGCTCCTCGCCCGTGAGTGAAAGGGGATTGGGATTTGGGATAGTATATTGTCCGTGACGCCACCCACGGTTGTGGTGATTTGTTAACACCACCGCTGCTCTGTATGGGGAGCCCGGGAGTGATGGTATGGAGCAGCCAGTTGTTGATGTGCCCTCCGTGGGTAGGGGTTGTGGTGCTCCCGGGCCCCGTGATGGGGTTGGAATGGTGGACAGGCGGGTCTGGGGCCTGTGGAGGTGCAGGGGCGCAGGAGCAGCGCTGTGCCGCACGGCACGGAGGTACTCACTCAGCCAGTAAACACGACACAGTTCTTGGTAAACAAATGGCTGGTTGGACGGGTCCCTCGGACGGTTTACTGTGCTGATGTTCCCTGCAGTTAGCGGTGACGGTCTCTTCCCTGCACCTATAAAAGTCTCTTTGGTAGCGATGGGTCCCCACCGGCTACCCACTCCTCGGCTTCAAGCTGGGCCGAAGGAGCCCTACTTTGCCCGCAGGCGCTGGCCCTGGGAAACTGGTGCCCTGGCGGTGGCGGTGTCTCCCCTTCACGGTCGGGCTGTTGCCTTCAATCGGGACTTGGTTGTTAGGAGACAGACGTCCCCTTCACTGATGGATTTGGCAAATTATGGCGACTCCTAGCCTTGCCCAGATCCGAAAGGCCCCTGCCCTGGTGCTGACAGTTCTTCGTATACTGCTCAGGTACCGCCGGGTCACCACCCGTCCGCGGTCCTTCCAGCAACTTCCGAGCAGTCCCACTGCAGACTATCACCGCCGTCTGCTGACCTTGCTGTCACAGTCCGGGGCACACACCCGGACCAGCTTCAGGCTTGCTTAACTGTCACTTTCTGTCGCCACTCTTACTGTCCTCCTTTACCACTTCACTTCCTCCTACTTTCCCTTCCTAAACTCTTCTGCCTGGTTCCTCCCGCCTCCAGGGCTGTGAACTCCTCGGTGGGCGGAGCCAACCTCCTGGCCCACCCCCTGGTGTGGACATCAGCCCCTGGAGGAAGGCAACAAGGATTTTGGGTTAGCTTGATGTACCTGCAGGGAATGTGGGGTGCATGTGATGTTGTGACCTGTGACCCCTGGCTTGCCCAGGGCGTCACATTCCCCCTTAGCAAAACGCAGACCGTCCTCAGGCTGCCCGTCCAACACCGGTTTTATTTTCCTTTTGTTTTTCTGTAAAAGATATGAAAAAACGGTAACATATATACAATTTATGGCATCATCCCACATCGGGAGGTTCAGTTCTTAAACGTTGCAAACATTTTAAACGGTTGCGGTCTCCGCTCTCACCCACCCAAGTAACCTGGCCCTGATGCTGCCCCTAAAACCCAGGCAGCACCCCTTGACCCCAGTCCAGCACAAGTTACCCGAGCGGGATCTGTCCTTCCCCTCCAGAGGGTAGCCACCGGTTCCTGTGGTGGCTGGGCCCCAGCCTGCTCTGCTGTGGGCCCTCCCTCCAACCTGCCTCTCCGGAGGCGGTAAATGCGGAAACGGTAACGGTAACACAACTTATTTACAAGCCACTAACGTCTGTGGTTGCCCTGCAAGTTCACGGGCTTGTCCATGAGCAGTTCCTCATGCAAAACAACTTGTCAAACGGTCCCCACGGGGACAACGGTGCCGGCAACGGCCGGTTTCAAATCACGGTTAATCAGGTGAAGCTTCGGTTCCATTACTTATCATTTTTGCAAAAACTTCTCAAACACACTGGTGGTCCCAACGGGGACGGTGCAGCGGCACTCCGCTGCCTTTTGCGGCTCAACAGTCCATTCTCACTCGTGGGGCTCTAGTGCCACCTTCACATGGTGCACCGCTCTGGACCCCAATGGTAGCTCGCTGCAGGCGATCTTCCATATACATGCGGGCATGCACATCCGCTCTACACCCCTCTCGGGCATCGATCTCCCTGCGCAGGTGCTGTTGCCGCCGCTCCCAGCCGGGAGCACTTTCTGTTTGCTCCGGTTCAGCGTGTGCGGGGGACGGACCCAGCCAGAGTCCCTCCGTGTCGGCTACGACCGGCACCTTCAGTAATGAGGGACCCCGCTGTGACATGGCCTGCTCTGCCTCCTGGCAGCGGCATCCCCGCCGTGCCTCCGGTGCATCTTTGCTGACGGCCTCAGCTTTCGGCTTCTTCCATTGAAGTGGATCAGGGTGGTCACGTGTTTCTGCTGCAGGTCGGTCCGCCGGGGCGGATTGGCAGGGTGCCGCTACCGGTGGTGGTGGTAGCGGGCCTAGTGGCGGGGCAGCAGCAGCCAACATGGGTAGCGGGGGAGGTAGCAGGGCGAGCGGGTATGGACCGGGTCCCTCAGCCGCGATGACCGACCCACTAGGGGTACAGGGGCGTGGGTCACTTACCCTCCCTTCCAAGACTCCCTCCACCTCGCGTCTCCATATGGCCGCCACCACTTCCGCCATGTCGGCCTCCCACTCCTCCAGGAGGAGCTGCATGCGGACCTGCAGACGGCTGCTTAGCTGGACGGTCCGGACTTTCACCCGCGCTGCAGTGCCAGGCGTGGGGACCACGGTGTTGCTGGTCGGACTCAGCATCTTTAGTAGCGACCTCTTCCAGGAACCAGTAAATGGCCGCAGGGTCCTGGCGTCCCTGCTTTTATAGCTGCGTTCACATGCAGCCAGCCGCCATCGCGTCCCCCTTAGCTTCTTTCCGGCCCCTCCTCTATTGGGGCGGGGTTTTGGCCTTCGCGCCTCTGCTACTCGAGAAGACGCTCGAGCGGGAACTTTTCGCGCCAAAGATGGCGACTTCTGAAATTTTTCAGCCGGATACCTCCGGCGGTCACAAGGCGCACCTCTACCCAACGGCAGAGCGGTAAGATCCGGTTCGTGACGCCAAGTTGTCGCGGGCGGAGGAGAGAACGCCACGCTCTCCCACTGCTCGGGTCCGGCTGCCGCTGCGGCTGCTGCGGCCTGCTGCTGCTGCTCGGTGGCTCGAGCAATGGGCCGGATCCCGGGGACTTGAGCGGCGCTCCTCGCCCGTGAGTGAAAGGGGATTGGGATTTGGGATAGTTTATTGTCCGTGACGCCACCCACAGTTGATTTGTTAACACCACCGCTGCCCTGTATGGGGAGCCCGGGAGTGATGGTATGGAGCAGCCAGTTGTTGATGTGCCCTCCGTGGGTAGAGGTTGTGGTGCTCCCGGGGCCCGGTGATGGGGTTGGAATGGTGGACAGGCGGGTCTGGGGCCTGTGGAGGTGCAGGGGCGCAGGGGCAGCGCTGTGCCGCAGGGCACGGAGGTACTCACTCAGCCAGTAAACACGACACAGTTCTCGGTAAACAAACGGCTGGTTGGACGGGTCCCTCGGACGGTTCACGGTGCTGATGTTCCCTGCAGTTAGCGGTGACGGTCTCTTCCCTGCACCTATGAAAGTCTCTTTGGTAGCGATGGGTCCCCACTGGCTACCCACTCCTCGGCTTCAAGCTGGGCCGAAGGAGCCCTACTTTGCCCGCAGGCGCTGGCCCTGGGAAACTGGTGCCCTGGCGGTGGCGGTGTCTCCCCTTCACGGTCGGGCTGTTGCCTTCAATCGGGACTTGGTTGTTAGGAGACAGACGTCCCCTTCACTGACGGATTTGGCAAATTATGGCAACTCCTAGCCTTGCCGGGATCCGAAAGGCCCCTGCCCTGGTGCTGACTGTTCTTCGTATACTGCTCAGATACCGCCGGGTCACCACCCGTCCGCGGTCCTTCCAGCAACCTCCGAGCAGTCCCACTGCAGACTATCACCGCCGTCTGCTGACCTTGCTGTCACAGTCCGGGGCACACACCCGGACCAGCTTCAGGCTTGCTTAACTGTCACTTTCTGTCGCCACTCTTACTGTCCTCCTTTACCACTTCACTTCCTCCTACTTTCCCTTCCTAAACTCTTCTGCCTGGTTCCTCCCGCCTCCAGGGCTGTGAACTCCCCGGTGGGCGGAGCCAACCGCCTGGCCCACCCCCTGGTGTGGACATCAGCCCCTGGAGGAAGGCAACAAGGATTTTGGGTTAGCTTGATGTACCTGCAGGGAATGTGGGGTGCATGTGATGTTGTGACCTGTGACCCCTGGCTTGCCCAGGGCGTCACAGTAGTAAGTCATAAATCCTCCTGGCAGATTTATTCCCTTTGGGAGGGTAAAGACTGTAATAAGTCTGTATTCCCAGACCCTTCTATGTTTTTGTGATTTGAAGTTGCCTTTTCATATGACGTCTTTTATATTGTTTATATTGTGTCCTGGATAACAGAAACATTTGGCCATAGGAAAATGAGTGTTTTTGTATGCAATCGTGTGGTGAGGAGACATCATCCTCACTCAGTTTCAATCTGTTTCTCCAACATAGAGTCCCCCAATAGGACATTTTGTATAAAGTCAGGCATACAAGTACAAGTACATTAGGCCCCTATATTCGCAGGTTATACATAGCTGTCATGTAGTCTCTGATGTATAGGTATAATTTGAAAAAAATTCCTCGATAATTAAATTCTACACACCTTGATTAATATGGATTTCTCGACAATGTCTTCTTTTTGGTCCTTTCTCTCAGTTTGGACGTAGTCTGTGCAGCCTCCTTCAAGCTCTTGAGCAGTACTTCTCACACTGAACTTAATTTTACCTTACAGTAGAAGAATATTAAGTTCATTTGTCAATCATGAGTGTAGACATCATAAAACTGGCTTAAAGCACAACTTCAGCTTTTTTTGTTTTGTTTATTTCAATGAGTGGTATTATTAAAGGGGCGGTCCGAAAGCAAAGCATTTTTCTCCTAACTTCCTATCTATTTAATCCCATAATCTAAAGCCTGCTTTACACCTTACAATTAGGTGTGCGATCTCGTATGCGATGTGACACGCCCAGGTCGCATATGCGATTGAATGAGATTGCACGTAGGTCGTTTATTTGCTGTCACACGTGCGTTAGTAGTCTATGTTAAATTGTTCAATATTGTGTGCGATCTTTTAGATCATGTGTTCTGTGACGTATGCATTGGGCACCCTTTTTTTTTTTTTTATTTAATGACTTGCCAAGCGTGTGTAATGTGTGTGTAATGCGTAGGGGATCTGTTTTTACTATGTCATCTGCCATTCAGCTCTGCTACATGGCCGCTGACAGCAGACACAGACAGCCATGTAGCAGAGCTGAATGGCAGATGACAGCAGACACAGACAGAGCCGCAAGATCAGAATGAACTCGGGTGAACTTCACCCGACTTCATTGTCATGCCGCAGCTGTGTCTGTGTCGCGTCCTGATTAGCGGGCACCCGTGAAGGACTCACCAGTGACCGCTAATCTCCTGAGTGACTGAATTGAGCAGCGCGATTAGTGCTGCCATCACTCAGGTTACCCGCGGCTAGCTGTATTCTCCCCCGGTGACCGCAACTCACCTGTGACTTCATCGCTGTCACTCAGGCGACTTGCTGTCACTGTTGGAGGATCCAGCGGTGGCCGCGAGTAACCTGATTGACATCATCAGCTGATAGCGCTGCTCACCTCAGTTGCTGCGTGGAGCTGACAGGAGCGGCGGTGTCTTCTGCAGCTCCTGTCACCTTCATGTAGCAGAGCTGGAAGCGTCGCGAGACCTCTGTGGATTACGTTGGACATGGATGGGTTATTTGGGGACTTAATAAAGTGGTGAACAAGGGTCTTTGCTTTTGTGTATTATTTCAAATAAAGGATTTTTTAACTGTGTGTGTTAGCTTTAATTTACAGGTTAATCATTGGGGGTGTCTCATAGATACTACAATGATTAATCTAGGACTTATTGGCAGCTATGGGCTGCCATTAACTCCTTATTACCCCGATTGCCAACGCACCAGGGCAAATTGGGAAGAGCCGGGTACTGTCCCAGAACAGTCGCATCTCATGGATGCGGCCATTCTGGGCGGCTGTTGGCTGATATTGTTAGGCTGGGGGGCTCCCCATAACGTGAAGCTCCCCATCCTGAGAATACCAGCCTTCAGCCGTATGGCTTTATCTGGCTGGTATTAAAATTGGGGGGGACCGCACGCCGTTTTTTTAAATTATTTATTTATTTATTTTACTGCACAGCATAGACACGACCACCGGCTGCTGTGATTGGTTGCAGTGAGACAGCTGTCACTCATCGTGGGGGCGTGTCTGACTGCAACCAATTATAGGCACCGGTGGGCGGGGAAAGCAGGAAATACGAGATTGAATAATGGGCAGCCAGCATTTTCAAAAGAGGAGAAGCCGCCGGAGCAGTGTGAATGCCGGGCAGCGCCGCACCAGTGATCGGAGATTGGTGAGTATGAGAGAGGGGGGGAGAGGGAGACACCTACATGGACAGAGAGAGAGGGACAGAGATTGTGACCGACCGACAAAAGCAGCATGCTGCGATTTTTTTTCTCAAATCGGACTGAGAAAAAAAAATCGCAAATGCGAGCCGAATCATTCACTAACATGTGTCCAATTCCAATGCGAGATTTTCTCGCATTGCTCTACTGCGAGAAGCTCGCAAGTGAGAAGCCGGACTTAAAGTTGTATTTGCACAATTGTATGAGGGATGTCACACGTTTCAATTGACTAGGTTCATGCAACAAAACGTTCAATGCTAGAGAAAGAAACGATGTGTATGCGATCAACGTATTTGCGCTCAATCTTGATCGCACATAGGTGTCACATGCAAATACGTCATGAACGATGCCGGATGTGCGTCACTTACAACTTGACCCCGACGACGGATTGTAAGATCAATTGAAGTGTGTAAAGCGGGCTTAAGCTATTTTCTAATATTCTTGCTTTAAAAATTCCCTACAATTCCCTAAGTATACTATCTGACAGCTACTCTGTTTTTTTCTATTTCTTGTCTGATGACAATTTATTTGTTGAGAAGAAGTGAAGGGTGGATCCAGCACCACAATCCAGTATATTAAAATATCAAAAATTTATTGGATATTAAAAATCCAACGGATCCAAAACTTGAGAGAGAACGGATAAGCGTACCTTATGCGTTTCAGACAATAAATAAAAACAAGTCCTTAATCATAGGTGATCACCTATGATTAAGGACTTGTTTTTATTTATTGTCTGAAACGCATAAGGTACGCTTATCCGTTCTCTCTCAAGTTTTGGATCCGGTGGATTTTTAATACCCAATAAATTTTTGATATTTTAATATACTGGATTGTGGTGCTGGATCCACCCTTCACTTCTTCTCAGCTACATACCAGCCTGGCCGGTCTGGAGGACCACGAGCACCTGCAAGTCCTGGAGTGCAGTTGCTTATGGTAAGCTGAAGTTTCATTACTTTTTTCTTACTGACTCAACAATTTGTTTGTGCACCCTAGTGCATGCTGAGATATTCACAGCATCAGCAGGGGGCAGAGGTTTTGGTCACTATCACAGCCTATTCCCCTCCCTGAAAAAAAACTTCATCAGTGGCGCTCGTTTCAGGGGTGGCGCTGTCACTGCTGTGTCCTTGAATGCATTCATAATTCAGTGTCTCACTGATGATGCTTAGTTTCACAGTAACTGTAACAACCTCTGCCTCGTCCTAAAACAAAGAATTATCAGTGGGCGGTGCTATCACTGTTGTGTCCTTGAGTGTCTTCCTAATGCTGTGTCTCAATCCCTGAGCCCCCCCCATCAGTGTGCTGTCTCCCACCCACGTGCTGTCTTCTTTGTGCAGTATCTCCTTTCGTGCCGTGATTAGCACAGCGTCTGGACTGTCAGCTTATGACTAGTAATAAGACAGCAACAGAGCAGTGTTACTATACCAGGAGATCAGCACCTCCCCACAGGTGACGCCACTGGTCTCTGCCAGTGACCCCGCTCTGCTGCCAGCTTTATTACTATTCATAAGCCAACAATAGTCTGGATGTGGTGCTCATCGCAGGGCACAGAAGGAAATACTGCACAAGGAGGTGTGAGACAAACCACAGAGGGAAGACAGTATACTGGAGAAGACGAAAATTTAGACACTGTACTAGGAAGACACTCAGGGACAGAGCAGTGACATCACCGCCCTTGAAACAAGCGTCACTGATGATGCTTCTTTTCAGGGAGGGGAAGAGGCTGTCACAGTGACCGCAGCCTCTGCCCCCTGATGGCGCATTGAATATCTCAGCATGCACTGAGCTATTCAAATGAATCGTCATCAGACAGGAAATAGAAAAAACTCACAGTAGCTGTTAGATAGTATAGTTAAAGAATGGTAGGGAATTTTTAAAGCAAGTATATTAGAAAAGAGCTTAGATTGTGGGACTATATACTTACCAGCCTCCGTCTTCTGCTGTTCTCGCGCAACTCTGGTCCTATTCCGCTATTTGTCACCTGCCTGATTGCTCCAATGTTTGCTGTGGGGACTAGAAAGAGGTATGCCATAGAAATTCTTTGCCAGCGTTTGCTTTTTCTCCTCTGACATTGACCAATCAAAACATGATTGTGCCCTTAGAGAATCTCTGTGGTATACGCCTGAATGGTTGAATGGAAAATCAGCACCTTTAGTAGCAGGGGGTATAACTTTGGAACAGAGAGGCACAGAAGAAAAAGAAAAAAAACTGTTTCAGAATGAGTGGAACAGCGGTAATTGGAGAGGTACGCAGTAAGATTCTCTTTAATGGGGCTGTTTAGGAATAAAAAATATCTGACGCTTTCATGCTCGGGTCAGGAGTACCGTAGCATTGCGATCCGACATCGGACTAATTTGCACAGACATGTGAAAGAACCCCAACCGAGCTGAACTGCAATACCAGACTCCTCTCATAATGGATAAAGCAGGAGCAGAGGGGGTTAAGACCGCGCTGACATGTATAGTAAAGGAGGATCCAGGAACAATCAGTATTATGATTTTATTGTTCTAGCGTTTCGGAGTTTTTCTCCTTCTTCAGGCCAAAAATCACTGATGTACATCCTTGATTTTTGTCCTGATGAAGGAGCAAGACTCTGAAACGCGTAGAATAATGAAATAATACTGATTGTTCCTGGATCCTTCTTTACTATACATGGCAGCCTGGATTTAACCCCTTCTTCTCCTGCTTTATCCATTTTGAGTTTACACGGGGTCTGCAGCAGCCATCGCACAGCTATATACCTTTTATAGTTGTTGTGACTTACACAACTACCCCAGGTAAGCAATTCCCTGTACTTTCTATCCCTTTCCACAAGGATAAGACCCTATATTGCGCCTTTTTGTCTCTCCAGCATCTACTACTATTATCTCCAAGTTTCACCTTCTAGATAGTTGTGACACTATATCCATAAAAAAGCAGCCATGTGACTATAATCATAGCCTATTTGATTTTTTTTTCTCCTTTACTGCTTTTATAACTTTTCATAGTTAATAAATCAAACTATTTGGATAACTATCAATATCATACATTCGAGGTCTCCAGTATACCTGGTTCTGAAGCCGATAGGTTCCATGTAAAAGTTGCAAACGGATCTTCACAGACACATTTGGACTGATCCTTGTTCCTGACTGATAGGTTATTCTCCAGGTCAGAAAGAGACACAAATACCTGTAAATAACATAGTGTGATTTCCATAATGTTTTTTATTGAAATAGTTATAACTACCAAATTTGTAATTTTATTTCCTTAAATATATAGAACAAACCAAAAATATCCTAATGGCTTTGCCTTTAAAGGGACTTGGCATGTAGGGCATAGGAAGCGGAGTAAGATGATATCCTGATATCTGCGATCCGATGTCTTATTTCAGAGAAATCCACGTTTTTCTTCCAGCGAGTGAAATAAGTATTGACCACAATCCCCAATTTTCTAAATACATATATTCCTAAAGGGGGTATTGACATAAATTTCTCACCAGATGTCAGTAACTAAAAATTAGTAACAAAAAGGAGACAGTTGCATTCTGTAGTGCTAAGATATGGGTAACAATGAATATGGGAATATAGACATGCATTACCGCTATAACAAATATGTAAAAATTTGGATACTTAGCACATAAAAATGGCCTGATTTATGTGAGCCCAACAGCCAATGGCAAGGTGACCTCTTTTTGTTGAGTCCCTGCCTACTCTAATGCCTTTCTTTGGTTTTAAAAATCTACAATGTATGGGTGAACAAGAACCTGCAAATGAAGAATTAAAATTGCCTAAGGCTGAAGAGCAGGAGTGCTCAATAAGAAGGAATGACCCTGTAATCTAAAAAAAGACTGATGGCACATCCTAACTTTCTAATGTGAACAGGTGCAAACTGATCACGAAACATACTAACAAAAAGGAGACAGTTGCACTCTGTTGTGCTAAGACATGTGGAACAATGAATATGGGAATATAGACATGCATTACTGCTATGAAAAACATGTAAACATTGAGATACTTAGCACACTTAGATACTTGGGTTCCTGTCTGCCCATAAATTGGAGGTTTTTTAACCCAAAGAAAGGCGTTAGAGTAGGCAGGGACCCAACAATAAGAGGTCCCCTTGTCGTTGGCTGTTGGGCTCACATAAAACTAGCCATTTTTGTGTACTAAGTATCTAAATGTTTTCATGTTTTCCATAGCAGTAATGCACGTCTATATTCCTATATTCATTGTTACACATATCTTAGCACTACAGAGTGTAATTGTCTCCTTTTTGTTACTATGTTTCATGCTCAGTTTGCACCTGTTCACATTAGAAATGTAGGATGTGCCTTCAGTCTTTTTCTTAGTAACTAAAAAATTATACCTAGCATTAGCCTAATCTTACTTTCATGAAAATTCATGTTTTCAGGCCATTTTTACATTGCAATGACTCAAAAAACAATTGTGAGTTGTGGTTTTTTTTCACATAACTTCACTTTTTTCCCCTGCTTTACAGTGTATTACATGGTAAAATGAATAGTGCCTTTAAAATGCAATCCATCAATCTACTGAGATGGAAAAAAAAAGATCATGACTTAAGCTGGGTTTACACACTGCAACATCGCAAACGACATCGCTGTAACGTCACCGGTTTTGTGACGTTACAGCGACCTCCCCAGCGACATTGCAGTGTGTGAAACCTATCAGCGACCTGGCCCCTGCTGTGAAGTTGTGATCGCTACAAATCGTTCAGGACCATTCCTAGGTCCTTTGTTTCCCGCTGTGCAGCATGCATCGCTAGCAAGTTTCAGTGTGTAAAGGGGACTTTACAGCGACTCCGCGGCTCTGTCTGTGTAGCGTCCTGATTAGCGGTCACCGGTGAAGGATTCACCGGTGACCGCTAATCCCCCGAGTGACTGAAGTGTCCCCCCCTCTCTCATACTCACCGATCCCCCATCACCGGCGCTGCACGGCGTTCACTCTGCTCCAGCGGCTTTTCCTTTTTTGAAAAAGCCGGCCGCTCATTAAACAATCTCGTATTCCCTGCTTTTCCCCGCCCACCGGCAAATATGATTGGTTGCAGTGAGACACGCCCACACGCTGAGTGACAGCTGTGTCACTGCACCCAATCACAGCAGCCGGTGGGCGTGTCTATACTGTGCAGTAAAATAAATAAATAAATAATTAAAAAATCCGGCGTGAGGTCCCCCCCAATTTTAATACCAGCCAGATAAAGCCATACGGCTAAAGGCTGGTATTCTCAGGATGGGGAGCTCCACGTTATGGGAAGCCCCCCAGTCTAACAATATCAGCCAGCAGCCGCCCAGAATTGCCACATACATTAGATGCGACAGTTCTGGGACTGTACCCGGCTCTTCCCGATTTGCCCTGGTGCGTTGGCAAATCGGGGTAATAAGGAGTTATTGGCAGCCCATAGCTGCCAATAAGTCCTAGATTAACCATGTCAGGCGTCTCCCCGAGATACCTTCCATGATTAATCTGTAAATTACAGTTAAAAAACACACACACCCGAAAAATCCTTTATTAGAAATAAAGAACACTAACAAATTCCCTCATTACCAATTTATTACCCACAACAAAGCCCTCCTTGTCCGGCGTAATCCATGGTCCTCCAACGTCGCATCCAGCTCTGCTGCATGCAGGTGACAGGAGCAGCAGAAGACACAGCCGCTCCTGTCACCTGCACGCAGCTAATGAAGAGAGCCGTGTGATCGGCTGAGCTGTCACTGAGGTTACCTGGATCCAGCGGTGGCTGCGGGTAACCTCAGTGACAGCTCAGCTGATCGCGCTACTCACCGCCGCTCCGGTCAGCTCCACGCAGCAAATGAGGTGAGTAGCGCGATCAGCTGAACTGTCACTGAGGTTACCCGCGGCCACCGCTGCATCCACCGCTGGATCCGCTCTCTTCATTAGCTGTGTGCAGGTGACAGGAGCGGCTGTGTCTTCTGCTGCTCCTGTCACCTGCATGCAGCAGAGCTGGATGCGACGTTGGAGGACCGTGGATTACGCCGGACAAGGAGGGCTTTGTTGTGGGTAATAAATTGGTAATGAGGGAATGTGTTTGTGTTTTTTATTTCTAATAAAGGATTTTTCGGGTGTGTGTTTTTTAACTGTAATTTACAGATTAATCATGGAAGGTATCTCGGGGTGACGCCTGACATGATTAATCTTGGACTTATTGGCAGCTATGGGCTGCCAATAACTCCTTATTACCCCGATTTGCCAACGCACCAGGGCAAATTGGGAAGAGCCGGGTACAGTCCCAGATCTGTCGCATCTAATGAATGCGGCAATTCTGGGCGTCTGCTGGCTGATATTGTTAGGCTGGGGGGCTCCCCATAACGTGGGGCTCCCCATCCTGAGAATACCAGCCTGCAGCCGTATGGCTTTATCTGGCTGGTATTAAAATAGGGGGGGACCGCACGCCGGATTTTTTAATTATTTATTTATTTACACGGCACACAGCCGCGCGGCATTAAATGAAGTCGGGTGAAGTTCACCTGCTGTCCCCAACGACCAGCTAGTCGCTCTGCAGGTCCGGATCGCTGTTAGGTCGTTGGCCAGGTCTGCCTGTTTGACAGCTCACCAGAGACTTTGTAGCGATCCGGGCTAGGTTGAGATCGCAGGTTGGATCGCTAGAAAGTCTCAGTGTGTAAACCCAGCATTAGGGTACGTTTCAACTTGCTCACAGCTTCCGATGCGAGAGCATCAGAAGTGATATGCTAATGTATCACAGCCTCTTAGAAGAGGGAGGGAGCACTTTCTCCCCATCTCTTTCCCGGCCTGTCTCTACGTATATTGCACTGCGGTCGGATGACATGCGAGTGCAGTGCAATGTTTCACACGTTCCCATAGACTTGTATGGGGGTGCGTGAGCCGAGAATCGCTGCTATACGCAGCGTGCTGCAATTCATTCTGCGTGCCGATATGGCATGAGAAATCAACCGCAGATGGACACTGCTCCATAGTTTTGCACTAGAGTGAGAGCAATCCGATGATTTATCGAATTGCACTCGTCCGTGCAAAACGCAAGTGGAACCGAGGCCTTAGAAGGAGGAAAGGAAAAAAACAAGCGTGCAAAAATAAAAATTGGCAATGGTGGAAAGAAATGGTGATCTCTCGTACCATTATACAGGACTTTAGGTAGTTGAAGACATGGGCAGTGATGGTGAATTCCTCTCCTTGTACCACAGAGTAAGGTGAAATCAGTTCGATGAAATAAGGCTGAAAGGTGGCGAGTCCAACGGCATCGGCCTTCCCGAATCCAGAGCTGCCCAGGCAGAATGCTTCCGTTTCCCATGTGGTGATACTATGTGGAGTAGTCAGATTTAGAGCAATGTGTCCTTGAGGACTGAAAAAAAAACAAAGGAAAAACATATGTTCAAATTGCCTGGAAATAAAAATACAAACATGAGGCCTCCCGCTAAAAAAATGCAACAGATATATCACTGAACGTTTAAGGTCTCAACGTCTAAGGGCGGCTTTGCACATTGCGACATCGCACGTGCGATGTCGGTGGGGTCAAATCGAAAGTGACGCACATCCGGCGTCACTTTCGACATCGTACTGTGTAAATGCTAGATGATACGATGAATGAGCGCAAAAACGTCATTATCGTATCATCGTTGCATTCACCGACATTTCCATAATGCCAGTGCCGGGACAGGTACGATGTTGTTCCTCGTTCCTGCGGCAGCACACATCGCTGTGTGTAAAGCCGCAGAAGCAAGGAACATCTCCTTACCTGCCGCTGGCGGCTCTACGGAAGGAAGGAGGTGGGCGGGTTGTTTACACCCTGCTCATCTCCGCCCCTCCGCCGCTATTGGCCGCCTGCCGTGTGACGTCGCTGTGACGCCGCACGACCCGCCCCCTTAGGAAGGAGGCGGGTCGCCGGCCAGAGCGACGGTCGCAGGGCAGGTGAGTGCATGTGAAGCTGGCGTAGCGATAATTTTCGCTACGCCAGCTTTCACAAGATATTGTACCTGCGACGGGGGCGGGGACTATCGCGTGCGACATCGCAGCATCGGCTTACGATGTCGCAACGTGCAAAGCCCGCCTAAGTTTCTATTGCTCCATAATTGAAAGTTTGATGTCTAAGAATAGTCATGCATATAGTATACTATTATTGAATAATGACTTGTGTTCTGCCTTCTGCATTTAATGTGTTTTTCAGTGTCCTGATTTGTTGTACATCTATGTTCACTAGTGAACAAACTTTTCTCAGCATTAACCTTGTATTTCATACCTCTTTTCGCCTCCCCTTTGTGGTGCATTCTGGGTAGGAAGTCTCCATTGTCTAATGACTCACATACTGAAGACATTCTCCATTTTATCCCCCTTGTGAACTCATCGCTGGTAAGGAAATCTGTTTTGTTGCTATCTGAAGCTCTGGAATCTCACTATGTTTAGTTAGCTTCATCTACTAGCTAAATTCAAGCTGCTTGTACATTTGTATGTATATTGTACAGATATCTGGGATGTATGTTCCCCTGTTGCATTATACATGTGCTGATTTGTACATATCTTATTGTTCTTAGTTTCACCAAACACATTTACCAACGTTTAATAAAAACAGATTTCGAACAACAATCTCCTTATAAAGCTATGGTGGATAAAGGTTTAGCTGCATGTCAAACTTCACACGCCTCAGGGCCCGTAAAGGGATGACAGAACAACTTGTATCCTGCAGTTTTCTTTTTGCATTTTGCCGTTTCGCCACATCCAGGCTCCAGCTGTAGTTATCCCTGAGTTCAGCCCCTGAGTTGGAGATTAGCTACTACGATATTTTACATTCATTGCACACAGAGAAGGGGAGGTCCTGCTCCGCCATTTTTGTTTCTAACAAACTCTTTAATGTCTCTGCACCTCAGTATATCTCTGCGGCTGCTCTATGTTCCTCTATGTTCCTTATTCTCCCTTGTCTATATAACCCCACCTACACCACTGATTGGCATCTTTCTGTGTACACTGTGCATAGGCAGAATGCTTCTAATCAGTGGTGGGGATGGAGTTACACAGAGCACATGAATATGAAGGTCTAACTGAAAACTGTTTTACTAGTCCTCTAGTGATAATCTGCTGATAAAACAATTCTTTTATCAGAACTGCAAAAAGTAGCCCAGTAAGTGACACATCACTGGAATCAAGGTCTCTATTTCCACAATATGCTGCTATTAGATTGGCTAGCAAAAACTTGTACAAAGATTCCCTTTATGGAGGACCATTCACCGCTTGCCCTATAAACTGTATATTCCTGCACGTAGCAGCAGGAATGTACATATGAAACTTTTCTTTTTTTCTACTTTGTTGGGGAAATACCGTTAGCTGAAATGATAGTTTTCTAAGAGGGTGACCTGCGGTTGTGAAGACATCAATGCTTGTATTTTATATTTGTAGTAGTACGGCCGCGCTCGCATCAGCGGTATTTTGCCGCAAAACCGGATCCGTCACAAATGCGTTTCAGCTCCATTCATTTCCTATGGAGTCGCAGCAAGATGCAGTCACATGCGATGCACGCGACTGCATGTGAGCGCATCTTGCTACGATTCCATAGGAAATTAATGGAGCTGAAACGCATTTGTGACGGATCCGGTTTTGCAGCAAAATACCGCTGATGTGAGCACGGCCTAAGATGTGTCAGGCTTTGTGCGCACTAGAACTGTGAAGTTTCTCAAGAAAATTTCTTGAGAAACTTCTGGGAGTGGAAGATTTCCGGACCTCCGGAAAAAATCCGCACCAAATCCGCGGCAAATCCGCATGCGGATTTGCCGCGGATAAGCCACGGATTAGCCGCGAATTTGCCGCGATTTTCCCGCAGGTTGTTCCTTGCGGATTTTGCAGGCTGTACTGCCGAAATCCACAGGGTACCTGCGGAAAAGAATTGACATGCTCATTTTCTCAAGAAATTTTCTCAAGAAATTCTTCTCAAGGAAATTTCTTGAGAAAAATCCGCAGCGTGCACACAGCTATTTTTTTTCACATAGAATTTTCTGGGAAATGTCTGCACAAAGATTGCAGACATTTCTCAAGAAATTTCCGCTGCAAATCCGCGGGTAAAACGCACTAGTGCGCACATAGCCTAAAGTTCTCGTGTGGTTATGTTACAGTACTGCCAGCTACCACTGGGTGTCACTGAGCTCTCTAGCTGTAAGATATGAGCTATAGTGGCAGGACTGAAAGGGCAGAGCTGAGAAAGGCAAAGGCCCACAGTGAATGGAATATAGTAGGAGATATTTGTGCAGGAGGAAGAAAAGCTGGTGACCAACTACAGATTGCAGTAGAGAGAGGCTTCCTGGAAGTATTGAGAGGGACAAAAGACAGCGCCTCTTTGGCTAGCATGCTATCGAGAACAGTGCGGTTAGTGAAAGGGCCATAAGCAGGCTTTACACGCTGTGACATCTCTAGCCGATGCTAGCGATGCCGAGCGTGATAACACCCGCCCCCGTCGCACATGCGATAAGTGGTGATCGCTGCCGTAGCGAACATTATCTCTACGGCAGCGTCACACGTACATACCTGCTCTGCGACGTCGCTGTGACCGGCGATCCGCCTCCTTTCCAAGGGGGCGGTTCGTTCAGCGTCACAGCGACGTCACAGCAGCGTCACTGAACCGCCGCCCAATAGAAAAGGAGAGGCCAGAGATGAGCGGCCAGAACATGCCGCCGACCTCCTTCCTTCCTCCTTTTTCGATGGACGCAGGTAAGGAGATGTTTGTCGGTCCATCGGTGTCATACACAGCGATGTGTGCTGCCGTAGGAACGACAAACAACTTCGTACCTGTCGCTGCAGTGATATTATGGAAATGAGCGACGTGACAACGAGCCACGATTTTTGACGTTTTTGTGCTCGTTGATCATCGCTCATTTGCGTTACACACTGCGATGTCGGTAACGGCGCCGGATGTGCGTCACTAACGGCGTGACCCTGACGATATCTCGTTGCTGATGTCGCAACATGTAAAGCCCGCTATAGTCTTCGGACAGCCACCGTCACTGCGGGATTGGGAGCCACGGACTCAACTCAACCCAAAGACGTATTATAGCCCCTTTGGGGACAGCATAGTGCTTACATTAAAGTGGAAAAAACTCATTCTCCCTGGTAGCCAGGGGCACTCTGGCTGCAGCTGTTACGGAAGATCCGCAGTGTATTTGAGAGATAATGCCCTTTGAGAACATTTGTCTCTTTGAAAGAGAAGGACAATAGTGTGTGAGTTACACTACAAGTAAACTTGAAGCAGTTGGTAACCCGTCTGAGTTCGTCTTTAATCACTATGGAAGAAAATCCGCACAGTGTGAACCGTATTCGAAGCCGCAGGCTTATAGCCCACAAGCACCATGGAGCTCAGGTAACCATTCCATACCCACTCCAGCAGGCACCCCATCGCACACTGTATCTCCCGTTTCTGTAGCGCGCCAGGATGGGAGCAGCAGGACTACGTCCCTCGCCCATGGCTACCACCCAGCCCCACGTCACAGTTTCATAGTTTTTTAGGTTGCAGATAGATATAAGTTCATCAAATTCAACCTATAGCCTAACATGTTGATTTGGAGGAAGTAAAAAACCCTTGAGTCAGATGTTCACTGCCCCAGATTGGGATACAATTCATTATCAACTCACACTGGCGGACAAAGACAGAAAAGGGCCCTTTGCAGTACAATAAAGCGGGCTTTACACGATGTCAAGCGCAATAGCACCAGCCCCCGTCGTACATGCGATATCTGATGATCGCTGCCGTAGCGAACATTATCGCTATGACAGCTTCACACGCACATAACTGGTCGGCGACATTGCTGTGACCGCCGAACAATCCCTCCTTCAAGGGGGAGGTGCGCGTTCGGCGTCACCGCAACGTCACTAAGTGGCCGGCCAATAGAAGCGGAGGGGCGGAGTCCACCTCCTTCCTTCCGCATTGTCGGTGGACGCAGGTAAGGAGATGTTTGATGTTTGTAAGTGGCAGCGCTCCCGTGCCTTCCCTTTACAACCAAGGCACGGGAGCGCCGGCACTTACACAGGCTCAGATTGCATGCACAAGGCACCCAGGGCAGAACGCCCCCATATTTTTCCACTAATACCACAGCCACAGCCATTTTCCTCTAGGATTCTGAACCACCTTTGACAGTAAACTCTGTGAACAAGGACGTTGGCCGAAACGTCAGAGAATATATATCTGTCTAGATGAGTTCACTTCCTTTGCTTGGCTTTTTTGAATAAATCAAATTTATACATGTTACTTTGAGTATGCAGTGTAACTTCTATACAGTCAGAAGTTACAGTCAGAAGATGACATCACAGGAACTGAGCGGCACCAAAAAAGTATGAAAACACCAGGGGATGAATATATCACTATGGGTAGGGGACTTACATTTAAAGTGCCAGTCCGGTCCGTCTCCAGAGATTTGTGACTTGCCGGCAGCTCCAGTGTTTGCTGGAGGTTGCAACTCAATACAAGTGTATAAGAGCCTCGTTCTGGCTCTCATAGAGTTGCATTGGGAGCGTGTGTTGTAATGTCTGCCAGGGGTAGGGGACTTCCATTTAAAGTGTCACTCCGGCATGGAAGAAAAAAAAACAAAACGCTTGCGTGGTCTTTTAACTTTACAGATTGCTAAATGTGTACTTCCCCATGAAACATTTAGATGAATTCCCTATATGAGTTTTATCTAACAATCAAAATTATTATTATTAGTTGTTTTCACTGAATATTGATTATGAGATAATAAGTAAATAATTTGGAGCTTTTCTAGAAGTTCTCAAAGTCTACAAAATACATGGAGATGTCCTTACCCCACAGAAACTAATTCATACAGCCACGTTTCTGGGAAATGTATTCTTTTCATGGGCTTCTTCGTCTCTTCTTTACTTTTTGAATCTGTAGATATTAGGCATAAATGAAAATGTGTCACAAATAAACAAAAAAAGAGAGTATGCAGCTAGTAAATAAGTAGTAGTCAATCTCTTTGTGTAAAAAGTGTCCCTTTATGGTAAGCAGATCCCAGGGTAACATACTGCCGCAGTCACCATCAATGATCACCTGTGTGTGGTTTGTGGTGAAAACCATGACCAAGTTTTTGGTTACTCCACAGCACCAGTACTGGAGAATTGACGAATTATACTGTCCTCCTCAAACAATGAGCTGTCAGTGTATAAGGTGGATGTGAATATCCTTAAGGCCTCTGCCACATTCACGTGAAAATCACGCACGTGCCGAGAGACACGTATTTCCCCTGCGTGTTGCGTGCAGGTAAGTACGTGTCTCTGCTACGTGCGGGACACGTGTGTTCTACGTGTGCTAGCCGTGATAGCACACGTAGAACCGGTAATTTACATACTCACCTGGTCCTTCCTGCTGTCCGCGCTGCTGTCCGTGGTGCTGATCCTCGGTCTCCAGCCCTGCCGTCTCCCCGCTGCTGCTGCTAACAGGCAGTGAAGTGAATATTCAATGAGAATAATGAGCGGCGGTCGGCAGCAAGAGGCAGCAGCGGCAGAGACAGGAGGGCAGGAGAAAGTGAGTTAATGTTTTTTTTTTTTCACCGACACGTGTGTTTTCTCCGGCGCGTGTCACACGGGACCGCATCCACACTACACCCGTGTGGTACAGGTGCGAGCCGTGTGACACCCGTGCTGCGGGAGAAAACACTGACATGTCAGCGCTTTGAAAAATGCACACACGTACAAACGCACACGGACACACGTTCCGTGTGGTTTTACGTGTGTGTGCCTTCTGCAATAGGGTAGCATTGCTTAATGTGTCTCCATGCCGCCGGTACGTGAAAAAAATGACAAACACGTGCCGGCGGCACGGATGTGTGTCGCAGGCCTAATAGAGAGAGAATCTTTAGCTAAGCGAAAGTCTGGAACAGGAAAACCCTTTCCTTAACTAAAAAAACCTAAAAAGTATGAGAAAATAAAAATAAATGGTTTTACTCAGCCTGACAACTACTGCAGAAATGTCACAAATGTGTAGCGTTCACAGATTACATCTTGTATTGGAGTAGTTTTACATTCTGTTAAAAGGTTAAGGACCTTTTCCCTGCTGGCTGAGGTTACTCTTAGCCTTAATCACAGCTCTAACATTTTATCATCCCGTCCTTCCATTATATATACCCACTCCTGGCTTTACTCCGTGCCGGTGAGAGTCTCTGTTCTGACCATGTTGAAAGAGCTCTTTTCTACATAGCTGTGGTGTTGTTTCTGTTGCAGCTGCGTAGTTTCTTGCTGAAGAATCCAAAGGTTGCTTTTTGTTGTGTCTTTCCCTACCTGTTTGTCTTACCTTTCTTGTGTTGTTTTATTGTAGTAGTGGGACTAGTGTTTCGCTAACCTACTCACTAGCCAGGATAGGTTCAGTATCAACGAGGGTCTAAGCACGGGATGGCTCAGGGGGGAAGAACCCATCTAGGGACATAGAGGAGCTCAGGGATCAGTCACAAGTGAGTGTGAGTTGGTGCCCCTCTCCCTATTGCTATGACCTTCTTTAACATCTTCCCAAATTTTCACTCTGTTTTGCACCACATACTGGGGGTTCCCTCGCGACACACAAGAAGAAATGAGCAATTCTTTTGAAATTCAAATTTCCCTTCAAAATCTTCTTCAATGTTGAGTTGTCACACATGATCTGTACAGTTTCTTCAGTGTCTTTTTCTCTCCTGATTTGCATCAAATCCATTTGCTCATTTCTATGAACACTTCTCAACTATGATCAATTGGGCTTTTGGAGACAGCCAAGTCAATGGCAAAGACTTCAAAAGTGAGAGCCACCTCTTTTTTCTAAATAAACTTACCCAATAGCTATCAGGGGACACCTTTTTTTACCTGGGGACATCAACCTACATACACAAACTACTACTAGTGATGCTAGGAACATAAGTAGAAAATGTTGAATACGGCATATTAGAAGAACAAGGCTTGGTAGAAAATGTGGTTAATGGAAGTTACTGAAGGTGGTAGAGGCCCGCCGTGGTTTTTGCCTCTTGTGCCTCCCCTATAATCCCACCCTGCTGTTTACTTTGGATGGATTATGAATGATCTCGGGATTTAGTTATGTAATAGATAGGAAAATGGATGAAAACTGATAGGAGTCAAGAAAAAACAACTTTCCCTACAAGTAGAGGATCGTACAGCAGATTGCTATAGGTAAAGGATATATACATACCAGGAGAACCCTGTAACTCTACTTTTTTAGGTTGATTGGAGATACGTCTTGTGATGGTTGGGACATTGCATGTCACCGGTTTTCTTATCTTAGTATTTGTAAAAATCTTCAGATTGCTTTCCTATTATAAATAAAGAATACACATGTTAATAATGACATTGCCTCCTTTCAGGGTTTTTGAGGGTTAATTTATCATTCCCTTATGGCAAATTTCTGTGATATTTGTGCAAAATTTTGCATCTTTTTGCCCTCTTGTGTCAATACCAGCACTTTTTCAAAAACTAGGTGGAGCTTAACAAATGAAAGGGTGACCCATCAACAACAAAAAATTACTATAATAAAATCTATACAAAAAGGTTGTAGTTTATTAGGTAAAGTCAATAATTTGTCATTTTTCACAAAGAGAAATCCATAAAAATATTAAAAACACAGGCAAGACAAATAAAAAAAAAAGGTCCTGTTGTGCTCCTGGCTCACCTAAAATGCAGCACTGTAAAGTGCAAGCACATGTAAATCCCAAGTTTGGAGTTCTGTTTTTCACATAGACATAAAGGATATCATCCTGTCATTAACAGCCACCAGTAGAAGGTGCTCACTGTTTACCGCTATACATTGCACGCAATAAGAAAAAAGTATGCAGTAAGCTCCATCTAGTGGTGGCTGCAGGTAACCAGCATATTATGTGTGATGCTTTTATAATTTTAGCCACTATAAACGTATACTAGGGAATGAATTTCCAAAGAATGTTAGACCTTAAGGCCTTGATCAAACATCCTTTTTTAACCTCTTATATAAGAAAAATGGACCATGTTTGGACACGACCATGTTTGCGTGCTCCGTACTTGTAACGAGCAGTTGGATGCTTGGATGGGCGCGACTCGTGTACCAAATGAAATGGAAGTCAATGGGGGACTCAAGCATTTTTCCGGAGATCATCATTATACTCGGTTGCTCAAGTTCCCCATTGACTTCCATTATACTTGGTACACAGGTTATGCCCATCTAAGCAGCCAACGGCTTGTTACAAGTACCGAACAATTGAGAATGGTAGTGCTTGCTCTTCACTAATGGAAATATGTGATCTGTGAGATATTTCAAAAACCATACATTTGTATGGCTGATTTTGATTTCCAAAGGTCTTTTATACGTATCTGAATGAGGCCTATACCAACATATTTTTAACTCTTATCAACACCAACTGTACACATAGCAGGTGTGTGGAGCAATACCGTCAGATAACGGCTGTGACACACAGCTAGGATCTGTCTCTAACCTCTGAGGATAAAGTAAAGCCCCGCCCATGTTAACCTGTTAAAGGGGTTGTCCACAACTACAACAACCCCTTCTGATTCCATTTGTTTTCCCCAGTCAAAATAAAAGACCCTGTACTCACTTCCCATTCTGGCGCCATTCCAGCATTGTCAGTATTCGCAGTTCGGAGCTCATGTGATATTGTGAAATCATACAAGACCCGAGTCCAATCATCGTCGGACCAAATGAGATATCAACAGGAAGTGAGTGGCAGTCGCAATGTCACTTCCTGTTGATTCCTCATTTGATCCGAAGGTGGTGAGAAAGAAACTGGGGATAGTTGGATGAGGAGCTCGCGTGATGTCACAATGTCACATGAGCTCTGAACCGCGATTACCAACAGAGATGGAATGGCACGAGAATGCTCCCATTCTGAGTATAAGGTCTTTTATTTTAACTGGGGGAGACGAGTGGAATCAGGGGGGTTGTCCTAGTAGTGGACATCTACTTTAAATGCCACTGTCAAACTCTGATAGCATCATTAACAGCAGGTTGACACGTGGAAGCATCATTCTATCCTTCCATTTGCATCTCCGTGATGCAATTGTGGCGCGCAGATCACTTGCTATGACAGTCGGGGGTCCACTGTCATTACTGAGCTCTTTTGAAATCCTGCCTGTTGCCAGACTTCAAAAGATATTGTGTTTTTTTACTATATGCAGCAATACTTTCAGATAATCACAGGTTCAAGTCCCCTAATGGCAGTAATAAATATAATAAATAGTAAAAAAAAAAAAAAGTTTTAAAAATAATATGAAACAGATTTGAAATCACCCCTTTTTTACATTAAGAATAAACATAAAGGGAAGGGAAAGAGACAGACAGGGAAAGAGACAGACAAAGAGAGAGAGAGACAGACCTTGAGAGAGACAGACAGAGACTGGGAGAGAGACAGAGAGACAGTTACTATCCCGGGTAACGCCCCACATTTATGATATCACCGCATCCAGAACAGTTAGATCTATCAACATATAAAATAATTAACCCGATCTGTAAACACTGTAAACAGCAGAACAATTAAAACGCCAAAATACATTTTTTGGTTGATGCAATACCGCAAAAAGTTCTGTAAGAAGTGATCAAAATGTCTTATCTATCCCAACATAGTATCAATTAAAATGTAATCTCATCCCACAAAAAATAAGCCATCACACGGCTCTATCAACCGAAAAATTTAAATTTTTTGTCTTTTTTAACAATTTTTTTTATTTTTTCACCACTAAAATAATATAACTTTGGACAAGTTTTGTCTCATTGTAATTGTACAGATGAGGAAAATCATATCACCAAGTCATTTTTAGAACATAATGTGCAGCATAAAAACAATTCCTAAAAAAAAATCTTAAGAATGTCATTTTTTTGTCGCAATTTCACCGCACTTTGACTTTTTTTTCTTGTTTCCTGGCACACTATGTGGTAAACTGGATGGTGCCTTTCAAAAATACAACTCATCCGCAAAAAAAAAAACACAAGCACTCGTTATGTGGACCGAAAAATAAAAAAGTTTGGAAATTGGAAACTTGGCCATGTCAGGAAGGGCGCCAGACTAAGTTGTCTGCATAGTCGTCATCACCTTGAGCATCATGTACACGTCGGCGTTCCCATGGTACCACGGCGCCTCTTGGATTCCAGTCTGGGGATCTTTCTCGTTTCTCAAACAAGGATATTTTTCAAAATCTTCAATTGTGTAAGGAAAGCCTCGCTTGTTTACCCTTACGGAATATACCATCATTTGAAACTGCAAAAGTAAAAAAACAAATGTTCCTTGGTTAGCAGGGTCTTTTAAATGATGACATTGGCAATATGATAATATGATAATCCATGGTGGTCTCCACCTGGAGCAGCCATGGAGACTTGCTGGTGTAACCTGGGACAATGAACAACATGCGGTTTGGATTTTTAATACCTAACTGTGCCATGGAATGAATATTTCCTGAAAGAGGACAACCCTTTTAAACGTACGGTGGAGATTTATTATGCTAAATGCAGTACGGAACTATCTTCCATGACTTGTAGAGCATTTACTATGTGTTTTAGTCACGTTCTGTGATGGCAAGTGGACATGGCCTAATGTAAATGGGTTTGATCTCAGTGAGGCACTATATGACAAAAAAAGCCCCAAATATTAGTGCAAACTTAAGTTGTAATTAATAACTTTTGATAATCTTGAAACTTATTTGGACCTGTAACTATGCCAGGATTAGACCCTCTTTCTAAAAGGGCAAAAAACAAGTGAGGTCACTGAGTTTAATGAAGTCACCTGAGGTGAGGTTACCTGAGGTCACAGGTAGGGTAC
This sequence comes from Anomaloglossus baeobatrachus, assembly GCF_048569485.1. Lineage (NCBI taxonomy): Eukaryota > Metazoa > Chordata > Amphibia > Anura > Aromobatidae > Anomaloglossus > Anomaloglossus baeobatrachus. Next base: position 56,600,434 of record NC_134357.1, on the reverse strand, counting down.
CGTGAGAACCTCTAGCTGTGACCACAAATAAACTGAGTGACGTCACCGCTCATCACTGCGGCTCAGACATTCTCTGCCTGAGGCCCACTGCATGTGATCATGTTCTCTGCCAGCGCTTTATCACTTCAATATGTAACAGAGCTGGAATTGTTGTGGGACCTTGTGTGGATTAAGAAGGAACTAGTTGTTTTGGGGGTTAATACATTGGAGAAAGTGTGTTTTTCATTTTATTTTATTTCAAATGAATGATTTTTTTGATGTTTCTGTTCTCTTATAGACACCTCCCATTACTAATCTAGGGCTTAGTGGCAGCTTTGAGCTGTGATTAACCCCTTATTACCCTGAGTGCCACAGCACCAGTGCAACTGGAATGAACCAGATAAAGTTTTGGGTTTGTCGTATCTAATTGATGCAACAATTCTGGGTGGTTGCCGGCTGCTATTTTTGAGCTGGTGAGGCCCCCCATAACCATTGGCTTCTCCAACTTAAGAATACCAGCCCCCAGCTGTCAGCTTTATTATGGCTGGGTATCAAAATTGGGGGGGACCGCACACCGAGTTTTTTAATTATTTATTTAAATAATAAAAAAAAAACATCATGGGGGCCTTCATTTTGATACACAGCCAAGATAAGAGTATGGTTGGGGGCTGCAGCCTGTAGCTGTATTTTATGCTTAATCTGTGCTGGGTATCATAATATGGGGGGGACCCTACTCCAATTTTTTTATTTAGTTATTTTCACACCAATGTAGACACACACAGACAGCATGTGTGATTTCAAGCAGTCAGACAGGGTGGGGGCATGGTCTGACTGCAACCAATCACAGACACCGGGACTGCCAGTGGACGAGGAAAGAAGTGAATATGCATGGGTAGAACGCGCCTGCCCTAATCCCCCTATTCCTTCTACCACCATTTTAAAGCACATGATTCAGCTCCCCACAGTGCTTATTTTGTAAAAAAAATATTTGCCGGTACGCATCTCTGAGGCGAGGAGCGGGGGGGGGTGCTGTGTGGGAGGGGTGCCGCCGGTGCCAGTGGAGAGAGTGGACGATCATGTACATCACATACTTCCAGCTTCATAACCTTCCACTCTCACCGCCGGCACCAGAGAATCCTGACAGCGTGCAGTGTGCACACTGTGAGAATTCAGAAGGCTGCAGTCACAGAGTGACACAAGGAGTGTCTGCAGACTCATCACAAATTTGGACAACCCCTTTACTGATCCTAACAACATAAATAAAAACATAGTAACCCTTAACTTGTCAGACGGCACAAGACTTTATTAAAGAGATTGTCCACTAATTTAACATTAAAGACCTTTCCTTAGGATAGGTCACCAATGTCTGACTGGTCGGGGTCCGGCACCTGGCAACCCCGCCAATTCCCTACTCTAGGTGCCGGTAGCAGGTGGTCGGAAGTGCTCAGTTCTGGATTTGCTCCGTCTTCTGATAGTGGCAGCAGTCTCCTATTAAAATCAATGAGGTGGATGTGCAGTACCCGGCTGCGGACACCATCGGAGGATGGAGCAGATCCAGAAGTAAGCATTTCCGGCCACCAGCACCATAATCAGCTGATCAGTGGGGGTCCCATTGCGCTCACATCAGAAGCAATGCGCAAGTGGGACCAAGGCCTAATGATAAGACATTGTCAGTATCACAAATAAATATTTACATTCCGGTACCTTATAGATGATGTTGTCTCTAGTCATTTCTTTCTATTCTTCATCTTGTCCTGACGCAATGATGACTTTTCACATTCACATCTCGTCTCTGCAGATTTCCATCTTCTCCGGTCTTCTGCAGCACATCCCGACACGATGCCCCTAAAAGTAGCAGAATCATTATAATAATTCTACTTAAAAATATCTGCCCTACACTGTGCCCCAGAATAAATAATGGCCCCTCACAGTATTCTCTGCACAAAATATGACCCACACTGTCCTTCTTATAGGTACATGCCCTCAAAACTCCCTCTCTTTCCAAACTGAGCCTACTGTTTACTCTGTCCTTTACAATGTGTCCCCTTATACTGCCCAGTCTTTATACCGTGCCTTCATCACACTCCCCCTCCTTGCTATAACCTTACACTGTCCTCCCATTCTGCCCCCTCTCCATATCACCCCCCTCCACTACCCAGTCTTTATTCTGTGCCCCTCACATTCTTCTCATCCCTTACTGTCTCCTCACTACCTCCTGTGTGTCCATATACTTTTCCACCTCACTCCCCATCCTGCCCACTTGCTCCTCTTACCATGTCACTCTTTATTCTGTGTCCTCAAAATTTCTTTCCAGTTCGCTCCACATCCTCTCTGTCCCCATGCATCACCCCTCATCCTCTCTGTCCCCATGCATCACCCCTCATCCTCTCTGTCCCCATGCATGAAAGCTCATCCTCTCTGTCCCCATGCATGAAACCTCATCCTCTCTCCCCCCATGCATGAAACCTCATCCTCTCTCTCCCCATGCATGAAACCTCATCCTTTCTCTCCCCATGCATGAAACCTCATTCTCTCTCTCCCCATGCATGAAACCTCATTCTCTCTCTCCCCATGCATGAAACCTCATCCTCTCTCTCCCCATGCATGAAACCTCATCCTCTCTCTCCCCATACTGTGTCCAAAGATACTTCCTCCTCCCCATCCTCTCTTCCCACCATACTCTGTCCACAGATAGTTCCCTCCACCATCCATACTGTGTATATAGATATTGCCCCCTCCCCACCCTCTGTCCCCCTAAAGTGTGTCCACATATGGCTCCCATTCCCCACCCTCTGTACCCCTAATGTGTGTCCACATATGGTTCCCATTCCCCACCCTCTGTCCCCCCATAGTGTGTCCACAGATGGTTCCCATTCCCCACCCTCTGTCCCCCCATAGTGTGTTCACAGATAGTTCCCTCCCCCACCCTCTCTCCCACATACTGTTTCATAAATACTCCCCTCTCACCCCATAATGTTCCTCCTCCGTGTCTTCTTCAGCTCCACAGTGGAGCACTTATCAGCGTTTCTCTGCTGCCTCCGCATTGCGGCGCTAGATTCCGGGTCAGCAGTCTGATTAGCTGACCTGATCACATGAAAGCCGTCGCGCTGACCCGGAGGTCAGCGCCAGGGATCACCGCTTCAATTGTCCTCAAGTCTGACAGATACAAGGACAATTGAGCAGTGCGAGCCTCGTGCTGCACTTTCTATGAGTGCGGCTGTCAGCGTGACAGCCACGCTCAGAGAATAGCTGGCTCCCACCCCGGCAGACTCCCACACTGCAGCATCAGGCAGCCCAACAGTGCCCCGCCTGTTCTCCCCTAGATACGCCTCTGGCTTGTGCCTCCGCTCCACACATGGCTAATTTGTATAGTTTACAAATTAGCCATGTGGACAGAGCCAGAGGTGCTCTTCAGATTTTCCGGTACGCCGTACCGGCGCGTACCGCCGCAAAAAAGCACTGGCTCCCCATAGACTTATACAGGGACTGGCATCCGCCCACAACTACATATAAGCTTTTAACCCTTCTAACAAAAAACGATGTTTAAAAAAAGGTGCTGTAAAGTAGACATATTGTAAATGTTATTTATTAAGTATTTTGTGTGACATACCATAACTCTTGTTTAAGGGCATGAAAAGTCAAAGATTGAAAATTGCCAAATTTTGACAAATTTCCAATATTTTCACAAATAAACACAAAAAATATCAGACTAAATTTACCACTATCAATATGCCTTGAAAGAAAACAATCTCAGAATCACTGGGATCTGTTCAAGCGTTCCAGAGTTATTTCCTCATACAGTAACACTGGTCAGAATTGAAAAAATGTACCTGGTCAGAATGGTGAAAACCAGGCTCAGTAGTAAGGGGGTTTATGGGATGGAGAGAGTTGGCTTGGATCTCAGGAGTTAACTTTAAAATTCCAGCCTTAAATATAACTACTGGGCATGTTTTGGCACCCTCCGGTGGTCTGTTGCCTTGGCAACCAGTTATAAACAATGGAAGAAAAGTTATCACAGCAGGAGAATGACAGCAGATCGGAAAAGGAAATGGATTACAAATATGTTTATTTTAATGTAGTTTAACTAATGATAATTTCAAAACATGAGGTTTACACTTTAATTGTGAATTACAATTGATTTAGATATCATAATGGAAAACTATTCTTAATCTTAACATTTAGAGAAATCAGATTGTGAAATGTCCAAACTGTGAAGGGGCCCACAAATGCCCAGGCACCTGCTAATATTATTATTAATCAAATCTATAGCAGTTTTACTAGTATAGAATTGGTTTTAAATTAATGTATATGAAGTTATTTGATTTTGTATCTTACCTTTATTTGACCATTATTTGGTGGTATTTATGTAGCACTGCTACTTAACCACCGTATTGTGTTGCATTTTTTGCAGTGTACGGTGATGCCACATACAAATAATTGATTTTATTTTTAATTATGGCCTCTTGTATAATTTTAGAACTCTATAATGTCTTGTAGGTGAATCAACCTCATCTACTATAGAAAACCAGTTGTCAAAGTAAGCTATTAAAGGGTTATTCCCATTTCCATGATCCTAGCCCAATATGTAGTAGGTGAAATACTAATAATATTAGCAAATACCTCCAATTAGACATGTATTATAGTGCTCCTGATATACCCATGGCTCTTACCTCATGTGCAGGGCATTGCAGCTTAGGTATCCATGGTAATGTCCACTCATATAGTGACAGTTAGGCTGGGGCCTCACGGGGGATTACTGTGATCCTCGCATGACACTCGGCTCACGCTGGCAGCACAGCGGGAGCCAAGTGTCATGCGAGTGTCACTGCGACTGTTGTCCAATCATGCGATAAGACCACAACTGTGGGGGTCGGGCCGGCACTGAGGGGGGGTGGGCCGCTGCTGCGGAGGGGAGGGAGGGATTTCTCTCCCTCTCTCCTCCGTAGCCGGCTATTGTCATTCTTGCTCAGCACTCGCATTACACCAGTGTACTGCGAGTGCAGTGCAATTTTTCTCTCGGCCCATAGACTTGAATGGGTGCGAGAGAAACAAGGATCGCATTACAGTCACAGCATGCTACGATTGTTTTCTTGGTCCGATTAGGGCTGAGAAAATAATCGCTAATGTGTGCTGGCACCTAGGCTAATATTGGTCCGAGTGGAATGCAATGTTTTATCACATTCCACTCGCTCCGATTTTCATGCCGTGTGTCTTAGGCCTTAGTTAGTTTCTGTGGTCGTAACCATGGATACCTAATCTGCAATGCCCTGCACGTGAGGTAAGAGACATGGCTATATCACGAGAACTACACTACATTTCTAATTGGAGGTATTTGCTAATATTATTATTATTACATCTACATATTGGGATAGGATCTTGGAGTTGGGAATAACCCCTTTAAGATCAGTGTGTCAGATAAACTTACCTCTATACTTGTATACTAAATGTCACATCATCATATTTTCTAACACGGCTGCTTCTAGATCAATCACCATATACATTATTTAAAACTAGAAGGTATTGATTTATCGACTGCTCAGGAGCGAAGAATCTCACCATATACTTGAAGTTCTCATCATACTTCGCATGTTTGCTGTGGAGTAATAGTCCTTTATCCACTGAGCGCACAGAACACAGTGATCCAGAACCTGCTTGAACTTCCAGATTTACTTTTTCTCCCGGCCGCACCTCTTGTTTAGAAAACTTAAGCTCAACCTGAGGAGAAACAACATCATGTACACGCTAAACATGTTGTGGTCTTCGCAAAAACATTATCACAGTCTATAGGTAAGATGAAGGTCTCCTATGAAGCCTATTCTGAGACTTGGCTTCACAGGTATATTATTATGGTCCACAGCTGCCATGGCAACTCATAGAGACCCCATGATCACTATGTGGTAGCAGCAATGGGTGCTCGAAATGGCACAACAGTGGAGTCACATGCCTGAAAAGCTGTTATCAGTGATTGACAGCGGCATTTAAGAGATTATGGACTGTCTCTGATCGCTGCTGTTAAAGGTAGATGCTGGCTGTAAAACAAAACCAGCACCGGCCTCGTATTGACGGATCTCAGCTTCTGACCTTGGCACCCAATGTGTTATTTGCATGTACAATTGAAACCATAACTTTACATCCACTCTCTAAAAAGACACATCTGCATGTTTTTCTCACTATATGACATGAAATCAGAATAATCCTTTCCCATTTTAGGTGTATTAGGATTACTAAAATTATTTATATTTGCCAAATGCCAGAATAATGAGAGAGAGAGAGAGAGAGAAAGAGAGAGAGAATGTTTTAAGGCATTTTATTACTTTCTGCAAAGTAAAAAATTGACTGTGTTTTTGTTAGATTCCTAGCTTCTGTGACGCCCTGGACTAGCCAGGTCGTCACAGGTACTGCAACACACACACCCCCACCCCGAGATGGGCACATCAGCCAAACACAAAACCCTTGTTGCCTCCCTCCAGGGGCTGATGTCCACACCAGGTGGGGTGGAGCCAGGCGGTTGGCCCCACCTACCGAGGAGTTCACAGTCCTGGAGGCAGGAACAGTAGGCAGATGAGTTTAGGAGGTGAAAGTGGAAGGAGTGTCTGCTGGTGTCTGGGTGCATGGCCCAGGCACGGACAGCAAGATTGGCAGACGCTGGTGGCCGTCTGCAGGAGAGGCGAATCAATGCGGAACCGTGGGACCGGGATCGGTCGGTGGCCCGCCGGTACCAAACCGGGGAGCGAAGTGAAGCCAGCACACACAGGCAGGGCCTGCGGACCCCGACCAGGATTGGAGCCGCCGAAAAGGTCAAATCCGTTAGTGACCGGAACCCCAGGGGTTTCCTAACAGCCAAGACCCGATAGAAGGCAACCGTCCAACCAGCAGAAGGGAATACAGCTACCGCCAAAGCTAGGATCCCAAGGGACAGAGCCTGCGGGCAAAAGGGCTCCTCCGGCACATATACGCTGGGGAGCGGGTTACCGGTGGGAAGCCACCGGAGCCGAACAAACACACAGGTGCAGGAAAAGGCAGCCATCACCAACCGTCCGGGAGAAGTCACAGCAGTCGGCTGCGGGACCCGTCCATCCAACCGTTTGGTTTACCAGAGACTTTGTGTATATTTGTGGCTGAGTGAGTACAACCGTGCCATCCGGCACTGCGCTGCGCAGTCCCTGCGACCCTGCACCTTGCCAACCCTGCCTCCCTGTCACCTCACCGGGCCCCGGGATCACCAACCCCTACCCATGGAGGGGGAAAACAACATCCCAGCTGCTCCCTACCATCGCTCCCGGGATCTCCGTCACCAGCAGCGGTGGTGCCCAACTTCACCACAAACCGTGGGTGGCGTCATGGACTACATCCCCAAACCAAACCACCCCTTTCACTCACGGGCGAGGAGAGCCGCTCGAGTCCCCGGATCCGGCCCACCGCTCGAACCACCGAGCAGCAGCAGCAGCGGCGCCGGACCCAAGCGTTAGTGAGCGCAGCGCCCCACCGCCCGCGACACTTCCTCATTACAATGTACTTATACAGGTCTCAGTGATGTTGCCTATTGGGATCTATTCTATGAGGGAGCTGCTACCAATCTTTTATTAGGAAAATTTCTATCTGGATATTTGATAATTTGACTTGAGACTGTGGTTATTTATTCTTGGTGACGGGGGCCTTTTGGCAATAGTAGTATTGTCACGTCGCCATCGGAGTCCGCTCCTGTGACTTCTGCTCCGATCGCCAGATGATGCCGTGTTCCCACCAAGGATAGTGCTGTTGATGGGAGAGGAGTCGGTGCCCGTGGCTCTGCGGAGCTCATCCACTGGGCTGGGTTTCACTGGAACCTGCAGTACCACTGGCTGACTGTAGGTGGCGTGTGTCTTCCAGCTGAGGTTGCCAGCATTCACCTGCAGCCAATGGGAAGACACCACACCCTTCTTATTCCCCCCTCCTGTCACATGATCACTGCCAGAGATAGTTTTGTACTCCTGGTTCATGTGCTGTTTGTATTTTGATTCCTGTGCGCTGACCTTTGCTTGTTGTTTGACTACCCTCCTGCCTGTCGTTTTTGTGCCTTGCTGCCAGTTCCGGATTTGACCTCTGCTTTGTCTCCTCACTACGCCCTTGCCTGCCGATTCTGTTCCTGTTTAGCACCTCCTGGTTTTTGACCCTGCCTGACGACCACGGACTACAGCCTACCACAGGTAGTGATCTCTGGGGCTCTGTGTAATTCCAAATCCCTGTATAGGGGTTAAAGGGTTGCAGAGTTCTTGGGGTCCCGCCTTGTGAGCGGCTTTTCTCTAGACTTCCCTTACAGCCAGTCTGAGTCTGTGGCTCCGATCAGGCATTACAAGTATATAAGGACAGTTTAGGGCCGGCCGACGCAGAACGCGAAGTACCCAAAAAAGTATGGTGCCCCTCCGTTGGTAGGTAGGAGAGCGGGAGGGTATAGCTAGTTCTTTGCTAGCCCCCCAATATAGCTATTAGCATTTTATCTGAAAAGTCGGTTTATATTAATTGAAACCCCACTATCTATGTACTAGCTATTTGCCACTGCACCCATTTCACCTGACATTTGTCTGCATCATAAACTATGGTCGTAATTATACTACATAGTTTTTTCTTAAATATTAATTTTAGAGGGTTTGTTTTTTGGTCTTTAATATAGTATATTTTCCTCTATTATTCTATTTTTTTTGGTCCTTTATAAAAACAACATCCCAAATGTGAAACATGGGGGTGGCAGCAGCATGTAGTGGGGTTGTTTTGCTGCAGGAGGGACTGGTGCACGTCACAATATAGATGGCATCGTGAGGAAAGAAGATTGTGTGGCAATACCGAAGACATCAGACAGCAACTTAAAGCTTGAGCGGAAATGGGTCTTCCAAATTAACAATGACCCAAAGCAAACTGGTTACAAAGTAATTTAAGGATAACAAAGTCAATGTTTTGGAGTGGCCATCACAAATCCCTGATCTCAATCCTATTGAAAATTTATTGGCAAAGCTGAATAGGCCGATGTGAGAAAGGCGACCTACAAACATGGCTCAGTTACACCAGTTCTGGCAGGAGGAATGTGTCCAAATTCCTACCAACTATTGTGAGAAGATTTTTGAAGGATATCCAAAACGTTTCACCTAGGTCATACAGTTTAAGAGCAGTGGTACTGTAGCACCCAGAGGGCAGGGGGTGCAGGTCGGGTCTTGTACCTGTTTACTCGTCACCGGGCCGGTGCGGAGGTCTGGGATGTCGCGGTGGCCTGCCCGGTTTCGTGCCCCAAGGTGTCCACAATATAAGGGGGTTTAAGAGGTGGATGTTTGTAATGATTGTTGTGACACCACCTGCGGTACGCGGCCAGGGAATTAGCCACCACTGCTGTCGCTGTCCTCCGGGGAGGATGGTATCGCTCCCCACAGATGGAGCGGGTCCCGGGGAGGATGATGAGGGGAGTAATAGTAGAGCCAGTGGCCATTGGCGCTGAGGCGCGGGGCGACGGTAATAACAGTCCGAGTCGGCCGCTGCGGTTCCAAGTGTCTTTACTCACAGTTCTTTAAGTAACCCGGTCGCTGCCGCAGTAGCATTCATCACCGCTGTGATGGGCCCCGTCGACCTCAGATAAGTTGGAAGAAGTGACTGAGTTTGGAAAAGGTTCTTTGTAAGAGTTGCCCCTCCAGCAGTGAGGAACCCAAGCTGAGGGTTCTGCTCCAAGCCTAGGCCCCGTATAAGAAAAAGATGTAGAGAAGATGGTGGTGTGCCCCAGAACTGATGTCCCAGGTAGACTGACTGAAGATTGTGTAAGTTGCTCCTACTTCTACCCCAAGTGGAACCCGCCCCCCAGGTGGTTGTCTTAGTGACTGGGAAATTCCTATGCTTCGTGATGGCCACCCCCCTTCCTACCCTAGTCAAGCTCCCCAGTGACAAGGCTTCTAAGCTGCATGTAAAGTGTGAATGTGGAACACCGGTGATTAACCCCCTTCTTACCCGAGGCAAATACCACACCTTAACTGAGGTGCAATACTCTGTGGTGACTGTAGCCTCAGGGGCGCCACAGTACCAAACACTAAATAAAAAACTTTTGACTTTGCAGAAAATAATAAAAATGCCTTAAAATATTCTCTCTCATTATTCTGGGATTTGGCAAATATAAATAATTTTGGTTCCTAATTGACCTAAAATGGGAAAGGTTTATTCTGATTTCATCTCAGATAGTGAGAAAAACCTGCAGATGTGTCCTTTTAGACAGTGTATGTAAACTTGGTGGTTTCAACTGTACGTCACGTTGGAAGGGTTTACACGGGACTGATCTGCATGACCACAACCCATCAACAAACGTGGCACTATTTCTGTAAATTGGGTGCAATTGCGCCCTCTGCAACCCTATAGCTAAGTTCTGGTTGTGTAAATAAAAGAATATTAATAATAGCAATAATAATATCCATAATTCACCTTATTCTTCAGGCATAAAGGCGTTGTGAACTCTTTTGTATAGGATGGGATATCACCATTATTCAATATTGTGTGGACAACAAAAATAAATCCAGGATAATATTCAACACCTGTTGGGATCTTCAGATTGTATTTTCCTCGAAGAACTGAAGATATACAGATATATTATGAAATCAATATTTATGGATTAATTTTCCTTTTTATTACATAGCACCAACCTATTCCACAGTGGTGCTAATCTGCATTTTAATGTTTTTTAAGTGGATCTGTCACTAAAATACATAATGCTGACCTCATAAATTAGTAAGTAGCTCTTTAGACCAGATAAGGTTGGTATATATACTTTAAAAAGTCATGTCAGAAAAGCTATGTAACCAATATTGTATGAATCCAGCTAAGGAATGAGAGCTCATGAGTCCAAGTCCACCTAAGGCCGGTTTCACACATCCGGCTTTTTGCCGTTTTGCCGGATGCGGCGCTCTCCCGTACAGTTAATACAGTACAGTGACAGCGCAACAAGCGCCGGTCACATGCTGTCATGTGACCGGCGCATGTGACCCAGAAGTTACAGCGCTGTCATTGTACTGTATTAACTGTACGGGAGAGCGCCGCATCCGGCAAAACGGCAAAAAGACGGATGTGTGAAACCGGCCTTACCAGTCTGACCGACCGCTGCAGCTTGCACTGAGCAGTGTGAGATCTCATTTTGTTTTTTTTCCTCCCCTTCTTCCAAGACCTGTAATGTTTTCTGGGACTGTGTGAAGGCTTATTTTTTTGTGCCCTAAGTTGACATTTTTACTGATACATTTTTGGGTTGATGCTATGTTTTGATCACCTCTTATTGCATTTTATTGCAATGTTGCAGCTGCCAAAAAACTGGAATTCTGGCTTTTTGATTTTTTTTTCCTTTTATGCTGTGTATTGATAATTTTTTTTATATTTTGATCGAATATTTCTAAACGAAGCGATACCAAATATGTGCATTTTTTTCGGTTTTCAAAGGTGCTAACATGCTAAGAGGATGGAATGAGTGCACAAACTAATGCCCTTGCGACTAGTCCCTGCGCTCATTAGCATATCATCAAGGATCTCCAGCTTTAAGCTGGGTTTACACACTGCAACATCGCAAAGGACATCGCTGTAACGTCACCGGTTTTGTGACGTAACAGCGACCTCCCTAAGTCTCTGCTGAGTCTCTGGTGAGCTGTCAAACAGGCAAACCTGGCCAACAACGCAACAGCGATCCGGACCTGCAGAGCGACCTAGCTGGTTGTTGGGGACGTTGATAAGCAGCCTTTTGAAAGGGAAGTTGCTAACAAAGTCTCTGCAAAGTCTTTCACACACTGAAACTTTCTAGCGATCATGCTGCACAGCGGGAAACAAAGGACCTAGGAATGGTCCTGAACGATTTGTAACGATTACAACTTCACAGCAGGGGCCGGGTCGCTGATGTGTTTCACACACTGCAACATTGCAAACGACATCGCTATTGCGTCACAAAACCGGTGACATTACAGCGATGTCGTTTGAGATGTTGCAGTGTGTAAACCCAGCTTTAGAAATACTTTTTCTAAAGATCTCTTTATTTATTCTAGTGTATACAGGGACGGTTAGACAGGGATTAGAAATCTGCAGCCAGAATTGCTCCTGGATCTAAGTGCATATTGCGCTTGACAGGTTCACTTTAAAAAATAAACATAGTACAATTTTTTCAGAGGTGCAAAAAACATACTCACCAGACCCAAAGGGTTGTCCTCTAATATCCACTTCATGTTGACCATGAGATAAAATGGCCCCTTTCGACACATACTACATGATCACAAATGGAAAAAGATATCAAACCAATAGCATTTATGGTGCAATACAGGACAGAACAGCATCCACAGTGTGATATTTACGTCCTCTTTTTTTTTTTTTTATAAAGGAGACTTTGGAGGCACCAACTCTGCATCCACAACAGCAGACTTTCCAGCTTCCCAACTGTCCAGAAATTCCTGCACAGTCTGTAACATTAGGACACTTAAAATTGAGACGGCCGTGATTTTTGGAAGCTGGAGAAACTTGCACAGATCATTATTTCTGTAATTATCATCATTTTACAGTTCACAGTGAGTGCAGCTAATATCTTCATATCATAATTATGGGAAGTAGACATATATCACTTATAATAACAAAAAAAGACCAATGCATTCTGAAATGCTAAAGCGTATAAACAATGAATGCAAGACTATAGATATGCATTACTGCTAAAGGAAATCTAGGAAAAATTGAGATATTTAGCATGAAAAAAATGGCCATTTCTATATCTGCCCAGTAGCCACGTCAAGGCACATGTTGTATACTGGGAACCTACACTGAACTGAAGCCTTTCTCTGGGTAACAAACCTCCATGTGTATGGTCAAGTAAGAACCTGCTATAGAGAATAAAATTATCTGTGGCTAATGGAAGAGGGGTGATTTTATTCTCTAGTAGCAGGTTCTTACTTTCCCATACACATGGAGGCTTGTAACCCAGAGAGGCTTTAGTTTATTGTAGGTTTCCAGTATACGAAATATGCCTTGACGTGGCTACTGGGCAGATATAGAAAAAAGCATTTTCTATGCTAAATATCTCAATTTTCCTAGCTTTTCTTAAGCAGTAATCAATATCTATATTCTTGCATTCATTGTTTGCACACTTTATCATTTCAGTGTGCAACTGTCTTTTATTGTTATATATCATGTTCAGTTTTGCACCTGTTCAGACTGAATTTTGGGAGTGCCTTCAGTTTTTTTTTGTCTAGATTATATATCACTTATAATCTTAATGATGTCATATGACTTTCTACTGTGTCCATAAAATTGGTGGCTGTCCATTATTTTTTGAGAGGCTGCTTGGAATAATAAAAAAATCAAGCTGGCAATCCTGCACCACAACCGTACTACAGGACTATATGGAGAAGAGAGTCCTTCAAAGGTGAAACCTTGGTTGTCATCTTTCCTTTAAGTTTAAGGGGCACTTTGCACGTTGCGACATCGCACGTGCGATGTCGATGGGGTCAAATCGAAAGTGACGCACATCCGGTGTCGCTCTCGATATCTCAGTATGTGAACCCTTTTACATACGATTAACGATTGCAAAAGCGTCTTTATCGTATGATTGGTGTAGGGTCCGATCAGTGCTTTTTTTGTAAAAAAATATTTCCTGGTACGCATCTCTGAGGCGAGGAGTGGGGAAGGGGGTGCTGTCGGGCGCCGCTTGCCGACATTGAGGAGCGGGGGGGGGGGGTGTTTACAAGCACAAGCCTTTATTAAAGGGATTGTCCACTACTTTAACATTAATGACCTCTCCTTAGGATAGGTCACCAATCTCTGACTGGTCGGGGTCCGGCACCTGACAACCCCGCCAATTCCCTACTCTAGGTGTCGGTGGTGGCAGGTGGCCGGAAGTGCTCAGTTCTGGATCTGCTCCGTCTTCTGATAGTGGCAGCAGTCTCTTATTAAAATCAATGAGGCGGATGTGCAGTACTCTGCCGCGGACATTATCAGAGGACGGAGCATATCCAGAAATAAGCATTTCCGGCCACCTGCACCATAATCAGCTGATCAGTGGTGGTCCCATTGTGCTCACATCAGAAGCAATGCACAAGTGGGACCAAGGCCTAATGATAAGACATTGTCAGTATCACAAATAAACATTTACATTCAGGTACCTTATAGATGATGTTGTCTCTAGTCATTTCTTTCTATTCTTCATCTTGTCCTGACGCAATGATGACTTTTCACATTCACATCTCGTCTCTGCAGCTTTCCATCTTCTCCGGTCTTCTGCAGCACATCCCGACACGATGCCCCTAAAAGTAGCAGAATTATTATAGTACTTCTACTTAAAATATCTGCCTTACACTGTGCCACAGAATAAATATTGGCCCCTCACAGTATTCTCTGCACAAAATATGACCCACACTGTCCCTCTTATGGTACATGGCCTACATATTCCCTCTTTCTATACTGAGCCTACTGTTTACAGTGTCCTTTACACTGTGTCCCCTTATGCTGCCCAGTCTTTATACTGTGCCTTCATCACACTCCCCCTCCTTGCTATAACCTCACACTGTCCTCCCATTCTGCCCCCTCTCCATACCACCCCCCTCCACTACCCAGTCTTTATTCTGTGCCCCCTCACATTCTTCTCATCCCTTACCGTCTCCTCACTACCTCCTGTGTGTCCATATACTTTTCCACCTCACTCCCCATCCTGCCCACTTGCTCCTCATACCATGTCACTCTTTATTCTGTGTCCTCAAAATTTCTTTCCAGTTTTCTCCACATCCTCTCTGTCCCCAGGCATTAAACCTCATCCTCTCTGTCCCCATGCATCACCCCTCATCCTCTCTGTCCCCATGCATCACCCCTCATCCTCTCTGTCCCCATGCATCACCCCTCATCCTCTCTGTCCCCATGCATCACCCCCTCATCCTCACTGTCCGCATGCATGAAATCTCATCCTCTCTCTCCCCATGCATGAAACCTCATCCTCTCTCTCCCCATACTGTGTCCAAAGATACTTCCCCCTCCCCATCCTCTCTTCCCACCATACTCTGTGCACAGATAGTTCCCTCCCCCACCCATACTGTGTATATACATATTGCCCCCTCCCCACCCTCTGTCCCCCCCAAAGTGTGTCCACAGATGGTTCCCATTCTCCACCCTCTGTCCCCCCCATAGTGTGTCTACAGATGGTTCCCATTCCCCACCCTCTGTCTCCCCCATAGTGTGTCTACAGATGGTTCCCATTCCCCACCCTCTGTCCCCCCCATAGTGTGTCCACAGATGGTTACCATTCCCCACCCTCTGTCCCCCCCATAGTGTGTCCACAGATGGTTCCCATTCCCCACCCTCTGTTCCCCCCATAGTGTGTCCACAGATGGTTCCCATTCCCCACCCTCTGTCCCCCCATAGTGTGTCCACAGATGGTTCCCATTCCTCACCCTCTGTCCCCCCCATAGTGTGTCCACAGATGGTTCCCATTCCCCACCCTCTGTCCCTCCTATAGTGTGTCCACAGATGGTTGCCATTCCCCACCCTCTGTCCCCCCCATAGTGTGTCCACAGATGTTTCCCATTCCCCACCCTCTGTCCCCCCATAGTGTGTCCACAAATGGTTAACATTCCCCACCCTCTGTCGCACCATAGTGTGTCCACAGATGGTTCCCATTCCCCACCCTCTGTCCCCCCATAGTGTGTCCACAGATGGTTGCCATTCCCCACCCTCTGTCTCCCCATAGTGTGTCCACAGATGGTTCCCATTCCTCACCCTCTGTCCCCCCCATAGTGTGTCCACAGATAGTTCCCATTCCCCACCCTCTGTCCCCCCATAGTGTGTCCACAGATGGTTCCCATTCCCCACCCTCTGTCCCCCCCATAGTGTGTCTACAGATGGTTCCCATTCCCCACCCTCTGTCCCCCCCATAGTGTGTCCACAGATGGTTGCCATTCCCCACCCTCTGTCCCCCCATAGTGTGTCCACAGATGGTTACCATTCCCCACCCTCTGTCCCCCATAGTGTGTCCACAGATGGTTCCCATTCCCCACCCTCTGTCCCCCCCATAGTGTGTCCACAGATAGTTCCCATTCCTCACCCTCTGTCCACCCCATAGTGTGTCCACAGATGGTTCCCATTCCCCACCCTCTGTCCCTCCCATAGTGTGTCCACAGATGGTTCTCATTTCCCACCCTCTGTCCCCCCATAGTGTGTCCACAGATGGTTCCCATTCCCCACCCTCTGTCCCCCCCATAGTGTGTCCACAGATGGTTCCCATTCCTCACCCTCTGTCCCCCCCATAGTGTGTCCACAGATGGTTCCCATTCCCCACCCTCTGTCCCTCCCATAGTGTGTCCACAGATGGTTGACATTCCCCACCCTCTGTCCCCCCCATAGTGTGTCCACAGATGTTTCCCATTCCCCACCCTCTGTCCCCCCCATAGTGTGTCCACAAATGGTTAACATTCCCCACCCTCTGTCGCACCATAGTGTGTCCACAGATGGTTCCCATTCCCCACCCTCTGTCCCCCCCCATAGTGTGTCCACAGATGGTTGCCATTCCCCACCCTCTGTCCCCCCATAGTGTGTCCACAGATGGTTCCCATTCCTCACCCTCTGTCCCCCCCATAGTGTGTCCACAGATAGTTCCCATTCCCCACCCTCTGTCCCCCCATAGTGTGTCCACAGATGGTTCCCATTACCCACCCTCTGTCCCCCCCATAGTGTGTCTACAGATGGTTCCCATTCCCCACCCTCTGTCCCCCCCATAGTGTGTCCACAGATGGTTCCCATTCCCCACCCTCTGTCCCCCCATAGTGTGTCCACAGATAGTTCCCATTCCTCACCCTCTGTCCACCCCATAGTGTGTCCACAGATGGTTCCCATTCCCCACCCTCTGTCCCTCCCATAGTGTGTCCACAGATGGTTCCCATTCCCCACCCTCTGTCCCTCCCATAGTGTGTCCACAGATGGTTCTCATTTCCCACCCTCTGTCCCCCCCATAGTGTGTCCACAGATGGTTCCCATTCCCCACCCTCTGTCCCCCCATAGTGTGTCAACAGATGTTTCCCATTCCCCACCTTCTGTCCCCCCCATAGTGTGTCCACAGATGGTTACCATTCCCCACCCTCTGTCCCCCCCATAGTGTGTCCACAGATGGTTACCAATCCCCATCCTCTGTCCCCCCCATAGTGTGTCCACAGATGGTTCCCATTCCCCACCCTCTGTCCTCCCATAGTGTGTCCACAGATGGTTCCCATTCCCCACCCTCTGTCCCCCCCATAGTGTGTCCACAGATGGTTCCCATTCCCCACCCTCTGTCCATCCCATAGTGTTTCCACAGATAGTTCCTCCCCCGCCCTCTCTCCCCCTTACTGTTTCATAAATACTCCACTCTTACCCCATAATGTTCCTCCTCCGTGTCCTCTTCAGCTCCACAGTGGAGCACTTATCAGCGTTTCTCTGCCTCCTCCGCGCTGCAACGCTGGCTTCCGGGTCAGCACTCTGATCAGCTGACCTGATCACATGACCGCCGTCGCGCTGACCCAGAAGTCAGCGCCAGGGATCACTGCTTCAATTGTCCTCGCGTCTGACAGATGCAAGGGACAATTGACAGTGGGAGCCGCGCGGTGGAGATTCTATGAGTGCGGCTGTCAGCATGACAGCCATGCTCAGAGAATAGCTGGCTCCCACCCCGGCAGACTCCCACACCGCCACATCAGGCAGCCCGACAGCACCCGCCAGCTCCCCCTAGATACGCCTCTGGCTTGTGCCTCCGCTCCACATGGCTAATTTGCTTAGTTTACAAATTAGCCATGTGGACAGAGCCAGAGACCCTCTTCAGATTTTCCAGTACGCCGTACCGGCGCGTACCACCGCAAAAAAAGCACTGGGTCCGACATTTCCATAATTCCGCTGCAGCGACAGGTACGATGTTGTTCCTCGTTCCTGCGGCAGCACACATCGCTGTGTATGAAGCCGCAGTAGCAAGGAACATCACCTAACCTGCGTCCTGGCTGCAGTGAGAAGGAAGGAGGTGGGCGGGATGTTTACGTCCCGCTCATCTCCGCCCCTCTGCTTCTTTTGGCCACCTGCCGTGTGATATCGCTGTGACTCCGCACGACCCGCCCCCTTAGGAAGGAGGCTGGTCAGCGTAGCATCGGTCATCCCCAAATTATAGAAATGACCGACGCTAGACCGATGATACGATTATGACGCTTTTGCGCTCGTTAATCGTATCATCTAGGATTTACACACTACGATGTTGAGAGCGATGCCGGAAGTGCGTCACTTTCGACATGACCCCACCGACATCGCACTTGCGATGTCGCAACATGCAAAGTACCCCTTAGGGTCAGAAACAATTCACTCTCATTGGTTAACTTTTACATCATGTATTATTGACCTATAGAATACTCACAAAATAGAAGAAGTGGAGTTGATCATCTGCAGGATCCAGCTGGGACGGATTAATGAAGTATTCCACCGTCAGATAATGATCTGAGTCACACGACAAGGCACTTTTATTTGCTGCTACCTTCAGGTAGCTGTTACTTTCAGAGTAGAACGGATACAGCCAAGTAAGAGCATACGAATGCTTAGAGGTATCTTTTTCCTCATCTTCTAGAGAAAACTTTCCCTGGAAAGAGAACAGTAATAAATGCAATGCCCGCACCTTGTGATTGTAATCACCATTCCATAGCGCTGTAGTTCTAACTGCTTTTCCTACAGCAGCAAACTGTGTCTGATGAAGGCCCAGGATTAAGGGTCGAAATGTTATTGAGGTTGATACGTCATTTGAAATGTTAAGCATTCTTCGTAGCAATAAATACATATTATTTTATTTGCCGTTCATTTTTATCCATAAAAAAAACTCTATTTTGATTAATTTGAACTGTTATTTCCTCTTTAAATATTCTAAAATATAGAATACCGAGGTATGCAAAAGTATGGGCACCCCTGGCCAAAATTACTGTGATTGTGAACAGTATGAGAACCTGTCAGATGCAATATGTACCCAGAACCACAAGCAGTTCTGGGTGCATATTTCTAATCCCTGCCTAACTGTCCCTGTATAGACTTGCATAGATAAAGAGATCTTTAGAAAAGTATTTCCAAAGATCTTTTATAATATGCTAATGAGCGCAGGGACTAGTCATGAGGGCGTTACTTCAACCGACAAGCCGCCCTCTTAGCATGGCAGTACAGCCACTGGGGTGTGCTAACATGGTATTCAATGCAGTGTCTCCAGCAGTGTTGCGCGTACCTGTATCCGCGGTGAACGCTGAGCTGAATCTCCCGCACTTCTGGTCATGCGTAGTAGACCTCTCTGAAGCTGGGACGCGTACACCCGAAATCATACTGCGCATTATAGTAGAAAGACCTGGCTCAACTAGAGAAGGAGAAAAATAGGTGCTCGGAGAAAATAAGTCCAAATTTTGTAAAGAATCCGGCACACAAAGATGATTCGTTTGAAAAATTTATTATTATTTTATTCTTGTAGGGATATTGAAGACATATGCAAAAAAGTTCTATTGAAGAGATATGCAAATAAGCCCAACGTTTCGACCAAAAATCATCGGTCTTTTTCATGGACTCAATAGATTGTAGTCTGGCGCATATCGCGTAGAAAGGTCACTTGCATATAATTAAAATATTTCATTTATATAGAGCCTTAATATCCTCATATAGATGGTAAGATGGCAATCGTCCTCTTATCTAACCTGTTCAAGGTGATAGTCATCTGACTATCCAAGGTGGGAGAAAGTAGCGTCTCCAACGTATCTTATGCAAAAAATAGGGGTTTTTTTTGTAGGCAAAACCAACACTTGGTATTGAATTAGAACACCTGTGGCTTATGATCTGTGGGAATTCTATGCATGAGGCAAATTCTATGCTTGAGGCAAAAAGGGCAAGAGGCAGGTATGATATGGCACCCAAAGGGTGAGGTTAATGGAAAAAACGTCCTTTATGTGATCATGGGGCCTTAAGCCTGTTCCTCGTAGTGATCGTGTCCGTAGGTGCCTGCCCTGAGCCACCACAGAAAGAACTGATGCCCACCTTAGCTGGAGCAGAATTGGAGTCGTATGCCAGAAGGTCCTTATGCACATTGTACCTTGAGTATCGGCTCAAATCTGCGACTCATTGTTGGCCACAGAAGTCCCACTCCCTCTAAATGTAAGTGTTTTCTGAGGCCCTACTCTGTGTGTTCCAGGATATGTTGGAGTGCTTCCTTGTTATTATTGGCAGCCCTTGCACAGAGTACATACACTTTATCAGTATAGGAGTCCCACTCCTTCTAAATGAGAAAAAATGTTTTCTGAGGCCTTCTTTACTTCTATTCCAGGGTGTATTGCAATCTCTCCTTCAGTGTTTGATAGGCCTTGTACTTAGTCCATAGGCTTCACCAGTCTACGAGTCCCACTCCTTACAAATGCAAAAAAAATCAGAAATCTCATGCAGATTTTTTTTTCCCTGTCTGAAACGCAAAACTGCTGTGGGTCATACTGTGTATAGGGGAGCTGTGGGCCTATCATACTGTGTATAGGTAAGCTGTGGGCCCATTATACTGTGTGTAGGGGAGGGGTGGGCCTATCATACTTTGTATAGGAGAGCTTTGGGCCCATTATAATTTATATAGAGGAGGTGTGGACCCATCATACTGTGTATAGGGGAGTTATGGACCCATCATACTGTGTATAGGGAGCTGTGGGGGCATTGTATTGTTTATAGGGAGCTGTGGACCCATTATACTGTGTATAGAGGAGCTGTGGGCCCATTATACTGTGTATAGGGGAGTTATGGGCCCATTATAATTTATATAGGGGAGCTGTGGGCTCATCTTAATGCGTATAGAGCAGCTGTGGGCCCCTTATACTGTGAATAGGGGAGTTATGGGTCCATTACACTGTATAGGGAGCTGTGGGCTCATTATAATTTGTATAGGAGAGGTGTGGGCTCATTACACTGTGCATAAGGAGCTGTGAGTTCATTACACTGTGTATAGGGAGCTGTGGGGACATCATGCAGTGTATAGAGAACTGTGGGGACATCATACTCTGTATAGAGAGCGATGAAGCCCATCATACTGTGTATAGGGAGCTGTACCTGAGAGACTCAGGAGACATTGTTAAATGTTAAGTAGTGGACACTTAAGGCTAAGTTCACATTTCCGCTAAAATCTATCAGTCACAATCCGCTGCTCTTGTAAACAGCGGAATCCGTTTAGCGGATTCCGCTGCTCCCATAGACTTGTATGAGCAGCGGATTGTGACTGATGATGCTGCGTTGCACCCTCCGCCCGACTGATCAGTCGTGGAACGACTGACCGCCGGGCGGGAGGAACGCAGCATGTAACGTTTTTTGAGCAGCGAGATCCGTCGGATTTCGCTGCGCATGCTCTCTGGCTCCCTGCACACGTCACCAGCTTTGGTTGGTTACCCGATATTTACCCTGGTTACGGTGCAAGGAGCCAGCGCTAAGCGGTGTAGGCCCGTAACCAAGGTAAATATCGGGTAACCAAGGTAAACATCGGGTGCTTTGCTGTTACCCGATATTTAGGCTGGTTATGTGTGCAGGGAGGCCGACACTTCCCCGCTCGGCCCCGCCCCCTCCCGCACTCCGCACATGTATGTACACACACACACACACACACACACACCTGTCCCCAGCCATGCAGACAAGCACTGACACCCTCGTCTGGCCCCGCCCCCTGCTCGGCTCCGCCCCCTCCCGCACTTTGCATGTGCACACACACATACATACATACATACATGCACATACACACACTCACTCACAGATACACTCACCTGTCCCCAGCCATGCAGACCGCAGCACTTCCACTGACATCCTCAGCGCCTGGCCCCGCCCCCCGCTCGGCTCTGCCCCAGAACTTTGCCCCCCGCACACAACGGAATCCGACAAAGAATTCTGTTCTTTGTCATCCGTTGTACAGCGTTGAACAGCGCATCAGTCACATGCGTCAAGCGACGCATGTGACTGATACAAATCAACGGAAATGTGAACTTAGCCTTAGAAGCATTATTGGTATAGGAGCACTCAGGGCATTGTGACCATCACAGGCATACTGGGGGCATTATTACATTCTAAGAGCAAAATGTGGACACTTTTTTAGGGCACTTGCCAAGGGCAATAATATTTTTGAGGGGCCAATTTTACCATCTAGAGAGCACAAACGAGGCATTATTACCATGTGGGGGTACAGTGGTGGCATTAAGGAGCACTGTTATTGTACCACACGGCAGGTGCAATAATGGGTAACATATGTCGCGGGCGGCTTGGCGCTGCGCTCGCTAACGCTCGGGTCTGGCGCTGCTGCTGCTCGGTGGCTCGAGCGGTGGGCCTGATCCGGGGACTCGAGTGGCCCTCCTCGCCCGTGAGTGAAAGGGGTGGTTTGGTTTGGGGATTTAGTCCGTGACGCCACCCACGGGTTGTGGTGAAGATGGGCACCACCGCTGCTGGTGACGGAGATCCCGGGAGCGATGGTAGGGAGCAACTGGAATGTTGTTTTCCCCCTCCGTGGGTAGGGGTTGGTGGTCCCGGGGCCCGGTGAGGTGACAGGGAGGCAGGGTTGGCGAGGTGCAGGGTCGCAGGGACTGTGCAGCACAGTGCCGGATGGCACGGTTGTACTCACTCAGCCACAAATATACGCAAAGTCTCTGGTAAACCAAACGGCTGGATGGACGAGTCCCGCAGCCGGCTGCTGTGGCTTCTCCCGGACGGTTGGCGGTGGCTGCCTTTCCCTGCACCTTAATGTATGTTCGGCTCCGGTGGCTTCCCACCGTTAACCCGCTCCCCAGCGTATATGTGCCGGAGGAGCCCTTTTGCCCGCAGGCTCTGGCCCTTGGAATCCTAGCCTTGGCGGTAGCTGTATTTCCTTTTTGCTGGTCAGACGGTTGCCTTCTATCGGGTCTTGGCTGCTAGGAAACCCCTGGGGTTCCGGTCACTAACGGATTTGACCTTTTTCGGCAGCTCCAAGCCTGGTCGGGGTCCGCAGGCCCTGCCTGTGTGTGCTGGCTTCACTTCACTCCCCGGTTCGGTACCGGCGGGCCACCGCCCAACCCCGGTCATACGGTTCCGCGTTGATTCGCCTCTCCTGCAGACGGCCACCACCGTCTGCCAACCTGGCTGTTAGTGCCTGGGCCACACACCCAGACACCTTCAGTTCCTTCCACTTCACTCTCCTCCACTCAACTCAACTCAACTGAACTGACTGCCTTTTCCCGCCTCCAGGCCTGTGAACTCCTCGATGGGCGGGGCCAACCACCTGGCTCCGCCCCACCTGGTGTGGACATCAGCCCCTGGAGGGAGGCAACAAGGGTTTTGTGTTTGGCTGTTGTGCCTGTCTCGGGGTGTGTGTGTGTGTGTTGCAGTACCTGTGACGACCTGGCTAGTCCAGGGCGCCACATTCCCCCTTGGTTAAAAGCAGACTGTCTGCGGGCTGCCCGTCCATCACCGGTTTTATTTTTCTGCAAAAAATAAATTAACATTAACGGTAAACATTAAGCATACTTCAGGTCATCTTGAACGTTGCAAACATATATAAACACATTTTTATTAATAACGGACGGACGGCTTCCACTCTCCCACCCAAGCAACCTAGCCCTGTTGCTGCCCCTAAGAAATGGGCTGCACCCCTTTACCCCAGTCCAGGTTCAGGCTACCCGAGCAGGAATGGGTACGGTATCTCGCACCCGGCTGTCACTTCAGGGGGCCCCACATCCAGGGGGACCCCTGACCCCCGGAGGATCGCCACCGGTTACGGTAGTGGCGGGCCTGGGCCATCCCTTTCCTCCAGGCCCATCCTCCAAATCATCCTCTCCGGAGGCGGCAACGGAAACAACCCCTCAATTATTTACAAGCCCACCAATTCGTGGGTGCCCTGCAAGTTCTCGGGTTTGTCCATGAGCAGTTCCTCATGCGGTACAGGGTTAACGGTACAACGGGGGACAACAACTCCAGTCCCAATAGGGACGGTTCTCTTCTTCAGACAATCAGGTGATTCGATCGGTTTGATTAGTTTCATTAACTGGAACAACGGTGCTGAGGGTCCCAACGGGGACAACGGTGCAACGGTGGACCGCTGCCTTACTCATCAGTCCATTCTCAACCGTGGGGCTCCAGTGCCACCTTCACATGGTGCACTGCTCTGAACCCCGATGGTAGCTCGCTGCAGGTGATCTTTCTCCACATACATGCGGGCATGCACATCCGCATTACACCTTTTTCGGGCAGCGACCTCCCGGCCCAGCTGGCTCTGCTGCTGCTCCCAGTATGGAGCGTCTGCCCGCTCCATCTCGCTCTGTGCGGGGGTAGGGCCCAGCCGGAGCTCCCCCGTGCCGGCTACGACCGGCACCTTCTGCACTGGGGAACCCCACTGTGTCGTGGCCTGCTCGGCTGCCTTGCAGCGGCAACCCCGCGACGCCTCAGCCGAGGCCTGGATTCTGGGGGCGGCCAGCTTTACCCGCTGAGCTGGCTTCTGGTCGACGGCCACCTCCATCTTGGCCGGGCGGACTGCCGGGGCCGTTGTCATCTGGAGCGCGGCTTCCTCTGGGATCGCTGGTGCGTCCAAGTCGGGATGAGGTACTTTCTGGATGCAGGCGCGACGTGGGGCTGGTACGGGTGTCGGAGCGATGACGGGCTGACTGCTCGCGTCTTCTGCAGGCGGGTCTTGCAGGCTGGTAGAACAGACTCCGCTGCCGGTGTTGGTGGCAGTGGACCGAGCAGGGGAGCAGCAGCAACCGGTACAGGCAGCGGGGGAGGCGATATAGAGGGCAGGGGCAGACCGGGTCCCTCAGCCGCAGCGGTCGGTCCCTGGGGGACATAGGGGCGTGGGTCGCTTACCCGCTCCTCCACGGTTGCTTCCACTTCGCATGCTCGCACAGCCGCAGTCGGTTCCTCCACTTCGACTATCCATCGCTCCATCAGGGAATCAGCCTGTGCCTGGATCTTCCGACACATCCTTTCACGTTGGCATCCAGGAACGTGTTTCGGCAGAGTCCTGGCGTCCCTGCACTCCGCAGCGCTAGTTACATGCCGCCATTCTTCACCCATCCCCCCTTGGTCTTTTCTCAGCACCTCCTCTTTAGGGGCGGGGATTCGGCTTTCGCGCCTCCACTGCTCGGGAAGACGCTCGAGCGGGAAAATCTTTGCGCCCAAGATGACGGAATCTAAAATTTTTCGGCCGGACACCGCCGGCGGGGGCTACAAGGCGCACTTCTACCAGCTGGTAGATGGGTAAGATCCTGTTCGTGATGCCAAGTTGTCGCGGGCGGTGGGGCGCTGCACTCGCTAACGCTCGGGTCCGGCGCTGCTGCTGCTCGGTGGCTAAAGCGGTGGGCCGGATCCAGGGACTCGAGCGGCCCTCCTCGCCCGTGAGTGAAAGGGGTGGTTTGGTTTGGGGATTTAGTCCGTGACGCCACCCACGGGTTGTGGTGAAGATGGGCACCCCCGCTGCTGGTGACGGGGATCCCGGGAGCGATGGTAGGGAGCAGCTGGGATGTTGTTTTCCCCCTCCGTGGGTAGGGGTTGGTGGTCCCGGGGCCCGGTGAGGTGACGGGGAGGCAGGGTTGGCGAGGTGCAGGGTCGCAGGGACTGCGCAGCGCAGTGCTGGATGGCACGGTTGTACTCACTCAGCCACAAATATACACAAAGTCTCTGGTAAACCAAACGGCTGGATGGACGGGTCCCGCAGCCGGCTGCTGTGGCTTCTTCTGGACGGTTGGCGGTGGCTGCCTTTCCCTGCACCTTAATGTATGTTCGGCTCCAGTGGCTTCCCACCGTTAACCCGCTCCCCAGCGTATATGTGCCGGAGGAGCCCTTTTGCCTGCAGGCTCTGGCCCTTGGAATCCTAGCCTTGGCGGTAGCTGTATTTCCTTTTTGCTGGTCGGACGGTTGCCTTCTATCGGGTCTTGGCTGCTAGGAAACCCCTGGGGTTCCGGTCACTAACGGATTTGACCTTTTTCGCGGCTCCAAGCCTGGTCGGGGTCCGCAGGCCCTGCCTGTGTGTGCTGGCTTCACTTCGCTCCCCGGTTCGGTACTGGCGGGCCACCGCCCGACCCCGGTCCTACGGTTCCGCGTTGATTCGCCTCTCCTGCAGATGGCCACCACCGTTTGCCAACCTTGCTGTCAGTGCCTGGGCCACAGACCTAGACACCTGCAGTTCCTTCCACTTCGCTCTCCTCCACTCCACTCAACTAAACTGAACTGACTGCCTTTTCCCGCCTCCAGGCCTGTGAACTCCTCGATGGGTGGGGCCAACCACCTGGCTCCGCCCCACCTGGTGTGGACATCAGCCCCTGGAGGGAGGCAACAAGGGTTTTGTGTTTGGCTGTTGTGCCTGTCTCGGGGTGGGGGTGTGTGTGTTGCAGTACCTGTGATGACCTGGCTAGTCCAGGGCGCCACACATATGGCAGCAGTGGCTCAGTATTGGGGTGTCAGGAGGATGAGGGGTTTGTGCAGGTCGGGAATAGATGGGGCCGGGGCTGGAAATGTGAGAAGTCAGATGAGTCTGTGTTGTAATCTCTGCAGATGAGTCCTGGCTGGAGAAGTTGTCATGTCGGGCTGGGCCAGAAAGAAAAGACGAGAAAAGTGAATGACTCCATCAGAAAGAACATTAGCTGTAAGTCACCACCTATAACTGTACTATAATCTCTCACATGTACTGCAGGACTGATATCTACCACTATATGGTCACCATATGGCGGTAATATCAGTGTTGGCCCTTATGTAGATCTATTTTCAGTAACAGCGCGGTCATCTGCTGAGGTTCCTCTATACCCATTATTAAGGCGTGATACTATAGTTGTTACCAGGTTAGGGGCTCATTCAGATGTTTCGCCCCCCTGAGCTGAACCACTAGCTACGCCACTGGTGCTCGCCCATCACTAATAATTACCTTATTAGCAAGATACAATTTGAGGGCATGGCATATTAAAGACACAAAACAGTCACAAAAAGTTGCATAATGTTTTTTATGGTTCTACATATAGTGAGTGGTGGTAACACTTACATGCAAAGACACCATGTCATCCCACGATGAGGTGTCCACAGTGAAAACTGCAATTCCTTCTTCATTTGTCACTGCGGTCAGATTTAAGTCTTCTTCTTCAAAGCCCAATACCAGGTAGACCTTTTCATTCACTATAGGTTTAGGCTCAGTCATTTCTGAAACTTTCAACTGTGAAAGGAAACACAAGATAATTTACTAATAGTCTTTGATTCCGGAGGCAAATACACACCGGTGGGGGATTATTGGACTGGCAGTGCTAAAGTGGCAGGGAATAGTTTCATATAACCACAAAAAAAGGCTTGAGAGCTAGCAAAGCATGCTTATATAATAAAGGGGGGAATTTATCCTGATGGATATTTATGAAGTCAGTTTTGATTGTGGTTAACTTGTCTTAACTTGACCCAAATTCACTAACGAAGACCTAACACTTCTATTAAAGGAAACCATATAGGTCCCCTATGCCCTCCAACCCACCAGCATTTATATGTTTATTACTAAATTCCCTGCCTAACTAGCCTTTATACTTTCTGACACCTAAATACATGTTTAAAAAAAAGCCTTTGTAAACTTTGTTTTTTAATATGCTAATTAGGCTTTGACTCCTCAATGGTCCATTAGTTTTCCCAGACTACTTGCCCCTATGGGCATGATAACATCATTTGCAAGAGGCGGCGCCATCGCCAGCACTCTACAAGTCTTGCGCATGCGCGCGGCTTTCTTCACTAACATTATTGCACCTCTGAAAACCCTGTATAACTGTATAAATAGTCGAATTCACATTTTGCTGGTTACAGACTCCTTTTAGCCCTTCAAAGGGGTTGTCCACTGCTTAGAAAACCCTTTCATTCCATATGTATGCCCTTAGAAAAAAAACCCAAAGCCTATACTCACCTCCGGTACTGACGCGGTTCCAACCATGTCAGAGCTTGCTTTCGCAAGGCCCATGTGTCAATTGTTATGACACGCGAGCTCCACTACCAATCAGCGCTGGCTTCCTTCTACCGGATTCATGCGGTTAACTAATTAACAGGAAGTGAGTGGCAGCTGCAGTGCTCATTTCCTGTTAATTTCGAAGGTGGGGAGAAGGAGGCCGGTGCTGATTGGTCTCGAGGCTCGCGTGTCATAGCAATGACACATGGGCTGCAGGAAAGTAAGTTGCAATATTGCTGGAACCGCACCGGCACCGGAGGGGAGTCTAGTCTTTGTTATTTTTATAGGGGCAAAAATGGGGAATAAGAAGGTGTTGTCCAAGTAGTGGACAACCCTTTAAATGCACAGTTACATCATTTGCTGGCTCCCTGACATTAATGTACGCTAAGAAGCTATGCCCACAACACTTCCAGCAGTCATCTGCCTCTATCATCCACATGTTTAGCGGAGCTCCACTTGGCTGTTAACCTGTTAAATGCCACTGTCAATCTGTGACACAAGCATTTACAGGATGCATTCCAGGTGTGCACTGTTCTAACCACTCATTGATGCCCCTGTAACATGATTGGGTCCTGCGGGTTAACATGACAGCTGGGTCTGCTGAAGACCCCTGGGTCTGTCATGACAGTGCTCCTACGAAAGCTGGCTTATGATTTTTGTTATGTACAAGAATACTTTGGTATTGTATATACGTAGCATAAGTGATCGGATGACCTTAAGGGGCTTTACACGCAGCGATATCGCTAGCATTATCGCTAGCGAGCGTACCCGCTCCTGTTGTTTGCGTGTCATGGGCAAATCGCTGCCTGTGGCGCACAATACCGTTAGGAGCCGTCACACGGACTTACATGACTAGCCAACATCGCTGTGGCCGGCGAACCGCCACCTTTCTAAGGGGGCGGTTCATGCGGCATCACAGCGGCGTCACTAAGCGGCAGCCCAATAGAAGCGGAGGGGCGGAGATGAGCGGTCGTAACCTCTCGCCCACCTCCTTCCTTCCTCATTGCCGGCAGCCGCAGGTAAGCTGTAGTTCGTCATTCCCGAGGTATCACACATAGCGATGTGTGCTTCCTCGGGAACGACAAACAACCTGTGTCCTCAACAAGCAACGATTTTTTGAAAAGGAACGACCTGTCAACGATTAGGATTAGGATTATTTTTATTTACTTTCTCTCGCAATGAGTCTCTCTGTCTCAAACTTAGCTAACTTAATTTGCTTTTTACATATTTTATTTAATTTTCTATAATTATATAATGCCTCATCACTACCTACCCTCTTTAATTCTTTTAAGGCTTTCTGTTTTTCTTTTATTGCTTCCCTTACAGCTCTATTTAGCCATAGGGGTTTCCTTCTATTTCTAGCATGTTTGTTCCCATAGGGTATATTTTCTGCACAAGCCCTATTCAGGATGCTCATAAAAGTCTCCCATTTGCTTTGTGTACTTTTATTACTTAGTACATCATCCCAGTTTATTGCACTAAGATCATCTCTCAACCGTTTAAAATTTGCTTTCCTGAAGTTTAGTGTCCTTGTAGCCCCTCTACAAGACATCTTACTAAAGAATACATGAAAACTTATTATTTTGTGATCACTATTCCCCAAGTAACCCCCAACTTGTATATTTGATATGCGGTCTGGCCTATTGGTTAGTACAAGGTCTAGTAGTGCTCCCCCTCTTGTGGGGTCCTGTACCATTTGTGAAAGGTAATTATCTTTCATTGTTATCAAAAATCTATTTCCTTTGCTGGAACTGCAAGTTTCTGTTCCCCAATTTATATCAGGATAGTTAAAGTCCCCCATAATAATTACCTCTCCAAGACTCGCTGCTTTATCAATTTGCTTTCTGAGGAGATTCTCTACCTCTTCCATAATATTCGGCGTCTTATAACACACCCCTATCAGTATTTTATTATTCATTCTCCCCCCCCTTATCTCCACCATAGGGACTCTACATTCTCAGTACCCTCACATATGTTGTCACGCAGGATGGGTTTTAAGGATGATTTTACATATAGACACACACCTCCCCCTCGCTTATTTGTACGGTCATTCCTGAATAGGCTATATCCCTGTAAATTAACAGCCCAGTCATAGCTCTCATCCAGCCATGTCTCTGATATCCCCACTATATCATAATTTTCTTCCAACAATATTAATTCTAATTCCTCCACCTTATTTGTGAGGCTTCGGGCATTAGTGTACATGCACGTTACGTATGACTCTGTACCTGTATTCCTGCTTACTGTATTAACTGTCCTAACCCTTCCCCCCGTACCACCCCCAATTTCATTACTTGTGCCCTGGTCACTATCTGCACTACATTCCCCTTCTATAAAGTGAATACCCTCGCCCCCCATTCCTAGTTTAAACACTCCTCCAACCTTCTAGCCATTTTCTGCCCCAGCAGAGCTGCACCCTCCCCATTAAGATGCAGCCCATCCCTAGCATAGAATCTGTAGCCAACTGAAAAGTCGGCCCAATTCTCCAGGAACCCAAAACCCTCTTTCCTACACCAATTCCTGATGGGATGTATTAAAAGAGGTATAAGTGTTCATGAAAAAAATATAGTTCTACCTCTGTACAAGTCACTAGTGCGACCGCACTTAGAATACTGTGTACAATTCTGGTCACCGATATATAAGAAGGACATAGCTGAACTGGAGAGGGTGCAGAGAAGAGCGACCAAGATTATTAGAGGAATGGGTGGGCTGCAATACCAAGACAGGTTATTAAACTTGGGGTTATTTAGTTTGGAAAAACGAAGGCTTAGGGGGGATCTAATCACAATGTATAAATATATGAGGGGACAGTACAGAGACCTTTCCAAAGATCTTTTTACACCTAGGCCTGCGACTGGAACACGGGGGCATCCGCTACGTCTTGAGGAAAGAAGGTTTAATCATAATCACAGACGAGGATTCTTTACTGTACGAGCAGTGAGACTGTGGAACTCTCTGCCGCATGATGTTGTAATGAGTGATTCACTACTAACATTTAAGCAGAGCATGGACGCCTTTCTTGAAAAATTTAATATTACCAGTTATGTATATTAGATTTTATGACATGGTATTGATCCAGAGAACTAGTCTCATTGCCGGATGTGGAGTCAGGAAGGAAATTTTTTCCCCATTGGAACTTGTTTGCCACATTGGGGTTTTTTTGCCTTCCTCTGGATCAACATGTTAGGCTACGGGTTGAACTAGATGGACTTAGAGTCTCCCTTCAACCTTAAAAACTATGATACTATGATGAACGATGGACGCTTTGGTGAGTATTTTCCATCGTTAACGGTCACTCGTTGGTGTCACACGCAACAACGTCGCTAACGATGCCGGATGTGCGTCATGGAATCTGTGACCC
Source organism: Anomaloglossus baeobatrachus (assembly GCF_048569485.1). Classification (NCBI taxonomy): domain Eukaryota; kingdom Metazoa; phylum Chordata; class Amphibia; order Anura; family Aromobatidae; genus Anomaloglossus; species Anomaloglossus baeobatrachus. The sequence continues at coordinate 56,569,184 of NC_134357.1, read as the reverse complement.
CGGCGATATATCATTAGATACGTCATTGCGTGTAACGGGGCCTTTAGGCTCAAGTCTCCTGTGGGACTAATTAATTAACCTGGTAAATGGCATATAAAGAAAGAGAATCGAAACTCCACAATTGCTTATATTGTGAGCCACCACAGAATAAAAAAAAGAAGTGATCAAAACATTATATCCACCCCAAAATGAAATCAACATAAACATAGCGACAAGGTGCAAAAATCCTCCAAGTCCTCACAAAGCTTCATCACCAAAAATTGAAAATGGTTTAGGGGTCGGAAAACGGCGACACAAGATGGTTTGATTTAAAAGTACAACATATTCTGCAAAAAACAAGCCCACATAGGGCGATATCAACAGAGTAATAAAATGTTATGGCTTCTAGAAGAAGAGGAGGAAAAAATGAAAGAGTAAAACCACAAAATCGATGTGGGAAGAGTTTTAATTCTTTATAGAAGTATGCAAATTTATTTTTTTTTTAATTTCCCGGGATAAAAATTGTGGCATGTCCCTTTGAATGCCTTATGTATGGAGTATTTTCCTCCAAAAGCATTGTATCCAGTGCACAATACAGTAGTTCCGTGTATTGTATATCACGCTGGCTCTGTATCCTGGTGTGATCCTCCATGCCAAGGGGCATTCGAGGGGCTGCTGATAAGTCTTTTGCTTTACCCAGAAAGAAATGAGATAGGATGATAAAACTTTAATTTATTCCACATACTTTCCATTGATAACAACGCACGTTTTACATCAGTATTCGAAGTTCTGTAAGCCTAGCAAAAAAGGCTTTCGGTTATGCCTCAAACCAGGCACCTGTAGCAGCCATGGCATCAGAAATGGTGTGAAATTTGGTACCCTTGAGGTGTTTCTTCAGACTTGGAAACAGATGATAGTCGGAGGGAGCTAGATTTGGTGAATAAGGTGGGTGGTCAACAAGCTGAAAGCCCAGCTCTGCCAGTTTTGCCATGGTCACTTGTGCAGTGTGAGCGGAGGCGTCTTGCAGGAACAAGATTCCTTTGGACAGCTTGTCATGCCTTTTGGCCTTCAGAGCTGCCTTCAATTGGTCCAAACGTTCAATGTAATCCCTTGCATTGATGGTGGAACCTTTTTGAAGGTAGTCCACTAGCAGAACGCCCACCTTATCTCAGAACACAGACACCATCACCTTAGTGGCTAATTTTTGCACCCTGAACTTCTTTAGATGAGGAGAACCACTGTGCCTCCACTCTTTTGACTGCTGATTGTTTTCAGGGTCCTTCAAATAAATCCAGGTCTCATCCATAGTGACCAGTCGATCCAGGAAGTTCTTATCTGTCCGGAAACGCTGACAAATGGATCGGGAGGTTTTCACTCGCATGTTTCTCTAATCTGTTGTCAAACATTTCAGGACCCACCTTGCAGATCACATTCTCATGTCAAAATGTTCATGGATAATGACACAAACATGTTCACAGAAAATCCCCATGATGTCAGCTATTGCTTTAGCTGAAATTCGTCGATTCTCCAGTGTGAGGTTGTGTGGAGCATCGACGATCTCCGGAACAACAACCACTCTCGGTCGTCCAGGACGTTCCTCATCATTGCTGCTGAAGTGGCCCATTTTAAATTTTTCCAACCCAGTTCTTAACTGTGGAATATGAAGGGCATTGATCCCCCAAGGTCTGCGACATATCACCATGAATATCCTTCCCGGACTTTCCTTGCAGAAATAAGAATTTTATCTCTCCTCTGCTCTCAGTTGCCTTGAATATCGCATTAGACTCCACCATTGTATTTTCCCACGTGTGTAGAACACTGTTGCCATAAGCAACAAACAAAATTTAAAAAAAATATATCAGACACATAAGGCATTCAAGTGATGTACCATTCATTACCATAGAAGCAAAAAAAAGATTACAAAGCCAAAGAAATATGAGCAGCCCCTCGTAACACTGCACAGACATGGTCTATGGATCACACTACTTAGCTTTTAGTCCGGTTCACCATATTTCTCAAAAAACAATTCTGCCTATACTTATGTCATCATCACCTCTGCAGTAAATGGGATTCCTTTCTGATAAAAGTTAGGAATGTTCTCAAACATCATCTTGATACCAGAGATAACCATGGCAAGGGTGAAAGCATTTACGGTGTCACCTGAAAATAGACAAACAAAAAGATTATGGCCCTGATTCACAAAAATGTTGCCTCTTTTTTTTAATGCCAATTTTGAGCACCTCTTCTAAAATGGGCAGAGCTGGAGAGGAGCCAAGGGTGAGACGGGGCATGGCAATGCCCACCTAACAAATTCATTAAAAGCGGCCGCGTTATGTACACCAGAACTGTTACTTCAGTTCAGGACTACTTCATTCACTCTCAATGAAGCTTCTCGAAAAATCTGAACGAAACGCCGAGCAGCCCCATAGGGATTGAATGGAGTCGCAACCAAGTATGTGCACTGCCGGCCACCACATTCTAATGGGAATAATAGTTCCCTAACCTCTCGATCGGCACAGATCCCAGGGGTTGATACCCCACAAATCAACAAGTAATTACCAGTAACTACCAGCAACCCCTTTAAATATTATAACTGGTTTTTTAGCATGTAACTCACCAGAAATGTCCTCTGTAAGTGAAGCTACGATTATTAAAGGCTTACGTAGATTTGTACCGGAGATATTGAAAAAAGTAAGGTCAATCTCTCTTGATAGACACCCTTTGTCATCAGTCTAGGGGAAAAAAAATAGAAGAAAGGATAGAGAACATAGCAAAAGAAAAATAAAAATATTTTCACATTTTTTTAACCTGAATATTGGATATTCCAATTGAAATTGTTGGTTATTTGGAAATTAGCGATTCAGGGGTCCTACCAGTTATACCATGATTCACCACTGTTTTCATCTACCTTAAAAGGTTATTAAAGGGGTATTCCCATTTCCAAGATCCTACCTCAATATGTAGTAGGTGTAATAATAACATTAGCAAATACCTCCAATTAGAAATGTAGTATAGTTCTTCTGATTCCCTAGGCTACTTGCCTCATGTGCAGGGCATTGCAGGACCTTAGGTATCCATGGTTATGACCACTAGCAGCTAACTAACTGTGACATGTCGTAACCATGGATACATATGATCCTGTGATACCCTGCACATCAGGTAAGCGACAGCTTATCGGGAAAACTATAATACATTTCTAATTGGAAGTGTTTTCTAATATTATTATTATTATTATTATTATTATTAAACCTACTACATATTAGGATAGGATCTTGGCGATGGGAATACCCCTTTAAGTCCAGTCAAATAGGAATGAGGGAATTCTGTGTGTTTAGGCTACGAAAAGAAACAAACACTTGCCTAGAATAAAATCATCACTTTAAGGGCTCACTCACACCAGCATATAACATGGACAAAAGCTTTCCGATGTTTTATCAGATAGCACTCAGACCTATGTATATGGGGCAGTGCCAATCACCGTTATTTTCTATGGGTGTGTGCAACACAGTGGACAGTCCGATTTCAGCGGACTCATAGGGCGGCTTTGCACGTTGTGACATCGCACGTGCGATGTCGGTGGGGTCAAATCGAAAGTGACGCACATCCGGCGTCACTTTCGACATCGTACTGTGTAAATGATAGATGATACGATGAACGAGCTCAAAAACGTCGTTATCGTATCATCGTTGCATTCACCGACATTTCCATAATGCCGGTGCCGCGACAGATACGATGTTGTTCCTCGTTCCTGCGGCAGCACACATCGCTGTGTGTGAAGCCGCAGGAGCGAGGAACATCTCCTTACCTGCCGCCGGCGGCTATACGGAAGGAAGGAGGTTGGCGGGATGTTTACATCCTGCTCATCTCCGCCCCTCCGCCGCTATTGGCCGCCTGCCGTGTGACGTTGCTATGACACCGCACGACCCGCCCCCTTAGGAAGGAGGCGGGTCGTCGGCCAGAGCGACGGTCGCAGGGCAGGTGAGTGCATGTGAAGCTGGCATAGCGATAATTTTCGCTACGCCAGCTTTCACAAGATATTGTACCTGCGACGGGGGTGGGGACTATCGCGTGCGACATCGCAGCATCGGCTTGCGATGTCGCAACGTGCAAAGCCCGCCATAGAATGGAGAAGATGGTGAACTTTTGTCCTTCTTCTCTTGATAGTGTGCTCCGATTCTCACATTAAAGAGAATCGGATCACAGTAAGAGTTTGATCCAAGTGTCATTAGCTTAATTGTCCCAAATTTTTCACAAGAAAATCTACGGCCAGCTGACTGCATTCGAGAGAATCAGCTCACAGTAAGAGTTTGATCCAGTTGTCATCAGCATTAGAGATAAGCCAAACCAAGGTTCAGTGTTTGATGTTCGTATTGAGCACAGACTTTACAAAAAACAAAGTTCGAGTTCAGAGATCGGATACTTTATGTATGTGTAGCGCCCCTGAGCCACTCAGGGCACTACTAGGAACTGCATCCTCATGGGGATGCAGGGCCTATTCCCAGGGACCTGGAACACCAGTGCCAGCAACACTTAGACACACCAAAATCCTAGTTTCCTCTCCACACCAGGGGTAATTGGCTAGTCGGACACAAGGGAATGGCCACCTAGAGGATGAAGCCAGACCAAGGTACTAGACAACCTGGTTGGAGGGGACTGCATGAGTCTGTAGAAGTGAGTGAAAGTGGAAAGATGTGCCTAGAGCTGGGTCATAAAAAGCTGTGGAAAGAAAAGGCGCAATAGGGTCTTACCCAGTATGACACAAGGGGGTGAATGCAAGTAGAAGCACTCACCTGATAGGGTTGTGCCAGTCACAACCCCTTAGCAAGCATATATGTAGCATGGAAGGCAGCGGTCCGGCAACAAAATGGTATATCAAACAGCAGGAGAAAAGCAGGTTTAAATACCACGCCAAGCCACAGGAGTCCAGATGGTGTTAGTGAAATTCTTCCCTTTATTTTCACAGGTCTACGCGTTTCGAGGACATGTCCATCCTCTTCCTCAGGACAATGTACAGAGAATACTATCAATACTATGCCTAGAGCTGGGTCATGTAACGGTGACCCGGGGGCACAGGAGAGTGGTCGCCAGGGCAGGTACACCCAAGTACCACTAGGACCAGAGCACCGACGGGGCACAGGGCCCTAGGTTAGGAAGACAGTTTCATATGGCCTGGCAAATACCTGCACAGTGAGGGAACCTTCAGGGACCTCACTGACCCACAGGGGCATCAGCAATAAAGCAAGGATCAGGGTTCGGGACACAGAGCAGCCCTACAGGGTCCACACTGCCTGCCATACGGACAAGGAGACTGCCACAAAATGGGACAGTCGGGTCCCAAACCGCTCCATGCTATGGGGACCCAACTACACTGAGGGTGCCAGGTCAGAGCAAGCGAGGCATCAACTGGCACTGGAACTACAGGGACCTGAACCAGCCATCCGAGGGTCAAGAGTGAGTAGAGACTGTTAACTACAACCCACGGTGTGGCCTCCCTTATTAACGGTGAAAGTCTCCATCTTGCATCTCCCCTGGCTCAGCCCTGCCTGCGGAGGGCCTACCACCATAGCTGCCATTACCACCAGCTCTAGGAGCCACCGACTCAGCAGCGGCGGTTCCCCCATGCTAACCGCAACTCGCAGGTGGCGTCACACAAATGACTTTAATCTCCCCTGTAAATACTCCCTATTAAAAAAATCACCCAGGGCACGGGACCGGGCAACGGCCACCAAAGTGACATTCCCCATTTATACACTGCCCGGTACCATTGCTGTGCTCGGGTACGCTCAGTGCTCAACCCAGTGCGAGCTGCTTGCAGTATTTGATCGGCTCGCACTGGGTGTAACAACAGTATGATCGGATGTAGTGTGTACCCCCAAAAAATGGAAAAACACCTCCTCTCACCACTGGAAGTGATCTATTTCTGGCTAGTTGTATATGGGCGGAGACCCGAACTGCCCAATTAGTTACTTCCATTGGGGTTCAGATCAAGTCCGGGTCCAAAACCAAACTTTTTGGGTCCACTCATCTCTCAGCAGCATACTCGGCCCAATTCTCTCATGAGAGAATCTACAACCATTTGACTGCAGCCTAAATCAAACTTTTAAAATTTGTGTAAGAATGGAGAATGACAAATAACGCTGTACATAGCTAATCATTACTAAGAGCGCACGCAGCACTTGAAACGCGTTGATCCATATTTTTCATTCACCATTCTTACATGGATTTTTAAAAGTTTGAATGAAAGTGATGATTTGATTTTATTTGGCTCAAGCAGGATGAGTTTCAAAATGTAAAATGTAGACATATATTTGAGCTGGAGATTTCTCTTCACCTGACACAATTGTTGAAGATATATTAAAATTAAAAAAAAGACCTCCAAATTATGGTGGTGTGAATCCGGTGTAATTACAGTTTTAGTATTCCTACTTACATGTATTCCAGTTACGTTTTGGCAATCACCAAAATTTGTTTTGTCATTCATTTGAATATCCTTATCACGGTCTAAATAAAAGTAAAAAATTGATTCATCGGTTTCTTTACAGACATAGAGTTGAAAAGATCCTGAGACTGGCTTTCCGTATGTATACCTAAAATATAAGAATATATTACTTGTTTTCAGATAATCAATCAATAGGTTCAGAAAAAATTCTTAAAAGGGTTGGTTCATTAATACAATTCCTGTGAATAGAGCTTATGATAGTATATGGATACCATATGATGGGTCTCCAGACTTTGAGTCAGAGTGGAGATTTACTAAGAACAAGAAGACTTAATCCAACAATGTATTCTATACTTTATATACTCATACATTAATTTGAGAGAGGCACATTTAAAACCGAACATAAAAAGGATTTTTCTGGAAAAAATGTTACAAAACATTTTTTCCTGTATAATGACTTGTATATAAAGGAAAATAAAAAAAGGGAGAAAAAAAACCCCTGGCTCCTCCACCTCTTAGGCTATGTTCACACGTAGCGTGTTTGCATTTTCTCATTGCTTTCAATGTTGCAAAAAAGCTGCAAAAACACTGGAAGAATTGACATGCTGCTTCTTTAAAAAACACAGTAGTTTTCCATTACAGTAATAAAAAAAAAATTGTGTGCAGTAGATTTCTGGAATCTCCTAGCTTTTGCTGGTACTGTAAAAACTATTTTTTAATTGGCATAAAGCTCATGAAAAAAACACTGCAAAAGAACACAGGAAAAATGCAACGTATTAACATAGCTTTAATAGCCGGGCCATCTCTCACCGTATTTTCCCGTCACCTATGACTACAGTAAATGACATATTAGAGGGGAAAATATAACAACACCTGCCGATAGTTACCTATAAATATAATTGTAACATTTTATTACCTTATCTGGGCATGTGGTGTGTGTGACATGGACAAACGCATCATGTTTAGTTTATGAAGGATCGACTCTGAAACTCACAAAGCCTATGCAGACAATGCATGAACTGCCAAAATTTGAAGGTAGAGGGACACCAGTACATCCTGTATTAGACATAAAGTAGGACCTCATACACATTCTGTTAAAATTGGTATTGGGACTCCTAGACTCATAAAGCCTAAGTGCAAGGGCTGTCATAATTAGAACGAAGGACTGCAATAAACCCTGGAAGACACATAGAGGATGGCCTCAGATTTTTTTTTTACCATTATTATTAACAACTTAACAGCATCACTTGTTGGCAACTGTGTCTCAGCATCATCTTTTTATTGAGACACTAATTTCCATTCCCCACCATCGTCTTCTATTGACTGTGGCTTCTCAAATATTTGGGCATAACTACACACAATCTCCTCATGTCCCCATTGAAACTTGCAGGTCGAAATGCCAGAATCAATAAACGGAAATATAAAGAGCTCCTTGGAGTGTCCGAGTTAGGATAACTTGTCTTCTTGGACTCACCATGGAGGGAGGAAGGAGGATGAAGGTGAGGATTATGTGGTCCACTCCAGACTTTTGGCTAGTGAGACTAGACTGTGTGGAAGATGTGACGCCCTGGCAAAACCAGGGTGTCACAGAGCCTGCAGACATCCAACAAAGTGCAGGCCATTCTCCTCCTTGGTAACCTGATCCCACACCAGTGCAGCAGGACAGACACCCCCCCCAGTGTAAGAGTTAAACAGAGCAGGAGGGGAGGGGCTAGAGCAGAGTGAGTGAGGAGAGTGAAGAGAGCAGACCAGGAGAGAGATAGCTCCTGGCTGCTATAAGGAAGGGAAGTGTGAGGAAGGGGCCCGAGGTGGCCGGGGCAGGGTAGTTGCCCACCGGCATCCAGGGGTGACCCGGATCACTGCAGGGGCAGTGGGCTCCCTGTTCCCGACTGAGGAAGGAGAAAGAAGCGTCTGGCTGCAAAACAAAACCAGGATCCTGCTGTACTGTGTGTGGGACCCCAAACACCCTCCGCACCGAAGGCTGCAGACACCGGCAATTTCTGGTTAATTCCTGACTCTGTGTGAATTTCCTTGAAAAGCGAACTGTGAGTAACAACATCCCCCGGTCCAACCGGGTGCACAGCTCTCAGACGGTCTCCATCTCCTCCCTGCACCACCTCATCAGGGTCCCGGGACACCAACACCCTACCCGTGGAGGAAAATCACCAACTTGCTGCCCACCACCATCCCCGGGATCCATTAACCGGCAGCGGCGGTGCTCCGTTACTTCACCGCACACAATGGGTGGCGTCACGGACAATCTCCCTTACCTAATCCCCTTCTTACTGTGGAGTCTGGGATCACAGATCGGGTCACGCCACCGTGATACCCACAGAAGTGACCCCGTGGCCCGGATCTGAGTACCCCTTATCCCCGGGCGACACAAAGACATACTGAGAAACATACTGCAAACATACTGGAAGCATTATCTGACATCCAACCAACTACCTGTTCACACTGTTCAGGCTTCAAGATTGGTCTCTTGTGCCCCCTGCAAAGTGAGATAGGAAGCTAGGTTTTATGTATGAGCATGTTTCTTGTGCTCTCGCTGAAGGCGCAGTTTCACCTGGTCCACAGCCTTGGCCTCTGCGTGTATCATCAGCAGTATGTCCACTTACAGTGCTGCACGCCTTATGCATATTAAATTAGGTAGATGGTATATGCCTGCAAACTTTATGGTATTAATAGAGAATCAAATACATGAGCCCTGAAAAGGGACCCTTGGATTTAGAATGCAACAGCAAGGATTGTAAAGCTATAATCGCTGCCTATATGCCTTTAATCCAAACCTATCCCTCCTCCAGCAGCTATCCCTACAATGAATGTAGCTAACAATGGTATTAACAGGGAAAAGAATAAATGTAGCCCTGACAAGGGACTTTTGTTTTTAGGTTGCAGCAGCAAGGACACCAAGCCTATAATCCATGCCTATGTGCCTCTAATCCAAACCTATCCCTCCTCCAGCAGCTATTCCGTCACTGAATGCAGCAAACAGTGGTATTAATAGCAAATATAATAGATGTGGCCCTGACAAGGGACTTTTGGCTTTAGGTTGCAGCAGCAAGGACAGTAAAGCTATAACCCATGCCTATGTGCCTCTAATCCAAACCTATTTCACCTCTAGCAGCTATCGCTACACTGTTTCCGGGGTAGAGTGTGCCAAACGTTGCGTCACTGGGTCTTATATGGACCCAACATGGATATGGCATTACTGTCATTGGTAGGCAATCTCCGCATGTTTAGTGGCTGATAAACAGCTGCGAAACATGTTGGGCACCTGCAATACTCAATTGAGTACCGAGCATGCCCTAGCACCCCATTCAAGTATCGAGCAGTAGTGAGCATTGCTCACCCATCACTAATCCTTATGTATATCAGAATAAAATTAATACTTGTCTTGATGGAAGACTACACATAATATAGAGATAATCCATATAAATCACTCCAGTGACCATTTCAAAACATAATTAATCTTTATTATCATGATTAAAAAAACATATACACAAAAGACAATTTAGTACATAATTAAAAAGTAGATGAGGTGTAAAACGGAGGGTCTGTCAAAATAACCACTAGTCAAGGTTATAATATGAAACCATACAGCTCCATGAAGCACACCATTGATCCTCAAGTGTATTACACATAAGGTGATTTTATTCAACTGAGCCCATCAGGGGTTAATGTATGGTGGTTTTCATAGAGCTTTTAGGTAAAAAGCATCAATCAAATAAGCAAAAGAATCACATGGAGAGATACATTTGATTTAAACACTATTACATGCAATGCACATATCATCAGTGCATCAATCCATATAAAGCTGATATTCAACAGTTTGTTAGGGTATAATACCTGGTAAAGACAGACCCCCCACACCACTCCAACGATCGTTTCACGTAGCTTCGTCAGGGAGTGATGTGAGGGGATGTTAGGGCACTTAATATAGCTCCCACACAGCTGAAATATCAATTCAATTAAGCGCTTTGCTTACCGGACGCTGCTGACACGCGTACCATGGCGTCCCTCCCCCACCACGAGACGCAGGCGCGTCAGGAGAGGCGACACAGTCGCCCGTGATGACGCACCGGCAATCCGAGGCAGGGGGAGGAAAAGCCACGCACGCGCACAGCAGCGTCAGCACTCATAATGCTGTGCATAGAGGGAGTGAGCGCCATTTTATTGTATACTTCAGGGAATCTTCCCAAAAATGGCAGCCATTACATAAGCTTTACAAACTTTAATAGATAAGTGTTTATTATGTCAATTATAAGAAAAGAATTCATAAAGTCATGATGTGCCAGGTTATGTATAGAAGGAAGGAATAGTAAAAAACACCAATTCTTTTCATGCAACCAGAATACGCATTATATTTAGAAAAAATACATCTATATTTATATGTAAAGTAAGTTGCATCTTGTACTTTTTATTCTTTATTCACAAAGATAATAAGTGCTCCGAATCCCCCCAGTTTAAAATAAAGGAGATAGTATAGTGATGCAGCTGGAGCATCCAGAAGATAATACAATATGTGCATATAAATCAGTCCATACAATCAAAAAGTCTTATTATTTTCATAGACCATAGGCTGGGGAATCACTACAGTAATGTCAGAAATATGGAGAGACATCCAATCAGCATGACATCCACGTGGTCCAAAGGACCCTTCTATAACAATGTCGCAGAGAGGAACGGCATAAAAGTGTCATTGCCCTCTGTACATGGCATAGAAAATACAAACTCCAAAAACCAGTCAATCTCACAATTGGAGAAATTCCACAATATCGTTATTTCGAAGGGAAGGGATACCTAACCAGGATCCCGTCCCCTTGGTCATATCGACCCTACTATAACAATACTACAGAGAGGGACGGCACATAAAAAAGATCGTTGGAGTGGTGTGGGGGGTCTGTCTTTACCAGGTATTATACCCTAACAAACTGTTGAATATCAGCTTTATATGGATTGATGCACTGATGATATGTGCATTGCATGTAATAGTGTTTAAATCAAATGTATCTCTCCATGTAATTCTTTTGCTTATTTGATTGATGCTTTTTACCTAAAAGCTCTATGAAAACCACCATACATTAACCCCTGATGGGCTCAGTTGAATAAAATCACCTTATGTGTAATACACTTGAGGATCAATGGTGTGCTTCATGGAGCTGTATGGTTTCATATTATAACCTTGACTAGTGGTTATTTTGACAGACCCTCCGTTTTACACCTCATCTACTTTTTAATTATGTACTAAATTGTCTTTTGTGTATATGTTTTTTTAATCATGATAATAAAGATTAATTATGTTTTGAAATGGTCACTGGAGTGATTTATATGGATTATTGATTAAGATGCACTCGGGGACCACAAGATTGTTTTTTTGATAAGGATTATCTCCTTGTGAGTAAAATATTGGTTGTTGTTTTAGGAGAAATCACCAACATGGATTTCAAAAATCGTGATTCTACATGGTTAAATAAACTACCATCCATTTTTGGAGATATAGGTGGTGATGCAGCGGAGAATAATTCAGAGGATATTGTCCAAGAAAAAAACATCTTAAAAGAATTATTATACAGAAGGACAAAGACGTGGTGGAATAAGGCCTCTTTGGAACACTATGGTCAGCGAAAATTTATACCACGTGGTTTGCGAGTACAAGTTATGCCGTCCTTCTCTTTAGAAGAAGAACAACTGGCGAAGAGATGGGAGGAGGCATGCGATGCATGCTCCCTCTCATTTCTTTCAATCTTGATTGAGGCTGATAAAAAACACCTTGATAAACTAGAAGAAAAAATTAAAGTCTCACAAGACAAGGTGAGACAGGCATTATCTCCTGAGCAAATGCAAAGTTTTGATCTTGAGCTTAATAATGCTTTTCTAAAATGGGAGAAGGAGATACAAACTTTAAAGACGGATAAATTTCAACGAGACACCCGTGACTATCAGACCAATAAAGTATACAAATGGAGATCGCGACAGAATCCAATAAGGACGACATCGTTTTCATCATCAATGAGTGATGTCTCTAACATCTCCATGGATACACGGGGTGAAGCATCGGGAGCCTCTAGTGGTTATTACACACGCAATAAAGCAAAGAAATATAAACCAACCACCTCTGAATCGGATCCCAAAGCGACCAATACACTAAAGGTAATTAATTTATCTGATATCAATCTGACAACAGCACAAGAGTCGGTTCTCTGTTTAGGTTTAGGGTTTAGCCCAACAGCCAACTTTGACCACTTCACGGCAATCAAGGATACGTTCTTGTTTGCCAGAAAAGTGTTACTAAAGAAATATCACTCTAATAAGTCTACATGTGGTCTATTTTCAACAGAGGAAGAATTGGCGGCACTACAAGCATTAGAAGATCTCTTATTGGAACAAGTGGACATACAACCTGGTAAGTTCCCTGAATCCCTTAAGAAGAAAAGCATGTTTTTTCCATCTCTTTCATCATGTTCCTCGGTAGAAGTTTTTGTCAGAATGGTTGTTGAGGCAATATTTAATATTCCTCAGCACCGTCCATATGACAATCTTCGTAGAGAAGAACGACAGGCCTTGGAAGAACTGAGGCACATGAGGAATGTCATTTTCAAGCCGGCGGACAAGGGGGGTAACGTGGTAGTGTGGCCTGTGGACCTCTATGAAAAATAGGCCTTCAGGCAACTCCACGACCCCCTTTGTTACCAACGGCTTTCTAAAGACCCCACAGATGCCTTCCAAATTGAATTGAATGAGATATTGGATGAAGCCTTAGAGCATGGCATCTTATCAAAGAAAATATGGGAGGGTCTTAAAGTTAAATGTCCCAGTGTACCTACACTATACCTTCTACCGAAGGTACATAAAGACATAAAAAAACCCCCCGGAAGACCCATTGTCTCGGGGAATGGGAGTCTAGTGGAACCTATATCAAAACTACTTGACCATTTTTTGAAACCGATTGTGATGGAATTACCATCATTTGTGAGGGACTCTACAGAAGTCTTACAGAGACTAGATGGTATACACATGGACGAGGATATGTTCCTTGTCACATGCGATGTAGAGTCCCTCTACACTAGTATTTCACACTCTCTTGGTTTGTCGGCTTTAAGATTCTTTTTGACGAACCGTGGTATGGAGACCGATCTTGTTGATTTTCTTTTAATTGCCATGGAGTATGTCCTCTCCCACAATTATTTTGTTTTTAAAGATCGTTTTTTCCTACAGAAGAGGGGCGTGGCGATGGGGGTGGCGTGTGCCCCATCCTACGCCAACCTCTTCATGAGAATGTGGGAGAGGGAATTTGTACAAAATAGAGAGGCGAATTTTTCTGGTTCAGTGGTACTCTGGCTGAGATTCATTGACGATGTCTTGTTTATCTGGCAGGGTTAAACCTCAATTATCAATTAGAAGAAGGAACCCACATAACAAGAAAACCAAAATGAAAAATTCCTATATTAAAATTACCAAATTTTATTAGTCATTTACTAAAAAACTGTCAGTGCAGTCAGAAATAGAATAGCCTCTAAAAAGTGGTATGGGCGGGTGTAAGGGACAAAGTGCGCCAGATATCGATATGAGGAGTATTCAATATATCCAGAAAGGGGTGGGGCCTATCCTAGCCCTATGAATGTCCCCTACTTACCAGCGGAGTAAACACCCTAATGTACTTGGTGCCCCCGCTCCTCGGCGGCTGTCCCTCACTGTCCCTCCAACCACAAAACCACCATCACCATAAAGTGTGTGTGCAAAAGTGCAGTCAAGACTAATAGTCTAAATATCCACTCTATAAATTAAATATTACAACAGTGGTTCCCAGATCAGGGTAACCACTCTATAGAGTCATAAAATAGAATGCAATAAACCTTTCAAGGGTAAGTGTGCAATGCTTTCATCCTCCAGGTCATATAGATAAAATGCAGTTATAGTGCACCTACACACCTGTCTCATATTATCATATAGGTCATCACAATATAAGGAAAGTACTTATCATAGTGTTGTCATCTCAATATAAGGAAAGTACTTATCATAATGTTGTCATCTCGACGCGTTTCTCCCTCAGAATGTCTGAGGGTTCATCAGGAGATGTTCAGTCTTTTTCCTTTTCCTTGTCACAATGGAAGTAAGGTGCCTAATAGCGTCGCTGGGAGCCACACAGATCTGGGTCCCATCCCAGTCAATGGTAACAGAGATAATGCCCCATCAGGCCAATATATCACCACCCCTTCTTAATATAGACTCAGTCAATGCCGAGTAGTCCCGCCCCCATGAGGCTTCCCGTCCTAGCGTCTTTGAACCGCCGCGCCATATTGCCGACGGTCACTTCCGGTTCGTGATCTTGTGACCGGAAATCAGTATTTCCCATCAGGCTCAGGCCACCGACGTCACATCGGAAGTTCCGGCATGTGGAACGCAATGTATTCCACCTACAGGGGAACGCCCCTGCAGGAGGCAAGATCACCACCAGAATCCGCCCACACTTACAGGCCTCCGACATAATACCGGAGGTCACAAAGCGTGGAGCGCAAACTGCGTTCCACTTATAGGGACAGCAGCCTCATACATAGTGGGTTTTTAGGGTGAATAGTTGATCACGGACTGAGGGGTCATATCAGGCTATTCATAGCAATAAGAAAAATAGAAAGAGTGCGATATTATTGAATCGCTATTAACCATTGCTCGTCCTATAGGGACAATAAACACTTAGGCATTTCTGCCTGCTCCACTAGAATAACCCATCACATGATGATAGAAAGAGATAATTCCCAAAGATACCACAGACATCGTGTGAGATCATATAAAACTGGTGAAGTTTAGTTGTTCATTAATCCCAGCCGGGGACATACTGCGCAACAGGTAAATCCACCTGGTTTCCCTCTGGAGGATTAACCTGTTCCAGTCCCCCAGTCTCTCATGTTTCTGGACGGTCTCAATTACTTTAAATAGGACACTTTTGGTGTCTCCATTGTGACACTGGACTATGTGCCGGGCTAGAGCAGTATCTCTTTTGTGAAGGATATCACCTATATGCTCTCCTATCCTCACTCTTAGCTCTCTTTTAGTTTTGCCCACATAGTTTTTAGGACATTTGCAGGTACACATATAGACCACTCCCGTGGTTTTGCAATTTGCAAAATCCCTATTGGAGAAAACTCTCCCTGTCACCGCGCTTGTAAATGTTTTAGAGGGGTCAATAAATCTACAGAAGCTACATGATCCACACCTAAAGGTCCCAATAGGTCTCCTGTCCAACCATGTACCCGCCATTTTTGGTTGCTCAAAATGACTGTGGACCAAATGGTCCCTTATTGACCTCCCCCTCCTAAAAGTGACCGAGGGCTTCGTGGTTAAAGTGTCTACCAAGTCTGGGTCTGCCCGCAGAATGTCCCAGTGTCGCCTCAATATGTCCATAATCCTATCCGTTTGGTCGTCATATGTCCCAATTAATCTCGTCATCCCATCCTTCTGTATTTTCTGTCGGGGGACCATTAGCTCTGTCCTATTAGTTCCCTTAGCAATCCTATATGCCTTGTCGATCACACCCACTGGGTAACCTCTATCTCTGAACCTACGTTTAAGGTTATTAGATTGTGCCTGGAAATCTCCCAAACTAGAGCAGTTCCTCCGAAGTCGGAGGAACTGCCCCTTGGGGATCCCTCTTTTCAGACTCGTAGGATGACAGCTCTCCCACCGCAACAAACTATTGGTTGCCGTGGGTTTCCTATAGATGCTGGTGTCCAAATAGCCGTCCTGATTTCTCTTGATATATAGGTCCAAAAAAGAGATCCTCTCTCCCCCTATCTCAGAGGTAAACCTAAGATTAAGGTTATTCACGTTTAGGTGTGCAACAAAGGCCCTAAAGGAGTGTTGGTCACCCGACCAAAGGATGAGGATGTCATCGATGTACCTCCCCCAGAACAAAATCCTGGGGGTCCAGATGACATCCTCATCCCTAAAAACAACTGTGTCCTCCCACCAACCCAGGAGCAAATTAGCGTATGTGGGAGCACAAGGGCTCCCCATCGCCGTGCCCCTGAGTTGGTGGTAGAACTTCCTGTCAAACAGGAAGTAGTTGTGTCCTAGGACAAACCTCAACAGTTTGATGATTAAGATGTTATGGGATCCAAAATGGTTCCCCCTACTTTTTAAGAAGTACTCAACTGCCTCAATCCCCTTCTCATGAGGGATACTGCTATAAAGGGCTTCCACATCTATAGATGTTAAGATGGTGCCCGGTTCCAAACAAATTCCTTCCAACTTTCCAATAAGATCAGCAGTATCCCTGATGTATGATGGCAGTGATGTTACAAACGGCCGCAGAAGTTTGTCCAAATAGACACTAACATTTTGACACAGTGCCTCAATGCCCGAAACTATAGGCCGGCCTTTTAATGGCACATAACCCTTATGTATCTTAGGGAGTGAATAGAATGTTGCTATTCTCGGATGTTTAGGATACATAAAGTCTAATTCACTCTTGGAGATAAGCATATCATCCAATGCCTGTGTTAAAATCTCCAATAGTTTGCCGGCATAATCTTTTGTGGGGTCCCCCCTCAGTATCTCATAGGTCACAGAATCATGGAGGATCGAAAAGCACATATCCCTATATTTTCTTACATCAAGGATAACAGTGTTCCCTCCTTTATCGGAGGGCTTAATTACGATGTTTCTGTTTTTTTCTAGAGACAACAGTGCTTCCCTCTCCAAAGATCCCAAATTAGTCTCAGATCCACCCCTTCTTGGGTTAATTTTGCTAATCTCAGCCGAGACAAGTTTAGCAAATATATCAATATTGCTACATTCCCCCAATGGTGGTAGTCGTACACTTTTAGGCTTTAGATCAGAGAAAGGGCCTTCACCAATTTCACGATCACTTTCCTCAGCAAGCCCGGCCAGCAACCTAACATCATTCAGGGACTCCACCGGAATTCCCAATTGTTGGCATTTAATTCTATCAGTAATGACAAAGTGTTTTTTCCACTTTAGTTTCCTAAGAAACAAGTTAATATCCTTGATCCATAAAAATGGATCGCACCGTGTAGTTGGAACAAAAGTAAGGCCTGCGGCCAGAACCTT
Organism: Anomaloglossus baeobatrachus; assembly: GCF_048569485.1. Classification (NCBI taxonomy): domain Eukaryota; kingdom Metazoa; phylum Chordata; class Amphibia; order Anura; family Aromobatidae; genus Anomaloglossus; species Anomaloglossus baeobatrachus. The sequence continues at coordinate 56,551,696 of NC_134357.1, read as the reverse complement.
TTCCTCATCTGTAGAGAGGGTATAAGAGGACAGGTTGATAATTCTCTGTCTATCCTCCTCCAAACCTGTTCCTACTATTTTTTCTGTACCCCCACTAGTCGTGTGCGTAATTGGTATGACATACCGTCTGTCCCCTCTAAGATAGGGGGAGAGAGGATCTCTTTTTTGGACCTATATATCAAGAGAAATCAGGACGGCTATTTGGACACCAGCATCTATAGGAAACCCACGGCAACCAATAGTTTGTTGCGGTGGGAGAGCTGTCATCCTACGAGTCTGAAAAGAGGGATCCCCAAGGGGCAGTTCCTCCGACTTCGAAGGAACTGCTCTAGTTTGGGAGATTTCCAGGCACAATCTAATAACCTTAAACGTAGGTTCAGAGATAGAGGTTACCCAGTGGGTGTGATCGACAAGGCATATAGGATTGCTAAGGGAACTAATAGGACAGAGCTAATGGTCCCCCGACAGAAAATACAGAATGATGGGATGACGAGATTAATTGGGACATATGACGACCAAACGGATAGGATTATGGACATATTGAGGCGACACTGGGACATTCTGCGGGCAGACCCAGACTTGGTAGACACTTTAACCACGAAGCCCTCGGTCACTTTTAGGAGGGGGAGGTCAATAAGGGACCATTTGGTCCACAGTCATTTTGAGCAACCAAAAATGGCGGGTACATGGTTGGACAGGAGACCTATTGGGACCTTTAGGTGTGGATCATGTAGCTTCTGTAGATTTATTGACCCCTCTAAAACATTTACAAGCGCGGTGACAGGGAGAGTTTTCTCCAATAGGGATTTTGCAAATTGCAAAACCACGGGAGTGGTCTATATGTGTACCTGCAAATGTCCTAAAAACTATGTGGGCAAAACTAAAAGAGAGCTAAGAGTGAGGATAGGAGAGCATATAGGTGATATCCTTCACAAAAGAGATACTGCTCTAGCCCGGCACATAGTCCAGTGTCACAATGGAGACACCAAAAGTGTCCTATTTAAAGTAATTGAGACCGTCCAGAAACATGAGAGACTGGGGGACTGGAACAGGTTAATCCTCCAGAGGGAAACCAGGTGGATTTACCTGTTGCGCAGTATGTCCCCGGCTGGGATTAATGAACAACTAAACTTCACCAGTTTTATATGATCTCACACGATGTCTGTGGTATCTTTGGGAATTATCTCTTTCTATCATCATGTGATGGGTTATTCTAGTGGAGCAGGCAGAAATGCCTAAGTGTTTATTGTCCCTATAGGACGAGCAATGGTTAATAGCGATTCAATAATATCGCACTCTTTCTATTTTTCTTATTGCTATGAATAGCCTGATATGACCCCTCAGTCCGTGATCAACTATTCACCCTAAAAACCCACTATGTATGAGGCTGCTGTCCCTATAAGTGGAACGCAGTTTGCGCTCCACGCTTTGTGACCTCCGGTATTATGTCGGAGGCCTGTAAGTGTGGGCGGATTCTGGTGGTGATCTTGCCTCCTGCAGGGGCGTTCCCCTGTAGGTGGAATACATTGCGTTCCACATGCCGGAACTTCCGATGTGACGTCGGTGGCCTGAGCCTGATGGGAAATACTGATTTCCGGTCACAAGATCACGAACCGGAAGTGACCGTCGGCAATATGGCGCGGCGGTTCAAAGACGCTAGGACGGGAAGCCTCATGGGGGCGGGACTACTCGGCATTGACTGAGTCTATATTAAGAAGGGGTGGTGATATATTGGCCTGATGGGGCATTATCTCTGTTACCATTGACTGGGATGGGACCCAGATCTGTGTGGCTCCCAGCGACGCTATTAGGCACCTTACTTCCATTGTGACAAGGAAAAGGAAAAAGACTGAACATCTCCTGATGAACCCTCAGACATTCTGAGGGAGAAACGCGTCGAGATGACAACATTATGATAAGTACTTTCCTTATATTGAGATGACAACACTATGATAAGTACTTTCCTTATATTGTGATGACCTATATGATAATATGAGACAGGTGTGTAGGTGCACTATAACTGCATTTTATCTATATGACCTGGAGGATGAAAGCATTGCACACTTACCCTTGAAAGGTTTATTGCATTCTATTTTATGACTCTATAGAGTGGTTACCCTGATCTGGGAACCACTGTTGTAATATTTAATTTATAGAGTGGATATTTAGACTATTAGTCTTGACTGCACTTTTGCACACACACTTTATGGTGATGGTGGTTTTGTGGTTGGAGGGACAGTGAGGGACAGCCGCCGAGGAGCGGGGGCACCAAGTACATTAGGGTGTTTACTCCGCTGGTAAGTAGGGGACATTCATAGGGCTAGGATAGGCCCCACCCCTTTCTGGATATATTGAATACTCCTCATATCGATATCTGGCGCACTTTGTCCCTTACACCCGCCCATACCACTTTTTAGAGGCTATTCTATTTCTGACTGCACTGACAGTTTTTTAGTAAATGACTAATAAAATTTGGTAATTTTAATATAGGAATTTTTCATTTTGGTTTTCTTATCTGGCAGGGTACCAGGACACTACTGGAACACTTTCTACTGTATCTGAATGACAACACATGGAACATTAAGTTGACATATTCCATCAGCAAAATGAACATCAACTTCTTGGATCTTGATATTTCTGTCGACGATCGGGGATATCTGCATACTAATATACACCGAAAGGAAACAAGTGTCAATGCATTTTTGCATGCTAAGTCAGCTCATCCGTCACACATCATCCGTGCCATACCCACTGGCCAATTTATCAGAGCACGACGCATTTGTGATAAGGAAGAAGATTTTGAAGGACAAGCGGAAAATCTGCGTCTGCGATTTCTACAACGAGGATACAAAGTGGAGCACATCGATCGAGCCTATCAGCGATCAAAGAGTTTGGAAAGATCGGCACTCTTGACTCCACACCCAAAAAGACACTCTGAGGATAAGCTGCGCTTTATCACCACTTATCACTCCAGATGGCCGGAATTGACCAACGCAATTTCTAAACATTGGTCAATCCTAAAACAGGATCCAAATTTACGTAATATTGTGACTAACGAACCTTTCTTTGTAGCAAGAAAAAGTAGGACGTTACGGGAGTTCTTGGTACATAGCCATCATGTGGGTACACCGTCCCAATTCATTTTTGATTCTAGGGGACCGAAATGGGGGTCTTGGAAATGCGGTAACTGTTCTGCTTGCAAATATGTCGTGAAGACCCAAAACTTTTCGGATGCTTCTGGCATCAGAACATTCAAAATATTACAACATATAAATTGTAAAACCACACATGTAATTTATCTGGCACAATGCCCATGCAAAAAATTATATGTAGGTATGACCACACGCGAATTTCGCGTCCGAATTCTTGAACACATCAGGGACATAAGAGCCGCAGAATCGGTTACTGCAGACCAAACAGAAAAGATTGCCAAATTAAAACCTATTGCAAAACATTTTCGGGAATGCCATCCGGGTCAGGGTCATCGTCTCCAATTTTTGGGTATTGATAAACTACATGTGGGTAATAGGAGAGGTGACGTAACCAAGAAATTGGGACAGATGGAATGTAAATGGATCACCTTGCTAAGATGCATGAAACCAGTGGGTCTAAATGACCAATGGGGATTTTCCAACTTCCTGTAAGTCTGAGGGGATGAGTACCCTTATTGACTGGGTCTAAGTCGCATATAAATATACATTTTTCTTCTATGCCATTCAAAGAGGGTTTGGCACCCTTGATGCCATTCTCTCTGTAGCATTGCGTTAGAAGAAATTCCCCCCGTTTTTGACCCTACAAGAATTATGTCAACTGACCCCCTTAATGGCGGGTCCATATTGTGACTGTGTATTGCCTTGTAATATCTCTCCTTTTGTACTTTCTATGCCATACACAGAGGGCGTTGGCACCCTGGTGTGCCACCCCTCTCTGCAGTATTGCTATAGCAGGGTCTATAGGACCATGTGAACAGGATCCTTGCCAGGTGTCCCTTCCTTTTGAAATAACGATATTGCAGAATCTCTCCATCTACGATTGGTGAGACTAGCCGGTTTGGGATTGTTATTTTCTATGCCATGTACAGAGGGCGAGGACACCCTTGTGCCGTCCCTCTCTGTGACATTGGTATAGAAGGGTCCCTTGGACCATGCGGGTATTGTGCTGATTGGATGTCTTTTCATGTTTTCAACATCACCGTAGTGATTCCCTAACTTACGATCTATGAGAATAATAAGATTTTTTGATTGTATGGACTGATTTATATGTACATACCGTGTTACCTCCTGGATGCTCCAGCTACTCTTTTTGCATTTTCTATGCCATACACAGAGGGCGACGGCACCCTTATGTACCGTCCCTCTCTGTAGTATTGTTATAGTAGGGTCGATATGACCAAGGGGACGGGATCCTGGTTAGGTATCCCTTCCCTTCGAAATAACGATATTGTGGAATTTCTCCAATTGTGAGATTGACTGGTTTTTGGAGTTTGTATTTTCTATGCCATGTACAGAGGGCAATGACACTTTTATGCCGTTCCTCTCTGCGACATTGTTATAGAAGGGTCCTTTGGACCACGTGGATGTCATGCTGATTGGATGTCTCTCCATATTTCTGACATTACTGTAGTGATTCCCCAGCCTATGGTCTATGAAAATAATAAGACTTTTTGATTGTATGGACTGATTTATATGCACATATTGTATTATCTTCTGGATGCTCCAGCTGCATCACGATACTATCTCCTTTATTTTAAACTGGGGGGATTCGGAGCACTTATTATCTTTGTGAATAAAGAATAAAAAGTACAAGATGCAACTTACTTTACATATAAATATAGATGTATTTTTTCTAAATATAATGCGTATTCTGGTTGCATGAAAAGAATTGGTGTTTTTTACTATTCCTTCCTTCTATACATAACCTGGCACATCATGACTTTATGAATTCTTTTCTTATAATTGACATAATAAACACTTATCTATTAAAGTTTGTAAAGCTTATGTAATGGCTGCCATTTTTGGGAAGATTCCCTGAAGTATACAATAAAATGGCGCTCACTCCCTCTATGCACAGCATTATGAGTGCTGACGCTGCTGTGCGCGTGCGTGGCTTTTCCTCCCCCTGCCTCGGATTGCCGGTGCGTCATCACGGGCGACTGTGTCGCCTCTCCTGACGCGCCTGCGTCTCGTGGTGGGGGAGGGACGCCATGGTACGCGTGTCAGCAGCGTCCGGTAAGCAAAGCGCTTAATTGAATTGATATTTCAGCTGTGTGGGAGCTATATTAAGTGCCCTAACATCCCCTCACATCACTCCCTGACGAAGCTACGTGAAACGATCGTTGGAGTGGTGTGGGGGGTCTGTCTTTACCAGGTATTATACCCTAACAAACTGTTGAATATCAGCTTTATATGGATTGATGCACTGATGATATGTGCATTGCATGTAATAGTGTTTAAATTAAATGTATATCCATGTGATTCTTTTGCTTATTTGATTGATGCTTTTTACCTAAAAGCTCTATGAAAACCACCATACATTAACCCCTGATGGGCTCAGTTGAATAAAATCACCTTATGTGTAATACACTTGAGGATCAATGGTGTGCTTCATGGAGCTGTATGGTTTCATATTATAACCTTGACTAGTGGTTATTTTGACAGACCCTCCGTTTTACACCTCATCTACTTTTTAATTATGTACTAAATTGTCTTTTGTGTATATGTTTTTTTAATCATGATAATAAAGATTAATTATGTTTTGAAATGGTCACTGGAGTGATTTATATGGATTATTGATTAAGATGCGCTCGGGGACCACGAGATTGTTTTTTTGATAAGGATTATCTCCTTGTGAGTATAATATAGAGATAGACCATGACAAGCTCCTTCGATAAAGAGCTCTGCTCTGGTTGGTCCAATCACCTTGGCTAATGGATGGCTTGAACCTGTATAGGACAGTTACTCTGAGGAACTGTTTTCTTAGCAGTAACTTGTCTGTTAAATCAGCTCTTGAGTAATAGCATCACAATAGGGTGCCCAGTATGATCATTACTGTGGTGCCCCCTCCTCTATGTAGAGCTCTGCCTGATGGAATATTTCATCTATAATAATATGAATATAGGACAGATACCTTCCACATACGTTCACGGTAAATAACTTATCCGTCACAGATACGTATTTTGGAGCTTCTATGTTAACAGCATATCTCTTTAGAACTGAAAAGAAAATTTCCTGTGTTAGAAAGTATCAGCAACATGAAATTCTTATAAAATATCAAACATAAAAAAGAAAAAAACATTGAGACATGAGAGATGAAATTGTGCTTATTTTCTGATGTAAATTTGCCCTCCTGGACAAAATATTTATAAAGCGCATTAACCCTCTTTTTAAGGTTTACAATTAGTGATGGGCGATCCCCCCGATGGTCGGGTTCAGGAGACTTGCCCGATCGTTTTTTAAAGATCGGGATCGGGATCGAGATAACACGATCTTGCGTCCGATCACCGATCTCGGGCTTTAAACTTATGGGATGGGGCGGGGGGGACTGTAAAATAAAGAATATAGTTGATAATAAACATTGTCATTATACTTACAGGTCCCGCAAAGTGTCTTGCAGACTCTGTCTCCCGGCCGCATCTGCTTGATCATTTACAGATCGGGATCGCTCATCACTATTTGCAATGTGTCAAAAGGGGATATGACTTGCAAGTCACATGGTGGTAGACCTACTTGCTAAAAAAAATTCTTTCCATGTGGTATATGCAATGTGCCAAATCCAATGTGGGGTAGCTCAATAGTTTCACTTTACAAAAGAAAAACTGCATTGGCCATATTAACGAATATAGTGCATCCTGAAAATTAGTTCTGGTGATGACATGATCACCTGGATGCACCTCATTTTACAAAACAGACCTCTAATAACTTTACTGTACTGGCCGGGGCAGATTTTTATCCCCTAGAGCACTGGGCCCCAAACTTTCTGACCTTGAGAGCCACAGCCAGCTCCCGAGCCACAGATTGGGCACCAGTGCACTAGAGGAGCATACTGAAGACTCCTACTGGATGGCAGCTCATTACTTCCACCTTATAGCTATTATATTCACTACCATTCACTACCATTCAGTTACATACTATATACAATTTTGTAATTTATTTTCAAGCTTCTGCAAACAGCCAGTGGGAATCCTGAGCAGGAGGCTCTGAAATGCCACGTTTCAAGGAACAGTGGCCGAGCATGTGCACCTCTGCTGCTCTTTTTATTATTGCAAGAGAGAGGTGAGCGCTGTACGTAGCAATTTCTGTCAGTACCATAGACAATAAAGGGAAGACATGCATGTGTGGGGGATGATCCATTTAGATTACCGTATACACTCGAGTATAATCCAAGTTTTTCAGCACTTTTTTATGCTAAAAATGCCCCCCTTGGCTTATACTTGAGTGAAGGTCCCACAAAAAATTATACTTACCTGTCCTCCGTTCCAGCGGTGTCCTCTTACCTGGTTCTTGCTGACTGCAGGCACATAAACCACTCGATGATCGCAGCCGGTACACGGGGTGCCACAAAGCACTCAACTGAAATAAAGTGCTGACAGCAGACGGCAGTGGTGGCCCCGTCTACAAGCCGTGATCATTGTGGTCCGCAAGATCCAGGTAAGAAGACACCGCAGGAATGGTTAACAGGTGAGAATTATTTTTTTTGTGTGTGTGAACAACGGCATAATATGGGACAAGAAGGGAGCCAGGAGAAGGATATTACTAAAGGATGGGCACATTAGTATAGGGCACAATTATGGCTCACATTACTACAGGGCACAAGAATGGGCACATTACTACAAGGCTCAAGGATGGGGCACATTACTAAAGACTGGGCACATTACTACAGGGCACAAGGATGGGGTACATTGCTAGAGGATGGACACATTACTACAGGAAAAAAGGATGGGCACATTACTATAGGGCACAATGATGGCGCACATTACTACAGGACACAAGGATGGGGGACCTTACTAAAGGCTGGGAACATTACTACAGGGCACAAGGATGGGTTAAATTACTAAAGAATGGGCACATTACTACAAGGAAAAAGGATTGGCAGATTACTACAGTGCACAAAGATGGGGCACATTACTACAGGTCACAAGGATGGGGCACATTAGGAAAGGATGGGGCACAATAGTAAAGGATGGGGCACATTACTACAGGGCACAAGGATAGGGAACATTACTACAGGGCACAAGGATGGAGCACATTACTACAGGGCACGAGGATCGGGCACATTACTACAGGACACAAGGATGGGGTACATTACTAAAGAATAGGCACATTACTACAGGGCACAAGTATGGGACACATTAGTAAAGGATGAGCACATTTCTACAGGGCACAAGATTAGGGAACATTACAGGGCACAAGGATGGGGCACATTACTACAAGGGGGGACAAGGATGGGCACAATACATTTTATTGGTATCTATTTTTATTTTTGAAATTTACCAGTAGCTGCTACATTTCCCACCATATCCCACATTTTCCTATTTTTTGTGATAAAATTTGGTGCCTTGGCTTATACTCGGGTCAGCTTATACTCAAATATATACAGTAAGCAGTTTTCCAGCAGTTGGACTTCCACAGATCAGTAAAGTATCACCTATCCAATGGATAATGTTAAGAATAACCCAATAATTGTAAATTATGTACAACATATAAAAAAGAAAACTTACCAGGTTCAGATACAGTAAAAGAAGTTCTGTATGCATTGGGTATATTTATTTCGTAATCTCCTAGTGGTAGTTCATTTGCCAAAGGAAAACTTAAATCTGCGATTCCTTGATATGGCAAAACATCCAACCACTGTCCAATCCGATTCTTATTTGGATCCTGTTAGACAACAGACACATATCACTCTGATAGAATAAAGCCAGGAGTGAAGGCATTGTTAGTGTTTTGTTCTACATGAAAGGTAAAATGAGCCCATTGATGGGTTTCTCATTGATAATCATGTCTTACCTCATATAGAGATCATTAAAAATTGTCAAACCAGTTCTGATGCATTCAACCTTCTTGACCAGCAAATCGGGGACTTACAGTCATATGTAAAAGTTTGGGCACCCCTATTAATGTTAACCTTTTTCTTTATAACAATTTAGGTTTTTGCAACAGCTATTTCAGTTTCATATATCTAATAACTGATGGACTCAGTAATATTTCTGAATTGAAATGCGGTTTATTGTAACAGAAAATGTGCAATCTGCATTTAAACTAAATTTGACAGGTGCATAAGTATGGGCACCCTTATCAGTTTTTTATTTTGAACACTCCTAACTACTTTTTACTGACTTACTGAAGCACTAAATTGGTTTTGTAACCTCCTTGAGCTTTGAACATCATAGGCAGGTGTATCCAATCATGAGAAAAGGTATTTAAGGTGGCCACTTGCAAGTAGTTCTCCCATTTGATTCTCCTATGAAGAGTGGCATCATGGGCTCTGCAAAACAACTCTAAAATGATCTAAAAACAAAGATTATTTAACATAGTTGTTCAGGGGAAGGATACAAAAAGTTGTCTCAGAGATTTAAACTGTCAGTTTCCACTGTGAGGAACATAGTAAGGAAATGGAAGAACACAGGTACAGTTCTTGTTAAGCCCAGAAGTGGCAGGCCAAGAAAAATATCAGAAAGGCAGAGAAGAAGAATGGTGAGAACAGTCAAGGACAATCTACAGACCACCTCCAAAGACCTGCATCATCATCTTGCTGCAGATGGTGTCACTGTGCATCGCTCAACAATACAGTGCACTTTGCACAAGGAGAAGCTGTATGGGAGAGTGATGCGAAAGAAGCCGTTTCTGCAAGCACGCCACAAACAGAGTCGCCTGAGGTATGCAAAAGCACATTTGTACAAGCCAGTTACATTTTGGAAGAAGGTCCTGTGGACTGATGAAACAAAGATTGAGTTGTTTGGTCATACAAAAAGGCGTTATGCATGGAGGTAAAAAAACACGGCATTCCAATAAAAGCACTTGCTACCCACAGTAAAATTTGGAGGAGGTTCCATCGTGCTTTGGGGCTGTGTGGCCAATGCCGGCACCGGGAATCTTGATAAAGTTGAGGGTCGCGTAGATTCAACTCAGTATCAGCAGATTCTTGACAATAATGTGCAAGAATCAGTGACGAAGTTGAAGTTACGCAGGGGATGGATATTTCAGCAAGACAATGATCCAAAACACCGCTCCAAATCTACTCAGGCATTCATGCAGAGGAACAATTACAATGTTCTGGAATGGCCATCCCAGTCCCCAGACCTGAATATCATAGAACATCTATGGGATGATTTGAAGCGGGCTGTCCATGCTCGGTGACCATCAAACTTAACTGAACTGGAATTGTTTTGTAAACAGGAATGGTCAAAAATACCTTCATCCAGGAACTCATTAAAAGCTACAGAAAGCGACTAGAGGCTGTTATTTTTGCAAAAGGAGGATCTACAAAATATTAATGTCACTTTTATGTTGAGGTGCCCATACTTCTGCACCTGTCAAATTTAGTTTAAATGCAGATTGCACATTTTCTGTTACTACAATAAACCTCATTTCAATTCAGAAATATTACTCAGTCCATCAGTTATTAGATATATCAAACTGAAATAGCTGTTGCAAAAACCCAAATAGTTATAAAGAAAAAAGGTTAACATTAATAGGGGTGCCCAAACTTTTTCATATGACTGTATTTGTGGGTGGGGGCAAGTTGGGCATTTTCCCTGGCAGTGGGGCACAATGGGGCAGCATGATGGGGAGGTCCGAGCTGTCCCCCCTGAGCATTAATTTTGTTGCCCCCCTGTGGTGGGATTCGGCCATTCTCTGAGTCAGCTGTCAGCTGACAGCTAGTACAGAGAATGTGTAACATGACAACCCAGCAATTAATTGTACTCTCATCTTTCAGGTGTGAGTACAATTGAAGCCCTGACCACCATCACTTCCAGGTAAGCATGACATTAGCAGTGTTATCAGGTCATCTGCACAGGCTGTGAGAATTCAAAAGTCTGCAGTCATCTAGAATGACTGCAGACGTTTCTCACAAACCTGGATAACCCCCTTTAAAATACACAATTAAGCACTGTAGCATAGCCAATCCTAAAGGGCGCTTTACATGCAGCGAAATTACAAGCACCCGCCCCTTGTGTGTAACGGGCAAATCGCTGCCTGTGGCGCACAACATCGCTAGGATCCGTCACGTACTTACCTGCCTAGCGACGTCGCTGTGGCCAGCGAACCGCCTGGTTTCTAAGGGTCGGTTTGTTCGGTGTCACAGTGGCGTCACTAAGCGGCCGCCCAAAAGAAGCGGAGGGGCGGAGATGAGCGGACCGAACATCCCGTCCACCTCCTTCCTTCCTCCCTCATTGCGGGCGGCCGCAGGTATGGTGATGTTCCTCGTTCCTGCGGTGTCACACATAGCGATGTGTGCTGCCGCAGGAACGACGAACTACCTGCGTCCTGCAACAGCAACAATACTTGGAATTTGAATGATGTGTCAACGATCAACGATAAGGTGAGTAATTTTGATCGTTAACGGTCGTTCGTAGCTGTCACACGCTACGACGTCGCTAACGATGCGGGATGTGCGTCATGAATTCCGTGACCCCAACGACATCTCGTTAGCGATGTCACAGCGTGTGAAGCCCGCTTAAGTGTATATAATATACTCACTGTCAAGATTCAGCTCTGCTTTCCGGTTTCAGCAGTCATCACATGAGCACTCATGTGATTTTCATACTTCCGGTCATGTGTCAACTAGCTTTCCTATCATCTTCTATAAATGAAGCAGGGACTGTAGTATTGCACTGAATATTAAGAGAATTAGGAAAAGTAGCTCGTTGGCAAGTGACTGTATGTGAGCAAATTGCACATGAGCAGTCTCATGATGACTATTATTATTCCTAGTCTTGGCTTGATTTCCCTCAAAGGCACAATAGGCTTGTGGTTTCAAAAGCAGAAGAATCAATGTTGGAAACTGGCCATGGGGGAGAGATAATCAGAGCTAGTTAGTTACAGGGAACCTGTTAGGTGAAATATGCACCCAGAACCACGGGCAGTTCTGGGTGCATATTTCTAATCCCTGCCTAACTGTCCCTGTATCTAGTAGCATAGATAAAGAGATCTTAGAAAAAGTATTTCTAAAGATCTTTTATCATATGCTAATGAGGCCAGGGACTAGTCTCAAGGGTGGTAGTTCCCTTGGCAAGTCGGCCCCCTTAGCATGTAAGCACGCCCCTGTGATGCGCAGCATTATAGGCATGGTCGCTCTCACCTCTGCTGCCACTGCTGGTTTTTGGCTCAGTGCGCACGACTAGAACATCCCTGGACTTCCGCTCATGTGCACTACACAAGTTTGAAGCCGGAACGCGTACACCCGTCTTCATAGTACGCATGACTGGAAGTACGGGACTTCTGATCATGCACACTAAGCCAAAATCCAGCCTTGGGTGCGGTGGCAACAGAAAGCAGTGAGATTGACCATGCTTCTGACACTGCGCATTAAGTAGCATATTAGCACGCCCACAGGGGCGTGCTTACATGCTAAGGGGGCTTACTAGCCAAGGGAACTAATGCCCTTGTCACTGGCCTCATTAGCATATGATAAAAGATCTTTAGAAATATTTTTTCTAAAGAACTCTTTATCTATGCTACTAGATACAGGGACAGTTAGGCAGGGATTCGCAATATGCACCCAGAACTGCTTGTGGTTTTGTTTGCATATTGCACCTTACAGGTTACCTTTAATAGTTGCCTATGTGCTCCTCATTTATCAATTTCTGTTAGTAAATGTTGAGTTAGGATGAGGATGAATCCTGATTCCTGATGTTTTAGGAAAACCTGCACTCGCAGGGGGTTGGATCCGATGGCCCTTGAGGTCCCTTCCAACTCTACCATTCTATGATTCTATTATTTCAACAGCTTTAGTGTTGCATGAAGCACCATTAGAGGTGCACCTTTGGGGCAAGCTATGCGAGAACATCAGTATATTTTTTAAACAGCAAATCTAAGAAATCTTTCCATGTGGAAGTGTAACGTTTTTTTCAAGGACTTTGTCCTGTAAGCTCCATCTGACGTGTTAGGCTAGTTTCACACTTACGTTGAACGGCATCTGTTGCATTGCGTTGTGTGATGGATGCAACGGATGTGTTGCATATAGTGGCACAACGGATACAACGAATCGTACAAAACAACGGAATCTGCTTTTTTTTTTTTCTTTACAGTTTTACCAGCCGCAGACTATTTTGAACGATCAGCTGATCACCCGGCCGCCGAGAATCTGTGCGGGGGGCGGAGTGTGAGGTGGGTGGAGCCAAGCGAGGCCAAGGCGCTGAGGATCTCAGTGCCGGTGACTGCATGGCTGGGGACAGGTGTGTGTGTGTGTGAGCGCGTGTGCGTCTGTGTGTGTGCGTGTGTCTGCGTGTGTACATGTGGAGTGGAGTGCGGGAGGGGGCGGAGCAGAGCGGGAAAGTGTCGGGCTCCCTGCACACGTAGGCAGGTTAAATATATTTTCCAAAACGGCGGATTGCGACTGAAGGAAAACAACGCAAGTGTGAAACTAGCCTTAATCCAATCTATCTGATTTAGATGTGCCGTAAAACTGACCTTGGTGTCTTGGACTTCTTAGTTATGGCACAACAATTGTCTTAACTTGAATTCAATTCCTATTGCTGAGTTCACTTGGATTTATATCACCTTAAGGTTTTATGTACAGTCATGACCGATAGGTGTTAGCACTCTTAAAATTGTTCCAGAATTTGAGGTATTTCTCTCAGAAAATGATTACAATTACAATTACATATGTCTTATGCATGTTTATTTCATTTGTGTATATTGGAAAAACACAAAAAAACTAAGAAAAAATTGGACATAATTTCATACAAAGCCCCCCAAATGGGTGTGAGCACCTTTCCAAAATTGTCGGTAAACTACTTTATCTGTTTATCTGTACATGCATCGGGAGATGTTAATACTTACCTTCAATTCCACCAGTGGATACTGTAAAATAAAATGATTACATTGTTAGAAGAGCTGGTTTTATATGAAGCCACTTAAATGATGAATAAATATTAAGGTGTAAGAAGGAACTCTAGCTCCTTTGGGAATGCCTTGCAAAGATTGGGAGAACATTGCGCTTCTAAAGGCTACTTTACACATTGCGATATCGGTCCCGATATCGGTCCCATCTGTTGCGCGACACGGGCAAATCGCTGCCTGTGCCGCACAACATCGCCCAGAGCCGTCACACATACTTACCTGTCCGGCGACGTCGCTGTGACCGGCGAACCGCCTCCTTTCTAAGGGGGCGGTCCGTGCGGCGTCACAGCGACGTCACTGAAGCGTCACTGAACCGCCGCCCAATAGCAGCGGAGGGGCGGAGATGAGCGGGACGTAACATCCCGCCCACCTCCTTCCTTCCTCATAGCGGCCGGGAGGCAGGTAGGGAGAGCTTCCTCGCTCCTGCGGCGTCACACGCAGTGATGTGTGCTGCCGCAGGAACGAGGAACAACTTCGTTACTGCTGCAGTAACGATAATTGAGAATGGACCCCCGTGTCGCCGATTAGCGATTTTGCAACGATGCAAAATCGCTTATCGGTGTCACACGCAACGGCATCGCTAATGCGGCCGGATGTGCGTCACAAAATCCGTGACCCCAACGACTCCGCATTAGCGATGTCGCAGCGTGTAAAGCCCGCTTTAGCCAAGGTTTCTCTAGTAGGAACCAAAGTCAGAAGTCATGTTGTAAGACTTCATGACTAACCCCATGAACCACCAGGATGCAAGAAATAGGCAATAGACCACTTTTCAACTCGTTAGTTTAATTCTATCAACATTTTCATCTCATTTTAAAGAACAGTCCTATCCAAAACATAAAACTCATTCCTGATTTTTTATCTTTTCTTCTATTCTATTTATTTCTATTGCACTACATTCTAATATGCCCATTAGATGGATCTTAAAAATCAAACATGGTGTCCGGACTAGAAGTTAATGTTCTTTGTTGTGACACCCTGGCAAAACCAGGGTGTCACACAGCCTGCAGAAATCCAGCAAAGTGCAGGCCATTCTCCTCCCTGGTAACCTGATCCCACACCAGTGCAGCAGGACAGACACACCCCCCCAGTGTAAGAGCTAAACTGAGCAGCAGGGGAGGGGCTAGAGCAGAGTGAGTGAGGAAAGTAAAGAGAGTAGACCAGGAAAGGATAGCTCCTGGCTGCTATAAGGAAGGGAAGTGTGAGGAAGGGGCCCGAGGTAACCGGGGCAGGGTAGTGGCCCGCCGGTACCAAGGGAAGACCCGGATCACTGCAGGGGAGTGGGCTCCCCGTTCCCGACTGAGGAAGGAGAAAGAAGCATCTGGCTGCAGGGCAAGAACAGGATCCTGCTGTACTGTGTGTGGGACCCAAACACCCTCCGCACCGAAGGCTGCGGACACCGGCAGTTTCTAGTTTACAGGTGACACTGTGTGGTTTAACTGTGAGTACACCAGTGCCCTCAGGCACAGCGCCGCGCTACGCCGCCCTGCCCTGCACCCCTCTGACAGCTCCACCATCATCACCCCAGCGGGCCCGGGACTCACACCCCCTACCCACAGAGAGGTCAACACCTAGCTGCGCCACAACACCGCCACCTGGGAGCCCCGACAATCATCAGCAGCGGTGGTGCCAACTATCACCACGACCCGTGGGTGGCATCACGAACAATCTCCATAGCGACCCCGGCTGCGCACCCACCCGATCACCAAAAACAAACAACCACCTCTTTACAGAGTGATGTGACCCCCCCAGGTCCGGGGACGCTCGAGCCACCGACACACATCCGAGCACGGACCCGAGCGGCTCGGCGGCGGCAGCCGAGCCCCAGGGCGGTACATTTGTCATCAGTGGATAAATTACTTTTTCGATATGCCTGATTTACAAAAACTCTGTTTTTAGAAATTTCCTAAATACATAATATTTACAAGGGCTATCCCAATCTGGGAAGTTATCACCTATCCATGAATAGAGTGGCCACCAATCCATTCCTACTATGCATTACAAATCCTCGTTCTCTAGTTAGTTAGGATTTTATCACTTTTCATTGCAGTTTTACATACAATAGTTTAATTCTATAAATTACTTTTAAATTATCAATGTGAATACTTTACGGCACAAAACACAGTGTTCCCCAACGTTAGTGCTCAAGAGCCACCAACATATGTTTCCATGTATTGGACAGGTAATGGATTTATACTTCGGAATTCCTAAAAGTGTGAAATGTTGGTGGCTCTTGAGGGAACACTGATCTAAGGCGTAAGACCATGTACAAAAACCCTCACATTTGTTTAGTTATCCACAAAGGTAACATAAAGAGCATGAAAGCATCTCACCTTGTCATTTTTAGCATGATAATTCCTGTCCAAGGTTACGATACGGAAACTCACTGGAATGATAAATATATGATGTCAAAAACCAGTTATGGATCCAACTTTTTTTATGACATCCAATAGATATAAAAAAGTGTCTCTAGATATCTACCTGTCTGTCCAGGCTTATAGTTGGGTTTATCAGTCTGGATAAAAGTCATATGATCTGCTTTAATGAGCATGATCTTCTTGGTCTGGTCAATGTTTATGTTGTCTCCATGAGCAAAAACATGAAAGAACCAGACTTCATTCTCATCCAACACAGTTGGAAGCTGAGGAAAAATGAACTTTTATTGAAATTCATACACAATTTTACAAATTTTTAATGATATGTTCAGTTCATGGCTTTAGCCCTATGCCTGAATATAGTGACTATCACAAAGAGACTAAAGCAAAGGCTTATTACAGTAGTTTAGACATCTTGGCAGCCAACACCAGGGCACATGGCCGTCTCCATTTTTGTTGGCACCTAGCACTAGGGCACATGGCCATCTCCATTTTTGTTGGCAGCCAGCACCAGGGCACATGTGCATCTCCATTTTTGTTGGCAGCCAGCACCAGGGCACATGTGCGTCTCCATTTTTGTTGGCAGCCAGCACTAGGGCCAATGGCCGTGTCTATTTTTGTTGGCAGCCAGCATTAGGGCACAGGGCCATCTCCAATTTTGTTGGCAGCCAGCACAAGGGCACATTGCCGTCTCCATTTTTTGGCAGCCAGCACCAGGGCACATGGCCATCTCCCTTTTTGTTGGCAGCCAGCCTCAGGGCACATGTGCGTCTCCATTTTTGTTGGCAGCCAGCACTAGGGCAAATGGCCGTGTCTATTTTTGTTGGCAGCCAGCACTAGGGCAAATGGCCGTGTCTATTTTTGTTGGCAGCCAGCACTACGGCACATGGCCATCTCCATTTTTTTGGCAGCCAGCCCCAGGGCACATGGCCTTCTCCATTTTTGTTGGCAGCCAGCACCAGTGTTAAAATATTTTTATTAAAGGGTTTAACAATTAATAGGGGGAAAAGTAATATCATAGAAATTATTTAAATAATGCACATAAATTACAGATTAACAACAAACTTAATATAATAAATACATAGATCATAAGGAAGGGAGGAGAGTGAAAGGAAATGGGAAGTTGGAGATCAAATACTTTCATTCGTTGGGTTAAGGAGAAGGGGGAAGGAGTGAAGAAGGAAAGAGGGACATAGGAGAACTATATAAAAGAAAACAAAAAAAAAAACCCAAAAAAATCTAACAATACAATAGTGCACAAACTAACCTTTATATAACATAGTTACATAGTTACTAAGGTTGAAAAAAGACCTAGGTCCATCTAGTTCAACCTTCTTCCACCAGTTCTACATTTCGTCACTAACCTTAAGGTGGCTTTACACACTGCAACATCGCAAACGACATTGCTGTAACGTCACCGGTTTTGTGACGCAATAGCGACCTCCCCAGCGACATTGCAGTGTGTGAAACACATCAGCGACCTGGCCCCTGCTGTGAAGTTGCTGATCGCTACAAATCGTTCAGGACCATTCTTTGGTCCTTTGTTTCCCGCTGTGCAGCAAAGTCTCAGTGTGTAAAAGGACTTTACAGCGACTTTGTTAGCGTCTTCCCTTTCAAAAAGCTGCTTTACAACGTCCCCAAAGACTAGCTAGGTCGTTCTGCAGGTCCGGATCGCTGTTGCGTCGTTGGCCTGGTTTGCCTGCTTGACAGCTCACCAGAGACTTTGTAGCAATCCCGGCCAGGTTGGGATCGCTGGTGGGATCGCTAGAAAGTCTCAGTGTGTAAAGGGGCCTTTAAATAACTATGTTGAGTTACAAAAACCCATAAAGTAAATTACCACAATATATAATTAAATCATGGGAATAGTAAGCAAGAAGGTATGCGATACACAATTTCATATGATGGACACGTATTTAAAACCAAAAAAAGTTAATTATCCATGCCGATAAGACAAATAAGTTACGCAATACTCTGGAGGTACTCATTCCAGAGGTTCCACTTTTTATGGTATTTAGGAAAGCAATTATTTAAAGTGGTGTATCTTCTCTCAAATTCATTATGTTGTTTAATTGAGTTTGTTACTTGGGTTATATCGGGGGGAGAGGGTTTTTCCAATGAGAGGCAATTAATGATTTTGTCAGGAGAATGTGGATGATTAAAAATTTATAGGAAGGGCATAATGAATCCACATCAAGAGAAAGGACAGCTAACTGGGGTGCCAATACAATATCTAAATGAGTAACTCTATTGATTAGATTTTATATTTTTTTCCCAGAGAGGCTTCAACACTGGGCATTCCCAGAAGATATGTAACAGACTCCCAATGCCTTTACAATTTCTCCAACATAATGGGGACCGGGAAAGATTATATTTATGCAACCTAGTTGGAGTGTAGTACCAGCGAGAAGTTATCTTGAAATGAGTTTCCAGAAGAGAAGCACACAAGGAAGAAGAGTTAGTTGCTTTAAGAGAGTGAAACCAATCTTCCTCTGAAAACGCCATCCCAAGACCTTTTTCCCACTCCATCATGTATTTCAGCTTATTAAAGGTCAAATCGCCTAAAAGGTGATGATAAATATTTTTTGTGCTCCAACTCAGGGCATTATCCAGTTTGCAAAAGAGAGAATCAACCAATTCATGAAGCGGGTGCTTGTTAGCCAAAGGTTTCCTACGAGGATCTCTTAAAGACATTAAGGTTTTGAAGTCTATACCGGAATTTTATGCTTGATTTTGATATCAAGAAAGGAAATGAAATCATTGCCGTCATGTATATGAGAAACCTTTTTTAAGTTCAGGGAATGCCAAGCTTTGGGAAGTTCTATATTAGCCAACAGTGCTAAAAAATGGAGCGAAAAATTCTTTATTTGAGAGAATTTACTAATTTTGGGAGATTGTTTCAACAAATATTTCCATGCATTAATTGTGGCCCAAAGTGTAGGAGTGTTCGGAGGAGGAAGGGAAGGATTAAGTATGTGGGAAAGAAGGAGGGTCTTGAGAGGTCTATAGGTCTAGGCATGGAAAGGGGTTGGCAGCCAGCACTAGGGCACTTGGCCTTCTCAATTTTTGTTGGCAGCCAGCACCAGGGCACTTGGCCTTCTCCATTTTTGTTGGTTGGCAGCCAGCACCAGGGCACATGGCCTTCTCTATTTTTGTTAGCAGCCAGCACCAGGGAACTTGGCCTTCTCCATTTTTGTTGGTTGGCAGCAAGCACCAGGGCACATGGCCTTCTCCATTCTTGTTGTCAGCCAGCACCAAGGAACATGGCCTTCTCCATTTTGTGGATGAGTAGAACACAATAATTTATCTTTAAGTCATGAATTTTTATCTAGAAAAGAATTCCACTAACCTCAAAAGAATAACAGTGAAAATATGTTGGGGTGTTGATTGTGTCCTCTGTCACCAAAACGCTTTTCTGTTCTCTCATTAATTCCATTTTAAGTTTAAGCTCCCCCTTCAACTTCAGGATAGTAATGCATGCTCTCTCCTCTGATGGGTAGAACATCTGAGCCGATACTGTGATTGCATAGTACCTAGAAAGAGATCAAACATCTGTAAATTCAATGCTCATTATAGCTCAGACTTGATAATTATAACTAATGGGTAGCTTGATTGATTTATTTAATTTGATCATTTGTAGGCATAATATGGTTTTATATATATATATATATATACATATATATATATATATATATATATATATATATATACTCAAAAAAAATAAAGGGAACACTAAAATACCATTGTGTTGTTTATGTGTTAACTTTATTTTTTTGAGCAGTGTATATATATTAGTTCTCAGCATAAATGAGTTCGACACCTTTGAAAAGTAGGATTTTAATCACTATCTCACAGAATAGTTTCCAAAATGTTGACAAGGCTAGGTTTCATAGAACATATTTTTCACCAATAACATGAAAGTAAGATTAATAATAATGTAATTTTCATAGCAAAATTAGTTAATTCAAAAATAACTGCACCCCACATCAAAAACTTCTATATCTAAAATTTTGTATGACCGCTATAATTTTTAAGGACAGTAGCAAACCTTCTAGGCATGGAACGAACAAATGAGGAACATATCGCAACATCTATCTTTTTCTATTCTTCAAGAACATCCTCTTTTAGAGCCTTCATGCTGTTCGGAGATTGATGCTCAACTTGTCTCTTCAGAATTCCCCATTGGTGTTCAATCGAGTTCAGATGAGGAGACTCTTGGCCACTGAATCACTTTCTTCTTGTTGTTTTCAGAAATGTAACATATGTGTATTTTGAATCATTGTCATGTTGGTAAAATGCTCGTCTACCAAGAGCATGGAGTGATGGTAGCTTCATCTGTTTCTGCATAGAGCAATACTTCTATGAATTCATCGTACAACCAATGTAGCTTCCCAATTGGAGCACTTTTCATTGGTTATTATAAAGAGCTAACATTTGCTAAAGTTTAGGTTATATTTGTTTCTTTGATCTGAACACTGAAGTGAATTATTGTTTAAAAGGAGAAAATAAATGAAAAAAAGCAGCTAAAAAGTAAAAAAAATACACTAGAACCATTCATCAAAGAAAGTAGACATCCCTAAACATCCCTAAGGCCGGTTTCAGACGTCCATGTTTCAGGTACGTGTGACATCCGGTTTTAACACAGATGCTACACGTACCCATGTTATTCTATGCTGTTACTTACACGGCCGTGTTTTCACACGGACCGTGTGACCCCGACGCTCACACGGAGACATGTCCATTTTTTCTCCGGCAGCACAGGTGTCACATGGACCGAACACTGATGTGATTTGTGACATCAGAATGACATGTACTGGAAAAAGCACGGGTCTTTGCAATAAAAAGATTTGATATATTCACCAGTATCCAGTGCTGCTTTCTTCGGCTCTGCTGTCTCCCAGTCCTGACCTCCGCTCATTATATTCATTGATTATTCACTGTACTGAAGAGCTGGAAGCCGAAGCATCGCGGGGACAGCGCTAGGTACAGTACCGCCAAGGACAGCATCGCGAGGACAGGTGAGTATTCAGCAAGCCGTGTGCGTGCAGTGAAATCCAGGAGGTCATTGGAGTTTCCAATGAATTCTGATGAACACGTGAAGTCACCGTGGTCATCATCAGGATGTCATCAGAGTTCATTGGGAAACTGCTTGCTGAATACTCACCTGTCCCCGTCGATGCTGTCACTGACACTGTACCCAGCGCTGTCACCGCGATGCTCCTGCTTCCAGTTCCTCAGTGCAGTGCATAATCAATGAATATAATGAACGGCGGTCAGAAGCAGGAGACAGCAGAGCTGAAAAAAACATTGGATACAGGTGTATAAAGAAAATGTTTTTATTCCAAATAAACATGTTTTCTTCGGTATGTGTCACACGTATGCAAACACAGATGTCACATGTGTGTCACACCTATGATCATAACCATGCATGTGGCTTGTGCCTGATTAAACACGGATGTCTGAAATCGGCCTTAAAGAAAGCAGACACTCCCCCCCCAAACACACCCCCCAAAAAAACCCATTCTCAGTTACAAGGTTTCAAATAACCACAGCTGGCATATGCTAATAGTGGATGGGCTCTCACACAGAAATGTG
This sequence comes from Anomaloglossus baeobatrachus, assembly GCF_048569485.1. Lineage (NCBI taxonomy): Eukaryota > Metazoa > Chordata > Amphibia > Anura > Aromobatidae > Anomaloglossus > Anomaloglossus baeobatrachus. The sequence goes on along the minus strand of NC_134357.1, from coordinate 56,529,672 downwards.
TCGCTGTCAGGTCCCTCTCCATTCTGACCTCATTGCATTGCAGCTCTCACAAACAGATTGAGTCCAGTATCTCTCTGCGCAATACTGCTTCCAGTCAGCAGGGGAAGTGGACAGCAATGCAAATTTGTATGTGAGAGACCATTCACTTGCCAACTCTCATTGTTTGGGCTCTGATAAGTTCGATTCTTTTAGTGGGTGTCTGCTTCTTTTGGTGGCAAACAAAACAGAGAGAATAGTGAATAATACATTTAAGCAGGTAATTTAACCCTTTGTAAATATGGTCTGTACCCACCACTATAGGACGGGTTCTGCACCACGGGAAAAGCAGATCAGATAAGAAAATGTGCATCTGAACCAGTAATAGGAGTAAAGGCCACTTTACACACACAGATAAATCTGCGGCAGATCTGTGGTTGCAGTGAAATTGTGGACAATCAGTGCCAGGTTTGTGGCTGTGTACAAATGGAACAATATGTCCATGATTTCACTGCAACCACAGATCTGACAAAGATTTTTCTGTGTGTGTAAAGTGGCCTTAACACAAAATGTTGATATTCCAGAATGTGATGACAAGATTAGATTTGAATAAATGTTGATTTTTTTTTGTTCAAGAATAAATGTGGATTGTTTTTCATGGGAAAATATAAAACATCCCCTGGAAATAAGCCCTAGCGCATCTTTTGGAAAAAAAATAATATAAGACCCTGTCAAATTTTTGGGGAAACACAGTATATTCCCTATCACTATGTCTTTGTCGCGTAGGAGGAAACTGGAGAACCCGGCGGACACCTACACGACATACCACTATACAAACTAATCTACAATTTTTTCAATAAAGGAGCTGAATAAAGATATATTAATCTACTCACGGTTCTGAAGCTGATGCTTCTTCCAAAGAGAAGATGGAGAAACATACGGACAAGAGAAGGATCCACATTTTGGATCAAGACTTTACTTCTTTTTTGTGAGAATGTCTAGCTCTACTAATGTCTGAGATTTGCAGATAGCTGCCTACCCCGGCTGTCACTTTGATGAACTTGAGGGCATGGGGTCTTTGATGTGAGGAAATTTTGGCTTAAATGTTACATTGCAACACAGCTTCATGATCATGTAGCTGCTTTACTCTTGTATCACTCAGAATCGTGCCAATGTGGAGCGCTCAACTCAAATATACAGCAGTCAATAAACAGTGAACCTTGGACAAGGCCAGTCTGAGGTTCCGAAATAACTTAGTGCTCACGTTTAATAGAAACTTCAAGCTTTTTATCTATAATGAAGCACCAGGGGAATTTCTTTCAAACATCATGGCTTTATAAATGCTAAACATTATGTTATCTAATATTATATGTTAATACAGAGAAGAATTTGTTGGAGGTCCCTGGTAGAAATGTTCTGGGTCTGGAGTACAATGGTCTTCTTTGTTTTAAAAACATCTCACGATGCATCCCTAAGCAACTTGAATTTTACACCTTGTTAAAATTGCTTACCCCGGACTAAATTCAGATCCTCATCTTGTGACCCCACCAGCTCGCTTCTATTCCTGTCTCAGATGAGGTGCCATTCATAGCACACGCGATATTTGCTTGCTGGCTACTCCCAAAATGAACGTATCGCCATTGTCTACCCAGTCTACTGTACAATAGATGTAAATAACGGAGATTCAATTTAATGTATTGTGGCTTCATCTAGGTTTTTATCTTTTGATGGTAAGGTTATGTAGTTTGCTGGAGGAAAAAAACCCTGCAAAATAGGGTCTTATCCAAGATTGACAATTAGGGATGAATATTGGAAAGGCTCATCTTAAAGGGAACCTGTCACCAGATTTGGCGATCATGAGCTGCGGTCACCACCATTCTAACATGCAGTACATAAGAGCCCAGGCCGCTGTATAGAACGTAAAAGTCACTTTATAATACTTACCTAAATGGTTGCTACGGTGCAGATGGCTCAAATGGGGTGTCTCCGTTCTCCAGTGCCGGCACCTCGTCTTTCGGCCATCTTTGTCCTCCTTCTTCTGAAGCCGGGTTGCATGACACGTGCTACTGTGGCGCCCCCGCGTCAGCAGCCTGCCGCTGCTGCTCGGATCCGGATCCGCGGTAGCTCAAGGGGTCTCCGGACCCGGGAGTCGGGGGTCGCGCTGCCACTCAGAATAAAGGGGAGATATTTACAGGGGATTGTATGGACAGTTCGTGACGCCACCCGTGGTGCGGGGTAAGATGGAGTACCACCGCTGCAATGGGGAGTACCCGGTGGTGTATCCTGTCAAAGATGTAGGGCCTACCCCCAGGGACCCAGAAGACCAGTGCCGGTAATACCAAAACACATATATAATCCCTGTTTTTCCCTTCCCCAAGGACTGGTGACAGGTTAGGGTTGGACCCAATGGATGACTACCTAGGGATGGAACCAATCCAGTCATCTAGGCGACAACCAGGGAGGAGGGGTCAGACAGTCAGTAAGTGGAAGTGAAAGGAGACGGACGTAACCGTACTGACGAGAGTGTGCAACAGTGACATGTTAGGCAGAGGCATGTGGTTGCCGAAGGAGTACAGTGGAGTACTCTCGAAACCATAGCACCGACGGGGTGCAGAGCCCTAGGTCAGGAAAACGCTCCAGGCAGACCTGAGAAAATCTGCACGGTGAGGGGACCATCCAGGACCTCACCGACCGTAAAGTCTGGGGCACCAGCAGTGACGGGAGAACCAGGGACCGGAACAGAGCACCGACTCGACAGGGTTCAAACGGCCTGCCGTACGGATTAAGACTGGAAGACTACCAGGAGGTGACCCCCAGATGCTCCATGCCACGGGGACCCACCAACCAGAGAAAGATGCAGTGGAAAGAAGCCACCAGGTCACCACACCGGCACTCGAACTATGGGGACCAGTGGTGAGGACCAGCCTCCATTGGGTTGCAAGCAACACCATCGTGAGTAAAGAACCAGTTACACTGCAATACCTTGTGCGGTCTACCTTCTTTCTGCTTCCTGATACTGTTAATGGACTTAAACATCAAATACCATCATTTGTCCCCTGGGGCCTAGCCCTACTTGCGGAGGGCCGCAAGATCCATGCTGCCATTAACATCAGCCCCAGCAGTGAGAGACTGTGCAGCGGCGGCTCCATCCATATAGCTGCAACTCGCAAGTGGCGTCACGACAAAAACTGTATTATAAAATAATAGCCCTGCAAATAACCCCTTTTTAAAAGTGACCCCTTATGGTCACAGAACGGGCACCGGCCATTACACCCGTGACATTTCCCAGTGAAACCAGGCCCGGGACCGAGTACCCCATAGCCCTGGGGTGCGACACTAACCACATTGAAGGAGCTTGTCTTTGCATAGCTGTAGTGTCTTTTCAGTTGCTGCTGCAAAGATTTCTGCTGCAGAAACCAAGGATTACTTTTTATTGTGTCTTACTTTACTTATGTTGTTTATTATTGTAGTAATGGGATTAGTGTCCCGCTGTCCAACACCTTAATCAGAGTAAGTTTGGGGTTAGAGAGGGCCTAGGCATGTGACAGCACACAGGGTGGAAGGACCATTTAGAGATGTTAGGGAGTGTGGGGATCAGTTACAGGTGAGTGTGAGGTGGGGACCCCTCTCCCTAGAGCCTTCCGTTACATCTCCCTGGTTTTCCCTCTGTGTTGCACCATATGCTGGGCGTTCACTCGCTTCGGAGGGACCTAGTTAGAGCATTGCCCCAGTATTATTTTTAACAGGTCCAGAGAAACACCCTTAACTCTGGTCTCTGTTCTGTCAATATCTGTAGCATGTGCAGGATTGTTTGCTCTTGCATCTTGGTATATCATTGCCCATGACCAATTGCATTGTCATGGCCCTCTTTGGGATGTCTCATATGGTTATGGCATTGGTGGTTAATGAAACACATCAGTGCAACTAACTGTTAGAAACCAACAATGGGCAAGGCACATAGGCAACCACGAATGCAGCACTAGCGACTCGTCACTAACCAGCATCAGAGTCATGTGACAGGCACTGGTAAAATGAATTCAGTGCTGTATGGGATAAATCCGGGGAGGTTACGATTGCATTTGCAGAGGTTGTGAGCACCACCATGCCTGGGGGTGGAGGCGGCCCGCTGAGCCCAGCGCCTACATCAGCTGAATGTTACGTTGTACACTCGAGTTCTATGGGTATGAAAAAGACAGTATAGTGTTCCAGCAGGTCAGCAACCAGAAGCAAACCTCATGATTGGCAAAAGCAATGAAATAGAGGTGCTGGATTGGTCTTCACAGTCTCCAGACCTCAATCCAATTGAACATTTTTTGGTAGAGTTGAAAAATAGGCTGTATACATGCCAAGTGAGTCAACCAGTATGCACCAACACTGGGAATGTGTAAAAGAGACCTGGGATTAGAATTCAGTTGAGACATGCTTGAATCTGATCCAGAGCATTTCCAGAAAGATTCAGGCAATGTTGAAAGCCAAATCTGGACATAAGGCCCCGTTACACGCAACAACATTGCTAATGAGATATCGCTGGGGTCACGGAATTCGTGACGCACATCCGACCTCGTTAGCAACGTCATTGCATGTGACATGTATGAGCAACCGCTAATGATGTAAAATACTGACCAAATCGTTGATTGTTGACACGTCGTCCATTTTCCAAATGTCGTTGCTCGTGCAGGACGCAGGTTGTTCGTCGTTCCTGAGGCAGCACACATCGCTACGTGTGACACCCCAGGAACGACGAACAACACCGTACCTGCGTCCTCCGGGAACGAGTTGGGCGTGATATCCATACGGCTGCTTTCTGCCCCTCCACTTCAATTGGACACCTGCCATGTGACGTTGCTGTGACGCCGCATGAACCGCCCCCTTAGAAAAGAGGCTGTTCGCCGGCCACAGCGACGTCACTAAGAAGGTAGGTAAGTATGTGTAAGGGGTACTAGCAATATTGTGCGCCAAGGGCAGCAATTTGCCCGTGACTCACAAACGATGGGGCGGGTGCTTTCACGAGCGACATCGCTAGCGATGTCGCTGCGTGTAAAGCCCCCTTTACAGAATACTAACAAAATACTAAAAATGTAAAGTTAGATTTTTAATAGCAAAACAGTAACAATACAGTGACATAATAAGAATCTGCATAACTAATAATTTGCTAAATAGTTGCAAGGCAAATTTATGTATAAGATAGCCAAAATGATTGTCTATAAAATTAAGGTAGTCTCACATTGAAAGATGTACCAGATAGCAACATATGCAGCCTGAAAGTCAAATGTTCCAAACCTTGCTAAATTTTGCTCGCTAGTGTAAAGGGTGCTTTACACGAGATGATCTATCGTGCGATAGATCGTCAGGGGTCATGGTTTATGTGACGCACATCCAGCATCGCTTGCGACGTCGGGCTGTGTGACACCTCCGAGCGACGCAGTATCACTCACAAATCGTGAGTCGTGTACTCGTCGCTCGGTTTCATAATCTCGTTTAATTAAAATGGCGCCAGTTGCTCATCGTTCCCGGGGTAGCACACGCCGCTCCGTGTGACACCCCGGGAACGATGAACTGCAGTTTACCTCCGTCCCGTGGCATCCGCCGGCTATGTGCAAGGAAGGAGGTGGGCGGGAAGTTTACATCCCGCTCATCTCCGCCCCTCCAGTTCTATTGGCCGGCTGCCGCGTGACGACGCTGTGACGCTGAACATCCCCCCCACTTCAGGAAGTGGATGTTCGTCTCCCACAGCAAGGTCATCCAGAAGGTAAGTGCGTGTGACGGGGGGGTTAAACGAATTTGTGCACCACGGGCAGCGATTTGCCCGTGACACCAAAACGACGGCGTGGGTACGATCACTCGTGCTATCGCACGAGAGATCGACTCGTGTAAAGCAGGCTTAAGTTTCACTTCTGCGCCACTCAGCTCACTTTACCCTGGAAACAGTGTAGGGAGAGCTGCTGGAGAAAGGATTGTGTATTACCGCAATTATTGCCTTGTTGCTGCAATATAAAAAACATTTCTCCAAAATAATAACTCTTTGCTGCATTTAGTGTAGGGAGACATGCTGGAGAAGGGATAGTGTATTATAGGCATCTAGGCAGGCATAATTTCCTTACAGTCCTTGCTGCTGCAATGTATAAAATCTATTCTCTAATAAAACATTTAGTGTAGGGCAAGCTGCTGGAGAAGGGATAGTGTATTAGAGGCATCTAGGCAGGGATTATTGGCTTACAGTCCTTGCTGCTACAATGTAAAACCAAAAGTCCTTTTCAGGGCTTAGTCTAATTTATTCTATTCTCTAGTAATACTACTCTTAGCTGCATTTATTGTAGGGAGAGCTTCTGGAGAAGGGATTGACCATTATAGGCAACTAGGCATGGATTATTTCCTTACAATTCTTGCTGCAAAGTAAAATAATCTATTCTATTCTCTAATAATACTACTCTTAGCTGCATTTAGTGTAGGAAGAGTTGCTGCAGGAGGGTTGGTTTAGCATAATAGACATCTAGGCAGGGATTTTTGCCTTACAGTCCTTGCTGCCGCAACATAAAACCAAAAGTCCTTTTCAGGCCTACATCTATTCTATTCTAGTCCCTACGTTTGTGTACTCCTATGAAGACATCAATGGTTCTAGTGTACAATGAGAGATGTAGAATATATGGTATAGAGTTTTATAGTAGTGTGATGAGTTATATAAAATAGTGTTATTGTTGGTATGTTCCCTTTATATGGCTGCAGTACTGCCTATAGCCACAAGATGCCACTGTTCCCTAAATTGGTATGAGATGATGTAGAAATGGGTGAAATCTTGGAAAGGGTTAACTTTCATAGCCATAACACAGTGGGGTGGAACAGAGAACTGATATAGGAAAATATAGTTCCTGTTTAGAGTCAGTGTGAGGACAGCAGTGTGGAGAGTGGCAAGAACATGTCATAGGAGCAGAGAAGTCTAATGAGTTGCAGAAGCATGAACCGAAAGAAATGTTAGTGGAGACAGAAATGATCACAGAAGCAGGTGGATGCAACCTGTCTGAGAGCAGTCGTTGACAGGAGTAACTCCAGTATTAGCCGGGAGTTAAAGGGCACTGTCACTGTCATCTCTCTAGTTTTGAAGACTAATGCCAGTTTTGGAGTTGTGATCCCTCATTTCTATCTTGGACTCTACATTTAAATGTTATTTAGTTTCTCTTGGTGCTCTAACAGTTTGTCAGTTTTGCTTCTAGCAGCTTCCCCACAGTGCATGTCAGGTGCAGTTGCTCTGTAGCCATGCTCCTTTGTGTTAATTAGCAAGATTTCCCAGCAATCTTTGCTGATTATGAAAAAACATTTATATTCTGGCTGCCTTAGTGGAAGGAACTGATGGGGATTTATCATGAAGTCGTTTCTTCTCCATTTTGGTTGTTTTTCCCCTGTTTATCTCCCTTACCCTCTTTTTGTATTAGTGCAGTGATGGGTCTAGTGAACCTTACCTTCCCACTCACTAGCCAGGACTATAGTAGGTATTTTTCAGGGCTTCAGGTTCCTGCTCAGCGACAGGTGAGGAACCTGTATAGGGTCTGGCTAGGAGTGATGGGTACAGCGGCAGGTAAGGGCAGGAGGTGTCCCATCTGTCATCTCACTAGAGCCAGGGCCCACTGTTGTTATTGTATTCTTGGTGTCCGCCTTGTGTGTGTGTGGCGCCCCTGACCTGGTCAGGCACCACTGAGTACTGCACCCATGCTGGGGACAGTACAACACAGGTAATCCAGAAGGCTGACCGGGGTGTGGAACACAGGCGCATAGTGATCAGGTCTCACACATGTACCCATGAGAGGACCCCTGGGGATCCCAGGAGGGGGCAAGCCTTCACCTTCACTGGAATAGTGGAGGGGGTAGAGCCTCCATCTCCTCTCAAGGGGTGTGGTGGAGAGTCTGGTTGCTAGGTGGCGTAGGCAAGAACAGGAGAGGAGGGGCAGTGAGTCAGTTAGGGCAGAACTCCATAGGGCTCAGTGAGGAGCAGACCTGTGGGGCTGTTGCTGTCTAACAGCGCCCGCGCAGTGGCTACAGACGGGGGAGAACGGTCAACTAGGAGTGCTACCTGAAAGCCAGCTTCAGCTAGGGAGTGCACGGAGTGGGAAGTAAGGAGACTGCTAGAGAGCACCAGGCCCAACCGGGCGGCAGATCCCGAAGCGAAGATAGATCCAGCTTTCTTCTGCTAAACCTGCCGGTGTGGGGCTCTCAAAGCCCACACCACATCACCACAAAAGCCGCAGCCACGTAACCGCAGTGAGGGCCCATAGGTCATAGGAGGCAAGAAGCTGGAGTGGCCTGGTCCGGGGAACAAGCATACGGCGAACGAAGGGGAGAGAGGCTGCAGCATCTTCCCTGGGTGACCCCCATAGGGACTAAAAGTCGGGGTCACCCCAAACCACCAAGGGCTAAGGAAGGCGAGTAAGTAGTCACCCTCATAAAGTCAGCCTGAACGATACCTGGTTCCCATCTGGTTCATCTCAGCTACGCCCGGGTTACTCACCCTGCCATCAAATGTGAGTAAAAACCCTAAAAGACATCCTGCCTGTGTGGTCATTCTGCGACTTGTGGTACTACGCACCTACACTGGGTCCTGGGGCTTGCCTCACTCTCAGGAGGCTATTCCAACTAACTGCACACACCATCAGCCCCAGGCGTTCCCCTAACCTGCAGTGGCGGTCCCCACTGACCGCAAATCTGAGAGTGGCGTCACGATCAAAACCGAAGATTTCCTACCAGTGACGGAGATCCAGCAACGTGGAGTCCCTGAAGGTAACGCACCGACACCGACACACCACCTGTGGGGCTTCACATCTGGCGTCACGAACAGGATAAGGACTAGACCTGTTCAGACAGGTGACCATGTGCCTGGGCGGTCCGCTTGAAAAATTGGAAGCGCCGCCATATTGCCACCATGAAAAGCGCGCTGAAAAACAACAGCAGCCCGCGCTGGAAGAAGTTACCGCCCACGAAGAGGCGTGGCTACCCAGAGATCCTCTGCAGAGTTCTGACCTTGCTGATGAAGAAAGCGGAAGCGTCCAGAGACGGCGGAGCAGAGAAGAAGCCAGTAGCGTGCTAGAGGAAATGGAGTCCAGACGCGGATACCCAGAACCAGGCACTGCTGCCTGGTGGTGCCGGGAGCTTGCCATCTTCTGCGACCGGCTGGAGGCCGGGATTGTGCGACAGCTTAGGGAAGAACGCACGGAGCTCCTGGAGATGGCTGCGGCGGTGCGGACCTACGAGGAGGGAGCCGCGCGACGCATGTCAGACCGAGCGGCGACGACGCAGACCCCGATGCTGCCACAGATGGGTGAGTCGAGTGATGCCCCGGCCAGCACAGGTGCCCCGACCCCTGCTGCCACGCCCGCGGTCCCGGAAGAGGCGCCCGGCGCGGCGCCACCGAGCCAGGCCGCAGCCACGCTAGATGCGGCCCGCCAAATCCAGGCCGCCGCAGCCATGCCCCGCCTGTCCCGCAGGGCTCCGACCACCACGGCAGTGCTCATCCGTGCTGCAGGTGTGACGCTGACCCAGGCTGCCACCCTGCTGAACCCGGTCCGCCAAGACCCCAACGCAGCAGTGACGCTCGTCCGCGCCGCAAGTGATATGCTGAACCAGGCCGCAGCCCCGCCGGGTGCGGCCCGCCAAGCTCCGATCGCTGCAGCGACGTCCAGCCCAGCCTGCACAGAGCCCCCTGCAACAGCGACACTGATCCAGGCTGCCGCCATGCCGGGCGCGGCCCGCCAAGACCAGGCCGCCGCCATGCCAGGCGCGGCCCGCCAAGACCAGGCCGCCGCCATGCCAGGCGCGGCCCGCCAAGACCAGGCCGCCGCCATGCCAGGCGCGGCCCGCCAAGACCAGGCCGCCGCCATGCCAGGCGCGGCCCGCCAAGACCAGGCCGCCGCCATACAGGGCGCGGCCCGCCAAGAGATTGCATCACTATTTTCCCCGGCCTGCAAGGCCAGAGCAGACACCGCTCCCCAGTCCAGAGAGGTCCCTGCTAGGAAGACCCTGATAGGAGAGGACCCTGAATACTGGAAGCTGAAGGCTGACCTAGAGGCCCAGTTCCCACAGGAGATGGTGGATCGGTATCTGCTCCCTCCGCATACCCCCAAGGAGATTCAGGTAACCCCTGCAGCCGCGCCAGAGAGTCCACCGCCCAGACCAGCTGAAGAAAGCCCATCCCCAGCACTGCCACCAAAGGAGTGCCAAGAAGAACTAAGGGGGAGAGGAGGCCCGGAAGCAGAAGGGCTGACTCCGACGCCAACGGCAGCAGACCCCTACCCAGAGCCGGAGATGCTGCCCTATTCCCGCTGGGAGGAGGAAGACTTGACACCGTCAGCAGATGAAGATCAACCCAAAGACCTCACCTGGAAGCCCACAGGCATGAATCCAGCCCGCAAGACACGGCGCAGCAGAACACAGGTTGCTCCAGCACCACAATCCCCAGAGCAGAGAGAAGTCACGGTCAGAGACCTGGAGGAGAAAAGGTGTCTAAGAAGGTCCAAAGCCCAGGCCAGAGGACCCCTGTGTCATGGCGTAGTGGAAGATTTCAATCTGAGAAGTGGTTATGGATTCATTGTAGCCCCTGGCATCAAGGAGGGGATATTTGTTAACAGGAGAGATGTAAGCGCTCATCTGCCTAGAGGACACCCTGGCAGAAATCTAAAGATGGGAGACTCAGTCCAGTTCACCATGCATCAGGGCGAAAGGGGATTGTATGCCCTGGACGTAGCGCTATGTCCCAGCAAACCTTACAGCCATCCCATGCTACAAGAAAGACAAGAAAGACAAGAAAGACAAGAAAGACAAGAAAGACAAGAAAGACAAGAAAGACAAGAAAGACAAGACAGAGATAAAGAAACAGATGCAGAAAAGGAAACAGATGAAGACCAAGAAAGGAAAGATAAAGATCCTACAGATGAAACAACCACAGACAAAGATCCTACAGATGAAACAACCACGGACGACGACGGAGAGCAAGAAAGTCACAGGTGCCGGTGCCCTACATGCCCACGCCCTGGTGAAACGGAGGAGTAGAGTAGAGAGAAGTAAAGAAATACAGCAAGTTACCAGTTGAAGTTTTGACAAGTTTTGTTTGCAACGTTTAAGAAATGCGCCCACAAAAACTATTGTGAGAAATAAACTTTAAGGCTATGAACTTGCTATAGCCACAAACTCTCGCAGTGTAAATAGTTACACCAGTGGCACCACCACCAGGGCCAGCCTGTTTAGGGGCTTGGGCTCGTCTGCAACCAGGGGGGCCCGTCCGTAGAAAAGGGCCTTGGCTCACCTGCGACCAGAGAGCACGCCTGTTTATGGGGCCTTGGCTCACCACCACAAAGAGGGTACCTGGTCAGCACCAACTGTGGAGGCCGCCTCTGCATCCTGCCAGAAGAGGCTGACGGCGCGGATCCACCAGGCCAGGTATACCCTGAAACCACCAGCCCATGAAAGCCGCCTCTACATCCTGCCAGAAGTGGCTGAAGTCGCGGCCAACGGGAGAGGAAGATTGGAGGAAAGGTCTGGGGAAGTAGATGGCCCAGACCTGGTTACCAACAGGACCGGTGACCTGCCTCCTGAGAGGGTTTTGGGTGGGTTAACGGACTTGTGGGTGGAGGGTGGTGATGTCTGATACCTGGTGGTTTTAAAAATGTTTTACATGTTTTAATGTTTTATGCATTTTAAAATGTTGTCTTGCAGCCCGAGGACGTGCTGGTGATAACTAAGGGGGAATGTGGCGCCCCTGACCTGGTCAGGCACCACTGAGTACTGCACCCATGCTGGGGACAGTACAACACAGGTAATCCAGAAGGCTGACCGGGGTGTGGAACACAGGCGCATAGTGATCAGGTCTCACACATGTACCCATGAGAGGACCCCTGGGGATCCCAGGAGGGGGCAAGCCTTCACCTTCACTGGAATAGTGGAGGGGGTAGAGCCTCCATCTCCTCTCAAGGGGTGTGGTGGAGAGTCTGGTTGCTAGGTGGCGTAGGCAAGAACAGGAGAGGAGGGGCAGTGAGTCAGTTAGGGCAGAACTCCATAGGGCTCAGTGAGGAGCAGACCTGTGGGGCTGTTGCTGTCTAACAGCGCCCGCGCAGTGGCTACAGACGGGGGAGAACGGTCAACTAGGAGTGCTACCTGAAAGCCAGCTTCAGCTAGGGAGTGCACGGAGTGGGAAGTAAGGAGACTGCTAGAGAGCACCAGGCCCAACCGGGCGGCAGATCCCGAAGCGAAGATAGATCCAGCTTTCTTCTGCTAAACCTGCCGGTGTGGGGCTCTCAAAGCCCACACCACATCACCACAAAAGCCGCAGCCACGTAACCGCAGTGAGGGCCCATAGGTCATAGGAGGCAAGAAGCTGGAGTGGCCTGGTCCGGGGAACAAGCATACGGCGAACGAAGGGGAGAGAGGCTGCAGCATCTTCCCTGGGTGACCCCCATAGGGACTAAAAGTCGGGGTCACCCCAAACCACCAAGGGCTAAGGAAGGCGAGTCAGTAGTCACCCTCATAAAGTCAGCCTGAACGATACCTGGTTCCCATCTGGTTCATCTCAGCTACGCCCGGGTTACTCACCCTGCCATCAAATGTGAGTAAAAACCCTAAAAGACATCCTGCCTGTGTGGTCATTCTGCGACTTGTGGTACTACGCACCTACACTGGATCCTGGGGCTTGCCTCACTCTCAGGAGGCTATTCCAACTAACTGCACACACCATCAGCCCCAGGCGTTCCCCTAACCTGCAGTGGCGGTCCCCACTGACCGCAAATCTGAGAGTGGCGTCACGATCAAAACCGAAGATTTCCTACCAGTGACGGAGATCCAGCAACGTGGAGTCCCTGAAGGTAACGCACCGACACCGACACACCACCTGTGGGGCTTCACATGTGCAGTTGTTAAGATGTATTTTTGTTGTGCGTTAAACATCTGTTGGTCTGAACGTGCACACCACATCTAATAGCGTGACAAGGACCTTGTAAGAGAAAGGAAATTCCTAGCCAGAAATACTGGAAGAGAGTATCGGCTCAAGGAGTGGTCTTCATAAGGGATTACTGTCTGTGGTAGTGGGCAGGGAAAGCACCAAAACACATTGACGCATGGCTTCCAGTAAAATAGGAAGAGGACTAATTTAAGTTGCCTTTGTGCAGGGGCCATAGCATTACACATTGACTCGTGAGGTTCTGCACAAAGAGAAGGAAGGATATATCTCCCATTTGTCCTTTCCATATATTGTACATAAGTAGTATGCTATTTTCAGAAATCGTTAAGATTGTGCCTCTGCGTTGTACAAAAGATAAGATGAATTGTGCTGTCTGTTGCCATAAACTCCAGTTTTCTGCCAAGAAAAGTGTGCCATGTTTTTTAACAAATTGACTGGTGTCCTTATCCTGAAGATAGAGTGCTTTCAGGAGGAATGGTGCCACCTTGGTCCAAAGGCGAAGGTGTCCATCTTAAATGACATCATCCCACCCACACACAGCAATCCCTTATTTCTATAGCTTACCAGGGTGAGCTAAGTGAAGCCCTTGTTCATGACTACCACCCTGGGCCTGTTTACAGTGTAACCAAACTCTGAGCCACAGTATTATTGTGTAACCAAACTCTGAGCCACATTATTTTTATGTAGCCAAACTCTGAGCCAGTGAGAGAATACAATCTGTTTTGATCTTATAGAAACCATCTTGCCTTATAACTAAATGATGTCATAGCTAACACTGATGTTTGGGGAAGTTTCACATATCTATACACCCCCCTGTAGCTCTTATTGGTGCAAAGTTCTGAAAAGTTATTTCTTTGTTTATCATAGTATCATAGTTTTTAAGGTTGAAGGGAGACTCTAAGGCGGGCTTTGCACGTTGCGACATTGCACGTGCGATGTCGGTGGGGTCAAATCGAAAGTGACGCACATCCGGCGTCGCAGTCGATATCGCAACGTGCAAATCCTTTTTGATACGATGAACGAGCGCAAAAGCGTCGTTATCGTATCATCGCTGCAGCCTCCGACATTTCCATAATGCCGGTGCTGCGACAGGTGCGATGTTGTTCCTCGCTCCTGCGGCAGCACACATCGCTGTGTATGAAGCCGCAGGAGCGAGGAACCTTCACCTTACCTGCCGCCGGCTGCAATGAGAAGGACGGAGGTGGGCGGGATGTTTACATCCTGCTCATCTCCGCCCCTCCGCTTCAATTGGCCGCCTGCCGTGTGACGTCACTGTGACGCCGCACGACCCGCCCCCTAAGGAAGGAGGTGGGTCGCCGGCCAGAGGGACGTCGCACGGCAGGTATGTGCGTGTAAAGCTGCCGTAGCGATAATAATCGCTACGGCAACTTTCACTATATATCGAACGTGCGACGGGGGCGGGACTATCGCTGCAGCATCGGTAACACATTGTTACCGATGTCGCAGCGTGCAAAGCCCGCCTAAGTCCATCTAGTTCAACCTGTAGCCTAACATGTTGATCCAGAGGAAGGCAAAAAAACCCCAATGTGGCAAACAAGTTCCAATGGGGAAAAAATGTCCTTCCTGACTCCACATCCGGCAATCAGACTGGTTCTCTGGATCACTACCCTGTCATAAAATCTAAAATACATAACTGGTAATATTAAATTTTTCAAGAAAGGCATCCAGGCTCTGCTTAAATGTTAGTAGTGAATCACTCATTACAACACCATGCGGCAGAGAGTTCCATAGTCTCACTGCTCGTACAGTAAAGAATCCTCGTCTGTGATTATGATTAAACCTTCTTTCCTCAAGACGTAGTGGATGCCCCCGTGTTCCAGTCGCAGGCCTAGGTGTAAAAAGATCTTTGGAAAGGTCTCTGTATTGTCCCCTCATATATTTATACATTGTGATTAGATCCCCCCAAAGCCTTCGTTTTTCCAAACTAAATAACCCCAAGTTTAATAACCTGTCTTGGTATTGCAGCCCACCCATTCCTCTAATAATCTTGGTGGCTCTTCTCTGCACCCTCTCCAGATCAGCTATGTCCTTCTTATATATCGGTGACCAGAATTGTACACAGTGTTCTAAGTGCGGTCGCACTAGTGACTTGTACAGAGGTAGAACTATATTTTTTTCAAACTCTTTGTTTGGGATACTATAAAAACTGGTCACATGATGTCATAAAGCAGAAACTTTCAATTTGGCTAGAGTTCAAGCTGCTGTTCGTAGGTTAGTCAGCAAAAGATACTGAAAGAATGTGAAGAAAAGTGCATGTTGCATAAATGTGTTGATAAATGGACCAGTATGGTGGACGTGTGTATTGTGTATCATACAAAATCTATGATAGAGATTGTGGAGTGTTCAAAACCTAAGATCTGTTTCAAAAATGCTCTCATCATTGATTATTCTGAAAAAGGGAAGCCGGAGCAGAGAGACACACACACCACTGCCCCCATATCTGTAGGTTGGGGGCTAGGCAGCTCCTGGGCAGCTGCACAAGGAAAAAAATAAGCCTGAGTGTTAAACGAACTGGTAATTATGCTGAGTATACTATGTTATAGCATTTTTTGATAATCAAAGATTTTTGGGATTCTTTCAGCTTGGTGAGACTATGCAAAGTTTATAAATTCAAAATGTCTTTGTCATGTTCAATCCCTGTATGGTGGACTCTTTGTTGTATGTGTGGCGCCCTGGACTAGCCAGGTAGCCACAGACAGAACACAGACACCCCCCCACCCCCGGATAGTTACATTAGTCAGACACAAAACCCTTGTTGCCTCCCTCCAGGGTCTGATGTCCACACCAGGTGGGGCGGAGCCAGGCGGTTGGCCCCACCCACCGAGAAGTTCACAGGCCTGAAGGAGGGAAAAGTGACAGAACAATTTAGGAGGTGGAAGTGAGAGGAGAAAACACGTGAGTGTCTGGGTTGGAGCCCAGGCGCTGACAGCAAGGTTGGCAGACGGTGGTGGCCGTCTGCAGGAGTTGGTGGAACTCCGCAGAGCCGTAAGGACCAGGGCTAGGCGGTGGCCCACCGGTACCGAATCGGGGAACGGAGTGAAGCTAAGCACACCCAGGCAGGGCCATCGGACCCCGACCAGGCTTGGAGCCGCCGTCAATAGTCAACTCCGAATGTAACAGGAACCCCCGGGGTTCCCTAACAACCAAGTCCCGATTGAAGGCAACCGCTCACACCGTGAGGATATACAGCCACCGCCACTGGCTAGAAATCCAAGGGCCAGCGCCTGCGGGCAAAACGGGCTCCTCCGGTATCTATACACCGGGGAGCGGACTACCGTTGGGAAACCATTGGAGTCAAAACAGTACACAAAGGTGCAGGGAGAGACAGCCACCATCACCTGTCCGGGAAGAGACACTGCAGCCGGCTGCGGGACCCGTCCATCCAGCCGCGCTGCCCCTGCAACCCTGCACCTCACCGACCCTGCCTCCCTGTCACACCACCGGGCCCCGGGACCACCAACCCCTACCCACGGACGGGGAAAACAACATCCCAGCTGCTCCCTAACATCGCTCCCGGGATCCCCGTCATCAGCAACGGTGGTGCCCATCTTCACCACAACCCGTGGGTGGCATCACGGACTAAATACCCAAACAAATCACCCCCTTTTCACTCACGGGCGAGAAGCGCCGCTCATGTCCCCGAATCCGGCCCACCACTCGAGCCACCGAGCAGCAGCAGCAGCAGCGCCGGACCCGAGTGTTAGCAAGCGCAGCGCCCCGCCGCCCGCGACATATGCTACATACAAATCATGCATAAATGTAGGCGTTCATAGAATAGTAGCAAAAAGCAAAGCACATAACTGTATAGTAATGCAGACACTCCCAGTATACACCCAGGTTAGCCAGACTCCTCTCATTATTTCTTTCTTTCAAAGTTGAAATCCCACCCCCTATAAACTTTTTTGAGTTTTCCTTGCATTAACAACTAAAATATTTAAATAGTATGTTCGCTTAATCAGACATCCAATAAATGTAAGTAAGATTTAAATAGGTGAAAACCTTGAAGAATTGGTAAATATAAAATAGAAATATGTAATTGCCCATATAAAATAATCAGTATTTTAAAGTCCTGCAGCATTATATCTGACAGAATACGGGAGGTAAATATATATCTTTGTACTGTGTTAGCCAATCCAAAAATCTTAAAGAACTTACCACAAAGAGATGATAGAAGGTATTTTATCAATTTGTAAAATAATTGAATAGATCCAACAGAGATCTGTTTTGAAGAGACAAGATACAAAAAAAAACCCCTTTGGTATTTGGCAGTGGGGAGGAGCAGCAGTTTCTTCAAACTTAAAACATATAAGTTTTTTTTTTTACTACTCTGCCTAAAAAGGGCGGGGGGAAGAGGAGCAGTATTTTTTTCAAACGTTAAACAAAGGAAGATGAGTTTTTTTTCTTCTGCGTCTACTTTGAAAAACATCCTTCTCTGGAAGAGATACGATTGGAAAGCAACCTCTCCCAACTTGTAGAGCATGGTTTTATTGTTTTTTCAACTGTTAGCATTAAGAAATTGGCAAAAAGAAATTAGCAATAGTTTGTTTTTATTTTACTGGTCTTACCCCAATGATTAAATTAACTTTGCAGAGAAAATTAGATTTTTTGAGTTATGATAGTTTTTTTTTTGTTGGGAATCATCAAAGCATTGTATGGTGATTTACTTGGAAAATACA
Organism: Anomaloglossus baeobatrachus; assembly: GCF_048569485.1. NCBI lineage: Eukaryota > Metazoa > Chordata > Amphibia > Anura > Aromobatidae > Anomaloglossus > Anomaloglossus baeobatrachus. The sequence goes on along the minus strand of NC_134357.1, from coordinate 56,512,068 downwards.
TTTTTATTTTGTTCCTCTGCTCACATTCTGACAATATTTTAATTTGCTTTTGTTTTTTTGCCCTTCACGGATATAGTTTAAAGTATACACAGACCATGTTATCACAAGGTGCAAAAAACTTTACCAGCAATGTATATTGTTGAAATGTATATTGTTGCAATAACATAAATTCTGAAAAGACATATTTATAAATGGACTATAGCCGGAGCCTGTGTTTCTTTAGTTTATGTTATGTATATAATTTATTGCCCCCTGTCCTATTTAGATCTGACAAAGTGAGTTACTTATTTTCTTTTTTTCTTCATTTTCACACAAGAAAGGAAGGCTAGAGAATAACAGCCTAAAGTGACCATAAACCATAGATTTTGTTGAATTGGTTTAACAAAAAAAAAATGGGATAAGAACTGGCTTGCAAAGACCAGCCAAAAATGTACTAACACAAAGTAAAATATGCCGTGTCATTGCTTCTCTGGATGGAACAGGTGTAATACAACACATGATAAGGCCTTAATTTAGGTTGATGCCATTTAGTCGTGCATCCCTCTTTAACTGTCTGCAGTCCAAATTATGAGTCACTTGTGGTAGCATGCATAACCACACTCTTTCACACACACCAGAGAGACGTACTCGGATATGAATAGAAAGTAAGACTCCTTTATTCCGGAAGTTTGTACAGATATATATAACCGGCTTCTTGGCTAGGTGCCAAGAATACGTAACACGTCTCCTATTGGATAAAGTAGAACAGCTTATTCTGTGATATACAATTTACTGTAATGTGCTTGGTTCCTCATTTATATTAAGCAATGTCAGCATGATTCACTGGTCACAAGAACAGCCCAGACTGTCTGTCTGAGTCTTAAGCCAAGAGATATGTGGGGTACAGTTCAAACACCATCTTAAATCCTGTTCTTTATGGATATCTCCATGTAACAATGATATACTCATAATAATTCATAATCTTGTCCATAACACACAAAGTTAACACATATATATATGTATATATATATATATATATATATATATATATATATATATATATATATATATATATATATATCTACATGAATGTGCCTTTCCTCATGCCAAAAATGTGGGCCTCAACTGATACACAGTCTTGATTCAACTTATCAAGAGGATACTGAATTTAAAATGGGGGGAAAGATGTCATGTGTTATATTCTCGAATATCCAGTATACTTGTGTAACAACCAAGCTGTGTACTGTGTACTTCAGTATTATTGTGTAACCACCAAGCTTGGTTCCACAGTGTTATTGTCTAGCATCTAATCTCCTCCACTGCTTTGTTGTGCAACCACCAAGCTCTGTGCTGTGATAGTTCAGTGTTACTACTATGATTTATACTGTTTTGTAACCACCAAGCTGTGTAACCAATGTGTAACCATTACATTTCAGACATTACTGAGAACTACAGTCATATGAAATAGTTTGGGCACCCCTATTAATATTAACCTTTTTTCTTTATAACAATTTTTGTTTTTTTGCAACAGCTATTTCAGTTTCAAATTTCTAATAACTGATGGACTGAGTAATTTTTCTGGATTGAAATGAGGTTTATTGTACTAACAGAAAATGTGCAATCCACATTTAAACAAAATTTGACCGGTGCAAAAGTATGGGCACCTTTAGCAATTTCTTGATTTGAACACTCCTAGCTACTTTTTACTGAATTACTAAAGCACTAAATTGGTTTTGTAACCTCATTGAGCTTTAAACTTCATGGGCAGGTGTATCCAATCATGAGAAAAGGTATTTAAGGTGGCCACTTGCAAGTTGTTCTCCTATTTGAATCTCCTATGAAGTGTGGCATCATGGGCTCCTCAAAACAACTCTCAAATGATCTCAAAAAAAAGATTATTCAACATAGTTGTTCAGGGGAAGGATACAAAAAGTTGTCTCGGAGATTTAAACTGTCAGTTTCCACTGTGAGGAACATAGTAAGGAAATGGAAGAACACAGGTACAGTTCTTGTTAAGCCCAGAAGTGGCAGGCCAAGAAAAGTATCAGAAAGGCAGAGAAGAAGAATGGTGAGAACAGTCAAGGACAATCCACAGACCACCTCCAAAGACCTGCAGCTTCATCTTGCTGCAGATGGTGTCAATGTGCATCGGTCAACAATACAGTGCACGTTGCACAAGGAGAAGGTGTATGGGAGAGTGATGCGAAAGAAGCTGTTTCTGCAAGCACGCCACAAACAGAGTCGCCTGAGGTATGCAAAAGCACATTTGGACAAGTCAGTTACATTTTGGAAGAAGGTCCTGTGGACTGATGAAACAAAGATTGAGTTGTTTGGTCATACAAAAAGGCGTTATGCATGGAGGCAAAAAAACACGGCATTCCAAGAAAAGCACTTGCTACCCACAGTAAAATTTGGTGGAGGTTCCATCATGCTTTGGGGCTGTGTGGCCAATGCCAGCACCGGGAATCTTGTTAAAGTTGAGGGTCGCATGGATTCAACTCAGTATCAGCAGATTCTTGACAATAATGTGCAAGAATCAGTGATGAAGTTGAAGTTACGCAGGGGATGGATATATCAGCAAGACAATGATCCAAAACACCGCTCCAAATCTACTCAGGCATTCATGCAGAGGAACAATACAATTTTCTGGAATGGCCATCCCAGTCCCCAGACCTGAATATCATTGAACATCTGTGGGATGATTTGAAGCGTGCTGTCCATGCTCAGCGACCATCAAACTTAACTGAACTGGAATTGTTTTGTAAACAGGAATGGTCAAATATACCTTCATCCAGGATCCAGGAACTCAATAAAAGCTACAGGAAGCGACTAGAGGCTGTTATTTTTGCAAAAGGAGGATCTACAAAATATTAATGTCACTTTTATGTTGAGGTGCCCTTTTGCACCGGTCAAATTTTGTTTAAATGCGGATTGCACATTTTCTGTTAGTACAATAAACCTCATTTCAATCCAGAAATATTACTCAGTCCATCAGTTATATATATATATATATATGAAACTGAAATAGCTGTTGCAAAAAACTTAATTGTTTTAAAGAAAAAAGGTTAACATAAATAGGGGTGCCCAAACTTTTTCATATGACTGTATATCTGTTCTGCTGTCCTGTCTACAGTTGAAGTTAAACCATTCTCTATATAATCTGACACTGCTCCATTCTCGTTTCTGGGGTCAAGGGATCACACATGAAAACTGACCTACTCTCAAGTATTTCTGTTTATATATTCACATACATTTGTAGTGTATACAGTACATACATTTCATGATCTTCTACCAGTCCTGAGTAGAGATGAGCGGACCTGTGGAAGTTTGGTACGGTGGGCTCAGCCGAAATTTAAATAAAGTTCGGTTTGGGACTCGGACTTTAACTGAACCCCAATGGAAGTCACTAACTGGGCAGTTCAGCCGTAAACAGAACATTTCCGGAGGCAGGTGGTATGGGTTCTTCCATTTTTTTCTTTGTGCACACTACATCTGATCACGCTGTTGTTACTCCCAGTGCGAGCCGATCAAACACTGCAAGATGCTCGCACTGGGCTGAGCACCGAGCGTACCCGAGCACAGCAACGCTCACTCTAGTGGTTTGTATACGTAAAGTATCTGATCTCCAAACCTGAACTCTGGGTTTTTTTTTGTAAAGTTTGTGTTTGTGCAAAAACACTGAACCTCGGGTTTGCTCATCTCTAGTTCTGAGTTATATATTACACTATACTCCAGAACTGCATTTTGAATTCTTCTGGCTAGTTTTGGAAACCATTTTTTGACCTGCATTACAAATTAAACTAAATTCCACAATATAGTGATAGTCCATCGGATAACTGTACAATAAGGTAGTAAGGAATAAAATGTAGAGCAGCCGAGGAAATTGTATCACATATTTTACTTTTTTCTGCATCACTATGTAAATTCTCTCTCTAGTATTGTCCTGGGTGCTTGGGCCTTTCCTGGTGTGGATTTATAGAGATGTACAGTTTGAGATCTATCCAGTGTGTCCCCCATTCTCCGCTTTCCTCCTCAGAGCTTTACTCTCACATAGACACAGTGGAAGAGATACTGCTGCAGGTCTTCCTCCTCTGTCTTCTAGTTATGGCTTTAGTGGAGATGTTATAGACCGTGGAGGTTTCGGAATATCTTCATTTAATTTCTGCATGTAATAGATATACAAAAATATACACTTGTGTATTTTTTCATAATCCCTATTTGTTCACAAAAGTCCAACGTAGGACAAGACTCATGTTAGAGGGAAACATTTACTTTATTCGTTATTTAAAAGCTGCAGAATGTGATGGTGTATACTGCTGAACTGCTTCTTCTCTTCATACAGTTCTGGTTTATTCCAAAGAGAAGAGATCATTGAGGTGATATACAGTTACTGATCTTTGGTTAGTGGTTTTCCATCTTCTTAAAACCTATGAAAAATAGAAAAAAAATTATAGGTCAAACGAAAAATGTACATGAAACCTTGACGTATCTATAAGGGATAAGCAGGTTACCATGCTAACACCCCCATACCAATCTACCTAAATAAAGACGAGAACCACGACTTTATTGCAGGAATGTCCACAGTTTTTATTTAAACGTATATATGTATACCAAAAACTCGTGGCCCAACATGCCACTCAATTGTTAAACTTAACCTTATACATATATACCCGTATAACCAGAAACCCCGATAGATCCATCCGAGAGGCCAACCATCATTCCTAACCCCCCAGCCGTAACCTCCAAACCGGCCCAGAGGACCACCTCGGCCGTGACCACCCGGCCCAAGGTGAGGGGTAACAACGTTCCATCGTTGATTACCCCTACCCAGAACCTGCGGGCCCTCCGCCCACAAGTTCCCATCCAGTCCGAAGCCACTCCCCTTGAGCGACTTCGTACCAACAAACCGACTGTCGGTACTCCCAACCTCTCAGACGGACCTATCACCCCGCTGTGACAACAACAAAATTGGCAAATCAACCTTGCATTCTCATTTATTCCTCTTTTCTTTGTTCTTTTTTTTTTAATTTTTTTTTTTTTTTTTTTTTAAAAAACCATCACTTTTCATCATTATTTTTTTTTTTTTTTTTTTTTTTTTTTTATAAACATATACATATACATATATCAGGGCGGGCGGGTGGGACACAACTTTCCGGCGACAAAAGGGGAGGTAAACAGTACACCCCCTCTCTTATACCTCCCCAAACTCCCCACCCCTTCCTTGCTCCCCTCCCAATCCCCTTACAGCTCCCTTCCACCAATCCTATAGCCCCATATATCCCCTATCCATGTAAACCAAATTAACCCCTTCCTAACCTGGCACCCTCCCGATCGTCATGGGGTCCGTTCACCCCTATGGGGTTCACTGCCCTTCTTGACGTATCTATAAGGGATAAGCAGGTTACCATGCTAACACCCCCATACCAATCTACCTAAATAAAGACGAGAACCACGACTTTATTGCAGGAATGGCCACAGTTTTTATTTAAACGTATATATGTATACCAAAAACTCGTGGCCCAACATGCCACTCAATTGTTAAACTTAACCTTATACATATATACCCGTATAACCAGAAACCCCGATAGATCCATCCGAGAGGCCAACCATCATTCCTAACCCCCCGGCCGTAACCTCCAAACCGGCCCAGAGGACCACCTCGGCCGTGACCACCCGGCCCAAGGTGAGGGGTAACAACGTTCCATCGTTGATTACCCCTACCCAGAACCTGCGGGCCCTCCGCCCACAAGTTCCCATCCAGTCCGAAGCCACTCCCCTTGAGCGACTTCGTACCAACAAACCGACTGTCGGTACTCCCAACCTCTCAGACGGACCTATCACCCCGCCACAGACCGGCCAAGTGACACCCTTACTTGGCCCGGGCCCCCCACACCCCTAGTGCTTGCTCCAGGCCATCCCTCAAACCCAACATCCATAAATCCAGACCCACATCAGTCAGATGAACCCCATCTCTCCTCAGATACTGCTCCGTGGACTCCTCCAATTCTCTATGCCGTACCACCAACCCTCCATTCCTCGCCACAAACCTACCAATTGCCCGGTTCAGCTTGCTCCGAGCCCTATTAATACGGTCCACCGACCTACCAAAACGCCACTGCGTCCGAGCTATGATGTCCGACCAAACAATAACTATGCCCGGGAACGCCCTCCACAAATGTAACAGGTCCAGCTTTATGTCCCTTTTCAACTCCCTTGCCGACCTTACTCCCAAATCGTTCCCACCCACGTGCAAAATTAACACATCAGGGTCACGATCCATACGGCTATAATAAGCCACCTCTGGGCGCACTCTACCCCAAGTCATGCCCCGAATTCCGAGCCACTTTACTCGGGCTTCCGACACCGACACTCCAAGCTGCCGACCGTCACGACGCACATCCGCCCGCAACGCTCCCCAATACACATAGGAGTGCCCGAGGATCCACACAAGGCACGGACCTACAAAATACAAAAACCACGAATAAAAACAGCAACAGCACAAGAAAAATTACCACAAACCAGCATCAAACACAAACCAGGAATCCCCCACCCCTGACCCTCACCTGACCAAGTGAGGCCTAATGTACAAACGAAACCTGGAAGACTCCCACCTCCCAATCCGCCGGATACAATCCTCACTCAAACCCCACCTGGCGGCTTCCGTCGCCGCCCCTATCCGAAAGGAGTGAGACCCGTACTCACGTGGCTCCTCCCCCACCCTTGCTAAAGCCATCTTCAGCACCGCATTGAATTGGTACCTCGACAAAGCCAATCCGTCCACATGTCTAAGAAAAACGCCAGGAAAACCTTTAAAAACTCAGACACTTGTGCCACTGGGCACAACTGGTGCCCCGGTAAAGCAAACAACACTATTAAGCGCCCCCGACCCCTCTGATCCGTCTTCGAAAAGCGAAGGCGACATTCCACTCTGTCCTCCCCCAGCATTACATCCTCTAACAGCAACCCACCCATCGCTTGCTTGGTCTGGCTGACCAATTCACCAATGCGAAAGGCCCCAAAAAACGCCAATACAAAAGCTACTGAAAACAACACCCTCTCATAAGAAGACGAACACAATTCCCCCAAACACCCCACTAAATGAACCAACAATGGCAATGACACCGGCCGCCTCATGTCACGCGACTGGGCCCCCTTTCGAAAACCTTTCATTGCCTGCCGCACCAGAAAATCCTTAGTCGCGTCCCGAACCCCTTGCATCTGAAACAAGAAGGCCAATGCCGCCAACTTGCCACCAATCACCGAAACGGACCGACCTGCCGAAAAATCCCCACTAATTAACATCAGGACCCCCAACACTCGGCCCTTGTAACCCGACTCCAAAAATTCCCCTCTCTCCAACTCTGCCCAAGCTTGCCACACCGCCTGATATCGGCACCAAGTAGCCTCAGACACCGATCTCCTAATTCCCTCAAATGCTATACCGATGCCAGGTCCCACAGCCATTCCGGGCAAGGTTCTCCATCCGCGTCCGCTCCCGGCACCAGCTTCCTGAACCTGCAAAACTGAAACCGAGATAGCGCATCAGCCACCTCATTCCGAATCCCTGGCACGTGCCGAGCCACCACGCAAATGTTCAACTCCAAGCATCGCAACACCAGGTGCCTTAAATACCCCACAACCGGTGGGGATTTTGCCGACAGTGCATTGATGGAATGCACCACCGCCATGTTGTCACAATGCAAGCAAACCCTTCTTCCGGAAAAAACGGGGCCCCACAACTCGATTGCCACAATGATGGGAAACAATTCCAGGAGCGCCAAATTCCTCACCAAACCTGCTTCCACCCAAAGCCGTGGCCACTTTCCCACACACCAGCGCGTCTGAAAAATTGCCCCAAAACCTGTCGCTCCAGCCGCATCAGTATACAATTCCAACTGGCTATTGGACAATGCCTCGCTCATCCAAAGGGTCCGACCGTTGTACCGGTCCAAGAACTCCTCCCAAACCAACAAATCCCCTTTCATCACTTTGGTCACTCTGACAAAGTGATTTGGAGCTTTTACCCCAGCGGTTGCGCTCGCCAGTCTCCTATTAAATATCCGCCCCATCGGCATAATGCGACAAGCGAAATTCAATTTTCCGAGCACTGACTGCAAATCCCGCAACCGCACCTTCTTGGCCTGCGACAAAAACCGCACCGACGCCTTCAAATCCAAAAGCTTCCCCTCCGGCAACCGGCATTCCATCGCCAGTGTATCAATTTCGATACCTAAGAAACATAGGGCCGTCACCGGCCCTTCTGTTTTTTCTTTTGCCAACGGAATACCCAGACTCCGCGCGATCCGCTCTAACGTAAACAACAACAAGGAGCAAACCGAAGAGCCCGCCGGACCCACGCAAAAGAAGTCATCCAAATAGTGAATCACTGAATGGACTCCTGCCACCTCCTTGACTACCCATTCCACAAACGTACTGAATGCCTCAAAATAAGCACACGAAATGGAACAGCCCATCGGCAGGCAACGATCCACATAGTATTCACCATCCCACATACACCCTAAGGCTATGTGCGCACTAGACCGTTTTTCCCGCGGATTTACCCGCGGATTTGCCCCGGAAATTTCTTGAGAAATGTCTGCAATCTTTGTGCAGACATTTCCCATGAAATTCAATGAGAAAAAAAAATAGCTGTGCGCACTGTGCGGATTTTTCTCAAGAAAATTTCTTGAGAAAATTTTCTCGAGAAACTTTCTTGAGAAAATGTGCATGTCCATTAATTTCCGCAGGTACCGGGGGTATTCCGGGGGTATTCCGCAGGTAGCAATGATGTGCGGTATACCACCGGAATAGCCGCGATTTACCTGCGGTAATGCCCATCGCTGCCTGCGGTTTTGCAGGAAGCGATGTCATTATGCCAGGAAGAGGAGCAGAGGAAACACACGTCGCACTCCCTGGACGCCGCACAGAAGCACTTCCGTGCGACCTCCAGGTGTCTGTGCAGTGTGTGTCCTGCTCCGGCCTCGCGGCTGCCTGCACTGCAGGGTGTCAGTGTCTGCCCGCAGTGTCAGCAGCCTGTCACGCAGCAGCGCAGGCAGACACTGACACAGGCAGACACTGACACTGCACTGCAGGGTGTCAGTGTCTGCCCGCAGTGTCAGCAGCCTGTCACGCGGCAGCGCAGGCAGACACTGACATCCTGCAGTGCTGGGAGCCGCGGGGATGACGATCGCTGCTGTCAGGAGGTGAGATCATTACCTGCTGTGACGATCTCCTGCCTCCTGACGTCAGCGCTGTCACTGCTGTCTAGGGCCGACTCGCGAGCGGCCCGAGACTGTCACTAGCGGTGACGTCACGGGCTCTCGCGATAAGTCAGTGACAGCGCTGACGTCAGCAGTACAGGAGATGATCACAGAAGGTAATGATCTCATCTATGCTCCTGATGGCAGCGCTCGTCATCCCCTGCAGTGACCTGAGCTGACCTATTGATGTTAGCTCAGGTCACTGCATTGCTCTCCCAGCCAATGGGGAACATTCTGTTTTTCATTGACTGGGACAGCGACTATGGTATGGATCGCCGTGCCCCCCCCCCCCCTTATTGGATTACGCCGGACGTGGAATTGATTGTGCTCTTTTCAATAAATTGGTTAAAGAGGGAATGTTTTGGGGAGTGTTTTTTCAAATAAAACTTTTTTTGTTGTCTATTTTTTAATTATTACTGACTGGGTTGGTGATGTCGGGTATCTGATAGACGCCTGACCTCACCAACCCCAGGGCTTGATGCCAGGTGACATTACACATCTGGCATCAACCCCATATATTACCCCGTTTGCCAACGCACCAGGGCGCGGGATGAGCTGGGGCAAAGCGCCAGGATTGGCACGTCTAATGGATGCGCCACTTCTGGGGCGGCTGCGGCCTGCTATTTTTAGGCTGGGGAGTGTCCAATAACAGTGGACCTCCCTAGTCTGAGAATATCAGACCCCAGCTGTCCGCTTTACCTTGGCTGGTGATCCAATATGGGGGGGACCCCACGTTTTTTGTTTTAAATTATTTATATAATTTAAAATAACAGCGTGGGGTGCCCACTGTTTTGGATTATCAGCCAAGGTGAAGCTGCCAGCGGTGGTCTGCAGGCTGCAGCCGTCTGCTTTACCCTAGCTGGCTACAAAAAATAGGGGGACCTCACGTCATTTTTTTTTAATTATTTATTTATTTTATGGCTAAATACAAGGCTAAGCACCCTTTAGGCTACTTTCACACATCCGGCTTGAGCTCTGCGGCTCAATCCGGCTGTGCAAGCTATGCAACGGATGCGGTGAAAACACCGCATCCTTTGCATAGGTTTTTCCTTTGCGGCCAGTCCGGTTTTTGCCGCTTGCGGCATGCTACTGAGCATGCGCAGTGGCAAAAACCGCATGCGGCGGCCGGATGCGGTTATTGCCGCATCGCGCCGCATCCGGCCGCCATAGGCATGTATTGAAAAATGTGCCGCATCGGCCGAATGCGGCGCGATGCGGTTTTTTTTGCCGCACGAAAAAACGTGCCAGGCAACTTTCCATCCGGCCGCCGCATCGGCTACATCTGCCGCATGCGGCAAAAAACGGACGGAACGCAAGGCCATGCGGCACAATGCGGCACTAATTAAAGTCTATGCAGGAAAATCGCAACCGGCAGCAAAAAAAACCGGTTGCGATTTTCATGCAAAGTGCCGGATTGTGCCGCATAGCAAAAACCGGAGGTGTGAAAGTAGCCTAAGTGCCACATGAAAGTCACTAAAGGGTGCCAGCTTAGAAAATGCAGGGAGGTGGAACATTATATAGGTTTTTCTCATCTATCTATCTATCTATCCCTCTATCTATCTATCTATCTATCTATCCCTCTATCTATCTATCTATCTATCTATCTATCCCTCTATCTATCTATCTATCTATCTATCCCTCTATCTATCTATCTATCCCTCTATCTATCTATCTATCTATCTATCCCTCTATCTATCTATCTATCTATCTATCTATCTATCTATCTATCTATCCCTCTATCTATCTATCTATCTATCTATCTATCTATCTATCTATCCCTCTATCTATCTATCTATCTATCTATCTATCCCTCTATCTATCTATCTATCTATCTATCTATCTATCTATCTATCTATCTATCTATCTATCCCTCTATCTATCTATCTATCTATCCCTCTATCTATCTATCTATCCATCTATCCCTCTATCTATCTATCCCTCTATCTATCTATTCATCTATCTATCTATCCCTCTATCTATCTATCTATTCATCTATCCATCTTTCCCTCTATCCACTATCTGTCTATGGATTATCTTTATTATTTATTGCAGGGACAAACCTGCGGTAAATCCGCGGTAAATCCGCGGCAAATTCGCGGCAAATTCGCGGCAAATCCGCGGCAAATCCGCGGCAAAAACGCATGCGGATTTGGTGCGGATTTTTTCCGCAGGTCCGGAAATCTTTCACTGGCAGAAGTTTCTCAAGAAATTTTCTTGAGAAACTTCACATTTCTAGTGCGCACATAGCCTAAGAGATGAAGGCTCTCTGGATGCACCGGGAGTAAACGAAAAGCTGCTTCTACATCCGCCTTTGCCATCAGTGCCCCCCGCCCCGCAACCCTTACCAGCTCCAAGGCCCTATCGAACGATACATAACATACCGCCGACAACTCTGGTGATATCCCATCATTTACCGACAATCCCGCCGGATAAGATAAATGATGAATGAGCCGAAATTTGTTCGGCTCCTTCTTAGGTACCACCCCTAGGGGGGAAATCCGTAAGTTGGAGAATGGCGGGTCCTGGAAGGGGCCCGCCATCCTCCCCAACTCCACCTCCTTCTGCAGCTTTTCCTTCACCACCGCCGGATGTTCCTTTGCGGACCTCAAGTTTCCCGGGCGAAACACCGGCGCCTCAGATTCAAACGGAATCCGAAAGCCCTCCGTAAAACCACGTTCCAACAACTCCGCCGCCCTAACATCCGGGTATCTATTTAAATAGGGAAGCATCGCCTCTACCCTCACTGGCGTCCTCCCTTTTTCCAGACCCCTCCCCCGCCTTTCCTTTTCCTTTCTTGAAGCACCTGGCCAGAGGGTGGGACCCTCCACATCCGGAACACTCATGTTTGAACCGACAAGAGGCCCCGAACTTACACTGTCCCTCGTTATATTGCCAACAAGCCCCTTTTTTCTGTCCAGCCGAGGACCCGCCACTCGCACCCGGGCTCCCGGCACCCCCTCGAAAGGGCTGAGCCGGAGCCGTCATTAACCGCATCCACAAAGAAATGTCCTTGTGGCCCCACTGGACACCCGGCCGCAGAGCCTTCCGTTGCCGGAACTGCTCATCATATCTCAACCACCCTAAACCGCCGTACACTCTATACGCTTCCCCTATCGCGTCCATATATCCAAATAGGGCGGAACAATGCTCCGGCTCCTTTTCCCCGATCACGCTGGCTAAGATCGCAAAGGCCTGTAGCCAGTTAGTAAACGTCCTCGGGATCAACCGATACCTCCGTTTTTCCTCATCCTCTTTCTCCTTTTTTGTGTCACTGGGTTTCACCTTATCCAAATTAAACTTTTCCAAAGGAAGCAGGGAAAAAATTTCCACGTACTCCCCTTTCCAAATCTTTTCCCTCACCTCCTTTTTTAAATGAACCCCTAACTGACCTTCAAAACACACATAAATTTCACTACGCGCCCTATCATCCAAACGCACAACCTCATCCTCCTTTTCTTTTTCCTTTTCCACCTCCTTACTCGCACCCACGTCAGCTGCCCCTCCAGCCGCCTGTCCCGTACCTACCGCCGAGGTAGGATCCCGTGTCGCAACCTCGTGCACCGTCGCCTCCGTCTGCACCACCTCCGTGGGGCCCACCCACGCCCCCACCGGGGCCCCAGGCCCAGACCGACTAACCCGTTCCGCAGACAACCCCTGCAACACCCCCAAAAGCTCCCCCCAAAACTCCGGGCCCGGCAAACCAGACTGACCGACCGCCCCCACTCCCTGCGCGACGCGTCCCGCAACGGAACCCCCGCCCCCGCCCGCGCTACCCACAGAATACAACATTTCTGACGTCCGCTCACCAGGCTGCCGTTGCACCGACTCCGGACCAGCCGTGCCACGATCTTCCTGCTGCCGCTCTGTCCGTCCTGCCGCTGCAGTTGCTCCTTCTTCCTCGCCGGATTCCGACGAGCTGGCGAAATCCTCAGGGGGGACCAGCGAGGGGACAGCACGCACCTGGCGGCCATCAACCCCCACGGTCACCGCACCCTGCTCGTCCGGGCGACTCCTGCTGGACCTCTTCCTCTTTGCCCGCCGTGGCGCCCTGCCGCCGTCCTTCCTTGCTGACATCATGACAGACTGCTGCGCCGCTACCTCTCCTGTCGCTCTCAGTGGGCTCCCTCCCTGCCGACTGCAGGAAGGCCGTGCAGAACTTGACCTTCGCTGGGAACGCCCCCAGCCCGATCCTCGCTGGGGGGGACCGTGATTACAGATCTCATCGCCGTCTGCGGGCCACTGTAACCCTCCTCTGATCTCCCCACGTCGCCGCTCCCATCCGCTCCAGCCCTCCGTCCTGTGTCTCTCCCCTGCGGCCTGCAGGGAGTCTCATCCGACCGTCTGGAACGCCGAGCGCCACCCCCAGCCGGCACATCACTGGGGGCTGCTGTGATCATCGCTCCGGTCTGCGGCTGGGCAGGCCGCGGACCGGAAGTGGGCCTCGCCGAGGCTCCGCCCACCCCCGACCCGCGGGATCTCCGACGAGGATTCCTCCCGGTGGCCGGCAGCTCCCCTGGGTGAGTAGAAGGGCTCCGCCTCCCCGGAGGGTCCCCGCAGGGGCTCCTTGATCTCATTCTCCCCCTCCAGCTGGGGGAGTAGCGCTCCGGCGGTCACGCCCGCCGAGCACGTAGCAACGGGCCGGGCGCAGGAGCAGCAGGCAGCGCCGCTCCAGGGCCACAGACCGCCGCCAGCTGCTGCCGCAGAGCATCCACCCCGACTACCTCGGAGGCCCCACGCACCATCTCAAGCAGCTCAGCTAAGGCAGCCATGGCAGCAGGCAGCAATACGTCCTGGGGACACAACTTTCCGGCGACAAAAAGGGGAGGTAAACAGTACACCCCCTCTCTTATACCTCCCCAAACTCCCCACCCCTTCCTTGCTCCCCTCCCAATCCCCTTACAGCTCCCTTCCACCAATCCTATAGCCCCATATATCCCCTATCCATGTAAACCAAATTAACCCCTTCCTAACCTGGCACCCTCCCGATCGTCATGGGGTCCGTTCACCCCTATGGGGTTCACTGCCCTTCTTTCTAGACTTTGTTTTGCACGCTGAATCTGACAGCTTTTTTATATTATCAAGTGTATAGACTGCTTTATTGATCTGGACAAACTAGCCAGGAACTTGCTAGGAACACAGTACAAAATTTAGTAGAATGCAGTTGATCGGCTGGCGCTGAGACTGGCATAGCAGAAGGATTGTGCTGTTTTTTTAAGATTATCATATAAACAGGAGAAGAGGAGTATATGGTGCAAAAAGTGAACAGTTCCTACCCCTAATGAAGCCATTACCACGATGGTGAACTCACTTCTTTAAGCGAAACGTACGTTGGAGTCCGTGACCTGTTGTTGACAGCTTTTGATACATTTACTTTATCTCCACCACCTATGAGAGTTCTTATACATGCTCTTCTATTTGAAATATGTGTCAATCTATTTTTGCTCATTACTGTGTCCAGATGGCTTTATAGCTAATCTAGCCATTTGATCCCTAGATCTGTATATACATATATGTCGCGGGCGGAGGGGTTGGGAACGCAGCACGTCTGGGATCGCTGGCGCTCAGGTCCGGTGCTTCTGCTCCTCGGTGGCTCGAGCACAGGGCCGGACCCGGGGCTCGAGCAGCGCCTCCTCGCCCACGAATGAAAAGGGGAGGTTGTTGGTGGGGAGTTTGGGGATGTCAGTCGAGACGCCACCCACGGGTTTGTGGTGACGGTGGTCACCACCGCTGCTGGTGACGGGGGATCCCGGGAGTGATGGCGGAGAACAGCTAAGGTGTTGACCCCTCCGTGGGTAGAGGCTGTTGGTCCCGGGGCCCAGTTGGGGGTGGAGGAGGTATAGGTGCAGGTGCAAGGGCCGGATGCGGGGAGGCACCGTGGGCGCAGGTACAATGTTGTGGTGCAGCGCGGTGCCGGATGGCACTGTTGTACTCACTCAGACACAGAAGGACAGTCTCTGGTAAACCAAACGGCTGGATGGACGGGGCCCGCAGCCGGCTGCGGTGTTCTCACTCTCCCCAGATGGGTTGATGGTGGCTGTCGTTTCTTGCACCTGTAAATGTGTATTTGACTCCTATGGCTTCCCACTGGTAGTCCGCTCCCCGGCGTGTACGTGTCGGAAGAGCCTGTTTTGCCCACAGGCGCTGGCCCTTGGCGGTGGCACTTATCCGGACGGGTTGGACTGTTGCCTTCTGACGCGACTTGGTTGGGAATGAACTCCTGGGGTCCAGACCACAATCAGATAATTTGACATTTTCGGGGGCTCCTAGCCTAGTCGGGGTCTGAGTACCCTGCCTTGGTGCTTGGCTTCAATCTGCTCCCCGGTTCGGTACTGGCGGGCCACCGCCCGACCCTGGTCCTACGGTTCCGCTGACCTCCACCAACTCTTGCAGACAGCCACCACCGTCTGCCGACCTTGCTGATTGTGCCTGGGCTCCGACCCAGACACACACACAGTTTTGCTCCACTCACTTCCACTCTCTACCACCATCTACTTCTCAACTAACTCACTGTCTTTTCCCCGCCTCCAGGCCTGTGAACTCCTCGGTGGGCGGAGTCAACCACCTAGCTCCGCCCAACCTGGTGTGGACATCAAGTCTGGAGGGTGGCAACAAGGATTTTTGGTTGACTGGTGTCACCTAACCAGGGGAGGGGGGTGTGTGTGTGGTCTTACTGTACTGCGACCCCTGGGGGTCCAGGGTGTCACACTCCCCCTTGGTAAAACGCAGACAGTCCGCGGGCTGCCCGTCCATCACCGGTTTTATTTTCTGAAAAATATAAAAGCAAACAAACGGTATGCATATTTTAAATCTTCCCTTAGGGGAGGCATGTTACTTTAAACGTTGCAAACGGTAATCCACATTTTTCATAACAACGGACGGGTCCCAGTTCTTCCGCTTTCCCACCCAAACCACCTAGACCTTGATGCTGCCCCTAAGAAATGGGCAGCACCCCTTTTCCCCAGTCCGGAAACAGGAACCTGGTTCAGGTCGCCTAAGCGGGAACGGGTACGGTGTCTCGCACCCGGCTGTCATTCAGGGGGCCCCACGTCCAGGGGACCCCTGACCCCGGAGGATGGTCACCAGTCCTGGTGGTGACCGGACCCCAGCCTGTTCTGCTGCGGGTCCTTCCTCCAATCTGCCTCTCCGGAGGCGGTTCACGGGACTCCAACCCAGAATTATTTACAAGCCTACTAGTTCGTGGGTGGCCTGCTAGTTCTCGGCCATGTTCATGAGCAGTTTCTCATGTGGGAGGGGCTTTAGGGGATCAAAGGTGGCAAAAGGGGACAACATCAGTGCCAACGGGGACTGGCTCTTCATAGCCAACGGGCTACCACAAACAAAACTGTAGGGTCCCAACGGAGACTTGCTGTAGGGTCCCGACGGGGACTGTCAGCTGGGTCCCAGGGGCTATCCACAACACTTGACTCCGGTACAGCTTCCTCCTGCAGCTTTCCCACAGTCCACCACCGGACAGCACAAGCCCCCAATGCCACCCTCACTCAGGGGTGACACTGTCCCACAGGACTCCATTTTATGCTGCCGGCGGTGCGGGTACGACTGCTCCTCCGACCGGACTCTTTAATCTTGAGGGCCAACTGGAACATCAACAGGGTCCCAATGGGGACCGACAGGAAGGTAACCGGGAACTGCTACCGATTCAACTGTTCTCTTTAAACAGCGATCTCGTGGCGCAGCTGCCGTAGCTGCCGCTCCCAGTATGGAGCATCTTCAACCTGCTCCGGGTCAGCTTGTGTGGGTGACGGGCTCAGCTGGAATCCCTCCATGCCGGCTACGACCGGCACCTTCAGTAATGAGGGGCCCCGTTGTGACATGGCCTGTTCTGCCACTTGGCAGCTACATCCCCTCCGTGCCTCAGCCGAGGCCTGGTGTCTGGGAGCGGGCATCGGGACTTGCGGTGCTGGCTTCAGGTCGAAGATTGCCTCCATTGCAGCCGGGATGGAAGCCGGGACGGGTGCCAGGGCGGTGACAAAGGTAAGGCCCGAGGGCCCCAGGTCAGGGCCCTCTCCCACAGACGCTGCGGGCTCCGCTACCGGTGACAGGGGTAACGGGTTGGTCGGGGCGGGGGCTGCGGGCATGGGCAGTGAGGGAGGTGGCGTGGTGGATGGCAGCAGGCCGGGCCCCTCAGCCACAACGGCTGTTCCCTCAGGGACATAAGGGCGTGGGGCGCTTACCCGCTCCTCTGGAACCACCTCCACTTCATATGCCCGAATGGTTGCGGCCGGGCCCTTCTTCTCCGACGTCCACTCCACCGTCATGGAGTGGACTGTGGCCTGGAGCTCCTGGCACCTCTTGCTGCTGGGTCCAGGAACGTGTTGCGGCAGAGTCCTGGTGTCCCTGCACTCTGCGGCACTAGTTACATGCCGCCATTCTTCGCCCACTTCCCCCCTTGGTTCTCTCTGGCACCTCCTTTCCTCGGGGGCGGGGCTTCACCTTTGCGCCTTTCCTGCTCAGGGAAGACGACTCAAGCGGGAACTTTTCGCGCCCAAGATGGCAGAATTTCAAATTTTTCGGCCAGACACCGCCGGCGGGAACTGCAAGGCGCACGTCTACTGGTAAGTAGACGGGTAGGATCCTGTTCATGACGCCAAGCTGTCGCGGGTGGAGGGATTGGGAACGCCGCTCGTCTGGGATCGCTGGTGCTCGGGTCCGGTGCTTCTGCTCCTCGGTAGCTCGAGCACGGGGCTGGTCCCGGGGCTCAAGCAGCGCCTCCTCGCCCACGAGTGAAAAGGGGAGGTTGTTGGTGGGGAGTTTGGGGATGTCGGTCGTTACGCCACCCACGGGTTGTGGTGACGGTGGGCACCACCGCTGCTGGTGACAGGGGATCCCGGGAGCGATGGCGGAGAGCAGCTAAGGTGTTGACCCCTCCATGGGTAGGGGCTGTTGGTCCCGGGGCCCAGTTGGGGGTGGAGGAGGTATAGGTGCAGGTGCAGGGGCCGGATGCGGGGAGGCAGCGTGGGCGCAGGTACAATGTTGCGGTGCAGCGCGGTGCCGGATGGCACTGTTGTACTCACTCAGACACAGAAAGACAGAGTCTCTGGTAAACCAAACTGCTGGATGGACGGGGCCTGCAGCCGGCTGCGGTGTTCTCACTCTCCCCGGTCGGGTTGATGGTGGCTGTCGTTTCCTGCACCTGTAAATGTGTATTTGACTCCTATGGCCTCCCACGGGTAGTCCGCTCCCCGGCGTGTACATGTCGAGAGAGCCCGTTTTGCCCGCAGGCGCTGGCCCTTGGCGGTGGCACTTATCCGGACGGGTTGGACTGTTGCCTTCTGACGCGACTTGGTTGGGAATGAACTCCTGGGGTCCAGACCACAATCAGATAATTTGACATTTTCGGGGGCTCCTAGCCTAGTCGGGGTCTGAGTACCCTGCCTTGGTGCTTGGCTTCAATCTGCTCCCCGGTTCGGTACTGGCGGGCCACCGCCCGACCCTGGTCTTACGGTTCCGCTGACCTCCACCAACTCCTGCAGACGGCCACCACCGTCTGCCGACCTTGCTGATTGTGCCTGGGCTCCGACCCAGACACACACACAGTTTTGCTCCACTCACTTCCACTCTCTACCACCATCTACTTCTCAACTAACTCACTGTCTTTTCCCCGCCTCCAGGCCTGTGAACTCCTCGGTGGGCGGATTCTACCACCTAGCTCCGCCCAACCTGGTGTGGACATCAAGTCTGGAGGGTGGCAACAAGGATTTTTGGTTGACTGGTGTCACCTAACCAGGGGAGGGGGGTGTGTGTGTGGTCTTACTGTACTGCGACCCCTGGGGGTCCAGGGTGTCACACTCCCCCTTGGTAAAACGCAGACAGTCCGTGGGCTGCCCGTCCATCACCGGTTTTATTTTCTGAAAAATATAAAAGCAAACAAACGGTATGCATATTTTAAATCTTCCCTTAGGGGAGGCATGTTACTTTAAACGTTGCAAACGGTAATCCACATTTTTCATAACAACGGACGGGTCCCAGTTCTTCCGCTTTCCCACCCAAACCACCTAGACCTTGATGCTGCCCCTAAGAAATGGGCAGCACCCCTTTTCCCCAGTCCGGAAACAGGAACCTGGTTCAGGTCGCCTAAGCGGGAACGGGTACGGTGTCTCGCACCCGGCTGTCATTCAGGGGGCCCCACGTCCAGGGGGACCCCTGACCCCGGAGGATGGTCACCAGTCCTGGTGGTGACCGGACCCCAGCCTGTTCTGCTGCGGGTCCTTCCTCCAATCTGCCTCTCCGGAGGCGGTTCACGGGACTCCAACCCAGAATTATTTACAAGCCTACTAGTTCGTGGGTGGCCTGCTTGTTCTCGGCCATGTTCATGAGCAGTTTCTCATGTGGGAGGGGCTTTAGGGGATCAAAGGTGGCAAAAGGGGACAACATCAGTGCCAACGGGGACTGGCTCTTCATAGCCAACGGGCTACCACAAACAAAACTGTAGGGTCCCAACGGAGACTTGCTGTAGGGTCCCGACGGGGTCTGTCAGCTGGGTCCCAGGGGCTATCCACAACACTTGACTCTGGTACAGCTTCCTCCTGCAGCTTTCCCACAGTCCACCACCGGACAGCACAAGCCCCCAATGCCACCCTCACTCAGGGGTGACACTGTCCCACAGGACTCCATTTTATGCTGCCGGCGGTGCGGGTACGACTGCTCCTCCGACCGGACTCTTTAATCTTGAGGGCCAACTGGAACATCAACAGGGTCCCAATGGGGACCGACAGGAAGGTAACCGGGAACTGCTACCGATTCAACTGTTCTCTTTAAACAGCGATCTCGTGGCGCAGCTGCCGTAGCTGCCGCTCCCAGTATGGAGCATCTTCAACCTGCTCCGGGTCAGCTTGTGTGGGTGACGGACTCAGCTGGAATCCCTCCGTGCCGGCTACGACCGGCACCTTCAGCAATGAGGGGCCCCGTTGTGACATGGCCTGTTCTGCCACTTGGCAGCTACATCCCCGCCGTGCCTCAGCCGAGGCCTGGTGTCTGGGAGCAGGCATCGGGACTTGCGGTGCTGGCTTCAGGTCGAAGATTGCCTCCATTGCAGCCGGGATGGAAGCCGGGACGGGTGCCAGGGCGGTGACAAAGGTAAGGCCCGAGGGCCCCAGGTCAGGGCCCTCTCCCACAGACGCTGCGGGCTCCGCTACCGGTGACAGGGGTAACGGGTTGGTCGGGTCGGGGGCCGCGGGCATGGGCAGTGAGGGAGGTGGCGTGGTGGATGGCAGCAGGCCGGGCCCCTCAGCCACAACGGCTGTTCCCTCAGGGACATAAGGGCGTGGGGCGCTTACCCGCTCCTCTGGAACCACCTCCACTTCATATGCCCGAATGGTTGCGGCCGGGCCCTTCTTCTCCGACGTCCACTCCACCGTCATGGAGTGGACTGTGGCCTGGAGCTCCTGGCACCTCTTGCTGCTGGGTCCAGGAACGTGTTGCGGCAGAGTCCTGGTGTCCCTGCACTCTGCGGCACTAGTTACATGCCGCCATTCTTCGCCCACTTCCCCCCTTGGTTCTCTCTGGCACCTCCTTTCCTCGGGGGCGGGGCTTCACCTTTGCGCCTTTCCTGCTCAGGGAAGACGACTCGAGCGGGAACTTTTCACGCCCAAGATGGCAGAATTTCAAATTTTTCGGCCGGACACCGCCGGCGGGAACTGCAAGGCGCACGTCTACTGGTAAGTAGACGGGTAGGATCCTGTTCATGACGCCAAGCTGTCGCGGGTGGAGGGATTGGGAACGCCGCTCGTCTGGGATCGCTGGTGCTCGGGTCCGGTGCTTCTGCTCCTCGGTAGCTCGAGCACGGGGCTGGTCCCGGGGCTCAAGCAGCGCCTCCTCGCCCACGAGTGAAAAGGGGAGGTTGTTGGTGGGGAGTTTGGGGATGTCAGTCGTTACGCCACCCACGGGTTGTGGTGACGGTGGGCACCACCGCTGCTGGTGACAGGGGATCCCGGGAGCGATGGCGGAGAGCAGCTAAGGTGTTGACCCCTCCATGGGTAGTGGCTGTTGGTCCCGGGGCCCAGTTGGGGGTGGAGGAGGTATAGGTGCAGGTGCAGGGGCCGGATGCGGGGAGGCAGCGTGGGCGCAGGTACAATGTTGCGGTGCAGCGCGGTGCCGGATGGCACTGTTGTACTCACTCAGACACAGAAAGACAGAGTCTCTGGTAAACCAAACTGCTGGATGGACGGGGCCTGCAGCCGGCTGCGGTGTTCTCACTCTCCCCGGTCGGGTTGATGGTGGCTGTCGTTTCCTGCACCTGTAAATGTGTATTTGACTCCTATGGCCTCCCACGGGTAGTCCGCTCCCCGGCGTGTACATGTCGAGAGAGCCCGTTTTGCCCGCAGGCGCTGGCCCTTGGCGGTGGCACTTATCCGGACGGGTTGGACTGTTGCCTTCTGACGCGACTTGGTTGGGAATGAACTCCTGGGGTCCAGACCGCAATCAGATAATTTGACATTTTCGGGGGCTCCTAGCCTAGTCGGGGTCTGAGTACCCTGCCTTGGTGCTTGGCTTCAATCTGCTCCCCGGTTCGGTACCGGCAGGTCACCGCCGGACCCCGGTCCTACGGTCCTGCTGACCTCCACCAACTCCTGCAGACGGCCACCACCGTCTGCCGACCTTGCTGATTGTGCCTGGGCTCCGACCCAGACACACACGATTTTGCTCCACTCACTTCCACTCTCTACCACATCTACTTCTCACCTAACCCACTGTCTTTTCCCCGCCTCCGACCTGTGAACTCCTCGGTGGGCGGAGTCAACCATCTGGCTCCGCCCCACCTGGTGTAGACATCAAGTCTGGAGGGTGGCAACAAGGATTTTTGGTTGACTGGTGTCACCTAACCAGGGGAGGGGGTGTGTGTGTGGTGTTACTGTACTGTGACCCCTGGGGGTCCAGGGCGTCACATATACATTAATACTAGGTTTTGATTTAAGAGTGGTGTCTATTTATAACTATTCTGCTGTCATTTTTGTCACTAATTTTAACCGGAGTGGTTGTTTTTATTACCACTATCCATTTAATAAAATCATGTTCACTTTTGCACCATATACTCCTCTTCTCCTGTTTATTTGTTTATGTGATTTATCTTGGCATTGTTGTTACACAACTGGTTCCCTAAATTTTATGGGCCCACTTGTGATATATATATATATATATGTATATATAAAAAAAATATATATAAATCCAATGCTACAGGGCCCTGTGTGAAAAATGTCCTAAACCCCTTTAAAACATAAATTAACTAATTAACTGTGGTTTATCACATCTTTGGGTAGTTGAGTTCAATTTTCCCAGCCACACCCGGGCCAGATTACTGCCACACCTGTTCTCAATCAATAAATGACTTAAGTAGGACTTGCCTGACAAAGAGAAGTAGACCAAAACATCTTTAAAAGCTTAAAATCATGCTGCGATCCAAATAAATAGAGTAACCATAAATATATATATATATATTTAGCAGCACCGATGGGTCTATTATTTGGGGGTTGTTTAGTAGTGATTGCCCACCGTGATCTATGTGATATCAGTGTTACAGGTTGTCAACAAGGACCAGAGCTGCAGTGGAGAGGCATCACTAGATCTGAGGAGTGTCAGTAAAGCTATATGTTTGTTATTTTTATTATCTGCATGTCTATAATAAAGGGTCTTTCTTCAGGGGATAAGAGATTTCCATTCACAGAGTTCTCTATTGAGTACAATAAAAGGTTCTGATTCTGATAGGAAAACAGGAGCAGAAAAAAAAAGTTTTATGGGCCCAAAAAAGTTTAAATGTGAAGTCATACCATGTTGGAAACACCATTTGGTTTCAGGGATGCTGTTGTCGAAGCAGCAGCCTTTCTCTTCACACTGCTGCTTTGTTATAGCTGCGTATCCACAGTCGTCCCTCTCGGTAGCAGATATTGCACAGTGAACTACGACTGAAGACTGATAAGTCATTATAATGTCATCTATTACACCAGGGGTGGGCAATTAATTTTCCCATGGGGGCCGCATGAGAAGTTGGGATGGTTTTAGAGGGCCGGACTAATATAATTAACTCGGTTCTACTAATATATATATATATATATATATATATATATATATACACACACACACACACACACACACACACACACACACACACACACGCATATATACTGTGTGTGTATATAATATATACACATACACACAATGTATACATACATACACACACAATCCCCATATACTACATTACTACACCCACCACATACTACACCTGTAATATACATCCCTATACACTACACCTGTAATAAACTACACCTCTATATACTATACCACTATATACTACATCCCTACACCCCTATATACACCTGTAATATACTACATCACTACACCACTATATACACCTGTAATATACTACACCCCTATATACACCTGTATTATACTACATCACTACACCACTATATACACCTGTATTATACTACACCCCTATATACACCTGTATTATACTACACCACTACACCCCTATATACACCTGTATTATACTACATCACTACACCACTATATACACCTGTAATATACTACACCCCTATATACACCTGTAATATACTACACCCCTATATACACCTGTATTATACTACATCACTACACCACTATATACACCTGTAATATACTACACCACTATATACACCTGTATTATACTACACCACTACACACCTATATACACCTGTATTATACTACATCACTACACCCCTATATACACCTGTAATATACTACATCACTACACCACTATATACACCTGTAATATACTACATCACTACACCACTATATACACCTGTAATATACTACACCACTATATACACCTGTATTATACTACACCACTACACCACTATATACACCTGTAATATACTACATCACTACACCCCTATATACACCTGTAATATACTACACCACTATATACACCTGTATTATACTACACCCCTATATACACCTGTATTATACTACACCACTACACCCCTATATACACCTGTAATATACTACATCACTACACCACTATATACACCTGTATTATACTACACCACTATATACACCTGTATTATACTACACCACTATATAGTACACCACTACACCCCCCCCATATACCACACCTGTAAAACTACATTCCCATATACTGCACCCCTACACCCCGAATATTTGTCAACAGTTACACCCCCCCCATTGCCCCCGCAGGTTACTAGTAACCACTCACCTGTCTTCTTATTGTCCCCTCCTCAGGCTCCTCCGTACGTTCCCCTTGCTGAGCGGCTTCTCTTTCAGATGCCCAGGCTGCGCCGACGCTGTATTCCTAGGCGCCGCTGCTTCTCTCCGTGCGGCCCCGGCTGCTGCAGCTTCTTCTCCTGCCGGGCGGGAACTTTTCAAATGACACACGCGCGCCGTACTGACGACATCAGGGCGCGCGTGTGTCACACAGAGCATCTGCCGGGCAGGGAACAGAGGACAGATGCCTGCGTTCCGCTGCTGCACTGACTGTGCGGAGCTGCAGCCAGGATCTGTGCTCTGTTTCCTACCCGGCACGCAGCGTGTGATGAGGGCAATCTGACCACGGGCCTCCCGGAGCCTGGAGCTCCGGACAACAGGTCAGATTGCCCTCATCAGTGACCGGCCAGCAAGGACGCCCTGAGCCAGGCGGGCCGGTCACAGAGAGTAGGCGGGCCGGATGTGGCCCGCGGGCCGCCCCTTGCCCAGGTCTGTATTACACTGTAAAGGCTTAAATCTTCTGCTGTATTATGTATTTCTAGGTTGTATGAAGCCAGAAAATGATCAACTTTTTTTTCATTACAGTGATTCCTTGTCAATAAACTCATGGTGAGATATAAGCAGTTTTCATCATATACCGAATCTATCTTTTATTATACTTATTTTTTAACTGCGACCCCTTTGCCTTAGAAATTATGTACTATAGAGAGTAAAGTTAATAATCCCACACCCTGCACATGATTAGAGCTATTTTGCTGTATTAACACCTCAAAGTTACTGTACATTGGGAGATTATTGCTATTACTACTAGAAAAACTTGTAGCCTATGGTGTTTATGCAAGTTGTTACCCCGAAGAACATAGCCATGTTCAGTGCTCCATGGCATTTGTACACCAACATTGGTATCTACTGGTGGATCGGGGTTTCCAGGAACTAAGTTGCATGGCATGTGTTTCCTTGAGGGAAAAGTTAGATGGGGCTCTAAGTTGGGTGACAACTGCCATTCAATTAACAAATTTAAGTGGCTGGGCCAGCAGTGAGAATGCGGAGTTGTCACCAAGATTATCAATGGAGCAGACGTGTACACAGCAGAGCAGGCCCATGTGGTCTGCACTGGAATTTTTTTGGAAGTGCACTGAGCCAAGAGCAACCCGAAGACTGAATACCGTCACCAGGAACTCGAAGACCGTTGCCAGAGGAACCTGAAGACCGAATACTGTCGCCAGAGGAACCTGAAGACTCGAAGACTAAATACTGTCGCCAGAGGAACCTGAAGACCAAATACTGTCGCCAGAGGAACCCAAAGACAAAATATCATCACCAGAGGAACCCAAAGACCAAATACTGTTGCCAGAGGAACCCAAACACCAAATACTGTGCTAGAGGAACCCGAAGACCGAACACTAAATACAGTCATTAGAGAAGGACAAGACTATGTGGTCAAACACTGAGGATTGGATATCGAGAACCAGAAACTGAGAAATGAACATTTCTTTCAGTGCAGCATCCCAGTGAGCCGGACCAATTACCAGAGTTAAGACTCGGTATAGTGAGCTGCAACACCACAACGCCATGCTTATTGCACCACTGATGTAGTAGAAGGATTTATGTAGAGCTTCAGTATTCTTTCATAATTGTAATTTGTGAATACAAGTGGGGCGAAACCGACGCTCCCCGGACGGAAGTCCAGGATTGGGTTAATCTTAAGGGAATTTGTTCATAATAATCTAAAGTTACTGTATGTATTACTTTCTGCTTACCAATTTGGAGTACATGTGAATTACTTAGTCACTTGTGTCAATTTTAGCTTTTCTTTGCAAAGCAAATATACTGTATACACACACACACATACACACACATATATATATATATATATATATATATATATATATATATATATATATATATATATATATATATATATATATATATATATATATATAAAAGCAATTGTAGCTTTATTAGTTTTTCTTTGCATCTTATGTAAATTACAAAAATTGAGAGCACTGCAGTCAGGCGACGGCTATCGTGTCCAAGGTGGCAACGTTAAAGTGCATTCGGCTTCACACTGAACAGCCAAAAACGTATAAGGGACAATATGGTACTGCATTACTGCAAAAGAGAGATATTTAGTTTATGTATTGGCCAATGCATGTAAGCCCGGACACCAACGGCAAGGTAATCTCTGTAATCCGGGAACCTAACTTAAATGCCACTATCTAGGTTAAAAACATCCATGTCTGGGCAAAATGCCACTATTTGGACTACAAACCTCCTGTAAGGGCAGCTAGGCTCCTGCTATAAAGGTTATGAACACAGCAAGGTCTTAGGGCGGAGTGCTCAGTCAGAAAGACTCACTACAAATATCCAAAAAACTGACCCGCACATCCAACAAATGTGAACAGGTGCCAGCCGAAAAACCAACTATAACTATAAAATGCATACAGCTGCACACTGAAAAGCCAAAAATGTATAAGGGAAAATATGGTACTGTATTACTGCAAAATGTGACCGCCCAGTTCCCCAAACTACATATAGTGTATGGCCATGCAGGTCTTTGAAATGCAAATTCATCTACATGTTTCATTCTTCTTTATGTGGCTGCATATATCAGCAATAATCATTTTAATTCACTTTCAAAGTCAACAAACCAACCACTGATATTCAACTTAATGACAAAATATTCAGAGAGGATTCCTTACCTGAATTCCACGGGGCACTGTACTCGATTACCGTATACTCATCTGCAATAGAAATTTATCTTGATCATAATTCGGGAGCAGAAAAAGTGAAAAATTTAGGTCAAAATATCTAGTCTTGCCAAGATAATAGGCTATTGGCACCAGGGCAGAATTAATATTGGTGAACATCACTGCGTTAGAATCCACTTTGATTTTTGGATGAAAGAATGTAATTGCAATCTTATATTGGTTTTTCACTTGTTAGACAGACTCCTTGTCAATACGTAGATCAAAATGTGTGTCCCTGATGAAGTCGCTCAGCAATCAGCTGTATTGTGAGAGAAAACTTGGCAGGTAGTGCTAAGATTACCTGCGCCCAGAAGCATTACACAATACATACTCAAAACAATAATGTGTCGGTGTAATACAGGACAGGTCCTCAAGGGCAGGAGACACTCTTTGAACAAGGGACCCCCCTCTATTAACTTGAAATTCCTTAAATGGGAATGTTGAAATTTGAAAGTTATCTGATAGCCACAGGATACGGGATTACATTCCAATCACTGGGGCTCAAAACGCCATGGCCCCCAAAAATCCAAAAACTTGGGCTCTGAAAAGCCCCAGCAGAGATCGATAAAGCGCACTTCTGCTCATTTCACTGTTAATGAGATTGCAAGAGATAGCCGAGTGCTGCACTTGGCTGCCCTTCGGCGCTCCCTTTAAAATGAATGGAGAACCAATGTACATGATTGACCTCCATTCTGATGAGCTCAAGTTCTCATGAACACTGGATCTCATGATCACAAAGGTCAGACCCCCAGCTAAATGAAAATAATTTATCCTGTGAAAAGGGAATAATTGAACATTCCCCTTTAATAGAATGCATAATAATTATTTTGGTACACTCGAAATCGCTTCATGGAAAATAACAAGAAGTCAAAATCTGGATGTGTTGGCAGCAGATTGTTGACGATACTGTCTTAAGCGTGCAACAGTAAAAGGGGCTTTACACGCAGCGACATCACTAGCGATGTCGCTCATGAAAGCACCCGCCCCAGTCGTTTGTGTGTCACGGGCATATCGCTGCCCGTGGCGCACAATATCACTAGTCCCCGTCTCACGTACTTACCTGCCTAACAACGTCGCAGTGGCCGGCGAACTGCCTCTCTTCTAAGGGGGGGTTCGTGCGGCGTTACAGCGACGTCACACGGCAGCCGTTCAATTAAAGCGGAGGGGCGGAGAGCAGCCGCAGGAAAGTGATGCCCACCTCGATGCCGGAGCACCAGAAATGATATTTGGGAAATGAACGACGTGTCAACGATTAGGTATTTGTGATCGTTAGCGGTCGTTCATATGTGTCACATGCAACAACGTCGTTAATGAGAACGAATGTGTATCATGAATTCCGTGACCCCAACGACATCTCGTTAGCAATGTCGTTGCATGTAACGGCGCCTTAAGGGGTACTTTGCACGTTGCAACATCGCTACTGCGATATCGTCGGGGTCAAATCGAAAGTGATGCACATCCGGCGAGAGTAACGATGTTGCAACGTGTAAAGCCTAGATGCGCCGATTTACGATCGCAATAGTGTCGTAAATCGGCGATCTGTGTAGCGTCGGTCATTTCCATAATTTAGGGACGACCGATGTTACGATGTTGTTCCTCGTTCCTGCGGCAGCACGCATCGCTGTGTGTGAAGCCGCAGGAGCGAGAAACATCTCCTACCTGCGTCCCGCCGCCAATGCGGAAGGAAGGAGGTGGGTGGGAAGTTTATGTCCTGCTCATCTCCGCCCCTCTGCTTCTATTGGCCGCCAACAGTGTGACGTCGCTATGACGCCGCACGACACGCCCCCTTAGGAAGGAAGCGGGTCGCCGGCCAGAGCAACGTCGCAGGGTAGGTAAGTGCATGTGAAGCTGCCGTAGCGATAATGTTCGCTATGGCAGCTATCACCAGATATCGCATGTGCGATGGGGGCGGGTGCTATCGCGCTCGGCATCGCTAGCATCGGCTAGCAATGTCGCCACGTGCAAAGTACCCCTAACAGTTGATTTATTCAGGAACAATCAGGAACAAACATAGTAAGCTCAATAGATTGTAGGAAATATTTTGTGTGTCTCTATCTGCTGCGTCTGCAAGCAGCTTCCTTTCTCATGGACACAAGAAACAGAATACAGTCACATTGTTACGGGGGGCTGTCTGATAAGAACCTAAAGGAGTATCAGACAGTCAGGGTCCACCGTGCAAAGACTCTGCTGCAGACTATGGCAGAGTGCAATACCTCTGTTAACTCACAGATGGATATAATAAGTAAGTAAAGCAATTCCTCCCTTACTTGGAGGGTGTGTGGAATGATCTCTGTTAATAATCACAGAGACAAAGGCAACGTGTGTGAAATGGCACCTACCTAGGTCCGCTCTTCTAGTGGTGCAAAAGAGACGAACAGCAGCGTAAGCCGCACAAAGCTCCTACCTGCGTTCGCTCCACTAGTGTGCGAGGACACGAACCACTAGATATGGCACCTGCCTAGGTCCGCTCTTCTAGTGGTGCAAAAGAGACGAACAGCAGCGTAAGTCGCACAAAGCTCCTACCTCTGTTCGCTCCCCTAGTGTGCGAGGATACGAACAACTGCCAGACGCAGTATAAGGAACGTTACCCTAGCGGCAACGTCCACCTACGAGTCGAACCACAAGGCCCAGCCAGACCATGTGCCTCAGGCACCTGCCTATGTCCGCTCCCCTAAGAGGTAAGGATACGGACAGCAGCCGAAGCTGTAAGGTATAAGAACGCTACCCTGCCGGTAGCGCTCACCTAGCATAGACAGAGGAATGCCTAGAGGAACGCGCACAGAGCGTCTACTCTTATGCATGAACCAAGAGGACTGAGCGCCATGCGGCGTGTGTCAGGGTCTTATATAGACTCTGTGCCTCATCCAAGATGGAGGACACCAGAGCCAATCCGCTGCCAGAACGACAGGAGTGACGTCATGCTGGCCTATCACTGAGCAAGGCATCACAAGCACATGACCAGCGACCAATCGGCATAGAAGGTGTCAGAGACATGTGACCTCGTGTCAGCGATGATGTCACCCGCACATGTGCAATGGCTCCAAGATAGGACTTAGTCTCTGGCGCTCGCACATGTGCAGTAGCAAGAAATCTGGACTTAGTCTCCAGCGCTCGCACATGTGCAGTAGCAAGAAATCTGGACTTAGTCTCCAGCGCTCGCACATGTGCAGTAGCAAGAAATCTGGACATAGTCTCCAGTGCTCGCAGCAACCGTAACACACATCCTCTTCCTGTGAGACTTTGTGGAGTTTTTTTTCTAACAGTAACTTTATTAACCACATACAGACCTAGCAACTAAACACTCATAGACAAGAATGGAGTTGTTGCACTAAACATATTGGAACAGGATGTCCAAACATTAATACCTTGATGATGTAAGACATAATTATACCTCATATGTCAGGTCCCCATGTCAATCATAGGCAACAGCATTTAAATGGCTCTAATGCAAAAGCATGATTGCTCTCCTCACTTTGTGACAGGGTTGTCCTAATTAATATTTAATTAGTTTATTTAAAAGGCATAGAAAATTACCAAAAACACTAAAGTAGTGAAAGGGGAGGGATATCTATATATAATTGGCTAATTCTGTCTGTTTGTAACAGAAATCCCGCGTCGCTGATTGGTTGAGGGCGGCTGGCGCAACCAATCAGCGACAGGCGCCGTCCGGCCGCAAATTGGCATGGGATTTGAACCACGCTTCGCTGATTCATCACACACAGACACCGCCGCACACAGACACTGCCGCACACAGACACCGCCGCACACAGAAGCCTCTATATACACCCTAGCAGCCTCTATATACACCCCAGCATATACACCCCAGCAGCCTTTATAAACACCCCACAAGCCAAAGCATCTATATACACCCCAGCAGCAGACTCCAGCACACAGTAAAAAAAAAACGAAACGATTATACTCACCTTGCACTTTCTTCTCTGTTCATACTCTGTAGTACTTTCTCCCTCCCCTCGCTGGCCCTGCAGGCTGGGAGATGCGGCTGCTTCCTATTTCCCCCTCGGCATGTCCCGCCCACCTCTCTGCTTAGCTGCCTTCGGATTGGATGTGGGTGTTGCTGAAGGAGTGGTGTGGGCTACATAAACTATATACATATTCTAGAATACCCGATGCGGTAAAATCGGGCCACCATCTAGTATAGATAATATATATATATATATATATATATATATATATATTTATATATATATATATATATATAACACCAACAAATAGGGAGGGGCAACACTGACTGACCCTAATGAGCCTTTAGTGTGTCCCTACCTAGCAATGGAGGGTATGACGTCCTAGGGGTACTTTGCACGTTGCGACATCGCTACTGCGATATCGTCGGGGTCAAATCGAAAGTGACGCACATCCGGCGCCAGTAACGATGTCGCAACGTGTAAAGCCTAGATGCACCGATTTACGATCGTAAAAGCGTCGTAAATCGGCGATCTGTGTATCGTCGGTCATTTCCATAATTTCGGGACGACCGATGTTACGATGTTGCTCCTCTTTCCTGCGGCAGCACACATCGCTGTGTGTGAAGCCGCAGGAGCGAGGAACATCTCCTTAACTGCGTCCCGCCGGCTATGCGGAAGGAAGGAGGTGGGGGGGATGTTTACGTCCCGCTCATCTCTGCCCCTCCGCTTCTATTGGCCGCCTGCCCTGTGACGTCGCTATGATGCCGCACGACCGCCACCTTAGGAAGGAGGCGGGTCGCCGGCCAGAGCGACGTCGCAGGCCAGGTAAGTGTGTGTGAAGCTGCCGAAGCGATAATGTTCGCTACGGCAGCTATCACCATGATATCGCATGTGCGACGGGGGCGGGTACTATCGCGCTTAGCATTGCTAGCATCGGCTAGCAATGTCGCAGCGTGCAAAGTACACCCTAGGGTTGTGGTGCCCCCATTCTTCAACGGGAAACCCTAAAAAAAATCCCTAATACACCCTACACTACACAAATATGTGCACCAAAAAGTGAGAAAATATGTATTTCAAAATAGGACTAATAATGGCAGAGCCTTAAATTCAATCCATAATGAAACAGTCACTCATCTGGCAATGGGAGTCCAACAGTCATAGTCCTCAACAAAAAAATAGTAAAGAGTAATCAAAATGTTGTATGTCATCCAAAATTGTATTAATATACTGACCTGGAGGGGCGGGGTGATGTAGCCGAACAGAGAGGACGCATGGGAAGAGAGCTCCTATAATCCTGATCTTATCCTGGCCATTTACACCCGGTTACCTGACCCATTTACTCACTGACCTGCTGCTGTGACAGGAGACACCATCTGGAGGCTGGCGATTCCCACTGGAGCTATTCCCTGACTCTTGCACGGCGTTGCTGGATCTCCTGAGGCTGGAGAGAGTGGAGCAGCAGCCATCTTCCCTACAGCCTGCATTTCCACAGTGAGCAGCAGAGCATGACTCCGGAGAGCAGTGAGGAGTGACAGATTTATGGCCAGAGGTGAAGACCCGGGAGTGGTGAGCACAGGGAGTTAATCCCTTAGCTGTGTAACTGGCAGTCAGTGTGCAGCACATTAGGGGGCCGGCTGCAGTGTGGGAGACTTTAACCCATAGAGTGCTGGAGGGTCTGGAGAGTGTGCCTTGCAAAACAGGCCCTGCAGATTCTTCCTGACACATGAAAACAAATAAGTGGCACATATCGAAGTCCCCACGCTGCGCAGGCCTGCATCATCCTGATAAATACACCCTGAGTGCTGTGCTGCCCTGGGACTCCCTTCATTCTTATTATCCACCATATAAGTGGCTGTTTTCCGGCTCTCTGGACGTGGTGAGGAAGTGGAGACAGACATATTACTAAATATACATTATAAAGGCACAGATTCAGGCGCACGGGAGCACGATAAGAGAGGGGTGCAGAATCAGCAAATCCTCAGTGTATCAATATGAATCCCCCTAAACAAAGTGGAGCTATTGACAAACTTAAGGAGTTCGCAAGGGGTGGTCAGGCAGATGCCCCTAAAGCCAAGAGAAATGCCACCCCAAAAGGTCAGGCACTATTGGATGACGGGTCAGAGGATAAAGATGATTTAACCCTGAGGCAGGTGTATGAACAGCTTCTACAAGCAATTTCTACAAGCA
This sequence comes from Anomaloglossus baeobatrachus, assembly GCF_048569485.1. Lineage (NCBI taxonomy): Eukaryota > Metazoa > Chordata > Amphibia > Anura > Aromobatidae > Anomaloglossus > Anomaloglossus baeobatrachus. The sequence continues at coordinate 56,478,756 of NC_134357.1, read as the reverse complement.
ACAGCTCCCTCACAGGGAAAATTGAGCAGGTACATTCAGAGGCGTCAGGACATGCAATCCTTGAGGGCCCGAATAGCGGAAGTCGAGACGCGAGTGTCTGAACTTGAGGATCAAACTGTAACACTCAAAACAAAAATGACCACAATGGCCGGATCGGCAAATGCATGGCGCCAGAAAGCAGACGATCTGGAGAACCGCATGCGTCGAAACAATATACGAATCATAGGACTGCCAGAGCGCTTGGAAGGTCAGCATCCGGAACAATTCCTGGAGGAGTGGCTGAAATGTAATCTCAGAGATGAGTTCTCCTCGACATTTGCGGTGGAGAGGGCGCACAGAGTTCTAACGAGGCCTCCTATTCCAGGCGCGCCACCACGTCCCTTTTTAGCAAGGATGCTCAACTGCAGAGATAGAGACACAGCACTCCGTCTGGCCCGACAGAAGAGCCCACTCAAGTTCAATAATGCTGCGCTCTCCATCTTTCTGGACATTTCGGTGGACCTCCAGAAACAGAGGGCCCACTTCATGGAGGTGAAGAAGAAATTAAGGGAGCGGAACATCATCTACTCTATGCTGTACCCTGCCCGGCTCCGCATAGTGCATGAAGGGTCGCCTCTGTTTTTTACTACACCTGCTGAGGCTGAGGACTGGCTACACGTACACCCGAAACCTAAGGGGCAGAAGCAATGAGATTACTTTTCTAGGTGACATTTTCGGTGCCCCCTGGCGACCCTCTTCTTCCATGGTTGCTTGAACCCCCCTTTGGAGACAGATGGGACGAGACACCGTGCCTCGAGTGATGGAGGAATTGGCCAGGAATTGGTTCTTGTGAAATGGGAGCCCTATCTTGTGCACCCTTATACCACCTATACCAGGACACTGTATTCAGTGGTGGTATCCCCATTGATGTTTGAAATGTTTTACAGGACCTATCGGAAAGGTCCTGAAGTTCAATATTGGTTCTTTATGTTTACAGCTGCAATTGCATTAACTTTATTTCTTTGCAGGGACAGGCTTATTACTGTTGGAGGGTTAACCACACTTAATTGCAGGGCAGAAAGCATCTTATACCTGGGATCCTGGTTCTATAAAAAGATGTATGTAATATGGAGTCAGAGCTAATATTTATGACCTGGAATGTCAGAGGCCTTAAATCGCCCAAAAAACGTATTAAGGTATTCTCCCAAATTAAGCAAGTCAAGGCCCAACTGGTGGTACTGGTAGAGACTCACTTCACACGGGACACAGCCAAACTAGTAAACAAACCATGGGTACAATGGTCGGCACATGCGTTCCACACCAGGTACTCCAGGGGTGTCTCTCTATTGGTCCATAGACATATCCGTTGGGAAGTGAAGGTGGTGAGGCGTGACCCGGAGGGGCGATTTGTGTTTATATATGCGTCTATAAACTCTAGAGATTATGTGCTATTATGTATTTACAACCCCCCGCCAGCTCGCATCTCCATTCTTAAACAAGCACTGAGCTCTGCGCTCAATTATCCAGATGCGTATGTGTTTATGTATGGGGGATTTTAATCTTTGATGAATGAGGAGCAGGACAGGTTTCGGATGGATGGAGGGGGACAACATTCGGCCACACACTTGACTGATTTGCAGCAATGCGCGGAGGGACGTGGGTGGATTGACCTTTGGCGACTCCGGCATCCTAACACCCGAGAATATACATGTCATTCTTCTACTACACGCATGCTGTCCCAACTGGATTATATTTTGGGTCGAGCAATATCGCAACCTGGGTGGATGACGTGGTACACGGGGTCAGGGGCATACACAGCCCAGTGTTGGTAAACCCTTTTGGAGGTTAAACCCCTTTTGGCTGAAACTAATAGATCAAAGTGATAGAACTCTGACCCAAATAGAGGATTTCCTGGAAGCCCACCCTGGAATATTAACTTGGTGTGGGGCACTCTTAAAGCCTACTTTAGAGGGTGTTTGTCTTCAACCATAACATATCTTAAAAGAGTGACTAAAACTGAGGATGATATAGTAGAGGGGAGACTTAGGGACTCAGAGGCAATATATATATCGGCCCCAACCGATGGAAATAGGGCGGCCTGGATGCAATCATATAGGTTATATATGCAGCACTCTGAGACCAAGTCCAAACGCAAATTGTTCTTTACCCGTCAATCATATTTTGAGCTTGGAAATCAATCCAGTAAATTATTGGCATATATGGTTAGGCAACACAACACTTCAAATACAATATTGGGTATACGGAGGATGGATGGCTCAATAGCTACATCCCCTGAGGATATTTTAGAGTGCTTTTGTGAATACTATAAAACCCTATACACTTCTAGAAATCCTCATGGAGTTCAAAGTTGCGTGACACATTTGTCGGATTTGGAGTTTCCCACTTTGAGTGGATGACAACGGGAGTCTCCGGAGGCGGACATCACACTGGATGAAGTGATTACTGCCATCTCGGATATGGCTAGGGGGAAATCCCCGGGTCCAGATGGCCTTCCCATAGAATTCTATTGTAAATATTGTGACGTTTTGGCCCCAATTATTTTAGAGGTTTTCTCACATTTTTCAGCCGGCGACTCTCTACCTGCCTCCTTATACGAAGCACATATAGTCGTGCTGAGGAAGGAGGGTAAAGACCCACTAGACTGCGGTTCATACCGTCCTATGTCCCTAGTTAACGTGGATTACAAGATCTTTACCAAAATACTGGCGTCCAGGCTTAATTCAGTCATATTGAGTATAGTTCACCCAGATCAAACCAGATTTATGCCTGGGAAAAACACCTCTATAAATACAAGACGAGTCCAGTCCATAGTGCAATATAGCACACTGGTCCTGGAGAACGAGTGGGCCTTGGCCTCGCTGGATGCGGCCAAGGCATTTGACTCGGTAGAATGGCCATTTTTATTTGCCTGCCTCCAGAGATTTGCCTTTTGGCCTAAATTCAGTAACTGGATTCATATGTTGTATAGGTGCCTGACAGCCAGGATACTAGTCAATGGTGCTATGTCTACACCCTTCTCATTGAACCAGGGCACAAGACAGGGATGCCCTCTGTCTCCAGCATTGTTTGCACTAGTTATTGAAGCTTTGGCAATTAGAATCCGCTCTCATCCACAGATCACTGGAATCACTATAGCCGACCGCACAGATCAAATAGGATTGTATGCGGATGACATGGTTGTCTTCTTAGATCGAGTGCAAGAGACTCTACCGGTGGTAATAGACACTACAGATAAATTTGGGGAGTTTTTGGGACTACGCATCAACTGGGATAAGTCAGCTTTGATGCCATTAATGCATGGGTCTGGAATTTCAATGGAGGGTAGGTCACCTTTGCAAGTGGTAACTAGCTTTAAATACCTGAGAATACACAAACAGAAAGACCATACACTAGACCTGCAGACGAGTATAACATCACTTCTGGAGCACGTTAAACTTAAATATAACTTGTGGAGCAAGCTACCCCTGTCAGTGGTTGGCAGAATAAATTTAATCAAAATGATATTACTTCCAAAGCTTAGTTATACACTACAACATAGTGCAGTATCAGTACCCAAATCCTTCTTCTCAATGTTGAACTCATTTACTAGCTCTTTCATATGGGGGAAATCCAGACCCAAACTTCGGTTATCCATTTTACAGGGATCCAAAAGACTGGGAGGGATGGCTCTACCGGAGTTCTTCCTCTACTACCTCGTGGGACAGCTTAGGGCACTAGAGACTTGGATGCCTGGATGTCAGCTGCCAAACTCTGAGAGTCACTTGGCACACGTGGCTGGGACTGATTGTTTAGTGGGTTTTCTGGAATCAGATGGATTGAGAACACCACGGCAATTACCCCTCCTCAGGTTAGCAAGATTAGTCTGGCGACAAGCCAAGAGGGTGGTACACTCCGAAGGGGTGGTGGCGGAACTCCCATTATGGGGGAATAGCCACTTCCATACTCTGAGAGATCACCCCTCGGCGCAATTCTGGGCCACTCACAGCGTCAGTGCATTAGGTGATCTTTTTGTCCTGGGAACCACAACCTTCAAGTCCTTTGAACAAGTCAAGATTGAATATAATGTTCAAAGATCACAGTTTTTTAGATACCTGCAGATTCGCACAGCGATTCAATCCCACATACAGAAAATTGGAGTGAGGAAATTGATATCATCACTTCCTATGATAGGTATTCTAAAATCACAAGGACCTCGAGGCCTCATCTCAGCTATATATACTTACCTGTTGTCGGTGGGGGTGGAGTCGGACCCCTTGCCAGCCCAGGATAGATGGAAATCTCTAATTCCCTCTCTACAGGGAGAGGAATGGGAAGAGATATTGGAATCTCCAACTGTGATATCCCCTTTGGTTAATAATAAGTTGATTCAATGCTACATTGTCCACCAGGCATACCTTACTCCAACTCGATTATTTACTATGGATCGTTCTCGTACATCAGAGTGCCCGAGGTGTCATCTCTCAGGGGCAAATTTCATACATATGATTTGGAGCTGTCCCAATATATCTTCGTACTGGCGGGGAGTGACATCTCTGCTGACATCGATTGTGTCGATTCCTGTTTTGTGTGACCCTTTGATATGCCTATTTGGGGTGGTGGAGGAAGAGTCCTGGGATCATTACATAACAATATTCCTCAGAGAGACATTGTTTCTGACTAGGAAATTAATAGCTCTGAGGTGGATGGGAGATTCGAATCCAACTGTGCGGTCCTGGGTTAAACTAGTCAATGCAACCATAGTCTATGAGCGGGTGGTATATTATAATAGGGGGAGCCCGGGAAAATTTAAGAAAATCTGGGGTTTGTGGAATTCTTCTCCAGACACACTTGTGGAGGTTTGAGGGAGATTATGCGGATAATGGTGGTTCCCACTAGATGTTGGGATATGAAACACTGTCTAATGGTATATTGAGGTATAATAATGCAATGTGGCTGTTGTTGTTCTTTCTTTCTTCCTTGTTCTCTTCCTCTTTCTATCTTGTTTTCAAAATATGGTCATGCTGATAGTTACAGCTGTTCTTATGCTCAATATAAAATTATATATATATGCAAATGATAAGAAGTATGGATAATAACATTGTTCTATCTTAAGTGCTAAAGATATTATGGACTTTATATGACTGTTTATTGTTATATTTAAATATTACTATCTATATACTGAGCTATTTTTATATGGCAAATGTCAGTTGTACCATGTTTGAAATTGTTAATAAAACGAAGTTAAAAAAAATATACTGACCTGGAAAATTGTTTTGGCAAGTCATTTTTACTGTACAATGAACACCATAAAACAAAACCCCATAAACAGGCTCTTACTAAACATGCAGCACACTTTTTGCCTGTAGACAATTCATTTTTTTAGTCCACATTACTTCCTGCCCATATAGCAGTGTCTTTTTGTCCTTCCTCCTTCGTCTTAGGATCTGTGAACCTGTTATTGTATTATAATTATGTATTTTGTTTAAATAACCTTCATATTCACTCCTTATTGGAAATATTAATAATGTTGGCTGTACATGTGCAAAAAATAGCTTCAGTGTAAAGAAGAAGAAAGGGTCCTGGAAGTGAAGATATGGACCCCTCAGAACGCTGATTTCAACATCATCGAGTCTGGGATTGCATGAAAGATTTGCACAAGTCAACATTCATAGAGGATCTGTGGTCAATTCTCCAAGATGTTTGGAACAACCTTCCTTCAAGAACTTTGTACAAGTACCAAGAAGAACTGATGCTGTCTTGAAGACAAAGGATGGTAACACCAAATATCAATTTGATTTAGATTTCTCTTTTGTTCGTGAACTTTGCAAACTGATACAAATAAACTCTTAACACTTCTATTATTGAAAGCATCTTTCTTTGTAGAATGTTTTCCACACCTGCCTAAAACTTGGTCACAATACTGTAAATAAGACATTCTTTATATCACATGTGACGCCCTGGCCTATCAGGTCATCACAGGGTATTGTGCAATGTGCCCTTCTGTGCAATATCCACCTCCTCCTTGGTTACGGGTCCCTAACCAAATGGTGTTGCCAAAGACCAGCTAATCAAAATCCTAGGAACACTCTGCACCACCCTCACCAGACACACCAGTGGATGGCCTGAGTGGAATAGGGTCGCCCACTTGGGGGGTTGGTTAAGGGGAGGTCAGGAGTGTCAGGAGCAATTCAGTTGGAGTCAGACAGAGGGAGAGTGTAGTGTTGGAGGTGAAAGTGAGAGGAGGTCAGGAACTCCTTGGTCAGGTCCAGGTCAGGCTCCTTGGAACTACTAGGTAGCAGACGTTGGTCTGGGCCTAGAGGAGCTGGACCCCCGGTTGCAGGGGATCGTGACAAGGGGCACGGCATTGCCGTGGAGGACAGCTGGCAGCATTGTACCATCACTGGGCTGGGACCAGGGGACGACCTGGTACGTGGACCCTAGGTCAGGGAGTAGCTTCAGGCAACCTGACAATTCGCCCGACGAGAATGGAGCCTTCAAGATCCACTCTCCACCCACTCTAAAATCGGGGTACTAGCGCAACGAGAGGGATAGGACTTTCCAGAAATACGGTCCAAGAAATCCCAAGCGTGAACCCTGAGAGCAAGCTCCCTCGGTTAGCCATACTGGGGAGCAGGACCCGACAAGTTTCAAGCTACAGGGACCAACCAGAAAGAAAAAAAAGTGCTAAGGGAAAGATCACAGATCAACAGGCAACACCAACAGAAATGGGACCCAAACGTGCTCCCCCTCAGCGGCAGCGGTGTCCAGAACTTTGGTTTACTAAAGTTGTCGGTGTCAGCGTTATTGGACTGAGTGTGTACACAAGTGACCCTTACCTCCCCAACGGCACGTCCCCGTCACCATTACAGAGTCCCGGGGCATCCCCCCTACCCGTGGAGGGGTTAAACACCTGGCTGCCCACACCATCGCCACCGGGTACTCCCAGACGCAGCAGTGGTACTCCACCTTACCACACACCACGGGTGGCGTCATGAACTCTCAATATACCACCCCCCTTTAAATACCCCCCTTCATTCGAGTGGCCGCGAGACCTCCGGGTCCGGACACCCCTCGAGCCACCGCGGATCCGGATCCGAGCAGCTCGGCTGCTGACACGGCGGCGGCACACACATACCTGGATCATAGTAATCCAACACGGCAGCAGTGGCCGGCTGCAGATTCTCCACGTAAGCTTCTTGTTCCACAGAGAAGTCTAAGCTTACAGTTTCATGGCTGAGCTGCAAAAGGATCAAACGTAAAAAATATAGTATCTGTGTATATATGTAAGAGGCTGGTGCGTCTTACTATTAACTGATAGGTTAATTGGCTGTGCCTATATCTTTTTATGGTACTATGGAATATATCAGCACAAAGCAACAAGAAAGAGATATCTGTGCCAAGGTAGCGTCATCCTAGGTATTGTATTTAAAAATAGCACAAAATATCATAGACCAAAAACAAATTCCAAAAACTTAAAATAAACAGTTTATGCTTTACCCGCACCTTCTTTTTCTATTTCTCATGAACGCTGTGACATAGTTTCGACATAATTCAAAGATAAATGAATAACAGAAAATTCAGATTGTTGAGATTTTATCCATAGGCAAAATTTCTATCATGGATTTTTTTATGGACTTCCATTGTCCTAAACAAAATCTGTCAGCAGGTTTTTGCTATGTAATCTGAGAGTAGCATGAGCATGATGTAGGTGCTGATGCCCTGATTTCAGGGATGTGTCACTTATTATATATATATACTGTGTATGTATATATATATATACAGTTAGGTCCAGAAATATTTGGACAATGACACAAGTTTTGTTATTTTAGCTGTTTACAAAAACATGTTCAGAAATACAATTATATATATAATATGGGCTGAAAGTGCACACTCACAGCTGCAATATGAGAGTTTTCACATCCAAATCGGAGAAAGGGTTTAGGAATCATAGCTCTGTAATGCATAGCCTCCTCTTTTTCAAGGGACCAAAAGTAATTGGACAAGGGACTCTAAGGGCTGCAATTAACTCTGAAGGCATCTCCCTCATTAACCTGTAATCAATGAAGTAGTTAAAAGGTCTGGGGTTGATTACAGGTGTGTGGTTTTGCATTTGGAAGCTGTTGCTGTGACCAGACAACATGCGGTCTAAGGAACTCTCAATTGAGGTGAAGCAGAACATCCTGAGGCTGAAAAAAAAGAAAAAATCTATCAGAGAGATAGCAGACATGCTTGGAGTAGTAAAATCAACAGTAGTTTACATTCTGAGAAAAAAGGAATTGACTGGTGAGCTTGGGAACTCAAAAAGGCCTGGGCGTCCACGGATGACAACAGTGGTGGATGATTGCCGCATACTTTCTTTGGTGAAGAAGAACCCATTCACAACATCAACTGAAGTCCAGAACACTCTCAGTGAAGTAGGTGTATCTGTCTCTAAGTCAACAGTAAAGAGAAGACTCCATGAAAGTAAATACAAAGGGTTCACATCTAGATGCAAACCATTCATCAATTCAAAAAATAGACAGGCCAGAGTTAAATTTGCTGAAAAACACCTCATGAAGCCAGCTCAGTTCTGGGAAAGTATTCTATGGACAGATGAGACAAAGATCAACCTGTACCAGAATGATGGGAAGAAAAAAGTTTGGAGAAGAAAGGGAACGACACATGATCCAAGGCACACCACATCCTCTGTAAAACATGGTGGAGGCAACGTGATGGCATGGGCATGCATGGATTTCAATGGCACTGGGTCACTTGTGTTTATTGATGACATAACAGCAGACAAGAGTAGCTGGATGAATTCTGAAGTGTACCGGGATATACTTTCAGCCCAGATTCAGCCAAATGCCGCAAAGTTGATCGGACGGCGCTTCATAGTACAGATGGACAATGACCCCAAGCATACAGCCAAAGCTACCCAGGAGTTCATGAGTGCAAAAAAGTGGAACATTCTGCAATGGCCAAGTCAATCACCAGATCTTAACCCAATTGAGCATGCATTTCACTTGCTCAAATCCAGACTTAAGACGGAAAGACCCACAAACAAGCAAGACCTGAAGGCTGCGGCTGTAAAGGCCTGGCAAAGCATTAAGAAGGAGGAAACCCAGCGTTTGGTGATGTCCATGGGTTCCAGACTTAAGGCAGTGATTGCCTCCAAAGGATTTACAACAAAATATTGAAAATAAAAATATTTTGTTTGGGTTTGGTTTATTTGTCCAATTACTTTTGACCTCCTAAAATGTGGAGTGTTTGTAAAGAAATGTGTACAATTCCTACAATTTCTATCAGATATTTTTGTTCAAACATTCAAATTAAACGTTACAATCTGCACTTGAATTCTGTTGTAGAGATTTCATTTCAAATCCAATGTGGTGGCATGCAGAGCCCAACTCGCGAAAATTGTGTCACTGTCCAAATATTTCTGGACCTAACTGTATATATACAGTTAGGTCCAGAAATATTTGGACAGTGAAACAATTTTCGCGAGTTGGGCTCTGCATGCCACCACATTGGATTTGAAATGAAATCTCTACAACAGAATTCAAGTGCAGATTGTAACGTTTAATTTGAAGGTTTGAACAAAAATATCTGATAGAAATTGTAAAAAAATTGTTTAAAAGAACAGAGAGTCCTCAGTGGTTGATACCTTTTAATGGCTAACTGAAAAGATGGTAATAATTGCAAGCTTTCGAGACTACTCAGGTCTCTTCATCAGGCATGGTATAACACAAAATCTGAAGAGTCACGTATTTATACACAACAGGACTTAGAATAGTGCAGTAAAAAAAAAAAAAAAAAAAAAAAAAAGGAACAAGTTATATGAAACAGAACTATCTCTATGGCAGGGGACAAGCTGTTCTAGCCATAAATACTGCTGCAGTTCAGTGTGAAAGTTTTATTGTCCTTTGATAAGGGTCTGGTCCAGGGCTGTGACATGCTCGGATGGTCAGAGGAGCACATCTTTTAACTGATGTATTTCAGGAGACTACGTCTGAGGGAATATTTTAGCGATGCAGATGTTTCAGAATCCTCCCAGACTGAAGGAAGACGGATCTTGACAACCAGGAAAAGATCAGATTGGACACCTCCACCAGGACGCAACCCTCATCTGGATAACTATATAGACACTTTCAGACATTTGGTAAAATCCACTTTCCTAGACACACACAGGAGGCAACCATCCAACATCAGTGCCCAGGAGAGAAGGGCCATAAAATCTTTGAAAACCAACAAAGAAATCATCATTAAACCTGCAGACAAGGGGGGTGCAATAGTCATGATGAACAAATCAGACTACATGAAGGAAGCACACAGACAACTGATGGACACACGCTACTATAAGAAATTGGAGTCTGACCCTACACAGGACTATTACAAGGAACTTAACAAGTTGGCCTCTTGTCTGCCTGACATATCCATAAGAACTGATGAACTGATACCGGTGAGTCCAAGAATAGGCACATTCTACATGCTTCCCAAAATTCACAAATCTGGAAACCCAGGAAGACCCATCATTTCATGTGTGGGCACCCTCACTGAACAAGTCTCTGGATGGGTAGAGGGTATCCTTAAACCCTTGGTAAGGGATACAACCAGCTACATCCAGGACACTACTGACCTATTGAAAAAACTATCAGCAATAGGTCCTCTTCCAGAGGGAACCATCCTTGCCACCATGGATGTGGAATCCTTGTACTCGAATATTCCACACCAGGATGGATTAAATGCTTGCAAAATTTTCCTGGAAAATACAGGAACTGATGCCAATTCTGTGGTGAAGCTTACAAAATTTATCCTCACCCATAATTACTTTGAATTTGACAATGACATATATCTACAGGAGACTGGGACTGCAATGGGAAGCAATATGGCACCACAATATGCAAATCTTTTCATGGCCAAGCTTGAGAGTGACTTTTTATCCTCTTGTCCTATCAGGCCTCTGGCCTACTACCGTTACATTGATGATATTTTAATCATCTGGACAGAGTCTGAGGAGCAGCTGAAGACCTTCCATGAACAATTTAATCAGTTTCATCCCACCATCAACCTAACACTCAACTACTCCTGCACGGAAATCAACTTCTTGGACACCATCATTAAACTACGGAACAATGAAATACAGACATCCCTGTACAAGAAGCCAATTGACCGTCCAACATACCTGAAATGGGACAGTTTTCATCCAAAACACATAAAAAACTCTATTGTATACAGCCAGGCTATCAGGTACAATCGGATATGTTCCAACAGTACAGATAGAGACAATCACCTTGAGGGCCTCAGAAAAACCTTTTTGAATCAAGGCTACCACCCAAGAACAATTGAAAACCAGATTATAAGAGCCACCAGAATATCAAGAAACCATCTTCTACATTATAAAACCAAAGAAGAGAACAACCGGGTCCCTCTTGTAGTCACCTACAATCCACATCTGGAGGTGTTTAGAGGAGCTGCACGGAAACTACAACCATTACTGCAAAAAGATGCCCGGTTAAAATCTATTTTTCCAGACCCCCCACTTCTGTGTTTTAGACAGCCCCCAAATCTAAGAAGCATCATTGTCAGAAGCTCCCTGTCCTCTCCAACACCAACAGGAACATTTCCCTGCAACCAGAAAAAATGCAAGACCTGTCCATTAATATTGACAACGGACAAGATAAAGATTCCCAGATCACATCAGGACTACAAGATCCCAGGTACGTTCAGCTGCACCACAACCAATGTGGTGTACTTAATTATATGTACCAAATGTCCAACTGGGGGTCTGTATGTAGGGGAGACAGGACAACAGCTCAGGACAAGGATGAATTCTCACCGCCACACAATTAGAGAAAAAAGGATGGATCTACCTGTGGCCAAACATTTTTGTAACCCAGACCACAGCATCATGGACATGAAATTGCTGGTATTGAAAGGAAACTTCAAGTCCCAGAGAGACAGGAGACTATGGGAGTACAAACTTATGATGACCTTTGACACATTCAGCGAAGGAATGAATGTGTCTCATGGATTCATGTCTTTTTACATCAGTTAAAAGATGTGCTCCTCTGACCATCCGAGCATGTCACAGCCCTGGACCAGACCCTTATCAAAGGACAATAAAACTTTCACACTGAACTGCAGCAGTATTTATGGCTAGAACAGCTTGTCCCCTGCCATAGAGATAGTTCTGTTTCATATAACTTGTTCCTTTTTTTTTTTTTTTTTTTTTTTTTACTGCACTATTCTAAGTCCTGTTGTGTATAAATACGTGACTCTTCAGATTTTGTGTTATACCATGCCTGATGAAGAGACCTGAGTAGTCTCGAAAGCTTGCAATTATTACCATCTTTTCAGTTAGCCATTAAAAGGTATCAACCACTGAGGACTCTCTGTTCTTTTAAACAATTTTTTTATCTCTACTGGCTAACACGGTACAAAGATATATTTTACTTGATAGAAATTGTAGGAATTGTACACCTTTCTTTACAAACACTCCATATTTTAGGAGGTCAAAAGTGTCACAAACCACCGGGGGGGTCACTCAGAAATCCCCCGCGCTGGCTACCAGTACGTCACAATCGGGGGGTAACAAGTGGGGGTCACCCCTCCTTTATACCTCCCGACCGACAGACAGAGCACGTGACGCGCTCTCTAGCGCCCCTCTTATAGTCAGGCCAATTATGGAATTGCCCGACAATAAGCAAGGAGGCCGCTATACTACTTATGCCGATTATTGAAGGGTCCCCGGTGAGAGTAGGGTATATATTCCCCCGACCTCCGCGGGCGGAATATATAAAATCTCCCCGAATCTCACTGGCCTCCCCACAATAATCCTTGGCACAACTCGCTGCCACCAACCGCTTCACGGTAACTATTAGCCGAACACACAGACGTGGGATTCAAGATCGAGATAACAGAACAGCCCAAGATTAATTATATAATTTAATCAGCCTAAAGCACACTAGAAACTACAATATATACAATAGGGAATCTACAGAATATACATATGTCAGAGTACAGTTACAGATAAAGCATGGTTTACAAACAGGTATGCAATTCAATCAGTTACCTTGTGCGTCTGGCCACAGGGGGGCGCTGTAGACCAGGTTTCTAGGAACTCCCACAGATGTTTCCTGCACGTGACCCCCAGCGAAAGAACCCTGGAAAATGGCCGAAGTAGGGTTATCAACCTGGGCAAATCCAGGTCCCCTCCTACCTTCGTGACCTCAGAGGGAGCACTGCTCCACCCCTGGCTGGAGTTATGGACAAAATCCACAACATGGAATATGGCCATAACTTGGCCTGGGAGCGTCGTAGGCGGACGCCAATGCTCTCATTGTGACAGTTATGAATTTAGCTACAGAATGAGAGGTTTCATGACTTGTCTACTAGTTCCACATTGGCTGATATCACGCCTGGGGTATTTCCCAAGCTCCCGCTCCCATAAAAAAGGTGTGCCAGCATCGTCCGCATGCGAAAACACCATTTTTATGGTTGCCGTATTTATCGGAAATATGGCTTGCGAGATATGAACCATTTTTTACTGGAGTCGTTCTGTCTGCTAGTTCCATAGCCTTGCTAACTAGCTAGCAGCCCCCACTACAGGGTCACGGCAGGGAGTCATCCTGTGTCCATTGTCCCTAAGCCACCTAATTTCCATATCACAGGACATGGCCATGGGATTTGTTGCTAAACCAGTTGTGTGAAGGAAAGGGGGGGTGACACCAGGAGAGGGCTTCCTGACATACTTGAATATCATGATTTATCGTCATATCTCCGGATTTACCTCACACCTCCCCCCTTTTGAGGGCGCTAGGGGGCAGCACACTCCGGTGTTCCCCCGTGCGCCCGTCCGCGACCTCTCCTTGTCGGGACAGCCCGTCTGCGTTACCGTGGTCACGGGCCCTTTTGTGGCGAATGGTGAAGTTGTATTGCTGGAGCGCAAGGCTCCATCGCAACAATCGCCCATTCGTCCCAGAGACGGTGTGCAACCAGCTGAGGGGATTGTGGTCCGTCTCCACGATGAAGTGGCGCCCGTATAGATAGGGTTGCAGACGCTGCAGGGCCCACACTATGGCCAGGCACTCCTTCTCCATCGTGGAATAGGCAACTTCCCTTGGTAACAGCTTCCTGCTCAGGTACAAGACTGGGTGCTCTTGGCTCGCAGAGTCCACCTGGCTGAGCACCGCACCGAGGCCGAAGTCACTGGCGTCGGTCTGTACTACAAACGGCCGCGTGAAGTCGGCTGCCTGTAGCACGGGCGGGCTGGACAGGGCGTCCTTTAGGGCCCGGAAGGCTGTCTCGCAGTCCATTGTCCAATCGACTGCAGAGGGCAGCTTCTTCTTGGTGAGGTCCGTAAAGGGCTTTGCCAGGCTACTATAGCATGGAACAAACCTCCTATAGTACCCAGCGGTCCCCAAGAAGGACATCACCTGCTTCTTGGTCCTGGGGGTGGGCCAGGATGCGATGGCTTCCACTTTCTCAGGCTCGGGCTTCAGTGTTCTCCCACCTACCCGGTGACCGAGGTACTGGACCTCGCTCATGGCCAGCTGACACTTTCCCGGCTTGATGGTCAAACCTGCCCGGTGGATCCGCCTGAGCACCTGTGCTAGATGCTCTAGGTGGTCCTCCCAGGTGGGACTGAAGACGGCAATGTCATCCAGGTACGCGGCCGCGTACCCTTCAAGTCCCTTGAGCAGGGTGTTGACCATCCGCTGGAAAGTGGCAAGGGCATTCCTCATCCCGAATGGCATCACCGTGGACTCGTACAGTCCAAATGGGGTAATAAAGGCAGAGCGTTCCCTGGCCTTGCGAGTCAGGGGGATCTGCCAATATCCCCGGCTCAGATCCATGATGGTCAGGTACTGAGCCCCGGCCAACTGATCGAGCAGGTCATCGATGCGTGGCATTGGGTACGCATCGGCGACCGTGACCGCATTGAGCCCCCTGTAGTCCACGCAGAACCGAGTGGTTCGGTCCTTCTTAGGGACGAGGACTACAGGCGAGGCCCAAGCGCTGTTGGATGCCTGGATCACCCCCAGCTTCAGCATCTCGTCAATCTCCTGGCGCATGTGTTGCTGCACCTCCAGGGAGACCCGATATGCTGAACGCCGGATCGGGGGATGATCCCCCGTGTCCACGTGATGGACAGCCAAGTCAGTCCTTCCGGGCTGGTTGGTAAACAACCCCCGGAAGGGGTGTAGGGTGGCCCACAGCTGGGACCGTTGGTCCTCCAAGAGCTGGTGGCCAACCTCCACATCCTCAATGGATCCGCCTGCCCTAACCTGGGCTAGCATATCCAAGAGGGTTTCCGCTTCTCCCTCCTCGGGCAGGTTGCACACGGGGAGCGCACATGCCTCCCGCTCCTGATGTGCCTTCATCATGTTCACATGGAAGGGCTTCCGCCTTCCACGGGCAGGGTCCAGGGTGACCAGGTACGTCACAGGGTTGAGCTGCTGGTACACGAGGTATGGGCCTTCCCAGGCTGCCTGAAGCTTGTCCTGTGGTACGGGGACCAGTACCCACACCTCTTGACCCACTTGGTAGGTCCTCTCACAAGCGTTCTGGTCGTACCAATGCTTCTGATCGGCCTGGGCTTGAGCCATATTGTCGTGTACCAGTTGCGTCAAGGCCTGCATTTTGTCCCGGAAGCGCATGACATACTCGATAACCGACACTCCAGGGGTGGCCAAATCCCCTTCCCAAGCCTCTTTCACCAGAGCCAGGGGGCCCCGCACACGTCGCCCGTACAGGAGCTCAAACGGTGAGAATCCTGTTGAGGCCTGTGGAACCTCCCGGTAAGCAAATAACAGGTGTGGGAGATACCGCTCCCAGTCACGCCCATGGGAGTCGACCAACATCTTAAGCATCTGCTTTAAGGTGCCATTGAACCGCTCGCACAGGCCATTAGTCTGTGGATGGTACGGGCTGGCCACCAGATGTCGCACCTGGACTTGCTTACAGAGGGCCTCCATCAGCTGGGACATGAATTGGGTCCCCCGGTCAGTGAGCATTTCCTGGGGAAAACCCACTCGGGAGAAAATCTCCAGCAATGCGGTGGCCACCTTGTCAGCCCGAATGGACGACAAGGCCACTGCTTCTGGGTACCGGGTGGCATAGTCCACTACCGTCAGTATGAAGCGTTTCCCGGAGCTGCTGGGGATGGCCAGCGGGCCGACCAGATCCACAGCCACCCTCCTGAAAGGCTCATCGATGATGGGCAGAGATACCAGTGGGGCTTTGGGGCGTGGCCCCGCCTTCCCCACTCTCTGACAGGTTTCACACGAACGGCAGTAGGCAGCCACATCGGCCCCCATTTTTGGCCAGTAGAAATGCTGGTTTAACCTGGCCTTGGTCTTAGCGATCCCTAGGTGTCCGGCCATCGGAATCTCATGTGCGATCCGCAACAACTCCGTCCGGAACGGATAGGGTACCACCAACTGTCGGTCCCTGGGCCACGCCTCCGGTGAACCCTGCTGGACCGTGGCCCGGTACAGCCGTCCTTGGTCCCAGACCACTCGCTCCGGGTCCGAGTCCGAGGGAGGCTGTGCCGCCTGCTCCTTAAGAGCTTTCAGGCTGTCGTCAGCTTCTAACGCTGCCTGAAACCCCTGACTAGATGTGGCCAGAATCGACGAGACTGTCACATCTTCGGTCAGTACCCCGGGACCTGTGTCCTGGCCTCCACCTGACTCGGCTGCCACTTGGTCAGAAGGGGAAGAGCTATCGGACCTCCGGGAGGCCCCTTGGCTTCCAGCACTCCCACTGCGGGTGACAGCGGCCACAGCCGCTGCGACCGTGGGTCGTGCCTGCTCCTCCTCCGTTCCTGACCAAGTCGCCGGTTCAGGCAGACCGACCTGGCTTCCTGACACCCCGGTTGTGGGGGAACCATGCACCGAGATCTTACCTGGGAGCACTTCCGCTCCTGGACCGGCCCCAATCTCACCTGCCTGTTCCCCTCCTGCAGCAACAGAACCCCGCTGTGAAATCTCTGGGGACCCCACATTTGCTGTGGTAGCCCCCACCCCACACACTGGTCCTCCCCCTGCAGCACCCTGCTCTCTGCTTATCCCTGCAGAGGGCAACAGATCCCAGCTCACAGGCTGGTTACTTGTAGAGGCATTGTCACACCTTTCTCTGACCCCCTCCCCTGTCACAGCTGCAGCTGAGTGTGTGTCTATGGTGTCTATGCAAGCAGAAATATCAGAGTTCACTCCCTCCTCCCTTACATCATTCATAGATAACACATTAACATTGTTAGGAGTCATGTCAGTTCGGGCTGAAGGTTCAGCCCTTGGGGGGGCCCAAACTGGGAGGTTATCTGCCCCAAATCTGTCCCAAGTAGCACGTTTGCAGGGATCCGATCAGTTACCCCCACCTCCCTCACCCCCCGCCCTGCGCCCCAGTCCACATAAATGTCAGCAACAGGCAGCGCCGGGTCAATGCCTCCAATCCCGGAGACAGCGAGGGTTTTTCCAGGGATCAAGTCTTGGGGGGACACCATCTCAGGCCGCACCAGAGTCACCTCCGAGGCGCTGTCTCGCAGTCCTATGGTCACAGACCGGCCGACGGTGACAGGTTGGAAGCTGTCCAGGGACCTACCACCACCCCCACCCACACAATACACCTTGGGCGGCCCTTGGGACGGGGACGGAGCCGGGGCCTTGGGACGCTGAGGGCACATGGCCTTGAAGTGTCCAGGTAGGTTGCACTGGTGGCACCGTCTTGGTTCCGCCACGGGCCTGGAGAGGGGAGTTGAGGGGGACACCCCCTGCAGTCTAGGGGCAGGTGGGGCAGTCGCAGAATTCATCTTACCCCCTCTCCAGGTGCTGCTGGTGGCCGCTCTCCTGGCCTCAGGGGCCCGGTTGTTGGTGTAGTCATCGGCAAGGGCAGCTGTAGCCGTGGACCCCTTTGGCTTCTGGTCTTGGATGAACTGGCGGAGATCCTCAGGGCAGTTCCACAAAAGTTGCTCCGTGATGAACAAGTCCAGGATCTCCGGTCCGGTGGAAAGCTGCAGGCCTTGGGTCCAGTGGTCGGCAGCTCGGGCAAGTGCCCGCCGGTGGTCAGCCCAGGAGTCCTTTGGTCCCTTCTGTAGGCTCCGGAACTTCTTGCGGTAGGACTCTGGAGTGAGGTTGTACTGTTGGATCAGGGCCCGCTTGATGGTGTCGTAGCCCTGATCTGCCTCAGCAGGCAAGTCCCCAAGGATATCCAGGGCCTTACCCCTTAAACGGGGGGTCAGGTATTTGGCCCAATGGTCCTTGTCCAGATGGTGCTGCAAGCAAGTCCGTTCAAAAGCAGTCAAGAAAGAGTCCAAGTCTCCATCCTTCTCCAGCACTGGGAAGTCCTCAACACGGACCTTTGGAAGTTTGGTGTCTTGAAGGTCACGTGTGGCTGATGAGGGCCGGAGCTGAGCTAGCTGCAGCTGGTGGTCACGGTCTGCCTGTTGCCGTCGCTCCGCAGCCTCACGCTCTGCCTGGCGCTCTTCACGCGCTGCCTGCCGCTCTGCCCTGCGCTCTGCCAGGAGTTCCTTGTAGCCCTCCTGGTCTCCAGCCTGGAGAAGGGCCATAGCCATTTGAAGAAGGCTATCCGAGCCTCCCAGGCTCGGTGGAATGGCACGTGGTGATCTGCGGCACGCTGCAGAGCTAGGCGATTCACTGTCTCTTTCAGAGCGGAGGGCTGGCATCTGGCTCGTTGAGGAACCTTGGGTGAGCTCCTCCTCATCTTGTCCAGCAGTGCCAGGTTGTGCAATGTCCTCGGCAGAACGGTTTTCTGGCGTCGAGCTCCTGGAGGACTCGTGGGCAACCTCCTCATTGCTGTCCACAGCACCGTCCTCCCTCTCTTCGGCTCCTGCCTTAGCATTGGCCAGTTGCATAGCTCTGCTCCTGGTGCCATCAGCCATTCTTGCAGACTTTTGGTCACTGACACAGAACTGACACCTGATGCCTCCACACACCTTACAGTATCTGCACTCTGACACTCTAGTGTTGAGCTAGTCTGAAGACCCCAGCAGCCACAGCTGCTGCAGGCAGTCTTTAGTGTCTGGGAGTATGGGTCTCACACTCACACACACTATTATCTCGATCCCACCGCTATGCCACCAATATGTCACAAACCACCGGGGGGGTCACTCAGAAATCCCCCGCGCTGGCTACCAGTACGTCACAATCGGGGGGTAACAAGTGGGGGTCACCCCTCCTTTATACCTCCCGACCGACAGACAGAGCACGTGACGCGCTCTCTAGCGCCCCTCTTATAGTCAGGCCAATTATGGAATTGCCCGACAATAAGCAAGGAGGCCGCTATACTACTTATGCCGATTATTGAAGGGTCCCCGGTGAGAGTAGGGTATATATTCCCCCGACCTCCGCGGGCGGAATATATAAAATCTCCCCGAATCTCACTGGCCTCCCCACAATAATCCTTGGCACAACTCGCTGCCACCAACCGCTTCACGGTAACTATTAGCCGAACACACAGACGTGGGATTCAAGATCGAGATAACAGAACAGCCCAAGATTAATTATATAATTTAATCAGCCTAAAGCACACTAGAAACTACAATATATACAATAGGGAATCTACAGAATATACATATGTCAGAGTACAGTTACAGATAAAGCATGGTTTACAAACAGGTATGCAATTCAATCAGTTACCTTGTGCGTCTGGCCACAGGGGGGCGCTGTAGACCAGGTTTCTAGGAACTCCCACAGATGTTTCCTGCACGTGACCCCCAGCGAAAGAACCCTGGAAAATGGCCGAAGTAGGGTTATCAACCTGGGCAAATCCAGGTCCCCTCCTACCTTCGTGACCTCAGAGGGAGCACTGCTCCACCCCTGGCTGGAGTTATGGACAAAATCCACAACATGGAATATGGCCATAACTTGGCCTGGGAGCGTCGTAGGCGGACGCCAATGCTCTCATTGTGACAGTTATGAATTTAGCTACAGAATGAGAGGTTTCATGACTTGTCTACTAGTTCCACATTGGCTGATATCACGCCTGGGGTATTTCCCAAGCTCCCGCTCCCATAAAAAAGGTGTGCCAGCATCGTCCGCATGCGAAAACACCATTTTTATGGTTGCCGTATTTATCGGAAATATGGCTTGCGAGATATGAACCATTTTTTACTGGAGTCGTTCTGTCTGCTAGTTCCATAGCCTTGCTAACTAGCTAGCAGCCCCCACTACAGGGTCACGGCAGGGAGTCATCCTGTGTCCATTGTCCCTAAGCCACCTAATTTCCATATCACAGGACATGGCCATGGGATTTGTTGCTAAACCAGTTGTGTGAAGGAAAGGGGGGGTGACACCAGGAGAGGGCTTCCTGACATACTTGAATATCATGATTTATCGTCATATCTCCGGATTTACCTCACAAAAAGTAATTGGACAAATAAACCAAACCCAAAGAAAATATTTTTATTTTCAATATTTTGTTGCGAATCCTTTGGAGGCAATCACTGCCTTAAGTCTGGAACCCATGGACATCACCAAATGCTGGGTTTCCTCCTTCTTAATGCTTTGCCAGGCCTTTACAGCCGCAGCCTTCAGGTCTTGCTTGTTTGTGGGTCTTTCCGTCTTAAGTCTGGATTTGAGCAAGTGAAATGCATGCTCAATTGGGTTAAGATCTGGTGATTGACTTGGCCATTGCAGAATGTTCCACTTTTTTGCACTCATGAACTAATGGGTAGCTTTGGCTGTATGCTTGGGGTCATTGTCCATCTGTACTATGAAGCGCCGTCCGATCAACTTTGCGGCATTTGCCTGAATCTGGGCTGAAAGTATATCCCGGTACACTTCAGAATTCATCCGGCTACTCTTGTCTGCTGTTATGTCATCAATAAACACAAGTGACCCAGTGCCATTGAAAGCCATGCATGCCCATGCCATCACGTTGCCTCCACCATGTTTTACAGAGGATGTGGTGTGCCTTGGATCATGTGCTGTTCCCTTTCTTCTCCAAACTTTTTTCTTCCCATCATTCTGGTACAGTTTGATCTTTGTCTCATCTGTCCATAGATTACTTTTCCAAAACTGAGCTGGCTTCATGAGGTGTTTTTCAGCAAATTTAACTCTGGCATGTCTATTTTTGGAATTGATGAATGGTTTGCATCTAGATGTGAACCCTTTGTATTTACTTTCATGGAGTCTTCTCTTTACTGTTGACTTAGAGACAGATTCACCTACTTCACTGAGAGTGTTCTGGACTTCAGTTGATGTTGTGAACGGGTTCTTCTTCGCCAAAGAAAGTATGCGGCGATCATCCACCACTGTTGTCATCCGTGGACGCCCAGGCCTTTTTGAGTTCCCAAGCTCACCAGTCAATTCCTTTTTTCTCAGAATGTACCCGACTGTTGATTTTGCTACTCCAAGCATGTCTGCTATCTCTCTGATGGATTCTTTCTTTTTTTTCAGCCTCAGGATGTTCTCCTTCACCTCAATTGAGAGTTCCTTAGACCGCATGTTGTCTGGTCACAGCAACAGCTTCCAAATGCAAAACCACACACCTGTTATCAACCCCAGACCTTTTAACTACTTCATTGATTACAGGTTAACGAGGGAGACGCCTTCAGAGTTAATTGCAGCCCTTAGAGTCCCTTGTCCAATTACTTTTGGTCCCTTGAAAAAGAGGAGGCTATGCATTACAGAGCTATGATTCCTAAACCCTTTCTCCGATTTGGATGTGAAAACTCTCATATTGCAGCTGGGAGTGTGCACTTTCAGCCCATATTATATATATAATTGTATTTCTGAACATGTTTTTGTAAACAGCTAAAATAACAAAACTTGTGTCACTGTCCAAATATTTCTGGACCTAACTGTATATATATATATATACCTACACTGACTCATAGTCGACTAATTCACATATCTCATCCAAGTGGATCAAATTTAAAGCTTTATTAATTAAATATAATTTTTTCTGAGAACACAGTGCAGAATACTGTAATTTAAAAACAATCAGCCATTAAGGTCAAACCATCAGGGCAGTATATTCTGGGACTACAGAAATGTCGTAACAATGTAGCATTATCAGTACATAATGCCCAATTATTGATGCACGTGCACTTTACAGGCAGGAATATTTATACTGATATACAGTAGAATAGTGGAAGCATATGCACTTTATAAAAGGAAAACAGCAATATATCTATGTATAAGAACTGGGAGATGTGCAGTATAGATTGTCGATGCAAAATTACTGGTATTGGGACGAAAATATTATGCTGAGATATATTGAATAAGATAATGTTCATGTATACCTATGTTTCTGTGTACATAATATATATTATCTAATGATATCTGTGTACTGATAATGCTACACTGTTACGACATTTCTGTAGTCCCAGATTATACTGCCCTAATAGTTTGACCTTAATGGCTAATTGTTTTAAATTACACATTTAATGGGGACCATAGTTTAAATTACAACTTGAAAATATGGATCTGGTGGTTCTATTTCTACAAATTTTGGATGCGTCACTTATTAGGCTGTGTGTTGCTTTTTCTATAAAATCACTGTTTTATTAACAGGAGATCATCAATATAGGACTAGATGTCTTGTAGCTCTTAGGCGGGCTTTGCACACTACGACATCGCAGGTGCGATGTCGGTGGGGTCAAATCGAAAGTGACGCACATCCGGCGTCGCAGTCGATATCGTAGTGTGCAAATCCTTTTTGATATGATTAAGGAGCGCAAAAGCGTCGTTATCGTATCATCGTGTATGGTCTGACATTTCCATAATGCCGGTGCAGCGACAGGTACGATGTTGTTTCTCGTTCCTGTCCTTGCACCACCCACTGATCACCAATTTGCTGTCACTATACAGTGTACACATACAGCTGGCAATCAGTGGTGTGGACGGGGTTATACAGGGCTCAGCATTCAGAGTACTGCTGGATCAACAACAGAGAAAACTGAAATTCTATCAATAAACTACGTGATACATCATTGGAATCAGGATCTCTGCTGCTACATCATGCTGCTGTCAGATTACATAGCAAAAATCTGCTGACATTCCCTTTCAACAAGTGAGAGTGTAGTGCGCTGTGAAGAGATCATTCTGCAGAGAAGGGAGAAGGTGGGCTGTGACCATCACCTTATGTCAGTGAGGAATTTGGGGTTATTGGCCTCCAGCTTTCTAACACAAGTGTTACCTTAGATATTACTGCACATCATGGTTATGAGATGACTGCTAAGGATTGATCTCTACTAGTGATGAGCGAGTACTAAAAAGCTCGGGTGCTCGAAGCTCGGGCCGAGCCTCCCAAGATACTCGTGTACTCGGGCCGAGCAACGAGCCCAATGTTATCCTATGGGAGACCCGAGTATTTTTGTGAAATGACCCCCCGGCAGCATGGAGAAACCCTAAAAATGTCACAAAAGTCTCAGAAGAGTGCTCAAATGACATGGCAACAGCATGGGGAAGACCCCTTGAAGCATTTATCACTCAAAAGTCACAGCTGTGAACAATTTTGTCCGCGTTTCACGCCATTTTTACGGACTCACCAGAAAACCTTCCAAAATGACCCCAAAATGATTTTTCATGGCAGAAATGTTAAGGGCACATACGCAATAGTGAGATAGAGCTGGTGTATGTTACTTTTTGAGATTAATACATGAAAGATTTTACGTGAAAACATTGTGTGGCACTCCGATGTCCCTGAGAAGAGACGTACATGAAGGCCTCTTGAGTCTAATGTGCCCATTTTGAGGAAGTGAGTCTTTGTAGTATTTTCCTTTGCCAGGGCAGTCCAAAATTGTGAGGTTCACCAATGCCCCTGCATACAGACGTGCATGAGGGCCTGTAAACCTGAAGTGCCCATTGTAAGGAAGTGGGTCTATTTTAGTATAGCCCTTTGCCAGGGCAGCCAAAAATTGGGAGGCTCCACGTTGTCCCTGGATAGAGACGTGCATGATGGCCTGTAAACCTGAAGTGCCCATTGTAAGGAAGTGGGTCTATTGTAGTATAGCCCTTAGGCAGGGCAGCCAAAAATTGGGAGGCTCCACATTGTCCCTGGATAGAGACGTGCATGATGGCCTGTAAACCTGAAGTGCCCATTGTAAGGAAGTGGGTCTATTTTAGTATAGCCCTTTGCCAGGGCAGCCAAAAATTGGGAGGCTCCACATTGTCCCTGGATAGAGACGTGCATGATGGCCTGTAAACCTGAAGTGCCCATTGTAAGGAAGTGGGTCTATTTTAGTATAGCCCTTTGCCAGGGCAGCAAAAAATTGGGAGGCTCCACATTGTCCCTGGATAGAGACGTGCATGATGGCCTGTAAACCTGAAGTGCCCATTGTAAGGAAGTGGGTCTATTTTAGTATAGCCCTTTGACTGGGCAGCCAAAAATTGGGAGGCTCCACGTTGTCCCTGGATAGAGACGTGCATGATGGCCTGTAAACCTGAAGTGCCCATTGTAAGGAAGTGGGTCTATTGTAGTATAGCCCTTAGGCAGGGCAGCCAAAAATTGGGAGGCTCCACATTGTCCCTGGATAGAGACGTGCATGATGGCCTGTAAACCTGAAGTGCCCATTGTAAGGAAGTGGGTCTATTTTAGTATAGCCCTTTGCCAGGGCAGCCAAAAATTGGGAGGCTCCACGTTGTCCCTGGATAGAGACGTGCATGATGGCCTGTAAACCTGAAGTGCCCATTGTAAGGAAGTGGGTCTATTTTAGTATAGCCCTTTGCCAGGGCAGCCAAAAATTGGGAGGCTCCACGTTGTCCCTGGATAGAGACGTGCATGATGGCCTGTAAACCTGAAGTGCCCATTGTAAGGAAGTGGGTCTATTGTAGTATAGCCCTTAGGCAGGGCAGCCAAAAATTGGGAGGCTCCACGTTGTCCCTGGGTAGAGACGTGCATGAGGGCCTCAAAACATTAAGTGTCCATTGTCAGGAAGTGGGTGTATTATAGTATAGCCCTTAGGCAGGGCAGCCAAAAATTGGGAGGCTCCACGTTGTCCCTGGGTAGAGACGTGCATGAGGGCCTCAAAACATTAAGTGTCCATTGTCAGGAAGTGGGTGTATTATAGTATAGCCCTTAGGCAGGGCAGCCAAAAATTGGGAGGCTCCACGTTGTCCCTGGGTAGAGACGTGCATGAGGGCCTCAAAACATTAAGTGAATAGGATAACTGAAGTGAGCACTAATATATATATTATGAGTGCAAGCCAAAAATTACATACTATATACGGATAAGGCTGCACATCAAACTTAGATAATGGTATAATGCCTCAAGCATATGGACAAATATTGGAATATACAATGAAAAATGCTACTTGCTAATTTGAACATGTGAATAATGAATTGCATACCTGCCATGAATATTAGGAAAAAGGAGATATTTAGCAATCGCATTGATCAATGTAACTGAGCCCCAAGGCCTCGTCAAGGCATATCTCTATATTGGGGTCCCTAGCTCTGTGACCCTAACTGTGTGTCATCTCATTGCAATTAAAAACTGCTATGGGTGGAGAGGGGTAACTAAGGACTTTCTTATATAGGAGATGGAAAAACATGGCCGAAAGGGGCGGAGCTGTGTTCACATTCAGAAAAAAAAACTACATATAACTGAATAGGATAACTGAAGTGAGCACTAATATATATATTATGAGTGCAAGCCAAAAATTACATACTATATACGGATAAGGCTGCACATCAAACTTAGATAATGGTATAATGCCTCAAGCATATGGACAAATATTGGAATATACAATGAAAAATGCTACTTGCTAATTTGAACATGTGAATAATGAATTGCATACCTGCCATGAATATTAGGAAAAAGGAGATATTTAGCAATCGCATTGATCAATGTAACTGAGCCCCAAGGCCTCGTCAAGGCATATCTCTATATTGGGGTCCCTAGCTCTGTGACCCTAACTGTGTGTCATCTCATTGCAATTAAAAACTGCTATGGGTGGAGAGGGGTAACTAAGGACTTTCTTATATAGGAGATGGAAAAAACATAAAAACATGGCCGAAAGGGGCGGAGCTGTGTTCACATTCAGAAAAAAAAACTACATATAACTGAATAGGATAACTGAAGTGAGCACTAATATATATATTATGAGTGCAAGCCAAAAATTACATACTATATACGGATAAGGCTGCACATCAAACTTAGATAATGGTATAATGCCTCAAGCATATGGACAAATATTGGAATATACAATGAAAAATGCTACTTGCTAATTTGAACATGTGAATAATGAATTGCATACCTGCCATGAATAAGCCTTATCCGTATATAGTATGTAATTTTTGGCTTGCACTCATAATATATATATTAGTGCTCACTTCAGTTATCCTATTCAGTTATATGTAGTTTTTTTTTTTTTTTCTGAATGTGAACACAGCTCCGCCCCTTTCGGCCATGTTTTTTCCATCTCCTATATAAGAAAGTCCTTAGTTACCCCTCTCCACCCATATCAGTTTTTAATTGCAATGAGATGACACACAGTTAGGGTCACAGAGCTAGGGACCCCAATATAGAGATATGCCTTGACGAGGCTTGGGGCTCAGTTACATTGATCAATGCGATTGCTAAATATCTCCTTTTTCCTAATATTCATGGCAGGTATGCAATTCATTATTCACATGTTCAAATTAGCAAGTAGCATTTTTCATTGTATATTCCAATATTTGTCAAAACATTAAGTGTCCATTGTCAGGAAGTGGGTGTATTATAGTATAGCCCTTAGGCAGGGCAGCCAAAAATTGGGAGGCTCCACGTTGTCCCTGGGTAGAGACGTGCATGAGGGCCTCAAAACATTGTTCCCATTGCAAAGGAGCGGGTCTCCTGTCGTTGTAATGTCCATTCTGCAAAGAATGGGCGAAAAAATTTACCACTGGGGGTATACCTGAAACAAAGGCCTAAGTATTGCAATTTGTAACGGTCATCATCATGGTGGCGCATGAGGAGAAGGAGGAGCAGTCCAGCGATTATCCAAAGTCCAGAAGTGTGTACCCATGGGTGAGTGGAGGTACATGGCAAACTTTAAATTCCGCTCTCATTTGCTGGTGGTGTGGTGAAGTCTGGCCCAATCCAACCCTTGTTCATCTTGATCAGAGTCAGCCTGTCAGCATTTTCAGTTGACAGGCGGGTGCGTTTATCTGTAATGATTCCACCTGCGGCACTAAAAACACGCTCTGACAAAACGCTAGCAGCAGGGCAGGCCAGGACTTCCAAGGCGTAGAGAGCCAATTCATGCCACGTGTCCAGCTTGGATACCCAATAATTGTAAGGCACAGAGGAATGTCGGAGTACAGTTGTTCGATCTGCAAGGTACTCCTTCAGCATCTGGGCAAACTTAGGATTTCTTGTGGCACTACCCCGCACCTCAGGGGCTGTGGTACGTGAGGGGCTGAGAAAACTGTCCCACATCTTAAAGACTGTTCCCCTACCTCTGGCGGATTGGACTTGTGCCTCTCTCGGCTGTACGCCTCGGTTGTCCACTGATTCCTGACCTATGCCGCTAGCGTTTTGTGAGGGGAATGCTTTGCCTACTTCCGTGACTATGGCCTTCCGGAACTGCTGCATTTTGGTTGACCTCTCCTCCACGGGAATAAGAGACAAAAAGTTCTCCTTGTAGCGTGGGTCTAACAGTGTTACCAACCAGTAATGATTGTCGGCCAAGATGTTCTTAACGCGAGGGTCACGAGACAGGCAGCTTACCATAAAGTCAGCCATGTGCGCCAGACTCTTAACAGCCAGGACTTCAGTAGCCTGACCAACAAGATGACTGAACATGCTGTCCTCCTCCTCCTCCTCCTCCTCCTCCTCATCTACCCTGTCCTCTGGCCAGCCACGCTGAACCGAGGATATGACTGGTGTGCATGTCATATCCTCAATTTGGCCGGAGAGTTGCTCCATGTCTTCATCCTCCTCCTCGTCATAGTCCTCCACTGCACGTTGTGATGAGACGAGGCTGGGCTGTGCGTTATCACCCACACCCACTACTGTTTCTTGCTGCAACTCATCGCGCTCCGCCTGCAATGCATCATGTTTGTTTTTCAGCAGAGACCGTTTTAGAAGGCAGAGTAGCGGTATGGTGACGCTAATAATGGCGTCATCACCACTCACCATCTTGGTGGAGTCCTCAAAGTTTTGGAGGATGGTACATAGGTCTGACATCCATCTCCACTCCTCAGGTGTTATGTGTGGAGTTTGACCCATTTCCCGACGGCTTAGGTGATGCAGGTACTCAACAACTGCCCTCTTCTGCTCACATATCCTGACCAACATGTGCAGAGTTGAATTCCAACGCGTGGGGACATCACACACCAGTCTGTGAGCCGGAAGATGCAAACGGCGCTGAAAGCCGGCAAGGCCGGCTGAAGCAGTAGGTGACTTTCGAAAATGTGCAGACAGGCGGCGAACTTTTACCAGCAGATCAGACAGCTCTGGGTATGACTTTAGAAACCGCTGAACCACGAGGTTGAGCACATGGGCCACGCATGGAACATGTGTCAGCTGGCCTCGCTTCAAAGCCGCCACCAGGTTCCGGCCATTGTCACACACGACCTTTCCTGGCTTTAGGTTCAGAGGTGTGAGCCAGTGATCTGCCTGCTGTTTCAGAGCTGTCCACAGCTCTTCTGCATTGTGGGGTTTGTCACCTATGCAGATTAGCTTCAGCACAGCCTGTTGCCGCTTTGCCGAGGCAGTGCTGCAGTGCTTCCAGCTTGTGACTGGTGTGGAGGGTACAGTGGATGAGGATGCGCAGGAGGAGGAGGAGGCTGAAGAGCATGACATTCCGGAGCTGTAGAGTGTGGGTGAAACACTGACTGAGGTAGGGCCTGCAAACCTTGGTGTGGGAAGGACGTGTTCCGTCCCTCGCTCAGACTGGGTCCCAGCTTCCACAATATTAACCCAGTGTGCCGTCAACGAGATTTAGCGGCCTTGCCCACAAGCACTTGTCCACGTGTCTGTGGTTAGGTGGACCTTGGGTGAAACAGCGTTGTTCAGGGCACGTGTGATGTTTTGTGACACGTGGTTATGCAACGCGGGGACGGCACACCGGGAGAAATAGTGGCGGCTGGGGACCGAGTAACGTGGGACAGCTGCCGCCATCAGGTCACGGAATGCTTCTGTCTCCACCAGCCTAAAAGGCAACATTTCCAGCGCAAGCAGTCGCGAAATGTTAGCATTTAGAACTGTGGCATGTGGGGTGTTGGCAGTGTATTTGCGCCTGCGTTCAAAGGTTTGC
The DNA here is from genome assembly GCF_048569485.1 of Anomaloglossus baeobatrachus. NCBI lineage: Eukaryota > Metazoa > Chordata > Amphibia > Anura > Aromobatidae > Anomaloglossus > Anomaloglossus baeobatrachus. The sequence continues at coordinate 56,449,591 of NC_134357.1, read as the reverse complement.
TGAATGGATAACTGAACGCTGCGCTGGGACAAGGACGTGCTTGATGATGGTGTTCTTTCTGCGTAGGCAACTGCAGGTGCAGGAGTGGAGGAGGCTTGTTCGCAGGCAGCATGGACAGGGGATTGGCTCGCATGCACAACCAGCGAAGACGTAGCAGTGACATCAGCAAGCACTGCTCCTCGACTCTGTTGTACTTCCCACAAAGTCGGGTGCTTGGCTGACATGTGCCTGATCATGCTGGTGGTGGTCAGGCTGCTAGTTTTGGTACCCCTGCTGATGCTGGCACGGCAGGTGTTGCAAATGGCCTTTTTTGAATCATCTGGATCCAACTTAAAAAACTGCCAGACTCGGGAAGACCTAACATTTGTACAGGCACCTTGTGTCGTCGTGTTGTTCCGGGGAACGGTTGCCTGACTTCTGCCTGGGGCCACCACCCTGCTTCTTACTGCCTGTTGTGATGCTACGCCTCCCTCCCCCTGTGCACTGCTGTCCTCGCTCTGCATATCCTCCTGCCAGGTTGGGTCAGTTACTGGATCATCCACCACGTCGTCTTCCTCTTCCGCACCCTGCTCCTCCTCCTGACTTGCTGACAATTGTGTCTCATCATCGTCCACCACTTGTTGAGACACGTTGCCAACTTCGTGAGAACGTGGCTGCTCAAATATTTGGCCATCTGTACAGACGATCTCCTCATGACCCACTTCAATATGAGCTGGCGAGAGGCCAGAATGTGTGAATGGAAACGTGAACAGCTCTTCCGAGTGTCCAAGTGTGGGATCATTAATGTCCGAGGAGGACGTGTACTCAGCCTGGTGGTAGGAAGGAGGATCAGGTTCAGAAATGTGCGGTGCAGTATCACGGCTACTGACACTTGACCGTGTGGAAGACAGAGTGTTTGTGGTGGTGCCAATCTGACTGGAAGCATTATCTGCTATCCAACTAACAACCTGTTGACACTGGTCTTGGTTCAAGAGCGGTGTACTGCTGCGGTCCCCAAGAATTTGGGACAGGACGTGCGAGCGACTAGATGTGGCCCTTTGTTGTGGCGAAATTAGAGCTTGCCCACGACCTCGGCCTCTGCCTGCACCACCATCACGTCCACTTCCTTGTTCCTTGCCAATGCCCTTGCGCATTTTGCAATGCTGTGCACTGCTGACGTGTATATTCACTACTTGTGCGTTATATCAAAGTGTGTGGAAATTGCACACAAGTGCACCTGTACGCTGCCACCAACAGGCACACACGTGCGGTTTTAAAAACCAAGCACGGACGCAATAAGAACCTAACAGGTTTTTTTGGGGAGCGACAATTACAGACAAGTCAGACACTATCTGGACTGTTTTACACTGTGTACACCAGCCCCAGATATGATGAAGGCTGGTATACGGTCACCACTACCCTGCCTGCCTGCCTGTATACTGGTACAATAGTCCTGACAAGGACTCTTTTGGTCACTAGCCTGTATTCAGACCTGGCTATACCCTGCCTGTATATAGCAACAATAGTCCTGAGAAGGACTCTGCTACTGTACTCCGACCTGGCTATACCCTGCCTGCCTGTATACAACTAGAATAGTCCTGAGAAGGACTTTTGGTCACACTGTTTGCAGCCCTGCAACTGAAAAAGCTATAAAGGGCCGCAAAGCTTTCCCTGAATCAGCGACACTCTCCCTGCACTGACAGTCTGGATAGCTGTGAGCAGAGCACAGCGCGCCGGCCGATATAAAGGCTCGGTCACGCTGTGCAGGCCGGCCAATCACTGCAATTCCACAACTAACAGGGCTGTGGCATTGCAGTGGTCTGCCAGCCAATCCCTGCATGAGGGCTGGCTCTCAAAAGAGCGCCAACATGCAGAAATGAAGACCACGAGTACAGCACGAGTATCGCGAGATTACTCGGTCCCCGCCGAGCAGCCCGAGTACAGCGATACTCGTGCGAGTACCGAGTAGTTACAAGCATGCTCGCTCATCACTAATCTCTACACAATAGAAAGTGTCGGCCTATTGTGAGGCTTAGTAGTCATTGTAAAAACTGGAAGATTTCTGGATTTAAGTATTTATTATAAGAAAAAAGTGGCATGGGAAATTAGAAGAAAATCGACAAAAATGTGAATCAAATACATTTAACATAAATATAATAGTAATTATTATAATAATATGTATCCCTTTATATAGCACCATTAATTCCACAGTGCCTTTCGTACATTAGAATAACTTTAAAGACTTTATTTTCTTACCTTATATTCTTGTTTAACTAAATATATATATATATATATATATATATATGTGTGTGTGTATAAAATGTGCCTCAATGATTAAAACCGACTCAATGACGTCCGATCTTTTTGATGTTTTTCCGTCTCACCTGTTTCAGGTAAATAGTAATATTTTGCGCTGATATTTCTGTTCTTTCCACCAAAGGATGTTTCTTCAGCTAAACAAGATAAGAGGACATGTAACTGTCAGTTCTATAAGGATATAGCGTAGTTATGATGGTGACCAGAGAAGACTCGTCCATGAAATTATAAATTCACCGGCTTTACCAAATATTTCTAAATAGTTTGACTTGTGATGAATAAATTTGCTCTGAATTGTAGGCAAAGTAATTACAGGATATAAATATTGCGGGATACAAGCCAGCATACACATCAAAAAAACAAAAAATAGGACCCCATAATCAGAGAAAGCAGGCATTAAATTACTGTTTGTTTAGCCCCCCCAGGGTCTACCGATTCCATCCTAAAGATCCACTCACATTCTTTTCTAAGAAGGATTTTATCAGGGTCTCCCCCTCTAGGATTTTTCCTATCCACCTCCAGCATACGAAAAAGCACATGACGGACATCCCCCCCATGGTACCCGTTAATGTGCCTTCCCACTGGTGTGTCTCGTTGGTTACAGATGTCCCCCAAGTGTTCCCCTACTCTTCTACGTAGTTCTCTCTTTGTCTTTCTTATGTAGTCTAGGGGCATGAACAGGTGGCCACATAAATCACCTCTGTGGTCTTACAATTTGAAAAACTCCTCAATAAGAACTCTTTGCCATTTTTAACCTGTCTATCCGTTGGATTAGTTAATTTTTTTGAGCATTTTTGGAACGACAAACATCTCCTTACCTGCGTCCACCGGCAATGAGGAAGGAAGGAGGTGGGTGGCATGTTCCGGCTGCTCATCTCCGCCCCTCGTCTGCTATTGGCCGGCCGTTTAGTGAGTGCGCAGCATGGGGGATAGAGCACGATGGGGAGTGTGCAGCATGGGGGATGGAGCACGATGGGGAGTGCGCAGCATGGGGGATAGAGCACGATGGGGAGTGCGCAGCATGGGGGATGGAGCACGATGGGGAGTGCGCAGCATGGGGGATGGAGCACGATGGGGAGTGCGCAGCATGGGGGATGGAGCACGTTGGATTAGTTAATTTTTTTGAGCATTTTTTGCACTTTTTCCTTTAATATGAGCACCTTTCATACCTATTGCTAGGGCAAGGTAGGGCAGATTAGGGATAGTCTTCGGAGAGTGGGGATGCCATATCATTCATCATTAGGGTGCCGACCTCCGCGTGAGGTAGTGGACAGGAGGGAGGCTAACCTGTAGGTGTGACCTCTAACCATTCTCCTTTTCTTCTGTGCACTTTAGCTAGTTGTTATTTATGTGTATTTTTGGATGTTTTTAAGAATGATAGAATAAAGTTGATGATTTTAAGGGTTATTATATGTAGATGTTTAATGTCAATACAACCTAAACAAATATGGCTATGGTTAAATGTATGGTAACAACCATCACTGTCAAAAACAATCTGGGGGATATCAGCAGACAATCCATTTGTCGGTGTCTCTTTTCTAGAGAACCCAGAAGCCGAGCTTTTCTCCTGTCTATGGCAGGGTTGGGAGAGACTTATGTTGGATGACATCTATCTAAATTGTTTGAAGGCTTTTGACTGAAGGGTGCTTTACTCGCTGCGACATCGCTAACGACATATCGTCGGGGTCACGGTGTTTGTGACGCACATCCGGAGCCATTAGCGACATAGCAGCGTGTGACAGTTAGGAGCAACGATCGCAAAAACGGCAAAAATCGTTGATCGTTGACACGTCGCTCCTTTTCATAATATCATTGGTGGTGCATGCCGCTGGTTGTTCGCCGTTCCTGCGGCACCACACACCGCTGGAACGACAAACATCTCCTTACCTGCGTCCACCGGCAATGAGGAAGGAAGGAGGTGGGTGGCATGTTCCGGCTGCTCATCTCCGCCCCTCGTCTGCTATTGGCCGGCCGTTTAGTGAGTGCGCAGCATGGGGGATAGAGCACGATGGGGAGTGCGCAGCATGGGGGATGGAGCACGATGGGGAGTGCGCAGCATGGGGGATAGAGCACGATGGGGAGTGCGCAGCATGGGGGATGGAGCACGATGGGGAGTGCGCAGCATGGGGGATGGAGCACGATGGGGAGTGCGCAGCATGGGGGATGGAGCACGATGGGGAGTGCGCAGCATCGGGGATGGAGCACGTTTGGGAGTGCGCAGCATGGGGGATGGAGCACGATGGGGAATGCGCAGCATGGGGGATGGAGCACGATGGGGAATGCGCAGCATGGGGGATGGAGCACGATGGGGAGTGCGCAGCATGGGGGATGGAGCACGATGGGGGGTGCGCAGCATGGGGGATGGAGCACGATTGGGAGTGTGCAGCATGGGGGATGGAGCAGGGGTGCGCAGCATGGGGGATGGAGCACGATGGGGAGTGCGCAGCATGGGGGATAGAGCACGATGGGGAGTGCGCAGCATCGGGGATGGAGCACGTTTGGGAGTGCGCAGCATGGGGAATGGAGCACGATGGGGAGTGCGCAACATGGGGGATGGAGCACGATGGGGAGTGCGCAGCATGGGGGATGGAGCACGATGGGGAGTGCGCAGCATGGGGGATAGAGCACGATGGGGAGTGCGCAGCATCGGGGATGGAGCACGTTTGGGAGTGCGCAGCATGGGGGATGGAGCACGATGGGGAATGCGCAGCATGGGGGATGGAGCACGATGGGGAATGCGCAGCATGGGGGATGGAGCACAATGGGGAGTGGGGATGCAGGACGATGGGTGGTGCGCAGCATGGGGGATGGAGCACGATTGGGAGTGTGCAGCATGGGGGATGGAGCATGATGGGGGTGCGCAGCATGGGGGATGGAGCACGATGGGGAGTGCGCAGCATGGGGGATGGAGCACGATGGGGAGTGTGCAGCATGGGGGATGGAGCACGATGGGGAGTGCGCAGCATGGGGGATGGAGCACGATGGGGACTGCGCAGCATGGGGGATAGAGCACGATGGGGAGTGCGCAGCATCGGGGATGGAGCACGTTTGGGAGTGCGCAGCATGGGGGATGGAGCACGATGGGGAAAGCGCAGCATGGGGGATGGAGCACGATTGGGAGTGTGCAGCATGGGGGATGGAGCATGATGGAGCTGCGCAGCATGGGGGATGGAGCATGATGGGGAGTGCGCAGCATGGGGGATGGAGCACGATGGGGAGTGCGCAGCATGGGGGATAGAGCACGATGGGGAGTGCGCAGCATCGGGGATGGAGCACGTTTGGGAGTGCGCAGCATGGGGGATGGAGCACGATGGGGAATGCGCAGCATGGGGGATGGAGCACGATTGGGAGTGTGCAGCATGGGGGATGGAGCATGATGGGGGTGCGCAGCATGGGGGATGGAGCATGATGGGGAGTGCGCAGCATGGGGGATAGAGCACGATGGGGAGTGCGCAGCATGGGGGATGGAGCACGATGGGGAGTGCGCAGCATGGGGGATAGAGCACGATGGGGAGTGCGCAGCATGGGGGATGGAGCACGATGGGGAGTGCGCAGCATGGGGGATGGAGCACGATGGGGAGTGCGCAGCATGGGGGATGGAGCACGATGGGGAGTGCGCAGCATCGGGGATGGAGCACGTTTGGGAGTGCGCAGCATGGGGGATGGAGCACGATGGGGAATGCGCAGCATGGGGGATGGAGCACGATGGGGAATGCGCAGCATGGGGGATGGAGCACGATGGGGAGTGCGCAGCATGGGGGATGGAGCACGATGGGGGGTGCGCAGCATGGGGGATGGAGCACGATTGGGAGTGTGCAGCATGGGGGATGGAGCAGGGGTGCGCAGCATGGGGGATGGAGCACGATGGGGAGTGCGCAGCATGGGGGATAGAGCACGATGGGGAGTGCGCAGCATCGGGGATGGAGCACGTTTGGGAGTGCGCAGCATGGGGAATGGAGCACGATGGGGAGTGCGCAACATGGGGGATGGAGCACGATGGGGAGTGCGCAGCATGGGGGATGGAGCACGATGGGGAGTGCGCAGCATGGGGGATAGAGCACGATGGGGAGTGCGCAGCATCGGGGATGGAGCACGTTTGGGAGTGCGCAGCATGGGGGATGGAGCACGATGGGGAATGCGCAGCATGGGGGATGGAGCACGATGGGGAATGCGCAGCATGGGGGATGGAGCACAATGGGGAGTGGGGATGCAGGACGATGGGTGGTGCGCAGCATGGGGGATGGAGCACGATTGGGAGTGTGCAGCATGGGGGATGGAGCATGATGGGGGTGCGCAGCATGGGGGATGGAGCACGATGGGGAGTGCGCAGCATGGGGGATGGAGCACGATGGGGAGTGTGCAGCATGGGGGATGGAGCACGATGGGGAGTGCGCAGCATGGGGGATGGAGCACGATGGGGACTGCGCAGCATGGGGGATAGAGCACGATGGGGAGTGCGCAGCATCGGGGATGGAGCACGTTTGGGAGTGCGCAGCATGGGGGATGGAGCACGATGGGGAATGCGCAGCATGGGGGATGGAGCACGATTGGGAGTGTGCAGCATGGGGGATGGAGCATGATGGAGCTGCGCAGCATGGGGGATGGAGCATGATGGGGAGTGCGCAGCATGGGGGATAGAGCACGATGGGGAGTGCGCAGCATCAGGGATGGAGCACATTTGGGAGTGCGCAGCATGGGGGATGGAGCACGATGGGGAGTGCGCAGCATGGGGGATGGAGCACGATGGGGAGTGCGCAGCATGGGGGATGGAGCACGATGGGGAGTGCGCAGCATGGGGGATAGAGCACGATGGGGAGTGCGCAGCATCGGGGATGGAGCACGTTTGGGAGTGCGCAGCATGGGGGATGGAGCACGATGGGGAATGCGCAGCATGGGGGATGGAGCACGATGGGGAATGCGCAGCATGGGGGATGGAGCACGATGGGGAGTGCGCAGCATGGGGGATGGAGCACGATGTGGGGTGCGCAGCATGGGGGATGGAGCACGATTGGGAGTGTGCAGCATGGGGGATGGAGCATGATTGGGGTGCGCAGCATGGGGGATGGAGCACGATGGGGAGTGCGCAGCATGGGGGATAGAGCACGATGGGGAGTGCGCAGCATCGGGGATGGAGCACGTTTGGGAGTGCGCAGCATGGGGGATGGAGCACGATGGGGAGTGCGCAACATGGGGGATGGAGCACGATGGGGAGTGCGCAGCATGGGGGATGGAGCACGATGGGGAGTGCGCAGCATGGGGGATAGAGCACGATGGGGAGTGCGCAGCATCGGGGATGGAGCACGTTTCGGAGTGCGCAGCATGGGGGATGGAGCACGATGGGGAATGCGCAGCATGGGGGATGGAGCACGATGGGGAATGCGCAGCATGGGGGATGGAGCACAATGGGGAGTGGGGATGCAGGACGATGGGGGTGCGCAGCATGGGGAATGGAGCACGATTGGGAGTGTGCAGCATGGGGGATGGAGCATGATGGGGGTGCGCAGCATGGGGGATGGAGCACGATGGGGAGTGCGCAGCATGGGGGATAGAGCACGATGGGGAGTGCGCAGCATCGGGGATGGAGCACGTTTGGGAGTGCGCAGCATGGGGGATGAAGCACGATGGGGAGTGCGCAACATGGGGGATGGAGCACGATGGGGAGTGCGCAGCATGGGGGATGGAGCACGATGGGGAGTGCGCAGCATGGGGGATAGAGCACGATGGGGAGTGCGCAGCATCGGGGATGGAGCACGTTTGGGAGTGCGCAGCATGGGGGATGGAGCACGATGGGGAATGCGCAGCATGGGGGATGGAGCATGATGGGGAATGCGCAGCATGGGGGATGGAGCACAATGGGGAGTGGGGATACAGGACGATGGGGGGTGCGCAGCATGGGGGATGGAGCACGATGGGGGGTGCGCAGCATGGGGGATGGAGCACGATGGGGGGTGCACACCTCCCCCCAAAACACACACACACACACACACACACTGCCACACACGCACTGCACAACACACCACACACACACTGGGAACCACAAACACTGCCCTACACAGACACCCACACACACAACGCCGCACACACACAACACACAAACACCGCGGCACAGACAAATATACGCACATACCGCACAACACACACATTGCACAAAACATACCTCCCCCCCAAACACACACACACACACCCCACACAAACTGCGCAACACACATACACAACGATACAGACACACAGCGCTCCACAAATAACGACACACAATGCAACACACAAACAACACCGCTCTCATCCCCCGCCACACCCAGACAACACCCAGAACATGTACAGCCCCTACACAAACACTTGCTAACTACAGACAACATCTATATATATATATATATATATATAAAACAAAAATCATACATTAACTACACAATACGTAAATTCTAGAATACCCCATGCGTAGAATCGGGCCACCTTCTAGTTTTATTATAAAGGTTTGTGTTAAATATGGATTATTATGGTATATTAATTTCCCTGCTTCGCTCTGATCAGGGTTCTCACCTTTCTCACACTTTCCTTATCAGGAACATATCCAGACACCATGTCCAGTATAATCAGTGTCATGTTGGTGTTTTCTCGTTTTCCTAAATACCTAAAGAAATTAGAAACAAAGACTAGTAATATATCACAGACAATGAGAATAAAACCAACAACAGTAAGGGGTGCTTCACACACAGCGAGCTCGCTGCCGAGATCGCTGCTGAGTCACGCTTTTTGTGACGCAGCAGTGACCTCATTAGCGATCTCGCTGTGTGTGACACTGAGCAGCGATCTGGCCCCTGCTGCGAGATCGCTGCTCGTTACACACAGCCCTGGTTCGTTTTCTTCAAAGCCGCTCTCCTGCTGTGACACACAGATCGCTGTGTGTGACAGCGAGAGAGCGACAAATGAAGCGAGCAGGGAGCAGGAGCCGGCGTCTGACAGCTGAGGTAAGCTGTATCCAAGATAAACATCGGGTAACCAAGGTGGTTACCCGATATTTACCTTAGTTACCAGCCTCTGCAGCTCTCACGCTGCCTGTGCTGCCGGCTCCGGCTCTCTGCACATGTAGCTGCTGTACACATCGGGTTAATTAACCCGATGTGTACAGCAGCTAGGAGAGCAAGGAGCCAGCGCTAAGCAGTGTGCGCGGCTCCCTGCTCTCTGCACATGTAGCTGCATTACACATCGGGTTAATTAACCCGATGTGTACTGTAGCTAGGAGAGCAAGGAGCCAGCGCTCAGTGTGCGCGGCTCCCTGCTCCCTGCTCACACAGCTAAGCGGTGTGCACTGGTAACTAATGTAAACATCGGGTAACCATACCCGATGTTTACCTTAGTTACCAGTCTCCGCAGCTTCCAGACGGCGGCTCCGTGCAAGCGCAGCGTCGCTTGCACGTCGCTGCTGGCTGGGGGCTGTTCACTGGTCGCTGGTGAGATCTGCCTGTTTGACAGCTCACCAGCGACCATGTAGCGATGCAGCAGCGATCCTGTCCAGGTCAGATCGCTGGTCGGATCGCTGCTGCATCGCTAAGTGTGAAGGTACCCTAAAGAGCCTTTAGGATAATGGGGCACTCAGTTTTACTTTGCCCAGATTAGAACAATAAGTGGACAATCCCTTTGAAAAGAAATCTCAATATGATGACGAGTGGGGAAGGTCCAAAGAGAAAGGGCAAGGTGGTGTGCAAAATCATTTTGCACACCACCTTGCCCTTTCTTTATGCCTTTCTTGGTGTGTTGGGGTGATCCCTTATCCTTTTATTGTTGGATTATTTAATCCTGGGAGTGGTGCCCTCTAAAATAGTTTGAGTGGGGACGGTCCAATAACCAAAGGGGAATATTACTGTAGTATTACAGAGAGGAGTCAACCACATAGTCTCGTATATAAAGCATGGATCAGCCGAGCTCACTATGGCAGGAGCTGCCGTTACCTACTCTGGTCCCTAGAGAAGACCTCCTGTAAAATGTCTGTTTTGAAGACACAAACCCATTAAAGGAGTATTGCCATACTGTAATGTTATGGAATATTGCTAGATGTGCTATAACCAGGGACATAACTAGTACATGCAGGGGTTGCAGTCGCCCCTAAACCATAAGACCTAAATGGGTCCAAAAGGTCACTTTGGTGGACATGATGTCCCAAGTATTATTATTATTATTATTATTATTATTATTATTATAGATGCATAAAAGTTGTGATCCTTGTTGGAGATTTTAAATTGGAGTCCACGAGTTCAAGTTACATCACCGGCCATAAGAATATAATCAGTGATTGGTTCGAGTGAATTAAAGGTGTATTTAATTACTTAGGTTTTACTGCAAATGTATATATTTTTTTAGTCTATACAGCTTGCATAGATACAAGCCATTGTCACACTACCACTGTGTGTACTGACCCCTAATTCCAGACATTTTTCAACTTACCTAACATTCACATGGACATTAAACTCTTTCTTAGACACATGACTCCAGTCACACGGCTCAGTGGTCACATTGAAGGAAAAGTATTCTTTTTCATGTTTCTCAGGCAGAACGTTGTAATGTAAATGTGACTGAATAAATGGATAAAATATCAAGAATTCAACATTTTTGGAGGAAAACATCAACAGTTTGGAAAAATATGATTTCATATTTTGGTATTTTAATTTTGAAGGAATATTACTAAGTTATTTCTACCTGTATATAGAGGACGCCCTCGCCTGCAGCGCTGACACTGTATTCTCCAGGGATATCTGGAAGGTCAACCATTTGTACAAAAAGACTGTTGCTGCCATCTACATGGACGATCTTCTCGAAGCCGGACTTTAGCTGAATCGTCACTGTTGAATCCCCCTTTTTGCGGTAGATGGCTTTGGCGTATTTAGCCACAGCTTGGAGAGCTATGGATGTGTCCTACAGAACCAAGGGCAAAATAAAGAAAGACATTGGTTGATAATCTTTGAGGCACAAATACTACAGGAATATAATGTGCATAAACGGGTTAGTTGACGCTCATCTGAACCAGCTGAATGAAGTGAGATAGGCCAATGGGACTCTATGCCTTGATGATCCCTTGGAGGAAATGAAGAAATGGCCATGTTGGATTTCAACAAGCATATGACAAAGCTGTATGGGTACGTAGTGTAGACAAGTCTTTAGACAAACAGAGATGACACAAAAGATTAGTTGAAAAATGGCCCATACTAAAATTGCACTAAAAATCTATTCTGCGTAAAGCTCACTGGAAAGACAAGGGAGCACTTATTATTCGTAGAGGAAACTATCTTCCCTTTCCAGAGGTGACAAGGCTTCTATACTGAACTAGTTACCTTGGGAACTGATTTTTAGCAAAATCAATGATTGCAAAGACCCCTAAAGGGCGCTTTACACGCTGCAATATATCTTACGATGTGTCGGCGGGGTCACGTCGTAAGTGACGCACATCCAGCATCGTAAGGTACATTGTAGCGTGTAACAGCTACATGCGATTGCTATTGAATGGTAAAATGTTCATCGCACGCACGTCGTTCAATTCCTAAACATTGAACATCAGGTTGTTCATCGTATCCGGGGTAGCACACATCGCAGTGTGTGACACCCCAGGAACGATGAACAGATCTTATCTGCGTCCAGCGGCTCCCGGCCGGCAATGCGGAAGGAAGGAGGTGGGCGGGATGTTTACGTCCCGCTCATCTCCGCCCCTCCGCTTCTATTGGCCGGCTGCCGCGTGACGTCGATGTGACGCCGAACGTCCCTCCCACTCCAGGAAGCTATGAACACACTTGTATAAATGCATAGATTCGTTGTAAGAAGGTGATCCAGTGTGATCTTCACTTTGGGTGTATAAAGATTGTTTTCACTTTAAAGGGGTATTCCCATCTTCAAGATGCGATTTCAATATACAGTAGGTGAAATAAGAAGAATATTAGCAAATAGCTCCAATTAGACATGTAGTATAGCTCTCCTGATACAGTCATTTATCTTTCCTTATGTGCAGGGCAATGTAGTATAGTTCTCCTGATATAGCCATGTTACCTCACGTGCAAGGCTGCGAGCGTGAGCCGAGTGTCATTCTACTCTACTCCGAGCGTGAGCTGAGTGTCATTTTACTCTACTGCGAGCGTGAGCCGAGTGTCATTCTACTCTACTGCAAGCGTGAGCTGAGTGTCATTCTACTCCACTGCGAGCGTGAGCCGAGTGTCATTCTACTCCACTGCGAGCGTGAGCCGAGTGTCATTCTACTCCACTGCGAGCGTGAGCCGAGTGTCATTCTACTCTACTGCGAGCGTGAGCCGAGTGTCATTCTACTCTACTGCGAGTGTGAGACGAGTGTCACTCACTGTCATCTGATTCTCTCACATTCCAGAATCAGATCAGTGGCGGGAAGACGGAGAACTTAATCTCTCCATCTTCTCCATTGTCTGTCTCTGTGCCTATCGGCCTGCACTAAGATAGTGCAATCCGATATTTTTCACGCACCAATAGACTTGAATGGTTGTGTGTCGTCTGATTACATGTAGCAATTTTTTTTTATCATGGTGGCTCGGCATGTGAAAAAAACCTTTTAGTTGGTATAATTCCATAGTATAACATTGGAGCGAGTGATATCCGATAAAACATCAGATTGTACTCATCCAAGTTATACACTAGTGTGAGCGAACTCTAAAGGCCGCTTTACACGCTAAAGCGATGTCGTTGGGGTCACGGAATTCGTGACGCAAATCCGGCCTTTTTAGTGATGTCGCTGCGTGTGACACCTACGTGCGATCGAAAATTGTCGCAAACACGTGCAAAATCGTTTATCGTTTACATGCTCCACTATTCCCAATTATCGTTGCTGCAGCAGGTACGATGTTGTTCCTCGTTCCTGCGGCAGCACACATTGCTACGTGTGACACCGCAGAAACGAGAAACCTCACCTTACCTGTGACCGCCGGCAATGAGGAAGGAAGGTGGTGGGCGGGATGTTACATCCCGCTCATCTCCGCCCCTCCGCTTCAATTGGGCGGCCGCTTAGTGACGTCGCTGCGACGCCGAACGAACCGCCCTCTTAGAAAAGAGGCGGTTCGCTGGTCACAGCGATGTTGTTAGGCAGGCAAGTAGTGTGACGGGTCCGGGTAATTTTGTGAGCCACGGGCAGTGATTTGCCCGTGACGCACAAACGATGGGGGCGGGTACGCACGCTAGCGATCTTGCTAGCGAGATCGCAGCGTGTAAAGCTGCCTTTAGTCACTAAAAATGTTCATTGAAGAATGAAATACGATTTTGTCAGCTGTAAGAAAATAAAATAGTTTTAGTAAAAGCGGTAACCTGAGAAGAACCGAAGCCGCCCCATGGATTTTGCTGTTTCACCAGCCACCGGACGATATCCCCACTATCTTCCAGATTCGTCATGGTTGTTATCTTGTCGGAAAGCAAGGCCAGAATAATATATGAGGCCGTTTCAATGTTTTCGTATCCACCTATTTACCAGAATTTATAGAACAATTAGAAATATTATCTTAGTAACAAAAAAATCAATAATTTACTTTATTTTCATTTTAGCAGTTATATGTCAGCATACACAGTCTGTATTAGTTACCATAAAAAAGTGTTTGGGTGGTATAGACTAACAATGGAAAAAACTATCGGATCAGAATCGGTATGTGTTAGTTTGAGATGGTGTACACTTCTTATGTCAACGGAAAATGTATTTCTTTTACACTTTTGATTTTATTATAATTTTCTTGTTTACATTTTTTATTGACATTTTTCTGTATCTATGTACAGTATTAACCTTTTTTTCACATGAGGCTACGTTCTGTGTGTTTACTGCTTTTTCTAAGTATAGATCACTGGTAACAGAGTTCTTATAGAATTCTGATTCTGCAGATAGCACTTCGTGCAGGAATGGGCATGGCCATCAAGTAAGGCCGTACTGTGGGCGCAGCCATAAATGGGAGGCTGACATGACAGGGTTTGAGGTGGGAAATGGTGCTATTAAGGAAGTTTGGGCATGGTAAGGGTTAATTAATTATGGGATGGAAAGGGGAGGTCATTATGGGCATGGGGTTTGTTCTTAACGGGGAGGAGTAAGCAATAGGGTATATAAGTGGGTGTCCACCTTATAGGGTCAGACATTTTAGCCATGATCCAACTAAGTATCTCCCATCCACCCTCCATTTATTTGATTTCATTGGGGTGTTACGGCGGTCTTCATTTTGGCTCAGGAACAGATGGAATTAGGTTCAGGAATGAGAATGGGTTGCTATTGTCCAATTTATCTGTCATAGCAGCTTGACATAGGGAAAGTCCTCAAAGTTGGTGGATATGGTTATTTGGGGATTGGTGGGGGGGAACCCCAAGGTTTTGGATACCTCAAGTGGATTTCAGTAAAATGGCTTTGAGTAAAGGATCTCCTGTGCAAAGTGTTAAAAAGGGGTGCACAAAAATTTGGATTTAGGGTGACAAAGCTGAGTTAGCTAGCAGGTGCCTCTGAGCTGGTGCGTAAACGGCTAAAGGAAATTCAACCTGAGTTCAGATTATAGGTTACCCATAATGGTTTTTTGGGCTTTGAAGACCATCTTCCTATTGGCTACTGTGGCCAATTTAATCCATGCATGTGCTTTGTCTGTTATTTTGGAAGGGAGAAGAGGGGGGAGGTCGGTGGAGCAGAAATTGGAAAGGCAAATGACTCCCCAATGCCCTCTGTCATGGACAACACATAATTTAATAGGCTTTCAGTACAGGGATCATGATACATGACATTGGCCCATTAATTGATATCGGGTGTACGAAAGGCACTTTGCCTTAGAGAGCTATGGTGCTAAAGTGCCTAGTTTAAAGATCCACAAACTTTCTTTGTTTACCAGACTATTCAAGCAGTCCGAATCAGTGTCTATGCCATGGTCTATGATAGTAAGATAGTCAATTTGGGGTCTCTGTTGTGAGTGGCACTATAATGTTTTGACAAACTATGCAATTGATAGCCTGTCCGTATGTTGTGTCTATGCTTATTAAGATGGGTGTGCATGATTTGTATCGTGCGGCCCACATATTGGAGGCTGCACATACACTCCAATAGATAGACTACATAAGTTGTTTGGCAGTTCACCCTATAATGGATGGGAAAGGTCATGCCAGGGGTGCGAGAGATGAAAGATTTCACACCATTAGCGATAACATCACAGCAAAGGCATTTAGGTGTGCCACAAGGGTAGCACCCCAAAATGCCATTGGAGTTGGTTTTACTAAAATTGACGTTGGTTTTACTGAGGTTGGGTTTAGAAGATATATTGCTGGGTGCTAACATGTTGCGCAAACATCTATTTTTCCTATAAATAATCATACGTTTTTTAATAGGCTTCCAGCACAGGGATCATGATTCATGACATTGGCCCATTAATTGATATCGGGTGTACGAATGCCACTTTGCCTAAGGCCCCCTTCACACGCACGTGCCTCCGGTACGTGCTAGGTCCGTTCCCGCATGTACCGGAGACACGGGCACACGTATACCCATTAAAATCAATGGGTATATATATATATATGTGCACGCACGTGTTCAGCCATTGGCCCGTTCCTCCGTGTGGAGCAGACGTGTGCCCGTGTGTTCCATACAGCGGCATGTCCATTTTTCTCCGGCAGCAGTCACGCAGTCCGCACACGTACCACACGGATGTAGTGTGGATGCGGTCCCACGTGACACGCGCCGGAGAAACACACGTATCATTGTAACAATAAAAAAAACACATACTCACCTTCACCAGCTCTGCAGTCTATGCCACGGCTGTCACCTGCATCCGACCCCCAGTGAATTTGAACAACGCATCTTGTTCACTGGGGGCCGGAAGCAGCGTCAGCGGGGCGTGGCTTGTTCCGGACCCTGTCATTCAGCACCACAGACAGCACAGGAAGAATCAGGTAAGGTGGGAGTTTCCGTTCTCCGTGCGTTATTACATATAACATACAAAGAACACGCATGTGCTACAAACACGGCACACGGGGAGCAAACCACCACTTTAATACGTCCGTGAATAAACGGTTCGTTTTTTTTCACGTACGTGTGAAGGGGGCTTTAGAGAACAAGGATAAAAATCAAAGCATTTGGCTATGACATAGTCTGGATATCCTTAAACTACACAAGTCTTCTCGATACATCTAATTGGCCAAGAGGGCCAGCCTGCTTAGTTGGCATACAAAGGGACAGGTCAAACTGCAAACTAATATTCAGAGGATGAGAGAGCCACTATTCGGATTTGTGCTTTTTGATTATAGAAAAGATAGGTTAACAAGCAGAGTAATATTTTCATTCATATTTTATAGAAATAACAGCCATTTTTCAGTCCTATAATCTTGAAATGACAGATAACAGTACAATATCCTCTTAAGGAAGGTACATACATTTATGAGAACCTTGTCTTGAAGACAACCCGTATTTACTGTATATTCCATCAAGGTAAAGGTAAAGCTGTAGGTTTGATGATGGACATTAGAGATGAGTGCATTTAATTTGTGTAAAATTTTAGGAAATTCTCAAGTCTTGCCGAAGTAAAACAATTTGCGATTGAACGTGCGAATCTCAAAATAAATGCCAGCCGTGATATTACACACTACTGATGACAGTATCAGGGCACTGCCATGCAGGCTTCCTGTTAATGCATTGCAGCTGTCATATAGTATAACGCAGTCAAATTGGATTGACTATCATAGCTGTATAAAAGCCAAGGCAGGGAATGAAGCAGCCAGTTAGGGTTATTTATAATAGTAAAAGGGTGTCAAAGCTCAGCAATTGGGATAGGGAGAGAAATCTCTAAAATATTAGATAAATACTCCAAACAGAATTGTGTTGTACAACTGCAGCACTGAAGAAGCTGAGTGTAGTAGTCTGCCAATAAGAGAAATTCAAATAATAGGTGGAGATAGAGATAGGTGAGCCGGCAGCAACATTGCCAGACTCAGAGTGATTGATCAGTGATATGGTGTAGCTGGCAGTTTTCCTGCTGCATTTGAATTACAATTACCCATTTTTTTTCTTCATTTTTAATGCACTAGAATGCAGCAGCAAGTCACAAAAATAAAAATCTCAATTCAGTGTCAGTCAGTGATGATGTGCTTGATAGTTACAAGCGACTGTACTTAGTTTTGCATTTCTTGTGCAATATTTTATGAAGGGGGAATATATTAATTTTAAAATCCAAAAAAACAAAAATTCACAGAGTCCAGAAATTTAACTGCAGCTGTCTACCTAAGAATGTGTGTGTCCAAAGAAAAACATTTGTACATATGTTTTACTAGTCAAATTTTGCAACCACAGTAATGCAGCACTGTGTTGCAGGTGCCATTTTATTAGGCATGTACAAACCTAACATTTCTTATTTCAACATTTTTAGGAAAGGAGTTGATTTTTGATAGTTAATTGTACATGTTTGTGATTGCACAATTGATTTACTACTCTAAATTGAGTGTCCGGATCATACTGTGCTCTGTGTGTCCCAGAAGTGGCCTACGGAGCACCAGAATGAGGCTCCAAAGGTGTATATTTTAAAACAGACATCCGCCTCACAGATAGCGCTCAGGATGAGCCAGAGAGTCTGAATTGCAGTCATATGACTTAGAGGTGGAGAGGTACAGCGCTGGATACCACAACTGACCAGGAGCAGGGAAGGGGATAAGTGGTGCTTCACCGGAATCCAGCAGAACACAGGTACCTGAAACAAGTGGCTGAATACCACTCATAAGCAGCAATGAAAAAGGAAAGAAAATTCCGGCACCAGACGTCTCTTCATTAAAATCTTCAATATTTTATTTGCATGTCAAGAATAAAAAATTCACGTGGGGACGCAGCCCCTAATCGCATGACATGTTTCGAACAAACTTCTTAATCATAGCCATGTGAACAAGCGATCGTAGCCGCCCCCGTCGGTTGTGCGACACGGGCAAATTGCTGCCCTTGCCGCACAACCTCACTTACCCCCTTCACATGGACTTACCTGCCCTGCGACGTCACTCTGGCCGGCGAACCGCCTCCTTTCTAAGGGGGCGGTTCGTGCAGCGTCACAGCGACGTCACACGGCAGCCGTCCAATAGAAGCGGAGGGGCAGAGATGAGCGGGACGTAACATCCCGCCCACCTCCTTCCTTCCGCATTGCCGGTGGAGGCAGGTAAGGAGATGTTCGTCGCTCCTGCGGTGTCACACACAGCGATGTGTGCTGTCGCAGAAACGACGAACAACATCGCTAATAAGCAGAAAACGTTTTTTTTGTTTCAGGACGACCTCTCCGCGGCAAACGATTTTGACCGCTTTTGCGATCATTTAAGGTCGCTCATAAGTGTCACACACTGCGATATCGTTAATGATGCCGGATGTGCGTCACAAACACCGTGACCCCGACGATAATTAACGATATCGTAGCGTGTAAAGCCCGCTTTAGACTAGCAAAAGGCATTCCCATATATCAATTTATTCAATGGAGGAGAGGGAAAAAAAACCCTGATATTACATTTAATAAAAATGACTGATATCACTGTGATATATATTAATCCCAAGGGGAATATGGCCTCCAACTCATTTATCCAAAGGCATTCCCATATACCAATTTATTAAATGGAGGGGGGAAAAAAACAAATATAACTTGATATTACATTTAATAAAAATGGCTAATATCGTTGCGACAGTTTAATCTCAAAGGAAATTTAGCCTCCAACTCAATTATCCAATACGTCTCACGACATCTAACTGCACGTTCCCAATCACTGCCTCTGGCCGGCTTTCCAACTCTCTCTATACCTTTAACCCTAAGGGAACTAACATCCCCATTATGAGGATCATGAAAATGTCTAGAAACTACCGACCATCCACATCGGTTTATTGTGTTATCCGGCTTAGCAGCCGTAATGTGCTCACTAATATTTTTCTTAAGGGGTCTCACCATGCACCCTATGTAATATTTATTGCACACCACACACGTTCCCATAGAGACAACGTGCGTGGTGTTGCTATTAACAAATGCTCTAATGAAATATCTCTGATTATTCACATTATTCTGAAATTCATTTGTTCTCACCATATGTTTAGACAAGGTACACTTCCTACCCCCACATTGATAGCACCCTTTGTGTGTCAACCACGTGGGTCTTTTTTTCACACTAACAAAAAGACTTAGAAACAAAGTATTCCCCAGTGTTTTAGCACGTCTGGGAACACAACGATAGCCTTTTTTCAAAATTTTGGCCAAAACCGCATTTTGATATAGGATGGGTAAAAATGTATGCATCAATGCAACAATGTTGTTATAATCCACACTATAGGCAGTTGAAAATGTTGGTATATTATGTGTGAGAATTTTATCCACTTTGTTTACATGACCGAGTAAAGAATCCCTAGTTCTATCCTTCACCAAATTGTTCGCCCTTTGTAACATACATTTGTTATATCCTCTATTTTTTACCCTCCTTTCAAATCTCTGATTCTCATGAATTAATGCCTGATTCATGGAGCATAATTTCTTGGCCCTCACCAACTCCCCTATGGGCAAATTGCGCATTACATACGGAGGATGACAACTATCCACATGTAAAACAGAACTGACACTGATTGGTTTCCTATATAGGGTAGTGTGAATATTCACAAAACAGCACCTATCAAGACAACATCGAAATAAGGAGCTTCCTCACTATGAACCTCAAATGTAAATCTAATGTTTGCCCAATTATCATTCAAATAATCAATGAAACCGGCAAAAGAAGTGTGGGAGGATACATCGATGGAACCACGCAATATAATAATGACATCATCGATGTATCTCTCCCACCATATCAGATGTTCTAAATATGTATTCATCGGAATGTAAATAAATTGTCTTTCTCACTGAGCCATGTAAATGTTAGCAAATGAGGGTGAAAAATTCACCCCCATTGGACAACCTTGTACCTGTAGATAATATGATGCATCAAATCTGAAGTAATTTGTGACCAGTAGAGGTTGAACAACCATAATAATAAACCTATTGATGTCACCTGAATATTGGTTAGTTTGGAGCAAAGCAACCCTTAAAGCCTTTAACTTGTGTGGGATACACGAATAAAGAGAAATAACATCAAAGGTTATCCATGAGTAGTCCCACAGCCAAGTAATGTTCTTAATATTAGCCAACAAATGTTTATTGTCCTTAATACGGTCCACCATCCAATTAACTATAGGCTGTAACTTCCGATCACAAGGAACAAGGAGAGTGATCCTTGTGTACCTTGGGAAGGGCATGAAACATAGGACACACAGTTACAAAGCCGTCCAGAGGTGTTGATTGGGAACGCGTGGTTAGATGTCGTGAGACATATTGGATTATTGAGTTGGAGGCTAGATTCCCCTTGGGATTTAACTATTGCAGCGATATTAGCCATTTTTATTAAATGCAATATCAAGTTTTGTTTGTTTTTTTTCCTCTCCTCCACTGAATAAATTGATATATGGGAATGACTTTTGCCAGTCTAAGTAGAGGGATGGTCGACAGTCTATGTTGGCGTCATGAGTTTTAGGTAGGTGATTTCACATTTGAATTACAATGAAGCATACTTAACTTTGTCAAGTAACAGGTGTATAGGGTTTTATCTAATAGAATAGGTATATAAGGATGTTTTTATATATTGTTCATATGCCTATGATTAAGAACTTTGTTCTAAACTCGTCAGGCATTTAGGGGCTGCATCCCCACATTAATTTTTTATTCTTAACATGCAAATAAAATATTGAAGATTTTCATGAAGAGACGCCTGGTGCCGGAATTTTCTCTCCTTTTTCATTACAGCACTGGATAGCAGAAAAAATGGTGATAGGTGATTATATAAACACAGTGCCAATAAATGGGTGTGCTTTTTTAATAGTATATTTGTACATAAAATACTTCTTCGCACCTTCCTCTACAATGCGCTGTTTCACTTTCTCCAGTGTCTGATCTCTCAGCTCGCTGTCTCCTGATAAGGTGAAGACATACGCCAGAAGAGCCTGGGCGTACAACGATGTAACAGTAGACATGGCCAGTGACTTCTTAAGACAACTCAGGGCATTTTCAACAATACTTCCCTAAATATAATATAAACAATAAAGCACAATTTTCATAAACATACCATCACAGTTATATAGTATAAAGCACGTTAACATCCACCATTGGTACTGTTGCGCACTTCTGACAGAGGAGAGACGACCAAGCATACGCATCTCTCACCATTAATTTCTACAGGAGTTCTGTAAATTTCTGGGCAATTTTCATAACTACTATAGAAATTAATAGAAAACTGTGTATGAGCGGCCACCTCTCCTGTTTCAGCGGCGTGTGGTGAGGTGCCTTCAGTAGATGGAAGATCTGGCACATGTGGATATACCAAATATACACACAGTGGGAACAATGGTTTAAGAGGTTTTTCTCTAGTCAACCTCCACGACAGCAGCACAGGAGGTTTACTCACCACGCTGATAGGGACTGTAACCACAAAGAGGTTAAAAGGCCCCCACCCCGCTTCTCTTGTCAATATTTTTCCTGTCCCTATCATCTCCTTCATGGGCTGAGAGAGCGAATGTCTCTACCAAACAAATATGCAAGGCTGCCACATGATCGTCAATCCACACATTCATCCGTCATGAAAGGAAAGAAAAACGCGACCACAACGCCTGATAGTGCAAGAGTGATATATTTATTGAAACCAGGAGAGGTGAATGGCGGCACATTTACAAGTGAGATTTGCAGGAAACAGGAGGTCCAAGGCAATAAATATAGTTAATCAGATTAAATGATTAAACCAGTGCACATATAATTGTACAGATACCGTCCCAGTGATAGAATGAATAATTGGAGCAGTACAATTTGTCAACCAGGAGAGAGTACAATAGAACAAGTGTCAGAACAATATAATAGTCAGACCATAGTGTATCGCAGTATAGCGATTAGACACCCATAGCAGATGGAATGAAAGGGCATGTGCTTAGGAGCACATTGTTGTCAGACAGAACATTATTAGCAAAGGCAAACAATCATACAATTGATATATAAAGGATCAGATACATTTGTACAATTATATGTGCACTGGTTTAATCATTTAATCTGATTAACTATATTTATTGCCTTGGACCTCCTGTTTCCTGCAAATCTCACTTGTAAATGTGCCGCCATTCACCTCTCCTGGTTTCAATAAAGATATCACTCTTGCACTATCAGGCGTTGTGGTCGCGTTTTTCTTTCCTTTCATATACATTAATTAGCAACCTGTCTGGGTCCTATACCTCACCATGCATTTTAATTATTTAATTCACTGCAGTTAGGTCCAGAAATATTTGGACAGTGACACAAGTTTTGTTATTTTAGCTGTTTACAAAAACATGTTCAGAAATACAATTATATATATAATATGGGCTGAAAGTGCACACTCCCAGCTGCAATATGAGAGTTTTCACATCCAAATCGGAGAAAGGATTTAGGAATCATAGCTCTGTAATGCGTAGCCTCCTCTTTTTCAAGGGACCAAAAGTAATTGGACAAGGGACTCTAAGGGCTGCAATTAACTCTGAAGGCGTCTCCCTCGTTAACCTGTAATCAATGAAGTAGTTAAAAGGTCTGGGGTTGATTACAGGTGTGAGGTTTTGCATTTGGAAGCTGTTGCTGTGACCAGACAACATGCGGTCTAAGGAACTCTCAATTGAGGTGAAGCAGAACATCCTGAGGCTGAAAAAAAAGAAAAAATCCATCAGAGAGATAGCAGACATGCTTGGAGTAGCAAAATCAACAGTCGGGTACATTCTGAGAAAAAAGGAATTGACTGGTGAGCTTGGGAACTCAAAAAGGCCTGGGCGTCCACAGATGACAACAGTGGTGGATGATCGCCGCATACTTTCTTTGGTGAAGAAGAACCCGTTCACAACATCAACTGAAGTCCAGAACACTCTCAGTGAAGTAGGTGTATCTGTCTCTAAGTCAACAGTAAAGAGAAGACTCCATGAAAGTAAATACAAAGGGTACACATCTAGATGCAAACCATTCATCAATTACAAAAATAGACAGGCCAGAGTTAAATTTGCTGAAAAACACCTCATGAAGCCAGCTCAGTTCTGGAAAAGTATTCTATGGACAAATGAGACAAAGATCAACCTGTACCAGAATGATGGGAAGAAAAAAGTTTGGAGAAGAAAGGGAATGGCACATGATCCAAGGCACACCACATCCTCTGTAAAACATGGTGGAGGCAACATGATGGCATGGGCATGCATGGCTTTCAATGGCACTGGGTCACTTGTGTTTATTGATGACATAACAGCAGACAAGAGTAGCCGGATGAATTCTGAAGTGTACCGGGATATACTTTCAGCCCAGATTCAGCCAAATGCTGCAAAGTTGATCGGACGGCGCTTCATAGTACAGATGGACAATGACCCCAAGCATACAGCCAAAGCTACCCAGGAGTTCATGAGTGCAAAAAGTGGAACATTCTGCAATGGCCAAGTCAATCACCAGATCTTAACCCAATTGAGCATGCATTTCACTTGCTCAAATCCAGACTTAAGACGGAAAGACCCACAAACAAGCAAGACCTGAAGGCTGCGGCTGTAAAGGCCTGGCAAAGCATTAAGAAGGAGGAAACCCAGCGTTTGGTGATGTCCATGGGTTCCAGACTTAAGGCAGTGATTGCTTCCAAAGGATTCGCAACAAAATATTGAAAATAAAAATATTTTGTTTGGGTTTGGTTTATTTGTCCAATTACTTTTGACCTCCTAAAATGTGGAGTGTTTGTAAAGAAATGTGTACAATTCCTACAATTTCTATCAGATATTTTTGTTCAAACCTTCAAATTAAACGTTACAATCTGCACTTGAATTCTGTTGTAGAGATTTCATTTCAAATCCAATGTGGTGGCATGCAGAGCCCAACTCGCGAAAATTATGTCACTGTCCAAATATTTCTGGACCTAACTGTATATACCAACTTGTTAATCATGGTGTGGCTGTGGTCCTTATTTATCATTCATCCGTCACTATAGACTGGACCTGGCTTCTAATAGAAACTAAAGACCGCCTTACACGCAGTGACATCGCTAACGATATATCGCTGGGGTCACGGAAATCGTAACGCACATTTGGCCTCGTTAGCGACGTCATTGCATGTGACACCTACAAGCGACCACTAACGATCAAAAATACTCACCTAATCGTTAATCGTTGACATGTCGTTCCTTTCCCAAATATCGTTGCTGCTGCTGAATGCAGGTTGTTTATAGTTCCTGAGGCAGCACACATCGCTACGTCTAACACCCCGGGAACGACGAACAATAATGTTCCTGCGCCCTCCGGCAACGAGGTGGGCGTGTTGTTAATGCGGCTGGTCTCCGCCACTCCGCTTCTATTGGCGGGCTGCTGTGTGACGTCGCTGTGATGGTGCACGAACCTCCCCCTTAAAAAAGAGGTTGTTCCCCGCCCACAGCGACGTCGCTAGGAAGGTAAGTATGTGTGATGCGTACCGGCGATATTGTTCGCCACGGGCAGCGATTTGCCCGTGATACACAAACGACAGGGGCGGGTGCTTTCGATAGCGACATCGCTAGCAATGTCGCTGCGTGTAAAGCAGCCTTTAGTCTTTGGAAGGAAAGTCCTTCAGGCTGTTGTCCCCACTAACAATTTCGTTAGTACTCCTCCTGTGGTGCTGTCGTGGAGGGTGACTGGAGAAAATAGAATTAGTCTTACCGGTAATTCGGTTTCTAGGAACCTTCCATGACAACACCAGTTCCCCTCCCTTTGTTGTTGGCACTGCAAAATCTGTAATGGCTTATTTTTTGAAAGTAAGGATTTAACTATTTATAACGATTTGGTCCTTGAAAAAACACTGACAAGGGAAGCGGGGAGGGGCCTTTTAACCTCTTTGTGTTTCCTGTCCCTATCAGGGTGGAGAGTAAACCTCCTGTGGTGCTGTCGTGGAGGGTTCCTAGAAACCAAATTACCAGTAAGACTAATTCTATTTTTTGAATAAAGGAAATTTGTAAATCCTTAAAATGTTAATACAGTTCATATATTAACAGTTTTGCACATGAGGATATAAAGACTCACATTATAAATGAAGCAATGTTCAAGGAATGCAATAGTGACGTATGCCGTACACGTGACCTCGCCATCCTCCTAAAGTTAAAAAAAAGTTTAGAGAATTTAGTTTCATCATTAAAGTGTAAAGATTTAGGATTTGTCTGGATTATATAGTTAAGGGGATATTCTAGGCAGACCAAGCATTTTCTTTATTGAAGCAACTTAGGGAGATAATGAGTAGAGTTGAGCGCGGTTCGCGGTTCGAGGTTCTCCAGTTCTAGGCTCGAGTGATTTTGGGGGCTGTTCGAGATCGAACTAAAACTCGAGCTTTTTGCAAAAGCTCGATAGTTCTAGATACGTTCGAGAACGGTTCTAGCAGCAAAAAGCAGGGCTTTTTACAGCTATAGTGTGCAGGAGCCATCGCTGGCAGCCTGCCACAAGCTGGTAACCAAGATAAACATCGGGTATCCAACCAAAGCGCTTTGGTTAGTAACCCGATGTTTATCCTAGTTACGTGCAGGAAGCCCACACTTCCCCGCTCAGCTCGCTCCGCCCCCTCCTGCCCGCGGCATGTACACATACATACACACACACACACACACACACAGACACACACACACACACACACATGGTCCCGCTCGGCTTACCTGCGGTGATGAAGTCCCGCCATCCCGACCTCAGCGCTGTCACTGTCCTCCATGGCCGCCGCTTGTCACATCACCTTCTCTCGCTTCCGACCCGAGACTGACTAGCGGTGACATCACGGGCCTCTCGCGATGCTTGGCTGTGAAGGCGCCGGTCATTGAACTCAGTGACAGGGGCTGTCAGTATGCTGGAGATCAGCGCAGGTAATGTACCTCGCTGACAGCAGCACTTGTCATGTCCTGCAGTGACCTGGGCTGACCCATTGATGTTAGCTCAGGTCACTGCATTGCTCTCCCAGCCAATGGGGAACATCCTGCTCTTCATTGACTGGGACAGTGTGGATCGTCATGGCAACCCCTTGGATTATAGCAGACCTGGATTTGTTTTTCATTCTAATAAATTGGTTAAAGAGGGAATGTTTTGGGGAGTGTATTTTCAAATAAAAATGTGTTTTTTCGTCTATTTTTTTTTATTACTGACTGGGTTGGTGATGTCGGGTATCTGATAGACGCCTGACCTCACCAACCCCAGGGCTTGATGCCAGGTGACATTACACATCTGGTATTAACCCCATATATTACCCCGTTTGCCACCGCACCAGGGCGCGGGATGAGCTGGGGCGAAGCACCAGGATTGGCGCATCTAATGGATGCGCCACTTCTGGGGCGGCTGCGGCCTGCTATTTTTAGGCTGGGGAGAGTCCAACAACCATGGACCTCCCTAGTCTGAGAATATCAGGCCCCAGCTGTCTGCTTTACCTTGGCTGGTGATCCAATTTTGGGGGGACCCCTACGTGTTTTTTTTTTAAATTATTTATTTAATTTAAAATAACAGCGTGGGGTGCCCTCAGTTTTGGATTACCAGCCAAGGTGAGGTTGCCAGCTGTGGTCTGCAGGCTGCAGCCGTCTGCTTTACCCTAGCTGGCTACAAAACTAGGGGGAACCCTACGTCATTTTTTTTTTCATTTTTTTGGCTAAATACAAAGCTAAGCACCCCTTAGTGCCACATGAAAGGCACCAAAGGGTGCTCCACTTTTTCTCCACTTTTTCTCCATTTTTTCTCCACTGTTTCTACATTTTTTCTCCACTTTTTCTACATTTTTTTCTCCATTTTTTCTCCACTTTTTCTTCACTTTTTCTCCACTTTTTATCCATTTTTTTTCCACTTTTTCTCCACTTTTTCTCCACTTTTTCTACATTTTTTCTCCATTTTTTTCTCCATTTTTTCTCCACTTTTTCTCCATTTTTTCTCCACTTTTTCTCCACTTTTTCTCCATTTTTTTCTCCATTTTTTCTCCATTTTTTCTCCACTGTTTCTTCACTTTTTCTCCACTTTTTTCTCCATTTTTTCTCCACCTTTTCTCCACTTTTTCTCCACTTTTTCTCCATTTTTTTTCTCCATTTTTTCTCCACTTTTTCTCCACTTTTTCTACATTTTTTCTCCACTTTTTCTCCACTTTTTGTCCACTTTTTCTCCACTTTTTCTACATTTTTTCTCCACTTTTTCTACATTTTTTCTCCACTTTTTCTCCACTTTTTCTACATTTTTTCTCCATTTTTTTCTCCACTTTTTCTCCACTTTTTCTCCATTTTTTCTCCACTTTTTCTCCATTTTTTCTCCACTTTTTCTCCACTTTTTCTCCATTTTTTCTCCATTTTTTTCTCCATTTTTTCTCCACTTTTTCTCCACTTTTTCTCCGTTCTTTTTCTATGGTCGGTCTACCCATTAGCTCTGCCATGCATAGTGTAGCTCTACACCTACTGCACATGTTACTTTATGATTGACATCTCTTTCGTACCAGAGCTGTCTAAGCCTACTCTGACCCCATATTTGTCATTACTATATTGTCCTTGTACTGTATTATGACATTTGTATCATGTGTTTCATTTCTTGCTGTGTTGCAATTTTTTTGCTGCATCCCAATTGTACCTCTACATTGTTCGAGTTTATGTTATTGTTCTCTCACTCTTATGTGATACTGATTATTGTCATTTTTCATGATTACATGCAGATAAGTCCAATCTGACGAAGGCTCAGGCCGAAACGTCATTTGTAACTTGTTTTGGACAAAAACATATATGCTTATGAAAAATTTTTTTTTCTTAATACGGACCAATAAAGAGTGATTTTGCATTACTATCCGTTGTGACTTACTGACTTAGTCTGGGAGATTTAGAGTGCCGAGGTTACTCACTAATTTTATCTATTATTACCTCTGAGCACCTATATACCAGTGAGCAGAGCTTCCTCTACAGTAGTTCTCCTGATTAGGCATGCCCTTACCTCATGAGCAGGGCATTGCAGCTTTGGTAGCAACCATTACGGCATGGACTCTGCTGCTGTGGACCCGAGAAGAGTGAGTGCAGATTCATTGCACCCACACTCCTCACATGAAGGGTCCGCACTCCTAGAAAATGGGGGATACGTTCCCTGAGTGTCTCCCCCCCATATTCTAGACGGTCCAGAGTCGTCGTGGGACCCCTTTATTTTTTTTCTTACAATAAATTGGTGAAAGAGGAAATGTTTTGGGGACTGTTTTTTCAAATAAATTTCTTTTGTCGATTTTTTTTTTTTTTGTTAGTACTGACAGTTTATGATGTTGGGTATCTAATAGACGCCATGACATCACAAACTGCTGGGCTTGATCTCAGGTGACTTTACAGCTAGTATCAACCCGATTTATTACCCCGTTTGCCACTGCACCAGGGCACGGGATGAGCTGGGGTGAAGCGCCAGGATTGGCGCATCTAGTGGATGCGCCACGTCTGGGGTGCCTGCGGCCTGCTATTTTTAGGCTGTGAAGGCCCAATAACTATGGACCTTCCCACCCTGAGAATACCAGACCACAGCTGTCCGCTTTACCTTGGCTGGTGATCCAATTTGGGGGGGACCCTACTTTTATTGTGTAATTATTAATATTTATAAAATAATTATAAAAAAGAGCCTGAGGGGACCTCCACATTGGATCCCCAACCACGGTAAAGCTGCCAGCTGTGGTTTTCAGGCTACAGCCGTCTGCTTTACCCTAGCTGGCTATCAAAAATGGGGGGACCCAACGTCATTTTTTTTTTTAACTATTTTTTAAATAGAAAAAATTAATGGGCTTCCCTGTATTTTGATTGCCAACCAAGGTAACGGCAGGCAGATGGGGGTGGCAATCCATAGCTGTCTGCTTTATCTGCGCCGAGAATCAAAAATACCGCGGAGCGCTACGTCATTTTTTTAAAGATTTATTTTTACAGCACTGTGATGTCCAGCAATCAAAATACAGGGAAGCCCATTTTATTTTTAGTTATTTAAATAAATAATTAAAAAAAATATATATGGGCTCCCGCTGCATTTTTTGTATTGCTAGCTAAGGGTAATCCAAGCAGATACTGGCTGCTAACCCCCACTGCTTGGTGTTACCTTCACTGGCAATGGAAAATCCAGGGAAGCATTTTTTATTTTTTTTTGCCAAAAAACTACAAAAAAAGGACGTGAGCTTCGCCATATTTTTGTATGCTAGCCAGGTATAGCAGGCAGGTGCTGGAAGAGTTGGATACAGCGCCAGAATATGGCGCTTCTATGAAAATGCCATTTTCTGAGGCGGCTGCAGACTGCAATTCGCAGCAGTGGGGCCCAGAAAGCTCAGGCCAACCTGTGCTGCGGATTCCAATCCCCAGCTGCCTAGTTGTACCTGGCTGGACACAAAAATGGGGCGAAGCCTACGTCATTTGTTTTCTAATTATTTCATGAAATTCATGAAATAATAAAAAAAGGGCTTCCCTTTATTTTTGGTTCCCAGCCGGGTACAAATAGGCAACTGGGGGTTGGGGGCAGCCGTACCTGCCTGCTGTACCTGGCTAGCATACAAAAATATGGCGAAGCCCACATAATTTTTTCAGGGGGCAAAAAACCTCTGCATACAGTCCTGGATGGAGTATGCTGAGCCTTGGAGTTCTGCAGCTGCTGTCTATCTGTATGGAGAAGAGCAGACAGCAGCTGCAGAACTACAAGGCTCAGCATACTCCATCCAGGACTGTATGCAGAATTTTTTTGCCCACCAAAAAAATTACGTGGGCTTCGCCATATTTTTGTATGCTAGCCAGGTACAGCAGGCAGCCACGGGCTGCCTCCAACCCCCAGTTGCCTATTTGTACCCGGCTGGGAACCAAAAATATAGGGAAGCCCGTTTTTTTTAATTATTTCACTTATTTCATGAAATAATTAAAAAACAAATGACGTGGGCTTCGCCCCATTTTTGTGTCCAGCCGGGTACAACTAGGCAGCTGGGGATTGGAATCCGCAGCACAGGTTAGCCCGAGGTTTCTGGGCGCCTCTGCTGCGGATTTCAGTCCGCAGCCGTCCCAGAAAATGGTGCTCTCATAGAAGCGCCATCATCTGGCGCTGTATCCAACTCTTCCAACAGCCCTGGAGCCGGGTGGCTTGTTGGGTAATCATGAGTTAATACTGGCTTTGTTTTACTAGCCAGTATTAAGCCAGAGATTCTTAATGTCAGGCACGTTTGACCCGGCCATTAAGAATCTCCAATAAAGGGTTAAAAAAAAACACCACACAGAGAAAAAATACTTTAATAGAAATAAATACACAGACACATTAGAGACTCCATCTTTATTATCCCCTGTCAGCCCTCCACGATCCTGCTCTTCTGTCTTCTTTCTTTCTAGTGTAGTAGTAGTGACGATTGTAGTGAGGAAGGATGAGGTTCACCAGCTCATCACTTGGGGCTGGGGAACTTCATCCTCACTACAATCCTCACTACAATCGGGAAGCAGCGTGCAGCCTTCACACCGTGAGTGATCAGTGCTGGCTGTCAGCGGTAACAGCGGTAACACTGACAGACGCGTTACCATAGCAATGGTGCTCTCGGAGCCGCGGTTAGCGGTGACGTCACCGCTAACTGCGTTGCTATGGCAACGGTGATCTCCGTTAATGACCGGCTGTGTCTGCCGGTCCCTAACGGAATGGGGAGTCGACCGTGTGCTAGAGCATGTCGCCGGTACACGGCGATACACATATGTGCACCGTGTACCGGAGAGATGCACTCGCAGGTCCTACATGACGCGTCATAGTCATGTGACCAGTCTGTAGCCAATGAGATAATAGCCACGTGACTGGTCACATGGCTATTTTGACGTCACGATAGGTCCTGCATCTCTGCTGGCAGTGCCGGTCACCGGGAGGATTCAGCGATCATCGGATGGAATAGCGGCAGGAGACAGAGTGCAGAAGGGATCGCGGGGACCGGTAAGTGTTATGGCAATGTTTATTAACTGTTTGTGTACATTTATAATGCATTTTTATGTGTTTGTGATTGCCTCCCATTATAGCCTATTGGTTCGAGTTCGGTTCGTCGAACATTCGACGAACCGAACTCGAACGGGACCCCCGTTCGGCGAACCGACCTCGAGCCGAACCGCGACCGGTTGGCTCATCTCTACTCACCACAAACCGTGGGTGGCGTCATGGACCGACTTCCCAAACCCCAAAAACTATTCCCCTTTCACTCACGGGCGAGGAGCGCCGCTTGAGTCCCCGGATCCGGCCCACCGAGCAGCAGTAGCAGCAGTGTCGGACCCGAGCGTGGTGAGCGCAGCGTCACCTCCCCGCCCGCGACACTAGCAGGTCTTGTAGGGGGACTGCCAGTTTGAGGCAGCCCCTAATGAACCATCTGTAGCAGCCCAACAGCCCCAGGAATTGAGAGACGTTTTGGATGGTGGTGGGTGCCTGCCAGTCTGGTGACAGTCACTTTGTCTGGGTCTGGCCACTGTATCTGCACTCACAAAATGACCTAAATATTGTACTTTGGGCTTCAGTAGATGACATTTAGATGGTTTTACTTTGAAGCCAAAGTTGGATAACGCCTCACAGACCTCTTCCAGGTGATGCAGCTGCTCATTGTAGGTCCTGGAATATACAATAACCTCGTCCAAGTACAATAGTACAGCCTCAAAGTTCTTATGTCCAAGGCAAGATTCCATAAAACTTTGGAAGGTCCCAGGTGCGTTGCACAATCCGAACGGCATGCAGTTAAATTCACAAAGCCCTATGGGAGTGGTAAAAGCAGTCTTTTTTTGTTGGCCTCTGCAACAGGAACCTGCCAGTACCCGCTGGTTAAGTCTTGAGTGGAGAATTGTCTAACTGATTTTACCACTGCAATAGACTCCTCTATGCGTGGTAGGGGGTAAGCGTCTTTGTGGGTAATTTGGTTAATCTCTTTGTAATCTACACTCATGTGCATTGTACCATCTCTCTTTTTAACTAACACCAAGGGAGCTCCTCAAGGACAACAGCTATCCCTGATTACCTCTGCTTGTTTCATTTCTTTTAGCATACTTATGGCACACTGATAATGTGCGGGAGGTATGGGAAGATGCCTTTCCTTGATAGATGATTGATCTCCTGTGGGGAGATTATGTTGGATGGCCTTTACCTGACAAAAATCCAAGTGGTGTTTACTGAAAACCTGTTCGTACTCCTGG
The DNA here is from genome assembly GCF_048569485.1 of Anomaloglossus baeobatrachus. NCBI lineage: Eukaryota > Metazoa > Chordata > Amphibia > Anura > Aromobatidae > Anomaloglossus > Anomaloglossus baeobatrachus. Next base: position 56,417,137 of record NC_134357.1, on the reverse strand, counting down.
ACTACTCAATACGCCCCATTTTTCTGGTGTGGAGGGGTGGAGTCAAAGCCAACATGCATTTTTTGGCACCAGTCATCCAACTGAACCAAGGAGCCGTCGACTCGGATGAAGTCAAGGGCCTTTCAGCCTGAATATCAATGTTGCTGACTGCAAACAGTTTGGCTAAGGTGGCATAACGGGGCAAGCAAACTTCCTCCTCCCCACAGTTCAGGAGCCGTACTGGAACCCTGCCTTTTTTGACATCCACAACCCCCCTGGCTGTCATAACAGTAGGTCTGCTATCTGAATAGAATGGTTCTAGTGTGGCACTCCTGAGGCTTCGGGCGCCACAGGGTACTGCACCTCCATTAGGGTGTAGTACTTATCCCGGGTCCAAGGAAGGTCGGTACCAGTTCCACAAACACATACATACAGTAACTGTGGGTTGCCACCTCCCCCCCCCAATGGAGACTGGGCCAGGGACGGGTCACAGAAGGGAAAAGTTGGAGCCAGATTGATGATGAGTACTGTTTGTCACTCGATGCCTAAGAGTCTGCAAGCTGTTATTGAAGCCTGAGGTGGTGCAGCAAAATACTTGTGACTAGTGATGTGTTGGAGTGTACTTTTGTTTGTTGTTCATGATTCCATAATTTTTTCCTCAGAATTGAGTGATTCCATAATTTTCCCCCTGTTTGGTCTTGAAAAGTAACCGTTACTGGCTAGCACATTATGTTTTCATGATTGTTTTTAGTGTTTCTAAAAGCCAGAAAGTTGCCATTTGAAGTGACTTTAGGTTTGTGCCATGTCTGTGATCTGCTTGTTTTAAACAAAAGTAAACAACTGAATGAACATCCTCAGAGCCAGGGGAGTCCATAATTTTTGCCAGGGGTTGTATAAATAGTGACATCTCGTCCATATATGAAGTGATAATTCTATGTATCATATATCAGTCTATATTCATAAGCAAACATTAATATATAAACATATAAAGGCATTTGTTTCATATACAAAAATTCAAATTGCATGACAACAATGATCAATAAATAAACATCGCGTTATTTCTATTATTTAAACAGGAAATTTTGTGTCTAACCCAATAATCCGAAATGCCTCTCGCATGAATAACTTTTCTCTGACTCTCTATCCGTCTCGCTCTCTTTCTCTCTCTCTCTCTCTGTCTCTCTCTGTCTATCCTCTGTTTGTCTTTCTGTCTGTCTGCCTCTCTACATGACGTGCATGACGTGAGATTGTGGAGTAGCAGCACTGAAAGCTGATGGAGGAGGGTTTAGCAAATATTTTACAATTCTGTTTACAGAATATGAAAATCATTATCAATGAAATAGCAAATTAGTAAAATTGATTGGATAAATCCTCTAACCCGAACTTTACAGTGTTCTTAGCCTATTACCCAAACTCCAGAGATAGAGGACTGTGTTAGTGGTAACTGAAATCTGTTTTGGTTAGAAGAGACTATTGCTTTCGTTTCATAACAAAAACATCAAACCCAGCATCACAATATTGCTGTGTAACTGCCAAGCTGTGTGTTGGTATTGTGTAATCACCAAGCCAAGCATTGTGCTACAGTGTTATTGGATAAATACCAATTTCTGTGCCACGGTGATGTTTTATAAGCACCAAGCTCTGTGTTTTGTAACCCACAAAATATTGTACTACAATATTGTTGTGTAACCGCTAAACTCTGAGCCACAGTATTTTTTGTTGTAAGAGGGTGACCTACAGTCATGTACTCCTCTGATTAGAGATGACGAGCAAACCTCTCAAGGCTCGGTTGGTGAAGACTAAGCGAACATACGTTACGTTCATCAAACCGAACTCCGAACATTAATTGAACCTTTCCGAATTCCATTGGATTCAATGGGAGGCCAAACATAAGGCCGAAAAAACACTGTTGATGGGGTGAAATCCTTTCAAAACAGCAGAAAAACGTTTACAGTGCAGTACCACTCTTTGGAATAGCCATTAGCTTCCTAGACTCTTGACATAAGAAATTTAGAGGTGGGTGAGAGAAAAGTAGTATAGGGCTGGTGCTCCCATACCCCTGCCAGTACTGACAAGAGACAACTTTGAGATCTATCTTGGAGTCTTGACATTTAAAAGCTTTTCGGGCAGACAGCAGTACAGTAGCATCAATTGCTCCCCTCCCCATAGGGTCTTAAAAGAGCTGAAGGTATGGTCCATGCAACACGCAGGCTGTGGCCTATCATTAAATTTTCAAAATGAAGACATGCTTCAGTGATCAGTGTAGGCCTCTTGCTCCTCCAAAAAGACTGACACTACCCACAAGACACAACTTTGAGTCTCATTTTGGAGTCCTGACATTCAAAAACCTTTCAGGCAGACAGCAGTACAGTAACATCAATTGCCCCCCTCCCCATACAGCCTTAAAAGTGGCCCAGCATTTCAATTTTAAAAAGTGAGCACACAGTGACCGTGCCTTCTGCAGCAGCGCATCCAGGACATAATAGTGTCCTTAAAATTTCCGTACAGCCAGGTTGATCCATGCAGTGCATATATGATGTCGCCCAGGTGTAGTGTAGCCACTAGGTTTGCACCGTAATCACACATGGCCTTCCCTGGCTCCAGGTAGAGTGGAGACAGCCATTTATCAAACTTGCCCTGGATGGTATTCCCCTACTTTGTAGCTGTGTCATAGTGTTCTCTGATGCATATTAATTTAAGCACTGCCTAATTGTGTTGACTTAAACACAGGATGTTGCCTGGCATTTAAATTTTAAAACTGAACATAAATGTTTAAAAACCTTTCAGGCAGACAACAATGCAGTAGCATCAATTGTCCCCATCTCCACAGGGCCATAGAAAAGCCGGGAGGTACGGTCCATGCAACACACAGGCTGTGGCCTGGCATTTTAAAAAATGAAGATATGCCTGAGTTGCAGGTGTAGGCCTCTTGCTCCCAGAAGACTGGTACTACCCACAAGACACAACCTTCACACCCAATAATGTTGGTAGAAATTACTCACAGCACCTTCAATAGTAGTAGTGTTACTAAAAGTAACCGGAGAAGCATGTCCAACCAAGGGATCCTCTTCGAATAGTTGCACAACAGATATTGAAAAGCACAGCTCCTCCAGGGTGATTCAGTGAAGAAACAGCTTTATTCCATATGCGACGTTTCGACAGGCGCAGCGGTCTTTTGCAAGCATACATATATCAAAACAGGTCCCATGTATATAGGTCAGCAGCCAAAGCTATCACCAATCACTATAGAGACCACCCCCACAAAACATCATCCAATCACATAAATGCAAAAGTGAAATAAATACAGAAAGCAGACACAGATGAAATTATATCCTCCCATCTCTAGATGGGATTTAATATTATCCTTAAATCCCATCTAGAGGAGCTGCATCAAACATTGCACATATAATAAAGATTATAAATAAATCAATGTACCTCTTTCTATACCCATATAGTAGCACGATTGCATCACCATAGCAACCAACTACAAATAGTAAGTCATAGAGCAATCACATGTCCTTTTCAGCCAATCGTCTTGTACTTAGATGTGCACATGCTCCAGCGTCCTGAATTGATTGGCTGACTTTTGGCAGGTCCTCAAATCAAATGGTTACTACATATATAGCAACACTCACATCACTATAGCAACCAACTACCAATAGTAAGTCCATAGAGCAATCACATGTCCATCTCAGCCAATCGTCTTGTACTTAGATGTGCACATGCTGCAGCGTCCTGAATTCATTGGCTGATATTTGGCAGGTCCTCAAATCACATGGTTACTTTTGCAGGTCCTTTAGAGTAAAGACACATCCCTCTGATAACAGACAGTCCTGAAGTGTCATTGTCATGACTCATGACTACAGTGTAAACTAACATTCTGTAGTCTCTCATCAGGGAACACTGCGCAGATGCTGCTGTCATATCACCGCCATAAACTGGCTAAGTATCTCATCCACAGACTCTATTGTATCACCAACAGAAACAAATAAAGCACCGCCATAAAAAAGCTAAGGGCACACACTGTGGCTCCAATAGTAAACGTAGGTATAGTAACGTCGATCATAAAACAGATATTATTAATATGTTATTCTAAGGCAGATGATATAACTCTTACATATATATTGAGAACCATATCTCGTGACAGCTAACAAAATTAATATAAGGACCATGATATATTCTATATAGACAATGTGCAGCTCATACATGAAAACCAAACACTATTACTTGTGGAAGTTGAGGGAGGTATAACAACATTCAAAAATATACTATGGACTTACTATTGGTAATTGGTTGCTATGATGATGTGAGTGCTGCTATATGGGTAGTAACCATGTTATTTGAGGACCTGCCAAATATCAGCCAATGAATTCAGGACGCCAGAACATGTGCACATCTATGTACAAGATGATTGGCTGAGAAGGATATGTGATTGCTCTATTGACTTAGGGGTACTTTGCACGTTGCGACATTGCTACTGCGATATCGTCGGGGTCAAATCGAAAGTGACGTACATCCGGCGCCGGTAACGACGTCGCAACGTGTAAAGCCTAGGAGAGAAGATGAACGAGCGTGAAACAGTCAAAAATCGGTGATCTGTGTCACGTCGTTCATTTTTATAATGTCGGTGCGTCCGCAGGTACGATGTTGTTTGTTTTTCCTGCAGCTCCACACATCGCTGTGTGTGAAGCCGCAGGAGCGACAAACATCTCCTTACCTGTGACCGCCGTCCACCAGCATTGCGGAAGGAAGGAGGTGTGCGGGATGTTTACATCCCGCTCATCTCCGCCCCTCCGCTTCTATTGGCTGGCCGATTAGTGACGTCGCGGTGACGTCGCTGTGACGCCAAACGCACTGCCTCCTTGAAGGAGGGATTCTTCGGCAGTCACAGCGACGTCGCCGACCAGGTAAGTGCGTGTGAAGCTGCCATAGCAATAATGTTTGCTACGGCAGCTATCACAAGATACCGCATGTGCGACGGAGGCGGGTGCTATCGCGCTCGGCATCGCTATCATCGGCTAGCGATGTCGCAGCGTGCAAAGTACCCCTTAGTATTGGTAGTTGGTTGCTATGGTGACGCGATCATAGTACTGTATGGGTATAGATAGAGATACATTGATTTATTTATAATCTTTATTATATGTGCAATGTTTGATGCCGCTCCTCTAGATGGGATTTAAGGATAGTACAAGGTATTTGATTGTGATATAATTTCATCTGTGTCTGCTTTCTGTATTTATTTCACTTTTTCATTTATATGATTGGTTGATGTTTTGTGGGGGTGGTCTCTATAGTGATTGGGGATAGCTTTGGCTGCTGACCAATATATATGGGACAACTTTGACACCCATCTTAGAGTCTCGACATTTAAAAACCTTTCAGGTAGACAACAGTAGAGTAGCATCAATTGCCCCCCCTCTCCATAGGGTCTTAACACAGCAGGGAGGTACGGTCCATGTAACACACAGACTGTGGTCTGGCATTTTAATGTTAAAAATGAAGACGTGCATGGCTGACAAGTTTAGGCATCTTGCTCCCAGAAGACTGGCAATACAGACAAAAGCCAACTTGGAGACCCTACTTGGAGTCTCCATATTTCCAAAAATTAAAGTCAGGCAACAGGAAAGGTGGCCACAATTGGCACTTGCTACAAATAGCCCTACAAAGCAACATGGCTGCATGGGACTTGCCCTGGAACAAGGCCTGAACGAGCATTTCTACCTTCAGCAGAGACAGCAAGATGACAGATAGGTGTTGGCCTCTTGCTGCAAGAGCCCTGAAATTGCAGTGAAAAGATACATTTGAAAACCGACTTCGAGTGTTCAGATTTAAAAATATTTCAGACAGACAGCAGGACAGTGACATCAGTTGCCCCCCATTACACCATAGTTTCTTTTCACAGCAGGGACGTATGGTCCATGCAACACACAGGATGCAGCTTTGCATTTAAATGTTAAAAATCAAAAGTGCATGACAGACAGGCTTAGTCCTCTTGCTCACAGAAGCCTAGCACTACACCATCGCCTAGTCTGCACAGTCTGGGACTGGTGTGGCAAAGTCACTGGACAGCCACAACCTTTTCATCTTTATGAACGTTAGGTGGTCTACATTTTCAGGGGATCATGATGATCTAAAACTTGAAAATGTGCTGCTATCGTCCACTAATGAAGAATGTTGGATAAAGATCACGGATTTTGGGCAGTCCAAAATTCTTGGTGAAACCTCATTAATGATGACTTTGTGTGGGATGCCCACTACTTGGCTCTTGAGGTGTTGATGACAGGAGGATGAAGAAGCAACAGATGTGGTTGATTTAGTGACCGTTGGCTGGGTAGTCCCAGTAGTCCACATTTTAGCACAGTAAAGGTGGCTTTGCACACTGCAACATCGCAAACGACATCGCTGTAACGTCACCGGTTTTGTGACGTTACAGCGACCTCCCCAGCGACATTGCAGTGTGTGAAACACATCAGCGACCTGGCCCCTGCTGTGAAGTTGTGATCGCTACAAATCGTTCAGGACCATTCTTAGGTCCTTTGTTTCCCGCTGTGCAGCATGCATCGCTAGAAAGTTTCAGTGTGTATAGGGGACTTTACAGCGACTTCCCTTTCAAAAAGCTGCTTTACAACGTCCCCAACAACCAGCTAGGTCGCTCTGCAGGTCCGGATCGCTGTTGCGTCGTTGGCCAGGTTTGCCTGTTTGACAGCTCACCAGAGACTTTGTAGCGATCCCGGCCAGGTTGGGATCGCTGGTGGGATCGCTAGAAAGTTTCAGTGTGTAAACCCAGCTTAAGATTCTCACATTAATGCATGTTGGTTGCGCGCATGCCTGTTCATGCATGTACTAGTCAAAGTATTTGAATTTTCCTCTACTGAGTCATTGTTTACAATGTTGGCAGATAACGAAATTTGGCTTATCCTTTGCTGTCTCAAAAAAGGCCCAGGCTAGGCAACTCTTCCTGCAAACTGCAGATCCGCCATAGCTGGTAGCCACAGCCAGAGTTGTGGCTGAGGATGCAGTGCTTCTTATGGTTGCATCACTACATGTTTGTGCGCGAATTGCCAATGTAGCACCCTCGCCTTCCTCCTTCTCTTCATCTGCTGAGCTACTCAGCTGCGTGTCTCAGGGTTCACCCCAAGTGGGATCTACGACTTCATTGTCAGGCTCTGTGTTGTCCCCCTCCTCTTCTTCCTGACCTGACATCACAGGTATTTAAGTATCATCATCATCACCTCCATCCTTGGGATCCAGCTGGGACCCTACTTCATCCGGGCCAGGATCCAACTCAAAAAAATTTTGGGCATCGGTGCAGATGCCTTCTTCCTCTTCAGTCTGGGAATCTTTGTAGTGAACATGTTATGCCCATGGGATAGAATGTATGAACAGGTCTTGAGACTCGCCCATGTGTGGTTCACCACGGTCAGTTTACTGGTTGGAGATTTGTGACGCAGGAGCAAACAAGTGTAATTAGATGGCACCTCTGAAAAATAAACTGTGTGTGATGTTGAGGTGCAGGCAGATGAGGGGAGGCCACTTGATGCAGCGTTAGCCATCCACTCCAGCACCTGCTGTTTATCAGCCTCATTTCAAAGTTGAAGCAATGTGTGGCTGCCAAAGAAATCTAGTGGAGTAGGCTGTCCAGTAGCTGAAGTTGTTCTCATTTCTATTGGGATAGAATAAAGGGGGCTTTACACGCTGCGACATCGCTAATGCGAACTCGTTGGGGTTACGGAATTGGTGACGCACATCCAGCCGCATTAGCGATGCCGTTGCGTGTGACACCTATGAGCGATTTTGCATCGTTTCAAAAATGTGCAAAATCGCTCATCGGTGACATGGGGGTCCATTCTCAAAAATCGTTACTGCAGCAGTAACGAGGTTGTTCCTCGTTCCTGCAGCAGCACACATCGCTCCGTGTGACACAGCAGGAACGAGGAAGCTCTCCTTAACTGCCTACCGGCCGCTATGCGGAAGGAAGGAGGTGGGCGGGATGCTTCTATTGGGCGGCGGTTCAGTGACGCAGCTGTGACGTCGCTGTGACGCTGAACGAACCGCCCCCTTAGAAAGGAGGTGGTTCGCCGGTCACAGCGACGTCGCTGGGCAAGTATGTGTGACAGGTCTGGGCGATGTTGTGCGGCACGGGCAGCGATTTGCCTGTGTCGCACAACAGATGGCGGCGGGTACCCACGCTAGCGATATCGGTACCGATATCGCAGCATGTAAAGTGGCCTTATGTCGGTGTTTGCCCACTAGATCTTTGACTAAAGCTGGGTTCGCACATAGCGACAGCGACAACGACGTCGCTGTTACATCACCATTTTCTGTGACGCAACAGCGACCTTGTAAGTTGCTGTTATGATCGCTGCTTAGCTGTCAAACACAGCAGACGCAGCAGCGATCATAACGACACGCGTCGCTGTGGAAGTGATGCTGCGCTTGGTAACTAAGGTAAATATCGGGTAACCAACCAAAGTGCTTCTCTGGTTACCCGATATTTACCTTGGTTACAAGCGCACACTGCTTAGCGCTGGCTCCCTGCACTCATAGCCACAGTACACATCGGGTTAATAAGCAAACCTTTGCTTATTTCCCAATGTGTACTCTGGCTCTGTGCAGGGAGCAGGGAGCCGGCAGCACAGACAGCGTGAGAGCGGCGGACGCTGTAACTAAAGTAAATTTCGGGTAACCAAGGAAAGGGCTTCTTGGTTACCCGATGTTTACTGTGGTTACAGCTTACCGCAGGCTGCCAGACGCCGGCTCCCTGCTCGCTTTAGTTCGTCGCTCTCTCGCTGTCACACACAGCGATGTGTGCTTCACAGCGGGAGAGCAACGAGCAAAAAATGAAGCAGGACATTCAGCAACGAGCGGCGACCTCACAGCAGGGGCCGGGTCGTTGCTGGATGTCACACACAGCGATAGCGACGGGACACCGCTGCTACGTCACAGAAAATGGTGACGTAACAGCGATGTCGCTGTCGTTGTCGCTATGTGTGACACCACCTTTACAGAACTTCCCACAAGTATACCTCCAACACCCAACTTGTTTCCTTTTCCATGATAACCTCGTCGTGATTTACCACTCATGGTTGATGTAACCTTCCCCTTTCAACAGATGTTAGACACCTGGAACAAAAGATTAATTATTTATTTCCTGCCTGAGTTGGCAATATTGTGAAGGCACTAAAAAGTATCACTACCTACAAATGCGTTTCACTGCGTAATTTGAAGCAGACATGGAAAAGTGTCAAGAATACCTTTTTAGCTTGTTCAATAGCAAATTTTCAGCAGGCACTAATAACAATTCCCATAAATGTCTTTCACGGCAGAATTTTGAGCACGCAGTTAAAATTGTCAAGAAGCACTTTTTACATACTTTCCTAGCAACTTTTTAGGCTACGCACAGTTAACTAGCAATATCTATAAATGTGTTTGCGTAATTTTGAGCAGGCAGCAATACATAGCAATATCTATTTACATGCTTCACTGGCAACTCTTTAGCAGGCACTATAAGTACCAATCCCCATTTTAATGATGAAATGTGCTGATTTGTTGCACACACACACACCTTTCTCTACACTGCACATCCTTAATCTAAACTATATCTCTCATATCTATCTCAACTACCATAGCATTAAACCCCTAGCTAAGGTCACTATCTAGCAGCACCAGTGGGAGCACAAGCGGCAGCACCTTCCTTAACATTTCACATTCACAAAATGGTGCAGACGAAAGATGTCCAGAATTTATATGCACACGGACATGTGACTTACGCATCCAATCACAGAAGCCCTACTGTCTGAACCTTGTGGATGTTTGCTGTGGCGTGATTGGCTGCAGCAACATCCACAAATAAAATTAAGAAAAAAAAATGGCTCCAAAAGGCTTCTCCCGGTCCAGAGTCCTCGCCTCCTCCACTGATTTTACACATCCCCACATCAGACGGCGTCACAATCCTATACAAAGAATAAAATGCTATTAGAAAAACATTTTTGGAAATGTGGTCAGTGTTTGGGGGTAGAAAATAAACAAAATCGAACATTACCGACTTTTGGGTAAACGTTATCTGGGTTACTGAGCCCAAACAAGCAAACTATGGCTTGTATGGAATTTGAAATTGACCCAGCTTTACCAAACAGGTTCGCTCATCTCTTTCTCTGAAGACATCAACGGTTCTAGTGCACAATGTGGGATGTAGAATACATGGTATATAGTTTTATAGTAAAAAGTGTGATGCATTGTATAATATAATGTTATTGTTGGTCTGTTCCCTTTATTATATGGCTGCAGTACTGCCTACAGCCACAAGATGCCACTGTAGAAACGGGAAAAATCTTTGCAAGGGCTAATGTGGCGCCATGAACAAGCCAGGTCGTCACAGGTACTGCAACAACACACCCCACACCCCACACCCCGAGATAGGCACATCAGTCACACACAAATCCTTGTTGCCTCCGTCCAGGGGCTGATGTCCACACCAGGTGGGGTGGAGCCATGCGGTTGGCCCCACCCACTGAGGAGTTCACAGTCCTGGGGACGGGAAAGGAAGTCAGTTAAGCTCTGGCAGAGCTAGAGAGTAGTTAAGGAGAGTGAAAGTGAAGGAGCAAGAAGTGGTAGTTGAGGAGAAAGAGCAGACTGACCGTGTCCAGGTACGTGGCCCGGGCACCAAGAGCAAGGTTGGCAGACGGTGGTGGCCGTCTGCAGGAGAGGCTGATCGACGCGAAACCGTAGGACCGGGGACGGGCGGTGGCCCGCCGGTACCGAACCGGGGAGCAAAGAGAAGCCACCACAAACCGGCAGGGCCTACGGACCCCGACCAGGCTTGGAGTCGCTGTTAAACTGGTCAAATCCATTAGCGACTGGAACCTCCGGGGTTTCCTAGCAGCAAAGACCCGATAGAAGGCAACCGTCCAAACCGAGAAAGGGAAATACAGCTACCGCCACAGCTAGAATTCCCAGGGCCAGAGCCTGCGGGCAAAAGGGGCTCCTCCAGCACACATCCAAGCTGGGGAGCGGGTTACCGGTGGGAAGCCATCGGGATCGAAGACACACAACAGGTGCAAGGAAAGGCAGCCACCACCACCCGTCCGGGAGTAACCACCGCAGCCGGCTGCGGGACCCGTCCATCCAGCCATTTGTTTTACCGGAGACACTGTATTCATCATTGGCTGAGTGAGTACCACCGTGCCGTCAGGCACCGGGCTGGCCCCGCGACCCTGCACCTCGCCAACCCTGCCTCCCCCGACACCTCACCGGGCCCCGGGACCACCAAATCCCCCTACCCACGGAGGGGAGAGAAACATCTTGGCTGCTCCCTGTCATCGCTCCTGGGATCCCCGTCCAGAGCACCGGTGGTGTCCCAACCTTACCACAAACCGTGGGTGGCGTCACGGACCATACCCTCCAACCCCAAACCACCCCTTTCACTCACGGGCGAGGAGCGCCGCTCGAGTCCCCGGATCCGGCCCACCGCTCGAGCCACCGAGCAGCGGTGAGCAAGCAGCAGCCCAGAGCCGGACACGAGTGCGGTGAGCGCAGCGGCCCCCCCCCTCCCCGCCCGCGACACTAACTGCATAGCTTTCCCACAGTGGGGTCGGATAGGGAACTGATATAGGAAGGTACCATATTTTTCGCTTTATAAGACGCACCTGATTATAAGACACACCCCGAAATTTGGTGAAAGAAAAGCGAATTTTGTTTTTAATGTTAAATGGGGTCCGTCTTATAATGCGAGTGTCCGTCTAACAAATCATATAGGGTATATGTCCCTCATAGCCCCCCATCCTAAAATTAGCCCCCTTAATCTGGATATGGCCCACTTATATTGAATATAGCCCCCTTGTGCTGGCACACGTCCCCCAGTGATGCCACATGTCCCCTATTGCTGGCACACATCCCCTATTGCTGCCACACGTCCCCTATTGCTGGCACCCGTCCCCTATTGCTGGCAAACGTCCCCTATGGCTGGCACACATCCCCTATGGCTGGCACACGGCCCCTATTGCTGCCCATGACCCCTGTGGCTTGCACATGGCCCCTATTGCTGCTCATGGCCCCCTGTGGATGGCACACATCACCCTGTGTTTGATATGGCCCCCATGCTGCTGCTTATAGTAAAAGAAACTCTTTCCTTACCTTCTCCAGTGATGTCCTCCCTCGTGTCTCCCTCCGTGCTGCTGAGCTCCTGCACTTCCTTGTTCTCAGTGCCGGTCATGTGATCGGTACAGCAGAGTGACATATCTGCGTGCATGATCACAGCGGCAGGAGGGAGACACCAGGGAGACATGCTAGAGGAGGTAAGTAAAGATTTTTTTTTTTTACTATGGGCAGCAGCATGGGGGCCATATCTAACACAGGGGTACATGTGCCATCAAAGGGGAGCACAGGCACATATAACATGCGCCGCTCCTCCAGCCCGTCACCGCGGTGTGGTTTCAGCACCACGGTGATGGACAGCGGCAGTGCATATTATATGAGCGGGAGCCGGACATCTCTCGCTGCAGCCTTCACCAGCCTCTACCAGCCTGCCTCAGCCTCCAGCACCGATCCAGAGCTGTCCCCACCTCCCCTTGACCCCGCAGTATATAATCCGTATATTCAGATTATAAGACGCACCCCCTACTTTCCCCCAAAATTTGGGGGAACAAAAGTGCGTCTTATAAAAGCGAAAAATACGGTATATGTTACGAGGATGCCATTACGGAGAGTGGTCCCTCCTATGTCTGGTGTCAGGAGATCACAGCACTGGGCTTCACACACACTTGCTCTGGTTAAGGTTATGTGTCCACGTTGCTTTTTACCTGCTTTTTTGCTGCTTTTTCAACTGCAGCGTTTAATGCCAAAATGGATGTGTTCTGCTTTTCAAGCATAGTCTATGGGAATTTGGGTTTCTTGTGCGCACTATGCTGTTCAAAAAGGTGCCTTTTTGTGGCAGAAATTTGTGCAAAAACTCTGCTTTTCAAAGAAGCAACATGTCAATTGTTTTTGCCATTTGCATTTTGAACTGCAAAGCAGAGTTTTTGCCCAAATTTCTGCCACAAAAGGCACCTTTTTGAACAGCATAGTGCGCACAAGAAACCCAAATTCCCATAGACTATGCTTGAAAAAAAAAGCAGGTAAAAAGCAACGTGGACACATAGCCTCAGGCGGGCTTTGCACACTACGACATCGCAGGTGCGATGTCGGTGGGGTCAAATTGAAAATGACGCACTTCTGGCATCGCATGCGACATCGTAGTGTGTAAAGGCTCGATGATACGATTAACGAGCGCAAAAGCGTCGTAATCGTATCATCGGTGCAGCGTCGGCGTAATCCATGATTACGCTGACGCGACAGTCCGATGTCGTTCCTCTCTCCTGCGGCAGCACACATCGCTGTGTGTGAAGCCGCAGGAGCGAGGAACATCTCCTACCGGCGTCACTGCGGCTTCCGTAGGATATGCGGAAGGAAGGAGATGGGCGGGATGTTTACATCCCACTCATCTCCGCCCCTCCGCTCCGATTGGCCGCCTGGCGTGTGAGGTCGCTATGACGCCGCACGACCCGCCCCCTTAACAAGGAGGCGGGTCGCCGGCCAGAGCGACGGTCGCAGGACAGGTGAGTCCATGTGAAGCTGCCGTAGCAATAATGTTCGCTACGTCAGCTATCACAAGGATATCGCTGCTGCGACGGGGCGGGTAGCATTGCGCTCGGCATCGCAGCATCGGCCTGCGATGTCGCAGCGTGCAAAGTACCCCTAAGGCTATGTGTCCACGTTGCTTTTCCCTACTTGCAGTTCTAAATGCACGTTATGTCCTTAATTGAATTAGCCAAAGTTGCCTTTTGCAGAACTTTAGCGCTGAAAACGCATGCGTATTTGCCGCGTATTTGGTGCGTTTTTAGCGCTTTTTAGATGCTTTTTCAAATGCACTTTGACACATGCGTTTTGAACATCAAGACAATGATAAATAAAGTTATAACAGTCAAACAAAATGAAAAAAGAGAAAAAAAAGGGACACAAATATTTGTATGAAAATAAAGAAAATAGCAAGATTTAATAGAATTATAGCGGTTATTTAATAAAAACCGGAAATATAGCAATAAAATGATAATTTTCTTTACATAAATTGTCGGACTATGTGTGTGTGTAAAGGGACATATGAAATCATTATTTTGATGTGCAAAAAGCATCCTGCACCTAAAAAGCAGGTAAAACGCTGGAATTTTGATGTTTCTTGGTTACTCCCTGCTTCTCATTGACTTCTATGTTATCTAAACGCACCTCAAATGGCAAAAACAATTGACATGCTGCTTTTTAAAACGCATGGTTTTTGCCACAAAATATGCAAATTAAAAGCAGCATTTTGAACTGCATGGTGGGCACAGGAAAACCCTATTTTCCATAGACTTTGCTGGGAAATCAAAACGCAGATATTTGGGCACTAAAAAGGTGCAGTTGAAAACGCTGCAGAAAAGCATGAAAAAACACACCGTGGACACAGGGCCTAATACTGCTTGCTGTGAGATTCTCCTTTTTCCAGCACTGGTAGGGTTAAGTAGTTCCTCTGGTCTCCTGAGTGAGAGCAGTAGCCAGCTGTTCTCTATTGCTACTTTGCTCTGCTAGAAAGACTTCCCTCTTTGCTCAGGTAAATTGCTAGTGATAGTTTCTGTTTAGCTTAGCTCTAAAGGGAACCTGTGAGCTGTGGACCAGGCAGCCATTCATATGCCATTTACTGTGTGAAAGTGTGGTGCCCTGTGCCTGGATCGCCACAAGTAATAGCTGCATGTGTATTTCAATATGAATAACATGTATTGCCAGCTTTATGATTACATTACAGTCAATGGAGTGAAATACCGCAGGGACCTGCAGAAAAGAAGTGACATGCAATTCTCTTTGCAGCAGAAAACATGCAGCAAAACCTGTAGGTGACAAAAACTGCAGTGTGCGCACAGAATTTTTTTTTACCATAGGTTTTGCTGGGGAAGGACTGCAGAAAGGTTATGAGCATTTTCTGCAGCAAAACATGTAGCAAAACCGCGACAAAACCGTGGTAAAAACCGCAGCGTGCGCACAGGCCATTAATGAGATTTAGTTTTCTCTGCTCTTCACTACATACAAACACACATTTACCTACACTCCCTTACTGGGGCTGTTCACTTGAGCTCCTAACTGAGCTTGGGTGCGTGTCCTAGAAGAAGAGAGGGGAGGAGCTTTGGTGTGAGGTAAATTCAGAAAAGGGCATTTGAAGTCATTGTGAGGTGAAGTGAGGAGTGCAATATGGAGATGGTCCTGTCCTGAGGTAACTGTTAAAACCTCTGGAGGGGCCAAATACAGAGTGGCAGGGTGTCAGCCCCTAGGCTACCTGTTGTCTACCTTCTAATTTCCACCACTGTATTGTTGTGCAACCACCAAGCTCTATGCTGTGATAGTGAAGTGTAACTACTATGATCCATACTGTTGTTTTGTAACCATCAAGCTCTGTACCTCTACCCAATGTTTAACCCTTATGTTTCAGAGATTATTGAGGGACTCTTTCTCTTATGCTGTCCTATCTAAAGTTGAAGTGAAGCCATTTCCTATATAACCCTGCTGTGTCTGTGTCCAACACTGCTCCATTCTCGTTTCTGGGGTCAAAGGGTCACACATAAAAACTGACCCTCTCGCAGGTATTTCTGTTTATATATTCATATACATTTATAGTATATACATACATTTTATTACTTATCTTCTAGCACTTGTGAGTTGAGATGAGTTGACCTGTGGAAGTTTGGTTCGGCAGCATCAGTCAGACTTTGGTAAAGTTCGGTTGGGACCCGGAATTGACCTGAACCCCACCGGAAGTGACTGTTGGACAGTCCAGGTCTCCGCCCACAAAACAGAACACTTCCGGGGGCAGGTGGAACAGGTTTCGCCATGTTTTTTTGCTTTGTGTACACTACATCCAATCATGTCGTTCTTACCCCCAGTGCAAGTCGTTTAAACACTGTAAGTGGCTCTCATTTGGCTGAGCACCGAGCGTACCTGAGCACAGCGATACTCATGTGAGTGGTTTGCATAGATATAAAGCAATCAAACTCCGAACCCAAATTCTGGGTTTATTTCGTAAAGTCTGTGTTTTGTACAAACAATGAACACCGAACCTCAGATTTGATCATCTCTAGTCCTGAGTTAAATATTACACTAAACTCCAGAGTTGCATTTGGAATTCTTTTGGCTAGTTTTGCAGACCATTTACAAGCTTGTTGACCTGCATTACAGATTAAACTAAATTCCACAATATAGTGGTAGTCCATCCGATATCTGTATAATAATGGAGTTATGTTCAAAATGCAGAGCAGCAAAGGAAATGTCATTATATCTTTATATCTTTTACCTTTTTCTACATCACTATGTAAATTCTCTAGGATTGTCCTGGGTGCTTGGGCCTTTCCTGGTGTGGATTTATAGAGATGTACAGTTTGAGATCTATTCAGTGTGTCCTCCATTCTCCGCTCTCCCCCTCAGAGCATTAGTCTCACATAGACACAGTGGAAGAGATACTGCTGCAGATCCCCCTCCACTGTCTTCTAGTTATGGCTTTAGAGGAGATTTTGTAAACCGTGGAGGTTTCGGAATCTTTTCATTTAATTTCTGCGCATAATTGATATACAAAAATGTACATTTGTGTATTTATTCATAATCCCTATTTGTTCACAGAAGCCCAACGTAAGACAAGACTCATATTAGATGGAAACATTTACTTTATTGGTTACTTAAAAGCCGCAGAATGTGATGGTGTATACTGCTGAACTGCTTCTTCTTTTCATATAGTTCTCCTGATGTATTCCAAATAGAAGAGATCGTTGAGGTGATATGCAGTTACTGATCTTTGGTTAGTGATTTTCTATCTTCTTAAAACCTAATGAAAAATAGAAAAAAAATTGTAGGTCAAACCAAAAATTTACAAGAGACCTTTTAGGACTTTGTTTTGCAAGCTGAATCTGAAAGTTCATTTTTATTATCAGGTGTATAGACTGCTTTATTGATCTGGAAGACCTTTCATTTATAAAATAATGGACAAACAATCCACTATATATGGTTCTTCAGTGCTGCAAAATACATAAAAAAGTATACTAACGTCCCTACACTGAGCTACTATTCAGATCTCAGCCCTGTGCCCCCTGCCGGTCTCATGACAAGCATGATCACATGACCGCTGATGCCAATCAGCAGCTACTGAGCTGCAGATTTCATAATTTTGTACTAGCGAAAAACATTGTATTGAATACCAGTGACTAGCTGCTGCTGAGACTGGCGTAGCGGAAGGATGGTGCTGTTCCTTGAGATATACAATACAGATCAAAAGTTTGGACACACCTTCTCATCTCTAGAACAACTGTTAAGAGGAGACTTTGTGCAGCAGGCCTTCATGGTAAAATAGCTGCTAGGAAACCACTGCTAAGGACAGGCAACAAGCAGAAGAGACTTGTTTTGGATAAAGAACACAAGGAATGGACATTAGACCAGTGGAAATCTGTGCTTTGGTCTGATGAGTCCAAATTTGAGATCTTTGGATCCAACCACCGTGTCTTTGTAAAAAGGTGAACGGATGGACTCTACATGGCTGGTTCCCACCGTGAAGCATGGAGGAGGAGGTGTGATGGTGTGGGAGTGCTTTGCTGGTGACACTATTGGGAATTTATTCAAAATTGAAGGCATACTAAACCAGCATGGCTACCACAGCATCTTGCAGCGGTGTGCTATTCCATCCTGTTTGCGTTTAGTTGGACCATCATTTATTTTTCAACAGGACAATGACCCCAAACACACCTCCAGGCTGTGTAAGGGCTATTTGACTAAGAAGGAGAGTGATGGGGTGCTACGCCAGATGACCTGGACTCCACAGTCACCAGGCCTGAACCCAATCGAGATGGTTTAGGGTGAGCTGGACCACAGAGTGAAGGCAAAAGGGCCAACAAGTGCTCAGCATTTCTGGGAACTCCTTTCAAGACTGTTGGAAGACCATTTACAGTGACTACCTCTTGAAGCTCATCAAGAGAATGCCAAGAGTGTGCAAAGTAGTAATCAAAGCAAAAGGTGGCTACTTTGAAGAACCTAGAATATAAGACATATTTTCAGTTGTTTCACACTTTTTTAAGTATTTCATTCCACATGTTTTAATTCATAGTTGTGATGCCTTCAATGTGAATCTACAATTTTCAGAGTCATGAAAATAAAGAAAACTCTTTGAATGAGAAGGTGTGTCCAAACTTTTGGTCTGCACTCACTATATATACAGCTCTGGCAAAAATTAAGCGACCACTGCAAAATTGTCAGTTTTTCAGATTTTTCTCTTTATAGGTATATTTTTGAATAAAATATAAATTGTTCTTTTATTCTATAAACTACTTTGCAAAGTTTAATCTGCCCAATTTCTAGAGTAAGGTAATCTTCTCTGATGAGTCTAATTTTCAACTTTGTTGAACACCTGGTCGTCTAATGGTTAGACGGAGACTTGGAGAGGCGTACAAGCCACAGTGACTTGCACCCACTGTGAAATTTGGTGGAGGATTGGTGATGATCAGGGGATCCTTCAGCAAGGCGGGTATTGGGCAGATTAAACTTTGCGAAGGACGTATGAATCAAGCCCCATACAAGGTTATCCTGGAAAAACAGTTGCTTCCTTCTGCTCAGGCAATGATCCCCAACTCTGAGGACTGTTTTTTCCAGCAGGACAATGCGTCATGCCATACAGCTAGGTCAATCAATGTGTGGCTGAAAGACCACCACATCAAAGCCCTGTCATGGCCAGCTCAATTTCCAGACCTTAACCCATTGAAAACCTCTGGAATCTAATCAAGAGGAGGATGGATAGTCACAAGCCATCAAACAAAGAAGAACTGCTTAAATTTTGCATCTGGAGTGGCATAAGGTCACCCAAAAGCAGTGTGAAAGATTGGTGGAAAGCATGCCAAGACGCATGAAAGCTGTGATTAAAAATCATGGTTATTCCACAAAATATTGATTTCTGAACTCTTCCTGAGTTAAAACATTATTAGTATTGTTGTTTCTAAATTATTATGAACTTGTTTCTCTTTGCATTATTTGAGATCTGAAAGCAATGCATTTTTTTTGTTATTTTTGACCATTTCTCACTTTCAAAAAATAAATACAAAATTTATTGCTTGGAAATTTGGAGACGTTGTCAGTAGTTTATAGAATAAAATACAATTTACATTTTAATCCAAAATATACCTATTAAAGAGAAAAATGAGAAAAACTGACAATTTTGCAGTGGTCTCTTAATTTTTGCCAGATCTAGAATGAAATACTTAACAAAAAAGGGTGAAACAACTGAAAATATGTCTTATATTCTAGGTTCTTCAAAGTAGCCACCCTTTGCTTTGATTACTGCTTTGCACACTCTTGGCATTCTTTTGATTAGCTTCAAGAGGTAGTCACCGGAAATAGTCTTCCAACAGTCTTGAAAGAGTTCCCAGAGATGCTTAGCACTTGTTGGCCCTTTTGCCTTCACTCTGCAGTCCACCTCACCCCAAACCATCTCGATTGGCTTTAGGTCTGGGGACTGTGGAGGCCAGGTCATCTGGCATAGCACCCCATCACTCTCCTTCTTAGTCAAATAGCCCTTACACAGCCTGGAGGTGTGTTTGGGGTCATTGTCCTGTTGAAAAATAAATGAAGGTCCAACTAAACGCAAACCGGATGGAATAGCATGCAGCTGCAAGTTGCTGTGGTAGCCATGCAGGTTCAGTATGCCTTCAATTTTGAATAAATCCCCAACAGTGTCACCAGCAAAGCACCCCCACACCATCACACCGCCTCCTCCATGCTTCACAGTGGGAACCAGGCATGTGAAGTCCATCCGTTCACCTTTTCTGTGTCACATAAAGACACGGTGGTTGGATCCAAAGATCTCAAATTTGGACTCATCAGACCAAAGCACAGATTTCCACTAGTCTAATGTCCATTCCTTGTGTTCTTTAGCCCAAACAAGTCTCTTCTGCTTGTTGCCTGTTCTTAGCAGTGGTTTCCTAGCAGCTATTTTACCATGAAGGCCTGCTGCACAAAGTCTCCTCTTAACAGTTGTTCTAGAGATGTGTCTGCTGCTAGAACTCTGTGTGGCATTGACATGGTCTCTAATCTGATCTGCTGTTAACCTGTGATTTCTTTGGCTGGTGACTCAGATAAACTTATCCTCCGCAGCAGAGGTGACTCTTGGTCTTCCTTTCCTGGGGCGGTCCTCATGTGAGCCAGTTTCTTTGTAGTGTTTGATGGTTTTTGCCACTGCACTTGGGGACACTTTCAAAGTTTTCCCAATTTTTTGGAATGACTGACCTTCATTTTTTAAAGTAATGATGGCCACTCATTTTTCTTTACTTAGCTGCTTTTTTCTTGCCATAATACAAATTCAACAGTCTATTCAGTAGGACTATCAGCTGTGTATCCACCAGACGTCTGCATAACACAACTGATGGTCGCAACCCCATTTATAAAGGGATGAAATCCTACTTATTAAACCTTACAGGGCACAGCTGTGAAGTGAAAACCATTTCCGGTGACTACCTCTTGAATCTAATCAAGAGAATGCCAAGAGTGTGCAAAGCAGTAATCAAAGCACAAGGTGGCTACTTTGAAGAACCTAGAATATAAGACATATTTTCAGCTGTTTCACACTTTTTTGTTAAGCATTTCATTCCACATGTGTTAATTCATAGTTAATTCATACCTTCGTGATTTCTTATTCCTTTGCATGTTTGTGACACTTAAATGTTTCAGATTGCAAAACTAATTTAAATATTAGACAAAGATAACACAAGTATACACAAAATGCAGTTTATGTGTTTGTTAAGGGAAAATATATAATTAATTATTAAAATATAAATTAACTGTGGTTTATCACATCTTTGGGAAGATGAGTTCAACTTCCCTAGCCACACCCAGGCCTGATTACTGCCACACCCGTTCTCAATCAATAAATGACTTAAATAGAACCTGCCTGACAAAGTGAAGTAGACCAAAAGATCCTCAAAAGCTAGAAATCATGCCGCTATCCAAATAAATTCAGTAACAATATATATGTATTTATTTAGCAGCACCGATGGGGCTATTATTTGGGGGTTGTTTAGTAGTGACTGCCCACGGTGATCTATGAGACATCACTGTTACACGTCGTCAACAAGGACCAGAGCAGCAGTGGAGAGGCATCACTAGATCTGAGGAGTGTGAGTTAAGCTAAATGTTTGTTATTTTTATTATCTAAATGTCTATACTAAAGGTGCCTTCTTTAGGGGGTTAGAGATTTCCAGTCACAGAATGCTTTACATCAAAGTAAAATAAAGGGTTGTAATAGAAACAAAAATTAAAAAAAAAAGGTTTTATGGGTCCAATGAAGTTTAAATGTGAAGTCATACCATGTTGGAAACACCATTTGGTCTCAGGGATACTGTCGTCGAAGCAGCAGCCTTTCTCTTCACACTGCTCCTTTGAAATAGCTTTGTATCCACAGTCTTCCCTCTCAGTAGCAGATATTGCACAGTGAACTACGACTGAAGATGGATAAGTCATTAAAATGCTATCTATTGCACTGTAAATACCACTGTATTATGGATTTCTAGGTTGTATGAAGCCAGAAAATGTTTGTGTTCATTTTTTTTTCATTGCAGTGATCCCTTGTCAATAAACTTGTGGTGCGATATAAGCAGTTTTCATCACATATCTATCTTTTACTAAACTTATTTTTTTAACTGTGACCTCTGTGCTTTAAAAATTATGTACTATAGAAATTAGAGTTAATAATCCCACACCCTGCACATGATTAGAGCTATTAGGGTTTATTAACACTTTAGAGTTACTGTACGTTGGGGGATTATTGCTATTATGTTTACAAAACCTTATTAGCCTGTCATGTATATTTAAGTGGGTTGCCAGAAGAAGAAAGTCATATTCAGTGCTCCACAGCCGTTGTACACCACATCGCCATCTGCCGGTGGACCGGGGTCACCAGGAGCTAATCTGCATGGGGTGTGTTTCTTTGAGAGAATAGTTTATAGGGGATCCGAGTCGAAAATATAACGGCAGCGAGAAGGCAGAGTTGGTGCCAAGATTACCAAGGGAGCAGACAAGTATACAGCAGAACAGACCCATGTTGTCTGCAGTGGACTTCTCTTGAAGTGCACAGAGCCCAGAGAACCCGAAGACCGAATACTGTCACCAAAAGAACTCTAAGACCGAATATTGTTGCCAGAGGAACCCGAAGACCGAATATTGTCACCAGAGGAACCCAAAGACCAAATATCATCAACAGAGGAACCCGAAGACCAAATACTATCACCAGGGGAACCTGAAGTCCGAATACTGTCACCAGAGGAATCCGAAGACCAAATATCATCAGCAAAGGAACCCAAAGACCAAATACTATCGCCAGAGGAACCCGAGCACTAAATACCAAATACGGTCACTAGAAGAGGACCAAACTATGTGGTGAAACATCGAGCATTTGATATTGAGGACCAGAGAATTAAGCGGGCTTTACACGCTATAATATATCTAACGATGTGTCGGCGGGGTCACGTCGTAAGTGACGCACTTCCGGCATCGTTAGTGTTGTTGTAGCGTGTGAAACCTACGTGCGATTGTACGAAAAACTGTTGATCGCATACACGTCGTTCATTTACTAAAAATTGCACGTCCGGTTGTTCAATGTTCCCGTGGCAGCACACATCGCTGTGTGTGACACCCCGGGAACGATGAACAAATCTACCTGCGTCCCGCCGGAAATGCGGAAGGAAGGAGGTGGGTGGGATGTTTACGTCCCGCTCATCTCCGCCCCTCCGCTTCTATTGGGCGGCCATTGTGTGACGTCGCTGTGACGCCGAACGTCCCTCCCATTACAGGAAGTGGATGTTCACCGCCCACATCGAGGTCATATGGAAGGTAAGTACGTGTGACGGAATTTAATCGTTTGTGCGACACGGCTAAACAAATTGAACGTGCCACACATACGATGGGGGCGTGTCACATCGCATACGAGATCGCATGGGAAATTGTAAGGTGTAAAGCAGCCTTTATAAATGGACATTTGTTTTAGTGCAACATCTAAGTGATTACTTCCCACCTTGACGTATTGTACTGAGGAGAGAATAGCCAATTACTAGAGTTTACTCTTGGTATAGTGAGCTGCAACACCACTACGACATGTTTATTGTACTGCTGAACTAGAAGAATTTATGTACAGCTTAATTTTTCTATCCTAATTGTATATTGTGACTACAAGTGGGGCCAAACCGATGCTCTCCTGATGGAAGGACTAGAATTGGGTTGATCTTAAGGGAATTTGTTCATAATAATAATCTACAGCAATTGTATGCACCGGATCAGTCGAGGATAACTGAGATTTGATTTGTCTGCTTTGAACTTTTTTATTATTAACTTTTTATTATTATTATTATTATTATTATTATTATTATAACTTCTCTATTATTTTTTGCTTCAGAAATTGGAGTACATGTGAATTATTTGTTTAAATTTTAGCTTTTCTTTGCAAAACAAATATACCAAAAAAGCAACTGATATGCATTTCCTTACTGATCACATTTTAATTAGAATATACATAAATGTAATTGAGAGCACTAAAGCTGCAAGACAGCTATTGTGGCCAAAGTCGCAATATGCCCCCCTTAAGTCCCAAGTACCACACTATATACAGTATATTGGTTTCTCATGCAGGTCTTTGAAATCCAAATTCATCTAAATATCAGATTCCTCTACCTTTGGCTGCATTCCTCAGTAATAAGAATTTTAATTCAATATAAAAGTCAACCAACCAATCACTGATATTAATCTCAATGACAAAATATTCAGAGATGATTCCTTACCTGAATTCCATGGGGCACTGTACTCGACT